>NC_045428.1:222909356-223532606 GCF_902635505.1 Sarcophilus harrisii | reverse complement strand
GGCACTTAATAAATACTTATGGATTGACTTACTTATTGACAGACTGTCACATAGTCTGAATTTATTGAAAATATCATTTGTTTTGTCTAATTAAACCCAGTTCTATCACCTCCTTCTACTTAAAACTACTTCACTTTCTGTCCACAACATCAATTTATATCGAAAAGACATTGCAAAGGTCCATAAATCTAGCAGCACATCAAAGTCAAAATGAATTTCCATCCACTTTGTTTTGACATGTGGATAGTTAGACTAATCTTTTCTGTACTGTTATGTATTCTATAAGGAGATTTTATAGTTTTGTAGGTCTTGATGCAATCAAAATAATACACCAATGTGATATGACAATAAGTATTTAGATACAATGTAATAGTCCAGTAGAAACATTTGGAGACCTAAAAAAATTATTTAGGAGACACATTTCATGGCAAAAGCACAAAATATCTCTTAGTCTCTTGTTCCCTCTATTAATTTTCACAGTGATGGTAGTATTGGGAGAGGAAAGAGGGGGGACAAATGTGGGAAAGACTGCAAAGGGTATTTAAATAGATAGAGGTCTTAGATATCTGCAGAAGTAAGTTAATCTGTTAGTACTCTCAATATATTCTGGGCTTATAAATATCACAATTATGTACTACTAATTAGTTACATTCTAATCATCTATAAAGAATGTATTACGTTCTTTTGGCTATCATATCATGCTACTGAAACATACTGAGCCAGAAATCCAATAAAAAAACCTTTTTAGTGGAATTACTAAAATAAAATCCTTTCAATGCCTTTGCTTTTTTTTTTTTTTAATAACATAATCATTCCAATAAACCATGCTACTTTACTTAGAAAATTAGTTAAGCAAGATTGATACAGTGATTATATTTTTCAGTGTATGTCGTCATTGGCATCTTTTAATGTTGTTTTCAATCGTATTATTAGTGTCATTGTGTGAACTATTCTTTCGGTTTTGCTTCCTTTGCTCTATAACTATTCATTTAGGTCTTCCCATATTTCTATGAATTCCTCATATTTGTCTTTTCTTCTAGTGTAATAATATTTCATTACTTTCATATATTAGTTTGTTCAGCCATTTTTAAACAAATCAATTAATGAACAAACATTTATCAAATGCCACTTATGTGCCAGGTTCTGTGCTAGGCAATGTAAATATAAATGGAAAGAAACCATTTCTACTCTTAGAGAGTTTATATTCTATCCATCAGAGAAGATAATATGCACATATATGAATATATAAAGAATGAATATGGATAATTACATACTCTTAAATATGAAGTACTTCAAGATGAGGTAATTAGCAAGGAAATTAGCATTTGAAAAGATTGGGACAGGTTTCATATAGAAGGAGGGAATGCATATAGAAGGAGGGAGAAAGCTTGTATAAAGTGAGAGAGACAGAGGTTAAAGTGCCATATGTGAAGAACAAATTATGGGTAGTCTGACTGGACCATAAAGTGAAATAAGGGGAAATAATGTATAAAGAGCCTGAAAAGAGAGGTTGTGGCCACCTTGTGAAGGACATTAAAAGAGAGAAGTTTAATAGTTTATGCTACAGACAATAGAGAGCCACTGAAATTTATTGAGTGGGAGAGAGACATATTCTAATCTGTAATTCAGAAAATCACTTTGGCAGTTGTAGGAGGGATGGATGGGATGGGCAAGTAGCTCAATTAGGAATTCAATATACAGTAATGGTTTAGGTTTAGCCCTGGGTGCACTAATTTAGGACTTTTCCCTCTGACTTTTCCATTATTCCCTAGGAATCTCACTACTGGGATAACCTCATCATTAACTAACATGACATGCTGTATCTAATCTTTACAGAGTGGCAAAGGGTAGGTCATGAACTCCAAACCTCTATTTAAGGTAAGATCTTAGCTCAGATATCTCTTTATTTCTCATCTCGATGGACTAAATGTGCATCTCAATCATACCCTTGATTGGGTACCTTCCCTACCCACAATGTCCCTTACTAGCTCTTTTTCATTTGGTATTTTTTGTCTTCCTCCATTAGATTATAAATTCTTAGAGGTCAGGGACTATCTTTATTCATATTAGTATCCTCAATCTTAGCAAAGAATAGACTCTTAAATATTTACTGATTGAAATAGTGAGGGCCTGAACTAATGTGATGTCTGTATGAGAGCAGAGAAAAGGGATCTTGGGGGGGAATATTATATCTATATATATAAAGTGAGAAATGGGAATAATGCTGTGGTTCAATATATACTTCTGGTTTTTTTATTCTTTTTTATTTTGAAATAGTGAGGGCCTGAACTAATGTGATGTCTGTATGAGAGTAGAGAAAAGGGATCTTGGGGGGGAATATTATATCTATATATATAAAGTGAGAAATGGGAATAATGCTGTGGTTCAATATATACTTCTGGTTTTTTTATTCTTTTTTATTTTCTGTCTTATACTATTGAAAAAAAACATAACTATTAATATTTGTTATACATGAAGCTTATATTTTTGCATAAACCCATTTCAAGCTCTATGCATGCTCAACAACAGTGTTGTTGAGAAGCCCAAATGAGATAATACAAAAAGTTCATATTTATATAGCAGCTTAAACTTTGTAAAATGCTTTATTTATACTATCTGATTTGAAAGTTTTTGAAGCTTATAAAATACCATTTCTCTCTCTCTCTCTCTCTCTCTCTCTCTCTCTCTCTCTCTCTCTCTCTCTCTCTCTCTCTCTTTGTCTCTCTCTCTGTATGTATATATATATATATATATATATATATATGTTTGTTACTACCAAGAGACTATCCATAGGTACAACATTTTTTTTTTTTTCTATTTCAACATTTTTGAGGGATCAATTTCTTCAAAAACTGAATCTCTTGGTAACTTGTGATTACAGGCCTGGTTAGAAATAGCAACATTCAGGATGCCAGCATTCCCAACCCTTCCTCTCTGGTACACTAGGGAAAAGGGTGTTGATTGGCTGGCTGGCTGCCTTCCATTTCCAGGAAGAATGAAGAACCTTTAGAGGAAAGAAAGATTGAGAGTTCATATTGATGTCAGGATCTTTTCAATGGGGAGCAGATTAGGGAATATGCTTGTGTCTTCCATTAACTCCTAACTTCTTCCAGCAGAAAAAATGGAAGTAAAGGATACTTTATAAATAACACTACAAGGAGCCATTTCTCTAGGCTTGAGTTATTTTGAGATGGAAATGTGAAGAAAATGCACTGGATTATCACTGTGAGGGGACTTAATAAACTACAGCCATCAATGACACTTTTCAAAAATAGGCTATATTTTAAATAGAAATGTTTAAGCAGTAAGCTGCTTTGCCCAAGTTTAAAGAATTATTAAAGGGTAAGTTTAAAAATGAGTCTGAGGATACTTAAAAAAACCAATAACACCATCAGTGTGATTTGCTCATAATGATGAGATTTGCTAAATATTTATCAAAACTTTAAATAATTTTTTTCTTTATTTTTTACCTTTACAGTGTCTCCCAAATATAAGCTATTATCTTCAGTCAGCCATTGGACTGAGTCAGGAAGACCCAGATTCAAATTCTACCTCCAAAACTTATGAACTATATGATTCTGGACAAACAATTTATTCTATCTGTGCCTTAGTTTCCTTATCTATAAAATGAAGGAGTTGGGTTTGATGACTTCCTAGATTCCTTTCAGTTCTAAAATTTATGGTCTTAGAATCTATGACATAATTATCATATCTCAGCCTTTAATTACCCAAGCTAGGACAATAAAAGGCAATAGCTTCCTCAGTGGTGTCCTGGATTTCAGTCTTATCCCCTTCTCCTCGTTCTTCTTCATGAATAAGCCAAAGTACAGAATAGATCATGCTCTCTTGCCAAACAAGCTTTTTGGATTTCTTTTGATAGGATAAAATGCACAGTCTTTATTTGATTATTCAGATCCCTTCATAGTCCAGCTTCATTCTCTGTTCCCAAACTTAATTCACATTTCTTCTCTTTATACAATGTGTTTGAGCAAGCATGCTTTATTTGTTTTTTTCTCCCAAAGGAGGATTCTATCTCTACTTTTCTCAGTTTCTTTATATTGGCTTTGTCCTGAATGCTTAGAATGCACTATCTCCTTATTTTTAGCTTTTGACTTTCTTTAAAAGATCAACTTAGGGGCTTCTCCTGATCCCCCTAACAGCACTTTTATGTCCTGAAATTATATTGTATTCATCTGTGCCAATGTTTTGTTTTCCCACTTGGGTAAGGGAAGAGATTTCTGTTATTGTTTTGTCCTTGAATCTCTAATGCTTTGCACACAGGAGGGGATTTTAAAACCCTTGTTCCATGAAAATAGAAAAAAAAAAAGATTTTGCTACATAAAAAGTTTCAAGGCTTCTTTAATGTAGAAAAAAAAGTAGTATAATGGTGCCATAAAGGGGTCAATTCTACTACTGGAAAATTTATTTTCTTTGGAAATACATACTGAGTTTTCAAATGTAATTAACAGAAGCATTTAAAGCCTACTTGAATACTGTTTTTTATTGGATTGTAAGAATCAGGTGAGTCTGTATAGCATTTTAAGACTTCACAGTTAATTCAATCTTAATGTTTTAAAATAAAATATAGAATTAAGAATAAAGGAGATACGGATTCTATTTTACATATATGTTCTCGATAGACTGAACAGTAACTAGAGAATGGAGAGCAAAAAGTGTTTAGAGTATTCTAATACTATCAGTAGATCAGCAGTCTCATCATTTTGGCTCCTCCTCCAGATAGTGTCAATCACAACTAATCCACATTTTCTTATCCCTGTCCATTTTCTTCTTCTTTATCATTTAAAACCTTCTCACACAAGGAAGACCTGAAGGAACTGGAGAAGACATTAGGGGGACATGATAAATTAATTCTTCTATGGATCTATAATCTGATTAATGAGGTTATTTCCTTTAATAATGCAGGTTATTACCCATACATCTCTTCTTCTGTGTGATTCTTATTATCCATGTCCTCCAATACACTACAGGGGTATACTCAACATATCTTATACTTCCTTTATGCCTCTTGATATTGTTTGTGTACCAATGGAGCTCATAAGTTATCCTTCTGTTATCTTGTACTCTCACTACAAGATAACTCATCCACTTTTTCTATTTATACCATATTAGTATCTCTTATACTTCTTCACCTGGACTATTTTTCATTGGTAATATCCTCAATTATGTCTGCTAAATGTCTGTTCTTTGATTGAAAACATTTTGATTCTTCAATCATGGGACTGTGACGCTTCATGATTCCATGTTATACAGCATTACTAGAAGACCATTGATACTAAGAACATGGCTATTTGGTACATATGATTCAGTCCTACTTAAAAAGACATTTGATTTTGAAGAGATTTAATGCCAAATATAACTGATTTTAGTGTAACGGGAAGTCACCATAAGAGAGTGTGTGTGTGTGTGTGTGTGTGTGTGTGTGTAAAATATGTTCATACAAGAGCTTTAGGAAATTCACATGAGTGGCTAAGTGGCAGATTAAGTATAATGAACAAAGGCTTTCAATAGTGAGACCAAATTGTAGATTATCGTAATAGTTCAAGCAGGAGGTAATAAGAACTTGAATTAGGGAAATAGCTGTGCAAATGACAAGTAGGGTATGTATGAGAAAAATGTTCTTCAGGTGAAATGGAAAAGATTTGGCAACAGATTAGACATACTGCTTGTGTGCCCGGAAGGATGGTAGTACTATTGACGGTAATAGGGATGTTTAGAAGAGGGAAACATTATGAGTTCTGTTTTGAATGTGTTGCATTTGAGACTTCCATGAAACACCTAATCTGAAATGTTCCATAGGAACTGTGATGAGGGGCAGAAATTCAGGAGAGAAAACAGGACTGGAAGAAAGTAACTGGACATATAGATTGGGAAACATTGGTCTAAAGAAGCAAATGAACCCATGGGAGATGATGAGATCACATGATAAAATATAAAAAGAAAACAGAAGAGGTTCTAGAACACACTCTTGGAGACTCTGGGCACAGATGATAAGTGTTGTGAAAACTTAGAAAGAGCATTTAGCAATGCTAAATGTCCACTTGGACAAAGCAATATCACTAAAAATCAGAGAGGAGAGGGAATTCAAGATTTAATAGTTTTAAATGCTGCTGAGGAATCAGGAAGGATGAGGATTGAGAAGAGGCCATTAGATTTTTCAGTGAGGAGATTTTAGATAATTTTAGAGAAAATAGTTTTAACTGGCAGTGAGAAATACTTCTGGCAAAACTTTTTTTTTTACCAAAGAAGACTCTGGAAAAATGATAGAATATTGGATTCCATGTAACCTTGTATGCTTTCAAAATACACATATATACAAGCACACACACATATATATACACATCTATGTATGTATATATGTATATATCTATGATTTTCCCTGTTGTAGAAAAACCTAAAGGAGGATTTCACTTTTACCAAATCAAATACTTTCTAAAAACACAGAGCAATATGCATAGCAGAACCTGTGTTCCTCAAATTTTATCAACTACATGTATGTAAAGATATAGTTTTCTATATAATATAATTTAAGAACAAGGTCCTGTCTCATTCTTATGTCTCCATCAAATATATTCTTAAAACATGTTTAGATAATTTTTCTCCTTCTCTTCCTAAAGATTTCTGATGTCATTATTATAGGAAGTTTGGAATACTCTATATGAATACTATTGATGGTTATTATCTTTTCTGCAATTTCTAATCTTAGAGATTTGCTTAGGACTCTGTGAAAATAGTTGAATTAATTAAGGTAATTCAAATGGTATGCATCAGAAGGAGAATTTGAACCTACATGCTTCTGACTCCAAAGCTAGATCTGCTATGTAATCTTGCCTTTCAGATTAATACTTATGATGTCAGACAGGCTGCCTTTTCCTTCTAGTGATCTCCTCCCCAACACTCAGCATTTTCCTTTCTTAAAGATATCTTAAGAACAAGTCCCTTGGTATCATCAAACTGTAATAACATGCCTTCTCTGTATATGTTTGGTTTGGTTCAGTTATTCTTGTGACATTTCTCTTTCCTATATAATGTTAGCAATACTATGATATGATGAAGAATCCAAATATAGTGGCTTTACTCTCATCAATGGAGAAATTAAAGAAATTTTGACAGATTTTTTTTTCTATTTTTAAAATCTCATTATTTTTCCAGTTCCATTTTTAGGTATATTGTAGATTAATTATACCTCTTGCCAAGCTTTCTATAAACTTGCTTAAAATCTCCAAAACTCCTTGCTGTTCTACAAATGAGTTTATTTTTTAAACTCATTTCCCTTCATGAATATATTTCTCTCTGGCCAGAAGATCAATTGTAAGAAATTTGAGGACTTTTGTTGTAACTTAGGGACAATGTTAACATTTCCTTTGGAAATGATGTCTTTGCCTTGTGCATTTTTTAATGTCAATAATTTATTTAATTAGGTCTAATTAAAATATTTTAATTGTGTGTCATATCTTTCTTTTCCTTTAATTATTGCCTAAATATTTAAAGAGCTAGGCATGATGTTGTACTCCTGTGAGTCTAGCTCCCAGAAAGGCTGAGGCTGGCTGATCTCTTAAGTTAGTGAGTTTTAAGTTGTAGTGGGCTGATCAGGCATTCACACTAATTTCTGCAATAAAATGGTGAGTCCTTGGGACCATAGTTCAGTGGGTTAGCCTACAGATAGATACAGTGACCCAGGTGAGAAATGGAGCAGGTCAGACTTCTCCTGTCTATCAATAGTGAAATTGGATCACAAGTGCCCTTTCACTTTCATGCTGGAAAGATAGAAGACCAATCTTATTTTTTTTTTTTTTTTTCCCAGAGAAGAAGATTTGGATAGTATTCCTTTTGAATCTAGGTGGGGAGAATTAGGAATATGTGTTCAAAATTAGAGAAGCCATCTTTACCTCTAAAGAACTTATATGAACTTCCTTCCCTACAAAAACTTTTGCATAATTAGATTGGTCAGGAAATAGAATGGATTGCTTTGTGAAGTAAAGAGTCAGTCAGTCCCCAACTGATAAATGGTCAAAAGATACGAACAGACAATTTTCAAATGACAAAATTAAAGCCATTTAGGGTTACATGAAAAAATGCTCTAAATCACTATTGATTAGAGAAATACAAATTAAAACAAGTCTGAGTTACCACCTTATACCTCTCAGATTAGCTAAGATGACAAGAAAAGATAATGATAAATGTTGGAGGAGATATGGGAAAACTGGGATACTAGTTCATTGTTGGTGGAATTGTAAAACAAACCAACCATTCTGGAAAGCAATCTGGAACTATGCCTAAAGGGCTATCAAATTGCATACTCTTTGACCAGCAGTGCCATTACTGGGTTTATATCCCAAGGAATTCATAAAGGAGGGAAAAGAATCCACATGTGCAAAAGTCTAGCAGCTCTTTTTGTGGCAGCAAATAATTGAAAAAGGAGTGAATGTCCATCAATTGAGGAATGGTTGAACAATCTGTGGTACATGAAGGTAATGGAATATTATTATTATATAAAAATGATGAATAACTGATTACAGAAAGGCCTAGAAAGATTTACATGAACTGATGCTGAGCAAAAAAAGCAGTACACAATAACAGCAAAAATGTGCGATGATCAATTGTGAAAGGCTTGGTTCTTCTCAGTGGTTCAGTGATCAGTAGCAGTCTCAATAGAGTTTGGACAGAAAGTGCCATCTGCATCCCCAAAAAAACATCTAAGGAGACTGAATGTAAATTAACACATTTTATGTTTACTTCTTTTTTTTTTTTTTTTTTTTTTTTTTTTTACCTCTCCCATGATTTTTCCCTTTTGCTCTGATTTTTCTCTCCCAACAGGATTCAAAAAGTAGTATGTATTAAAAATAAATAAACTTACTACAAGGAAAAAAAAAAAGATGAAGCCAGCATTCAGAGCTTTTAAGGAAATATTGCATCACCATTTGGGAATGTTATAAAGAGAATTCAGTGGGCAGAAATTTTGCCTTAATTATGTCCAAGCCAAGAGACATACAAGATCTAGAATTTCACTAGTCACTGTCAACTTAAAAAAACTGAAAAATGAAATACTATCAACGACAATTTATCTCTGCTAATGTTATTAACAATTATATAGTAAAACCACTTTATAAATAATAGTTCAATGGATTATAAAAAACACCTTTTATGAAAGAATTTCCAAATTAGCCAGTGTCTCTTTAAAGGAAAGGAAAGGAATACTTGGCAAGTCTATTATTCAAACCATCTGTGAATGGTTCTAATGATTTATAGCTTTAGCAGGTCACCCAAAAATATTTTGTTTATAATCTCTACTTCTTTTCCGCCACCTTGCTGAAAAATGTGTGTATGTGTGGGGTGAAGCACCATCTTTCAGAGATAAGAATGAATCTAATGAACTAGAAATAAAGAATATAAAGTTTTAATTACTTTTTTCTTGAAAATTGTGATATTTATACTTTTCATGTCCATCTTACTTATAAACTCCATATGAGCAAGGAGCATTATATTTTCATCTCACCAAGTATCCAGCACAGAACTTTATATAGAGCAGGAACTTAATTTTAAGTTGATTGAATACATTGATTTAACTACATAGTTTTGCTAAGGGACAATATCATTAATTATTTAATTCAACGAAACATTGTAAGTGATTACTATGTACAAAGTCAAATTCTAGGCAATCAAAGCCTAGAAAATTTTAGAAGACCTAATCCCTATCTTTATGGAACTAGAGAAGCATGAACAAGATACATGAGAAAGGATACCATTCACAAATCAGTTGTTATTCCTAGAAAAGAGAAAATCTTAAGAGTATATGCTACAAATGTTTTGTGGCAGGTCTCTTTGTAGTGGCCAGAAACTGGAAACTGAGTGGATGCCCATCAATTGGGGAATGGCTGAATAAATTGTGGTATATGAATATTATGGAATATTATTGTTTGGTAAGAAATGACCAGCAGGCGATTTCAGAGAGGCCTGGAGAGACTTACATGAACTGATGCTGAGTGAAATGAGCAGGACCAGGAGATCATTATATACTTCAACAACAATACTATATGATGATCAGTTCTGATGGACGTGGCCTTCTTCAACAAGATGAACCAAATCAGTTCCAATAAAGCAGTAATGAACTGAACCAGCTACACCCAGTGAAAGAACTCTGGGAGATGACTATGAACCATTACATAGAATTCCTAATCCCTCTATTTTTGTCCGCCTGCATTTTTGATTTCCTTCACAGGTTAATAGAACACTACTTCAAAGTCTGATTCTTTCTATACAGCAAAATAACTGTCAAGACATGTATACTTATACTGTATTTAATTTATACTTTAACATATTTAACATATATTGGTCAACTTGCCATCAGGGGGAAGGAATGGGGGAAAGGAGGGGAAAAAGTGGAACAAAAGGTTTCACAACTGTCAATGCTGTAAAATTACCCATGCATATAACTTGTAAATAAAAAGCTATTAAAAAAAAAGAGTATATGCTAGCTGTCTCCCAATATTTAATAAGATAAATTATGAGTATAATCATAATATGATTATGGAAGGAGTAAATTTTGCTTGCAGAGATCAGAATTAGGGGGAATGAGTAGAGGTTTCAGACAGATTACCTATAAAGAAAATGTAAATAACATAAAATAAATACAAATGATAGAAATGTAATTAATATATAACATGCATATAACATAAATATGGGGAAACTTTTCTCAAATTCAGAAATATCCAAACATGAAATGGATTTTTTTAGGAATACTGATTTTCCTGTTAATGGAGAGCTTCAAGAGGTATGTGGGAGATGAATCATTGAATAAATTATAGAAAATATTCCTATTCAGATATAGGTAGGAATATATAAAATCTGATGAACACTCTTACTCTCAAGCTCAAGGATTCTATAACAGGTATTAGTGTAGAGGGCCATAGATAGTGGGGGAACTTTGGGTGAAGTATAAGACCCTTCGGCCCAGAGGAACCTGCTGACAGTGCATGGTTCAGCTCCTCATCTCCCCCAAAGGCTCTCAGCCTTTCTAAAAGTCAGGGGGCAATGACAACCTATGCTGTAATTAAAGCAGAGTGATACCAAATGGCAAGGAGACATTTACACACAATAGCAAGTTGTTTATGTAGTCTTGCATGAACAGTATATAGTTAGCACATATGCAGTGTGCTTTGGTTATATAAGAGTATTAGGGTACATAAGACTGAGAAAATTTGGAATAAATGGACTTCATGTTTTAACCATCCATATGAGTCCCACCTCTTCATTCCTCTTCTAAGACCAAGGACTCGGGCTGGTACCCAGATCCTCCAGAGAGCTAGTCCGGACACAACATATTAGTATAATCCACAGTAATATATGTTTAATGTATTGAAAACATTAAATAAAATTCTATGGGATGTTCAAAGGAGGTGATCATCATCAAGTGGGCAGTCAAAAAATCTTCCATAAGGAAGTGGCTTGCTTGATTTGTTTTTTAAAGGATAGATAGTAACAGGGGAAGGACAGTATTACAAGCAAAGGAATTTTTGTAAATAGGTTCTGAGGAATGCAAGCAGGTGTTAGGGAATTATACTATATTATACTAGGTTAGATGACTAGAATATATAGATATATAGGAGGTGGAAAGTTAATATTAAATGAGGTTGAAAAGGAAGAATAGTACTAGTGAAATATAAATTCTTTCAATACAATTCAACATATACTTATTTTTTTAGGAGAGGAACTATTGTGTCTTTTAAAAGAAATCTCTAATATCAAGTATAGTGCCATAAAAATAGCAGGTGCTTATAAATGTTTGTTGAATTGAATTGAATTTACAAATTGCAAAAATTTATAGATAACAAAATTTAGAATTTTATTCAGTAGACAATAGGGAGCTATTACACCATACACATGCATGCATGCATGCACAGAAACACAGACACAGACATACACACATAGTTCAAAAATATTGACTAAAATATATATCAAGAAAAATAGTCTGGTGATTTTTTTAGTATAGTGGATTGAAAAAAAGGAAAGAGAAGTGGGAAAACTTATGTAATAACTCTAATAATCCAAGTATGTAATAGTGATAGCCTCTATTAAACTATGAGCAATGAAAATAGGAGAATGGACCTGTAGTCTTAACAAATGAAGTCAGGTAGAAGACGAGGTTTTGGAGAATGATATTAGGTGAGACAACCAGATAGAAATACTTATAAGTGGTCAGGGATTCAAATCTGAAAGTCAGAAAAAAAGCAAGATTGGTTTATAGACTTGGGAGTCATTTGGCATAGAAGTGAAAAAAATCAATGCCTTTGGCTTGAATAAAACTTCTGAGAGAGAAGATAGATATTAGAAGAGAATGAAGAACAGAATTTTGGGGAATAGTGGACACCCATGTCACCTGCTAGATAAAGGGGAGCTGGACAAAAACATAATTAGATGTAGTAAGAAGAACATGAGGAGTGTTACCTAGCGAAGGAATAAAGGTAAGAAGGTTTTCATAAGAAAATTGTCAATAGTGTCGAATATTCTGGAGAATTCAAAGGGACAAAAAAAAAAAAGACCACTGAATTTCTCTTGGAAAAAAAGAGAAGTTTTAGTCAAGAAGTGAATGTGAATGCTGGATTTCGAATAGCAAGCATCTAAAATTGACTAGTTATGGTCAAGAGTACTTAAATCTGATAATGTAGTAGAGAGTGAAGACAAGCCTCAGATTCCTCATTTGTAAAATAAAGGGGCCAGATAAGATAATCACCTTCCACAAAGTTCCATCCAGTTGTAGAACTATGATCTCAGGAATAAATGGTCTGTACTGAAGACAATCATCAGCCTCTCTTGATAACCAACAGTGCGACTGTAGTATAGACTATGGAAATACCAATGGCTCACTTAATGATTCTTTGTAGTTATTTCAGATTTTAGTAATATTCTTAAAACTAATTTCCTCTAAGAAATTCCTATTATGTAAACCAAACGACCCCAGCTTCTGGGATAAGAACTCTCTATTTGACAAAAATTGTTGGAAAATTGGAGGCAGAAACTAGATATTGACCAGAACTTAATACCCTATACTAAGATAAGGTTGAAATGGGTTCATGATTTAGACATTGAGAATCATAATATAAGCAAATTAGAAGAACAAAGAACAGTCTACTTCTCAGATCTGTGGAGAAGGAAGGAACTTATGGCTAAAGAAGAACTAGAGTACAATACAAAGTGCAAAATGGACAATTTTGATCATATTAAATTAAAAAGTTTTTGTGCAAACAAAACTGATACAGTCAATATCAGAAGAGAAGCAGAAAACTGGGGAAAAAAAATCTTTACATTCAAAGGTTCAAATAAAGGCCCCATTTCTAAAATATATAGAGATCTGACTCAAATTTATAAGAACATAAATCATTTCCCAAGTGATAAATGGTCAAAGTATATGAATAGACAATTTTCAATTGAAGAAATTAAAACTATTTTTAGTTTTATGCTCTAAATCACTATTGATCAGAGAAATGCCAATTAAGACAACTCAGATTGTCTTACCTCTCAGATTGGCTAAGATGACAGGAAAAGATAATGATGAAGGTAAGAAGGGATATGGGAAAACTGGGACACTAATACATAGTTGATAAGAGTTGTGAACTGATTGAACCATTCTGGAGAGCAATTTGGAAGTATGTCCAAAAGGTCATCAACCTGTGCAAACCCTTTGATCCAGTAATGTCTCTACTGGGCCTGTATCCCAAAAAGATCATAAAATAGGGAAAAGGATCCACATGTACAAAATGTTTGTAGCAGACCTTTTTGTAGTATCAAGAACCTAGAAACTGAGTGTTTGGTGCTGTGCTGTAGGCGTCTGACAGCTTATCTGGTGTGGAGCTGGGGTCCTGGCAAGGGTTTCAAGTATGTGCTGAGGATTAGTGACCCAGTATATTTTTCTAAGGACTACACTGAAGCACTTGGTGGGTTTGGTCTCTGGAAGCTGTCTGTTTGCTCAGGGCTGTTTTGAAGCACACAGTGGTCTGGCTTCTGGAGGTTACCTGTTTGTCCAGGAATATTCCAAAATACATTAATGGTTGCCAGATCTGGAACTCACTGGCACCCATCACTATACAAAGACACATAAGGAGTCTTGATGTTGGTATTCCTGCACTTTACCACACTGGGTCTCAGGTCTCCTGCTGGTTTGCTGAGGCAGGGCTTACTTCTGGTTTATTGGGGAGATTCCTGTCCTGAACTGTAGCCCTTCTTTATCTGAGTGAGATAGACCTCTCCTGTCCATCTTCTAAGTTTCCTGAGCCAAAAGAATGTTTCACCGTATCCCCTTAATGGTTCTGCTATTCTAGGTCTTGTCTTGGGTTGGTATTTTATAGCTGCCCAGAGGTGAACATGGGAGAGTTACAGTAATTCACTGCTTACTCTGCTATCTTGGCTCATAGAAGTTTAATCCATTTCTCCTCTTATTAGATTTAGTTATTGCTCTCTTCTGCTCTTATAGAACTTTGTTGTAAGCAATAGAGCATCAAGAAGAGATTGTGTCAGAATATTTTTCTCTAAGTTTTTCCAGAATCCTTTAGCAGATTCGCCTATTTTCTAATCCTTCACTTACCTTCTAACTTTTTTGAGGTGTTACTATAAAACTTTATTTCACAACAAAAAATATAGTTCACCAGGTAGGAAAATACATGCTGCTCTGTTGATAAAATGCATAGTTCTTATGTCTGTTGGTCCACTTGAAGTTATAATTTTCTGAGTAAGAATTGTGTCTTTTTGACATTTAGTGAGGTTCAAACCCACAAGGATATAATGAACAATAATATACTCAGCCTAAATTTCTTAAACATAAAGTAATATAAAAAATCACATGCAAATAGATATTAATAATTTGTTAGAAATCTTTTGAATTGTGGAGCCACCAATCCAAGAGCATAAAATCAAAGAACATGAGACTTGAATTCTGCTTTGACTCCAAGACCAAAGACAGATTTTTACTATTATCATATTTCAACAGAGATAAGAAAAGTTTTGAGTATTAATGAATCTCATCATGAATTAACAGAACTTTTTAGTTAAATCTCTTTGAGGAGTATTAAATGCTAGAGGATTATATGTTAGGCACTTTCCTAATCACTCAGCAATTTGGGCAGATAGGTGGCATTGTGTAAAAATATTTGGATTTAGAGTTAGGAAGCCCTGGGTTCAAAATTTAACACAGTCAGTTGTTCTTTTTCTTTTTAGTTTTGTGATGTGGGGCAAGTCAAAGAACCTCTCTCAGCCTCAGTTTATTTTTCTGCAAAATGGAGATAATAATGGCACCTCCCTCCGTCATAGTATTTTGTGAGAATCAAATGAAATAATATATGTAAAAAATGATGCAAATAAAGGGCTAAATAAATTCTAGTATAATAATAATAATAATTTTATTATTGTGTCAAAGAGGAATTGAAACTAACTTAAGAATACTGCAGGGCTTCCAAATGGACAATTATCCATTTTTATAAAGTAAATCCATGGAAAGTGGCTTATGGAAAAGATAAATTTGATGGAATCTTCTACCTTTATCTACTTGTCTAAACGGGGATTTTTGCAGATAATAAAAAAAGAGTAACATAAGAGCAAAGAATTGAAAATCAAGTGGTCTTGGCTGTAGGCTTGGCTCAGCATTTAACTTGTTTCATGTCCCTGGATTAAATCTCTTATTCTCCTTTAACTTTAGTTTTATCTGCAAAATGTAGGTGGCATACTAAATTAACCCTAATGCCCCCATTTCTCTCAAATTCTCCCATTACAAAACTAGCTCCAACGAACAAAACTTTGAAAGAATTTGAAGGCTGATATGTAAAATATTTATTAAATGTTCTGTATTTTTTATTTTAGTGTATATTTGATGTATATTTCAATGATATTATTATAGTGTCCACTCCCAGTTTCTAAACTAATTCAAATTTCACTGGAATGATAACTGATGAGAAGATTTACTTTAATGTTTAAAAATTATCACTGAGTTCTTAGGTATAGTTACCTGGCTCAGTTTTCTAAATGCTTGACTTGGGGAAAGTCCAGCACGTCTTATAAAATTGTCAAGATGGCTAATCACGTACTTATGCCTGAATTTTAGAACCTTTAGAGCTACACAGTAATTATAAACTTAAGAAATTAGGGGTAATTTAAGTAATTTTTTAAAAGTATCAAGTAAATATGGTAAGAAAATTTTTAAACATAAAGGAAAAGACACTACAAGTATATCTTATTTCCAATTTGTATGTTTCTTTTACACTTAAAAGCATGTCTTCAACAATACTAATTGTCAGTAAAGGTCCTTATTTTTTTTGTTAACAGCTTCATACTCAGAATGTGCTGCATTTGTCTATTCTAAATATCATATCTTTAGAGGAAAGAAAACACATTTCTAATCTGCTATAACAAAGGAGGCTATAGAAGAGTTGAAAATCTAAGAACCAGGGATTATTCCAATCATTTCTGGTTTCCTTGGAAACAGCATGAGCACGTCTTGATTTAATATGATATTTTATGTCCACAGTCATACACCAGTCAATTTAGATATTCCATATAAACGTGATTGTAAATACACTGCTAGCATAGAAATTTCAATTTAATCTGGGGCAAGGTTATGAATTGCAAATGGTCATTCCTTGGGTTCAAAATAGATATCAGGAACTCCAACTATAGTCCTCTCTGCTCCACTGTGCTTTGGTGGATAACTTCAAATTATTTATTTTTTCTTAGCTTTCTTCTATTTTGAGATAATACTCACTGTGAAATTTCAGAAAGGATTTGCTACAACAGCTGAAAATATGTACCCTGCTCTTTTTTTAGTTCCTAGAAAGTAACACTAAGCATGTTAATCTACTCCTTCCCTATTGCAAAACTGAACAACCTCATCCATAGATCCAGCACAAATAAATGACCCTTACTGAAGTGGGGTGGGTGGGCGTGGGAACGGGGTGGAAAGAAAGAATAAATAATATTAAACAAAGACAATTTTCTCCAGTTAAATTAGTTTAACACCAAGTAAATTTGAATTCAAGTGGAAACCACAGTGATATATGAGGAAGGGAAGAAAAAGAAGTGTTCTGGCACCATCCTGTATTGACTATAAGAGGATGAGAAATTAGAGACTTCCATTTAGTTTGAACTTGGCTTTGCTCAAGTTCTTGTTTTTCTCAGACTTATTCTGATAGCAATTATAGGGCTATTTATGAAATACTATGCAGTTTTAAGATTTGGCAGAGCTGTGTTAGGGTCTTAGAGTAGCCATAATGGATAGCATGCCTGCCTGTTCTGATCTCCACTTTGTGACAAACTTGAAGGTGGAAGAGTAGTAGATATTAACATGCTAAGAAAGAGGAAGGCAGATAAGGAACAACAAGAGAAGTAGTAGTTACAGTAAGTAGGTAGGTGAGAGAGACATATATACAGAATGAGTGTGCAGTATTGTGTGTAGTGTATATGTGTGTGTGGAGAGAGCGGGGGAGGGAAGGAGGGAAAGTCTTGGGACATAATTTACTACCTCTTTTGTTTATGAGTCCTGAAGTTAAATTTCACCAAAGGTATATTCACTGTGATTGTACCCAAGGAGTAGAAAAGGGAAGAATCTTCCTACTACTACGAAGAGATATTGCTGGAAACTAGAGGGTCTTTCTATGATCAACTAACGGATCAATATTCTCTTTCTGTACAATAGGATAATTAAGATTGTATAGGAATAAAACAGTTGGCAGCATGGTTTTTAGTTACTACTCATAATCAAATTGACAAAAATGTCTAATTTTTGTGGCATTTGAACTGCTCTTTTAGTCAACATATATAACCAATACAGCAAAATGACAAGTAGTGATTCCTTGTAAAGAAATGAATTCATGATTTTATAACTGAATGTTTAATTCTTTTGAGTGAAAAGAATGTTATTTCATGAGTCATCAATTTCCCTGATGAGCATACTAGTGATGCTTTCTTTTTCGTAGAAATAACGCGTTCTCATAAATTTAGGGCAGAAATAAACTTATTATAAATCTCCTTCTTCTACAGATGAAAAAAAATGACCACTTTCTTAAACTCACCCAGTTATTAAGTTGCCAAAACTGAGATTTGAATTTAGCTCCTATAACTCCATATCCAGGGTTGATTCCATTATAACAAGTTTTCTTTTGACCTAATATAATTTTTGAGTGGCTTAACTGGAAACATTTTTGTGAGAAATTAATATCAACTAATAGGATAATTTACCAAATACTTCCATAAGTCTATGGATATGAGAATGGTAATTTATGGAGCACAATAGGACAACATGCAGATTAATCTAACTTGTTTCAAGGACTGAATTAATAGAAAAAAACTTACCCGATTGGTTTCACTTTTTGAGCGGTCATTCTTTGCCCTTGCAGACTTTTCTGCCAGCTTCTTCTGCCTTTGAGGGCCTCGTCCAAAAAAGATGTAATTAACAAAGGCATATTCAAGGAGGGCCAAGAAGACAAAAACAAAGCATCCCATCAGGTACATGTCAATGGCTTTCACATAAGGGATCTTGGGCAAAGTCTCTCGAAGATGAGTGTTGATTGTTGTCATGGTCAGTACAGTTGTAATTCCTATAAAAGAAATGTGAAAGTAAGTTCCTGAAGTTTTGACACCTTGGGTTTCATCTTTCCTATATTAAAAAAAAAAAAATCCCCAAATAGCTTGAGTCATTTCAAATGATGGGTTGGATATTATTTGGCTCGTGTAGTAGGTGAAATTGAAATGCAATACAGCATAAAATATGTCATTTGGAGCTGTGTAGGCAGAACTATAACATTTGGAGTGGTGAAATGACATCTCTACTCTAGGGAAGATAGCACTTAGAAAGCTGTGTACAGATCTGTGCTCCATAATACCAATATGTTACAATAAATGGAATAGAATTCTGAAAACAGAGATGAAAATGTGAAAGATACTAGTGAAGAAAGTGCCACATGTGAAGAGTTGGAAGAACTGAAAATAAATGAAAGTAAATGAGAGATCTCATAACAGTATCTAAAAGTCTGAGTGGGGAAAAAATATTCAGGAAGGAGAATTGTATCATGGAGCTCCTCAAGCAAACCCTGCAAAGATTTTTAACAAAGGCAAAATGAAACTTACTGATTGATAAATACCTATTAAATTAATTGGATTATCAGAAAATAACAGAAATACTTCAACTTGCATTCAGTCTCTATAATTCTTTCTCTGGATGTGCATAACATCTTCCACCACAAGTGTTGGAATTGTCTTGGATCACTGCATGGCTGAGAAGAGCTAATTCTATCATATCTGATAATCATACAATCTTGCTATTACCATGCAGTGTTCTCCTGTTTCTGTTCACTTCACTCAGCATCAGTTTATGTAAATCTTACTAGGCTTTAAAAAATTGAATTTTAAAGATGAAAAGATTTTATAGGTATTGTTATCCAATAAAAGAAGTGAAGTAAATTGATTCACCTAATGTCACAATAAGTTAATGGACAAAACTGAATTATTTAGCTTAAACTAAACTTCCTGATGAGAGGGTAAGAAAGCCATTCAGTTTTTGATGATAGAATTATTCTTTTGGTCTAAGAAGTATCTTAGAATGAAGTGGTGTACTACCAGGGTTTTGAAGTCAAGAACAGGTGGGTTCAAATTCTGCTTCTGACTTTCTTCTTTTTGTTTATCCTTCATTCTCAAAGAGGACCAAGATATTAGAGAGATGATTCTATGTTATACAAAGGGAGAGAGACCTGTGAAAGATCACTTGCCTCACTTTCTCCTCCAGATATGAACAGTGGCCAGATATAGATCAGGAAGAATGGAAATGACTCTAGATGCAGTGGGAGACCTTGGCCTTTTTAAGCTAAGGTCTTCAGCAGGTCTCAGTTAGACTGAGACTGAACCCATTCAAGTGTCTAAGGCTAGGTAGAAATTGAGGCAAAGAATAGCCTCTTTCATGTAGTCAAAATAAACAAACAAACAAACGAATGAATGAATGAATGAATCTGGGAGAAGAGGGAAAAATAGAAAGGACTACTATTTACATTCCCACTGAATCAATAAGGACCCAAACAATGACCACTAGGGGCTTGGCTTAGGACCTACAGTTGGCCAAGCAATTGGAGTCCAGCTCTAAGATCATGAACAGAAAGATTACTTACTTTTGGTTGCTGCGGGGCAAAGTTGTTTACATTATAGAAAACATCATTTGGACTTAAGAAGGGAGTTCCCTCTTCCCTCCCTCTCATATTTTGAAATGTTTCAAAAGTAAGTAGCTTACTCCTTTCTTACATATAAAATTAATCTAATTCAGTATTTATTGGGAGGAGAGAATCTAGGAAAGCACTTAACTATATCTCCTTTCAAGCACACAGTAATAGCAAAAATAACAATAGCAACAGAATAACATGCATTTGTATATAGTATTTGTATATTAAATGCTTTTCTCATAACAACCTTATGAGGTAGATAGAAATGTTATTACTCCTTTTTTACAAATGAGGGGAAAAAAAGATGGAAAGTTCTACTTTTAAGTTTCAGCCTTCATGTAGACAGAATTACATATCTGTAATATTTGCTGGCAGGTCCACCAGTGACATAAGGCTTATATCAAGCTAAAGAAAAAATACTACAGCCATGTTCTCCAGAATATGTTGACTTGGGCAATTATGTGAAAAGTTTGGGAGAAGGACATAAGGACATAGACAGACAAGGCTGCCATAACTGCCTAGTAACCATACTCCTAAAGCTCAACAAGTAGTTTGAGGCGCATTGCCAAGAGTTACCAACCTAGTGCATCATTTTCTCTCTTCCCACTATGGAACATCTTTCAAGTTACTAAGGAGAAGTAAAGAATAAAGTTCATTATTTTAAAGGGAAAAAAAGCATTTTATATTTCTAAGTATATCAATATAATTGGTTGAATATTTGCTCAGAGAGGGCAACAATCATCATTGTCTCATTTCATAGATTGAGATAGTAAAGTAATTGAATCAAGGCTACCCATAGAGTCATTTGTAGATTTTGGAATGGAGCCTACGTCTCCTACTTTGAAGTTAAAGCTTTTGTGCCTCTGCCTTCAGCATCACTGCTAAAAATACAGAACTAAAGAATAGAGAAAAATAATTTCAGTTCCAACTGATAGTTCACAAAGAACTTAGACTTCACTATATTTAAGTTAAATTTTACTCAATTTTCTCATGGTATGGAAGAGATCATAGGCTCTTCATAGGCAGCATGGGAGACAGGAAGGCAGATCTTGAGTTCAAATTTGGCCTCAGACACTTACTAGTTGTGTGATCCTGGGTTACTTAACAAACTTCTTTGACACAGTTTTTTCATCTATTAAAAGAGCTGAAGAAGAAAATGGTACACTATTCCTGTATCTTTGCCAAGAAAACTCCAAATGGGGTCAGGAAGAGTTGGATATGATTGAAAATGACTGAAAAACAACAACAAACCAGGTTCATCAAAGCTAAGGCAATGGACAATAAGATCTGGAAAGTGGAACCAACTTGAAAAGACTTTAAGTATAGGGCCAGTCCTGGACCATGGATTGTTGTCCAAGACCCAATCTACATGGGTTCTGATATGCTCATCACTATGCTAATTGTAAGTTGATCCTTTTTTTTTTTTTTTTTTTTGACAGAATAACTTTCAAAGATTAGTTGTATGGTAAAAAAACCAAAACCAAAACCAAAACCAAAAAAGTGCATGAATCATAAATGAGCCACTTATTAATCATGTGATCTTAGACAATTTTCCTAATCCCTATCTCAGTTTCCACAACTATAAAATTGGAAAATTAATATTTCAGTTCTTAACTTCACTAGATTGTTGTGAAGATCATATGAGATTATTTAGGCAAAATGATTTGCAAATTTTAAAGTGCTATGTAAATGTTTATTATTACTTATAAATCACAAATGGGTTGGGACCTGTATCACTGAAGGAAATCTCCACATCAATCACAGGTCCTTAAAGTATGCAATCTACCTTTTTCCTGTGAGAATTTCATGGGAATACTTCATATAATATATAAATGAAAATAATATATAAAATCTAAAATTGTTTTAAGAGTATAAGATGATATTATTATGGTTATTAGATTTGATAGTTGTAACATTGGATAGAGCTCTGAATTTCATGGAATCAGAAAAAAAATTATTTCAAATATGGTTTCACACATTTAATAAGTTGTTCAAGCAAGTTACTTAACCTCTATCTGCCTCAGTAAAATAATGTTAATTATAACACTTTCCAAGGTTGTTGAGAGGATCAAATAAGATGATATTTATAAAGCATTTTGCAAACCTTAAAGTGCTATATATTATATATATTATATATAATATAATTATATTACTGACAAATATCATAAATTACATAGATATATACAAAACATCATTTCCAATGAAAAGTTTTACTTAATCTCCAAATTTTTTTCTTGTTGCTGTTCTGCTATTTTCAATGTATCCAACTCTTTTTGACCCCATCTGGGCTTTTCTTGGCAGAGATACTGAAGTGATTTGCCATTTCCTTCTCTAGCATATTTTACAGATGAGGAAACTGAGGCAAACAGGATTAAATGACTTGCTCAGGATCACACAGGCTAGCATGTGTCTGAGGTCAGATTTGAATTCAGGAAGAACCTAGCTGAAGAGTTTTGACAATAGTAAAATTAGTTTGGGATCTCTAAATTGTTTTCCTGACTCTGAAACAGGAGGAGGAGAAGGAAGGAGTGGAAAAATGAAAGGAATGGAAAACTTTTCACCTATGATCTTTTTACTATCACCACCCAATTCCTGCTTTTTAAGAATAAAGCCTGTGATTTCATTGATGTAGGGAACTCTGTCAATGAAGATTTTCATTTGTAATTAGCTGGTGCCATGAATAGAATACTTATCCTGGAGTCAGGAAGATTCCTATTCCTGAAGTCAAATCTGGTCTCAAACATTTAATTGCTGGGCAAGTCACTTCACCTTGCTTGCCTCAGTTTCCTCATTTGTAAAATGAGCTAGAGAAGGAAATGACAAACCACTTCCTTATCTCTGCCAAAAAAAAAAAAAAAACTCCAAATGGGATCAGGAAAAATCAGACACAGTACAAAAGAATCATTTAGAACAGGGAGAAGTTAAGATCACAAGGACAGGGCTTATCAGAGGAAGTACTTGAACTGTGACTCAAAGGATAGTCCTGTATTCACCATGCTAGATTAAATGTCTTGCAAGACTATACAAATGCATTTGAACGATGGGCAATCTGTATTCTTCTTCTCTGATTAATTGAATGAATACTATAAATTAACATATATTTATAATGCTTTAAATACAGTGCTGTTTAGAGAGAGGAAGGAAAAATGAGAAAATTGCTGTAAGATTTTATTTCTGTACTGTATTTCTTGGAAATAAGTACTTTAAAAATCATTTCATCAATGTCTGTTGCTTATGAGCTTTGCTATCTCAGTTGTATCTAAATTAGAATTAATTGAGGAGTATTCTATATTTTATAGGTTAAGCATAATTTTATTTTATATTTTTCCCTTAAGGATCTAAGAAAATGTTATAAATAAAAATTCTGATTCATATTTTCTATAAAGTAACATGGTGACCAAATGAGCAGAATAACTGTTAGAAGGCAGCACTAAGAATTAAATGCTGTGTTATAATGCTCATTAAGTGGTACAATTCCAATTATATTACTGTAATATTTAATTATTTTCCATTTTGCTTATTTTTTTAATGTGGAATTGATCAGGTCCCCTTCCAGGGATAGAGGCTTCCCTTTAAAAAGGTAATAATTCCTTGCCTAATAAAAATTAGTAACAAATATTTTATGATGAAAACAATCTAGAGGCATATTTTCCCTATCATGGCTGTGAAAATTCACATTTAAGCCTTTTTAATTAAATTATCACATCAAGGGAATCATGTGTGAGTTTTTTGATTGAAGATAAAAACAGAATTATGTCCACAAAGCTAGTGTCACGAGACGTCAAAATGCTAAAGTGAACTATAGTCTCTGAAATCACTCAATACTATAATGATATATTTAGTTAAATTATAATGCTATTTTTTAATCACATACCGAGAGCAACTCTTGCTGCTGATGCATCATAATTAATCCAGAATGACACCCATGATAAAATTGTAATCAGTATGGAGGGCATGTAGGTCTGAAGAATGAAGTATCCAATATTTCTCTTCAACCTAAAGCTCAATGAAAGTCGTGGATAGGCACCTATGAAAAACACAAAAGTGTTATTTATAATGAGAGAGAGAGAGAGAGAGAGAGAGAGAGAGAGAGAGAGAGATTAAGAGAGAGAGATTGGCAAACAAAATAATTTGCCTTTGTTGCCATGGGGACTAAAACATATCTTTGGAGCCACAGGGATTGTGGAATACTCCACAACCATACAATTTATTTCTGTCTGGCAAATGGTATTTACAGAGAACCAACAGTGTCTTGAGAGAAAAATACTGTTATGTAGTCTATTTTTAATGTAATAATGAGGAAATGCTACTAAGGCTAAACACTAAACTGAGAAATATCCTCTGGAAAACTTTTTTTTTTTAAAGAAAAGCTTTTAACAGAAGGCTGCAAAAGAAAGCCAAATGTCTTGTTTATCCCTTTAATTAATGGCTGTTCTTCTACTTCTTCATTGTCTGTAGATAGATTTGGCCCAGAGCTGCCCCAAGCCAAATGGTTTCTTTTTTGCTACCACCCACACATACCAAGCTCAAAACAGTGCAAAGTTAATAAGGTGGGGGCACTTAACAAAGGTACAAAGACCCTACAATTTTGCAATGAAAAACTCTAAAAATTAGAAGGATTAAAGATGGGAGATACTTAACCCTAGTAAAACACATTCTTTAACTTTACACTGACGTTTTACAATTCTTTGACAGATGAAAGCATTGAGTTCATTACCCTTGATATTTCTCAACATTCATATATCTATGTGCACATAATAATGCTTTTCATCTTAATATGTTTTCTTCCCACATATCATCCTTTAAAAAGCATTGATTTACAATACATCGACATATAACAAATATGTTTTTTAAAATTCTTATTAGCCATCCTTTTCTTTGATCCATTCTATGAATCAAAAGCAGCTGACAAGAGTTCCTTACAGTTCTCTCTCCTAATCTCAAATTTTCCTGTACTTGTAGCATTGCTTCTTTCCTTCCTGTCCCAGGAGAACTGTCTCTTTTCCCCCAAAAAACTCTCTACTTCTGTTCTGGATCATTCTTCCTTCCTGCTTCCTCTGAGAAGGTGATTCCCTCAAGTTATGCCTCAAGATTACAGCCTCACAAAGATTCATTAGAATCTTCTTGTCCTACAAATAAGTTTAGAAAAACTTGATTCTAAAAGAACATTCCCTACAAATCTCCTCTCATGCCATCAATCTGATACCCTTTTTTTCTCCTCAATAATATCTTGCTTTTCCAAATACATGTAAAGAGAATTTTCAATATTCATTTTTGTAAGACTTTATGTCCAAATTTTTCTCCCTTCCCAAGACAGCAAGCAATCTCAAATAGGTTAAAAATGTACAATTCTTTTTAAACATATTTCTATATTAGTCATGTGGTGTCTGTTACTCTTTGTTATCTTAAACAACTTTAACTTAAAAGAGTAGCCTACATATGCTGTTATCATCCTTAAATCTTTTCCCATACTTATTAGCTTCCATGACAATCTGAAGAGGGATTCAGAAACTCAAAAATCTGCTTCAACTCTGCCTCAGTGAGGAACCCTGCCTGAGGGGAACAAGATAAACAGCTTCATTCTTTTATCTAGGTGGGGTGGGTTCAGTCCTGAGCTAAAAGAATTCCAACCCTATTCAATTAAAGATCTATTCAATTCAACTCCACCCACCAGGTTCATTGGGAGGGGGAGCAGGCCTCCCTTGCAGCCAAAGACCTCCTTATAAAAATGGCAATTAAAAACTCATTTCTTTGCAGAGGTTCTAAACATGCCAGCTATGTCATGCTTGCTATGCCAGGGAGGCCTCTGCCCACTGGATAATATTCTTTTCCAGTGCTACCCTCTCTTCATCCTCACCTATTTCCCTAAAGAGACTTTATGCCTCTCTGTTGGTATTTCTAACTTTACTTCCCAATCCCTATAATAAACCTCTTTTATCAATTTAGGTTTTCAGGTTTGTAAATTCCTTTACAAAGAATCTTTGTGCTGTCAGAAGGGGGTTCCCCAAAACTCCCTACCCTTGCACTGAATCCCAAGGGGATGTAGGGGAGCCAAACATCTCCATTTGGTTCCCTGAACTCCGAACCTGCCACTAGACCTTATCATCTAACTCCCTGACCACCAGAAATCCAAATTTCATTTTGGTTCTCTAAATTTAAACCTCATCATTTGGTTCCCTGAAAGAGAACCTCAAAACCTAAACCTCATATTTTTGGTTCCCTAACCTGGAACCCCCAAAACTAGACTTCACCTCATCAAGTCCCTCAATTAATCAATAAGCATTTATGAAGGCCCTGGTATATGTCACACATTCTCCTGTTTTCATTCTTTGTTCTGATTGTGATTTTTCACTTTGCCATCAGACTTGTGTTTTTTCTTTCAAATATAATTATTTGATGAAGATTTTTTTCCTTAGTCTTTTTCTTTTTATAAGCTTTGATAACTTTGGTGGGGTGCTCTGAAATTGTGTCCCCTTTAATCTGTAAAAAAATTACTCTGAAACTGTGTCCCCTTTGATCTGTTAAAAAAAAAAGTGAGATTGGGGTTTCCCCGACTGGGAGGGGGCCTATTTTCCGGATGAGCCTTTTTTTAAGATAAACAGCATCATTCAACTGGAGATCTTGGGCAAATCACCTCCCCAACCCCACATTGGTCTTTTGGGTAACTGGATCCCCATTCAGGAAATTCCAAATTCTAGAAAAAGCCTTCAAAGTGATTTCATTCAGTTGGGAGATCTTGGTCTAATAATCAGCTCAAACTGCCCCAGCCCCCAAATTTTCTCATAAAATAGGTTTCTGTTAACACATTCTTTGCAAATCTCCTCATTAAGAGATTTGTCAGCTAAGAGAGAGCTTTTTAGTGAAAAATAAAACTTCCTTTTTTGCCACTAAGATTTCAGCTTTGTTGGACCTGCCCTGAGACCAGAGAGGATTCTCACATCAATTCTCACACCTCATTTCTCTACCACTAGAACGGCATCAACTTCAGGTATGCTCCACTTGCCTTATATAGAAAATGTAGGAATTTTACCGGACCAGAAGTCCTTAACCTTTTCTTATGACACAAGGCCTTTTTTGACAGTTTGACAAAACGTAAGAATCTTTTTATCAAATAATGCTTTTAAATGCATAAGATAATTTGTATTACAAAGGAAGCCAAATAGTTGAAATAGTTATCAAAATCTTGAAAAAAACACTCTATAGAAAATGGGTCAAGGACCACTGGTTATATTATATCTAGAGTTCTTCCTTCCCCAGATAGGATCCTCCCAGATTCTGTGATTACTTCTATATAAATGATTCTCACATCTATACCATTGAACCTGATGTTTTGCCCAATTACTAGTCAAACTGCTTGATGGATTCTTCCAAGGGTATGCTGATAAATATTTAACAACTGGCTACATAACACATTTTAAGTTAAATCTATATTATTGATATTTTCTCAATTATATTTCAACAAAACAACAAAGAAGGCTTTGATTTTTAACACCCATTTTCTAGGTGTAAATACTCACATAATTTAATAATTCACCCTCATTACTATTTGGTTCCAGCACACTCTTGAGGACCTCCATTTGAATATTTGCTGAAAAACCTAAATATGTGAAAATCTAAGCTGCTTATATTCTCTACAGAGTTGAGTTCTCTTTCTGATTTTTTCATTTTCTATTAATGGTACTACCATTTTATTTTGATTTTTTCCTCATCATATTCTATATATTTCACTTTCAAAATGTGTCCCCTATCCATATCTCTCTTTTCACTTCTACTACTGTCAGCCTAGTTTAAGCTCCCATTCCTTTTCATCAGTATAAAATGAATCCTAACTGGTCTTTCCACACCTAACTTCTCTCCTTCTGTATCCCATTGTCAGATTAATTTCTCTAAAGAAGAACTTGACTCATGTCATCCAATTGTTTGGTCATCTTGATTTATAAATCTTTACCATCTGCCAAATAAAATCCAAATCCCTATGTATAACGATCAAAGCCCTTTATGATCTGGTCCTAGCTCCACTATACAGAGTTATTTCTCACTATTTCCTAGAGATTTTCCTTAAGTCAAAACAAACTATATACTATTTCCTGAATATACATCTTTCTTTTTGCTAACACCAGCTTCCTCATTATTCTCTAACAAGACATTCTTCATCTCTTGAATCTAGATTGCTCTCCATGCAAGAAATGTTCTCTTTCTCTCTTTATCTCTTCTAGATTTCTTGACTTTTTTCAAATCTTGGCTGAAATCCCAACTTTTTCAAATAGATTTTCTCAATCCTCCTTAATTCTAGTGCTTCCCCTATCTTAATTATCTCCAATTTATCTTGTCTATATGTTGGTAGTAGATAATTATTTATATGTTGTTTCTTCCATTAGACTGTGAACTCCTTGAGAGCAGAGCTTTTCTATTGCCTTTCTTCGTATCCTCAGTGCTAAGCATAAGTTTATTGACTGCTGTTTATAAAACCTTTTGTCAAATAAAAATACTATGACCTAGTGTTATTTTACTCTGTCTTGTGTCTTATTTATTATACTTTTTCTTTCTGTTTTCCCTACTGTGTTATAAAATATTTGATTAGGTTTTATTCATTTTTATAACTAACCCCTTCCCCCAAGTGATCAACATAGCAACTTATACATCCTAGGGGCTCAAAAAACTTCTGATGAATAAATAAATATCATTTTGTTATGTATTTATGAGATGAAACCATGTATAATGGCTTTGTTTTCTCAAATTTTATTTTCTGTATCCCCAGTGATTCCACTGGGCTTTAGTTTGCAAGCTTGAAGAAAGAGGTAAGTTCTGTAACCTTTTTTTATATCTCAACTATACTCCAGATCCTCATGAGCTAAGCCATCAGCTTTAGAATTCTTTTGAGACACACCTTCTTATGGGAAATATTCCAGTGAACACCTTCACATCAAGGACTTTATTGTTATTTTTTTAGTGACCTCCACCCTCAATTTCTCATGAGCCACATATAAAGAAGGCAAATAGCAAATTATCTGCTCTATAGAATAAGTTTTGTGTTGAACTAATAAAGAACAAATAAACAGATGTCTACCTGCTAAAGCATGGTAGGTTCTATTCTATATTGCAGGGATATGTGCTGCTGATAAATAAGGAAGAAAATTTCCACAATTACATAACCTCAAAACATTAGGTGACAGAGTTGGGGGAATGACTGGCTCAGATTCAAGAAGTCCTGAATAAGTGGCCTCACACATTTACCATCTCTGTGATCCTGGACAAGTCATATAACTTCTCATTGCCTCAGTTACCTCAATTGTAAAATAGGGATAATATCTATACCAACTTCCCTGTATCCCCATCTGATTTTTGAAAGAATCAAATGAGATAATTTATTATAAAATTATTTAGCATAATGACTATCTTTAAGACTGAAAAGAATTTCAGACATCATCTAATCCATCCTATACCATACCTACAGTGGCTTCTACACAATTACAGACAAATGCCCATTCATAGTTCCACATGAAGATTGTTATTGAAGGAAGAAAACACGATTTCCTGACATCTTTCTATTACTTTTGTATTGTTTTGAATTTTTTTTCTTTTTTCACTTTCTAATAAGATTTTTTTTTCAGGATTCATATATTATTTCTAGATTTGTCCTCTAAGGCAATAATAATGATAATTATTATTATTATTTAATCCTTTTTCTCTATGATGACCCATCAAATACTTGGAAGCTCTCATACACCACTCCCCAAAATCTTTTATTATTCCTTGCTTCTTTAGACAGGATCTCCTATTTTTACATCATATCATCCTATTGGTTCTTTTCTGAATCTGTTCCAATTCATCAATGTCCTTTCTAAAATTTGGTATGCAGAAGTGGACATAGTACTCCAATATGGTTTTTACCCCAATGGACAAGAGCAGGATTGTCATCTCTATTGTCTAGATACCATGCTCCCATTTATACAGTTAAAAATCAAGATAATTTCTTTTGTGTTTTGAGATTATATTGTAGTTGATTATTGTGTTTAGTATGGATGAAAAACACAGAGATTTAAGTGATCATTTTGGATCTTGTGTCACCAGGAATGAGTGATAAGAACAAAAAAAACTGCAGCAATGTTGTAAGAGAGTGAGTATCATAGTAGAGAAGCTCTGTATGTTAAGGGATATATGTTGAAACATCAGAGTCCCTAAAATATTTTTCTCTGAGTGTTCCTTTAGGTATCCCATGACAGGCACCCTAAGACATTCATAAACAGAAGTCTAAATGACAATAACCTCTTGTTTAGACAATAATAAAATAGGTACAAAAATCAGGGACCGCTTAAAAACAGTTTAGAACAGAAAAATTAGTATAGAGGAAAAAATTGGCCTTGGAATTAGAAGAGATGGGTTAGAGTTTTAACTCAGGCATGTTTAGTTCCATGACTTCAGAATGTCACTTATTCTCCCTGGTCTCAATTTCCCCACTTGTAACATGTATGTAACATTATTTAAATTTCCTATGTCACAGTCCAGAATCATTACAAGGAAATTGTTCGGCAACTTTCAAGTTCTAAACAAATACGAATTATCATTAAGTACTCTGAGACAAAAAAAAAAACAAAACAAAAAACAGTTCAGAGTACTGAACAACATCACCTCCTAAAAGCACTGTCAGGATAGAATGCATTGATGCACACATCCCAGAACTACACAGAAAACTTAGCAAAGTTTCCATTGGCAGAAGTTAATGCTTTATGATGGAGATGCGTTAAGGCTGCTACTGTGAAATTGATACTGCAGTGCATTAGTGCATTAAAGCCTGTTTCAAAATGTCAAGAGAAATGTGCAGAAGCTTTAATGTGAATGTGCCAATGCAGATATTTGATGATGCCAAGGTAGATGCTGAACCAAAGTAATGGACTTAAGCAAAAGTCTGGACATATTCCTAAGTTCTTTTGTCAGACCAAAACAAAGGTATCTGCCACCAAACCTGCTTCCAATCCAGCCCTTGCTGCCATCAGTGAGGGGAGAAATTATTGTGGAGAAGATGGCTACTTTACTCATTATCACCAACAATTGCTGCAGACCAAATGCCACCAATAGGCAGTTAGGCACAAAAATCACAGGAGTGGGAACTTTCCCCAGAAAACGAGTCCTGCTTTCTAGCTCAGCCCACATAGACATTATCCAGGAAAGCAACTCATGTGGAAAAGCCATCACTGCCAAATGCCAACCAACTGCCACTCAAAGGGCAAGCAAGCCAGGGGAATTGGAAAAAGAGATGAGAAGCAAATCAAAACAACACAATGCCCTTGACCACCATTCTCTTTGGACTCTGAAGGATACAACCCAGTATCCTGAACACAAGAACTTTCAGAATAGTAATGCTCCCAATTCAGTGTCCAGGAGAGCAAAGTTAATGAAAATGCAGACTGCTAAAAAATAAAATCTCCATCACTACGTTTCTGGACATTGTCAAATGATTCAGTATCAGAAACAATATGATTTTAGCAATGGAGATGACATTCAAGAAAAGCATTACCATCTGCTTTGCCACTGCATGTGAAGAGCCATGGGATTTTTTCATCTGACTTGATGAAACCTTCCATATGTGTTGTTTTATTGGAATGTGAACTCCTTAAGAGCAAGGACTGCCTTTTCTAAGGGCACCCTAGCATAAAATATAGTGCTTTTTACATATTAAGCACTTAATAAATGCTTCATTCATTCATCTAATTTGTCAGTTCTTCCATATAATAATACAATTCACAGTCTCTTTCTCATCCCCCAAATGGCATAGTAGAAAGACAATTAGATCAGAAATCAGAAAATGTGGATTTTTTTCTGACTTTCCTACTACCTATCTGTGTTACTTTGAGCAAGAGAGTTAATTTCTATGGGCTTCCTAATTTGTGAAGTAAAAGCATTACAATAGATTGAGTGTTCTTAACTGAGTCTCTGAATAGATTTCTGGGGGTGAAGCTAGGGAAGAGAGTCCATAATTCCTAACTAAAATTTAGCATTTCTTCCAACTATGAATTAAAAAAAAACCAACCATTATCCTGAGAAGAGTTCCAGAAATTTCACCAGATAATCAAAGGAGTCTATGACACAAAAAAAGCTAACACTCCTTGAACCAGATGATCTCTAAAGTAAAATTTGGATAGCTAAGAAGTCTCCTCCAATTAGATACCTGATTGGTAGAGCTAAAGAAACTAAACTGTATCTGAAGTCTTGTTTGAATTGCAATTTATAAAATTTAATAGCACTAATATGAAAAGAAATTATCTCAGACATATCTAGATGCAGCAGATAGAAGTTTCAGAGAGGCAGATTTCATATGCAATGAAAGGATGAACTGCTTAATGGAACTCTTCAAAAGTGTCTGTGTTCCAAGTTGGAATGGAGGTTGTCAGGGATGTTGTAGAGGATATGCCTTCTCTGACATGGATTCATTTGGATAATTTCTTGATATCCACTGCACTTTTAAGAATGTATAATATCATAAATTAAACAGTAAGAATTCCATAGCTCCATATCCATAAGAGTCTAAAATATTCCTCTTTTTGAACTCTGGACTATATTAACCACGATTTTAGAAAGTAACTATTTTAAAAATAGGAATACCATTAGTAAATCTACAATCATTTTATAAGTGCCTATTATGTGTCTAACACTTTCCTAGATACTTGGGATAAAATGACGAAATTAAATAAACTCTTCCTTCACGAAGCTTAAATTCTGACAGTATTTTATATTTGAATTAGCATTGATTTTCAAAGTAATCTCACTGGGAGTGTATGCATATGTTTTAGCAATGTTATCACTAATGATATCATCTTTGAGAACGTCTTTGTAGCTAGCATAGGAGCTACCATATCAATATTTTCAGCATTTTTTGTCACATTGTTTTTACAACACAAAGCTAAAACAAAACAGAACAATACTACTTGGATCAATTACCTGTATTTTTCACATGCATTGGATCAGAATAATTTCTAGTTGAAAGAATCAAATATATCCCACAAAGATAAAGATTACACACCACTGAAGATTTCTTTTTAAAAGATGTGACATACACTCTAAAAGTAATTCCAAAAGAGTCTGGTAGGTGTTCTCCTTGATCTGAATGTGAAATGATGATAGCCAAAGAGGAATCTAGGTCCCCAATGAAGAAATTCTGAGCACAGAAAGGGAGTTTCCTCAAAATAGGACATCAGAAAGATATGACAATTGAACTCCATTATGGACCCTGGACCCGAGTGGCTTCTTTGTAGAAGTAATATACTGGCTTCTGTTAGCTCGGTGTATAGGAATTTTGCTTCTGTTGTGGTTGGGTAGAAATATGGGCTAAATAACCTATAAAGTCTCTCCTAATTCTTAGGTTCTAATTGTTTTTAAGGATAGGCTAGGGGAAAGACTTCCTGGAGAAGAAACACATTCATTTATATGTACACACACACACAGACACACACACAAACACACACACACACACACACACACAAGTGAGTCTCTATGTGTGTTATATATCTATACTTATTACATATATATGCATATATATATTTATGCTTGATAATAATTCAAGCAATAGTCTTTTACTAAAGTATATATTAGGACAATTATTGTATGTAAAAGCCCAATTTGCTAGAAGTTACAAAACCTGTAAAGTATATGTCTTTTATTAATTTTACTGAAAACCAGAGCTAGTAGGAGTGTGCAAATTGAAATAACAGATAAAAATAAATGTGATGCCTGGTCTCTGAAAGATAATAATTTAATGTGGCAAATAGAATTATTCATTATCATTCATCATTGGTTCCTTCTTTTCTCTTCAAATATCATAGAAGTATTTTGAAATAAATCAAAAAGGTATTGTTTTCCCAATATATGCTAGTATATTCACTGAAAAAACAAAATAACTATACAAAACAATATTTTTGCCTTAACTCTAGTCTATCCTCTCTCTCTCTCTCTCTCTCTCTCTCTCTCTGAGAAGCTGAGTATCTTAGGATTTAGTTTAATTTTAGCTTCCCTGAGCTACATGACTGCTTCAGTGACTTCCTATTTCATCTCAGATAAAACAAAAATTCCTCTGTTTGGCTTTTAAAGCAATTAACAATCTTGACCTTAAATTATCTTAACAACTTAAAAATATATTAGTCCCAGGTGTATGCTAGTAAATGTTTTTACCTAATCCTCAGAAAGGAAATAACACACACATACACACACACACTTTAAAATTTAATGTACATTATTAACATTTCCCCCATCACTTCCTTCAGTCTAGACAATCAACAAAACAATAAATCAAACTCTGATTTGTAACATTTGCTGATTTTAGATGGGTGAATATTCATATTGAAAATTTAACAACCAACTCTAACAGCTTCCGGAATTATTCTTGAATTGACTCCACTTTCTGCACTCTGTGATTCAACTATATTGGGCTTCTCTTTCATTATCTCACTTAACATCTCATGGTTCCCATCTCTTTTGTCTTTTTACTGACTGTTCCATAGTGCCTAAAATGCACTCTCTCCTTCCCTCTGTGTCATAGAATACCCCTCTTCTTTCAAGATTCTGAATGGGCTTCACTTTCCCCAGGAAGCCTTTCCTAATTATCCAAACTTATGGAGCTCTTCTTTTCAGTAGTAAAAAATCATTAGATCTTGGATTTGACTACAATGTATTTATTTTGTATACTTATATAGGTACTTGTCTTCTGCTCTGGTCAGGACTATTTTTATTTTTGTTTTGATCTCCAGTGCTTAGCACAATGGCTAGTGCACAGAAGATACTTAATAAATGCATTGATTTATATGATCTGGCTAGTAATCTTAATTATTATTCTCTTTTAATTGGCAATTCAGATTAATTTGTCAAACATTTCTTAAATGTCTATGTTGTGCAAAGTTCTGTACGAAATAGATAGAATATATATAATGCTTCTGTGGGTTTAAATATTGCTTCTGAATCTGACTGCTTTTATGATAGTGGGCAAGTTATTTAACCTTAATATGCTTGTTTCCTTATTTCTAAAATGAAGCAGTTGTATTAAATGACTTCTAAGGTTCTAGAGGTATAATATACACTACTACTACTATGATGAAAATCCTGCCCAGGACATCTTAGAAAAACTTGCTATAAATGAATATGTTGTAATGAGTATATAAATGATTTGAATGTTTGCAGGCAAGTTATACATCCTTCCCAACTTATTTGTACTGCTATTGATTAGAAAACTTTTTATGAAAAGTATAAGATACACTTTTTGCTGTGTCCATTGTAAGTTACAACAATTTTTGAATTAATGTTTTAGTCATTATTAAATAACAATGGTTTTCAATATTGTTTAGGAAATTGTTCTAATTTATCAGATGTAAATTCCAGCCCCAGTATCTGAATATTTATGATTGTAGTCATTAATATCACTATAAATTCAGCATAATTCTGGTGATGACTTCCAAGAAATGATATCAAATCTTCATCAAGGAATTGTATAATCTGAAAAGTCACCAGATGAGCATGAAGAATAAATGTTGTGTTGATATCTAGGTTGTGTTGAGGGGCTTAGAAGTTGCCCAGTAGTCTGGGTGGTGATTCACTGATGATTTATTAAAGGTTCTGGACAACAATAGTAATGCATGAAAACACGAATGTATTTTGATCTAAATTAGTGGAAGGTACAAAAATGGAGAGCACAGATATATTATGAAATAAATATTTATTACTTTAAATTCCTAGCTAGTTGCTAGTAAAAGACAAAGCACAAAATGACTTTTAAATGTTTCTTAAATGGAATTAAGTCAAATTAAATTGTGTAGGCAAAATGTCCTTGTATATTATGAGTTATTATATAAATATAATATATTATCATATTTACTGAATGTTTCCCAACATTAAAAGAATCTATGATTTTGATGATATAGTAAACTTTATCTCCTTGCCTAGTGAAATACAGTTGTAGAATAGGCAGATTTTATCCATTTACTTATTTTAAGGAGTCATATTCAAGGGAAAGGAAGAAAGGCATAGAGGATAGAGAACCAGCTTTGGAATCAGGAAAGCCTGATTTTGAGCCCTGCCTTTTCCATGATGACTATGTGACCTGATTGAGTCCCTTATCACCTCTGTGACCCAGGAAACTCTCTAATATTATATGCCAGCTGGGTAAAAGAAGTTTTACATGAGGGGCTCCCTGCACTGTGGAATCACTGATTCAGTTTAAAAAAAATATATCTGAGCCCAATTTGAATCAGGTATTCCTAATACCCCATCCAACATTCGATCCACTGTATCTACCATATTTATTTTCACATGATATTTAAAATTGGGGAGGGAGAGGGTGGAAGTTAATGGTAGGAAGAACTAATTGGCTATTTCTGAGTAATATGAAACCCTTCCTGGTTACAGCTACCCTTTAAAAGAATTCACATCATTTACAACCACCTATTAAAATATTTTTGATGACACTGCATGAAAAAATTATAAGAATTCTTCTCTAAGTACACCCTAATAACCTAATGATTACAATTTTTCAGACTGAGGCAGGCATGGGTTGAATCTATTTCACAATCAGAATCTCCCTGTGTTTTCAGCAGGTCATATGCTGATCCAACTTGGTTTATGAAATAGATTAAACCATAATTTTAATAATTGACAATTTTTTTTAGTTAACCACAAAGGAATTTTATTAACTGTGGAAAAAATGTTTAAATGTTTTGAGTTTATGGTTATTTAGGCAAGTATGGTTAGAACTTGTACGTATAAAACTGGGATATGATAGTTGATAGCTCTTCCATATAAAAAAACCAACAACAACAACAACAAAAACATACCAGATTAGTCTTTGCTTGCATGAATTTGACAATGTAAACATTCAATGTTTTTTCCATCCTTATCACATGAGGCAACCTATTTCCCTTCCTGTCTACTTCTTAATGTCATTGCTTCAAAGAGTATTAATTCACTGATAACAAAGCTTTTCCTTGCCTGTCAATGTGTAGACTTTACCAACACTTGAATACTCTTTGGGGAACAGAAATTGATGTCCACATTCAAGGGAGAAAAACAAAAGAATGTCAACTATCAAAATAACAGGCAGAATTGATTCCCCTATTTAAACAACTGTATCAGTAAAGAAATTATAGTAGCCTCAATTTTTCAAAATCTTCTTTAACAAATATTTTATGTAACTTCATTTCTGAATGCACCCTATATTTTAACTAATAATTTTTTTAAAAAAGAATAAAACAGAAAAACAGTTCAGCAAAACAAACCAGCACAATAAACATATCTGACAGCATGTGCCACATTTACACCCAAAGTCTCTTAAAGTTACTGAAACTTTCCTTAAGAGTCTGACTTCACCTTTAGTTTAATGAATTGATACTTCAAAATTGTTATAAGAATGCAAACCAACGTGAATAAAAGTTTTGTTGAAAAAAAAATACTGTAAGCTGGTAACATTTAAAACATAACTGGAACTAATAAGAGAAAGGGCACAAATAGAAATGTCATCAATTAAGAGCTGAATGATGGAATAGTGCCATTTTTCCAGTTCATTTACTGAATGAAGTAAAGGAACTGAGGCAAACAAGGTAAGTGACTTGCCTAGGGTCATGCAGCTAGTGTCTGAAGCCAGATTTGGATGCAGGAAGATGAATCTTCTTGACTCAAGATTTGCTACTCTACCCACTAAGCCATCTAGTTACCTGTGGGGTTTTCCTGGCAAAAATACTGAGGCTGTTTGCTTTTTCAATGGATTAAGGCAAACTGAGGTTAAGTGACTTGTCCTGGGTCACCCAGTGAATGAGTTTCTGAGGCTGGATTTTGAACTCATTTCTTCCTGAGTTGGGACCCAGTGCTCTATCCACTAAGTCACCTAGTTGACCCTAGTCAGTGTGAGAAAACCACAAATAAGTAAAAATTCACTGTAGGTGGGTATCAGTCCTATTACTCTTCCATTCAGGAACAGATGTAGGATATTACCCTTCATGAAAGAGAAAGTACATATGTAGGAAGAACTCACCAGTGGCAAAGACAACATTCTTTGAGACCAGTCTGTGTTCTACAATGGAGAACTGTGGAAGTTCAATCCTTTCCACACCTGTTACAGCCTTGTCCCCACCTCTCCAATAAAACTCAATGTCATCTGTTGTATAGCCATCTACCAAAAAGAAGGAAACAGAAAAACAGAGGTATTAAGTCTGAGTCTGACATAATTGTTTAAAAAATAAATTCAGTACTATTGTCATTTATTATTGTTATTGTCATGGCTAACTCTGTGACCACATTTGGAGTTTTCTTGGCAAAGATACAGAACTGGTTTGATCATTTTGCAGATAAGGAAATTGAGGCACAAGTTAAAGTGACTTGCCCAGAATCACACAGCTAATAAGTGTTTGAGGACAGATTTGAACTCAAGACTCCAACACTCTATTCACTGTATCACCTTTTACTATTATTTTTTAAAGTAAAAGTTTATGCAGTTTGTCAGTATATAAAATTAATTTATATGCATATATATGCATATAAATTAATTATGTATATATATAAAGAAAATGTGCCATGTAAATAACTATATATATAGTTATTTACATGGCACATTTTCTTTTGACTTTGTTGAATTACCATTTTTATCTGTTTTATACTAAAAACAGGGTGAAGCAATTAGCAATTAAATAGACTCAGAGTATTCTCTAAGTGTTCTATTAGAATTTGGTATCATGGGGAAAGCACTGGATTTAGAATCACAGGAATTGGGTGTAAATTCCAGTTGGACTATTCATTGTAGTGACCATGGCTAAATGCAGTTTTGGGGTCCAATTTTCCTTTATTGCAAAATAAGGAAATTCAACTGGATTTCTTCTCCAGGATCATTGCCATTTCTAAATCTTGTGAAACTGTGCATATTCCACAGATAAATGATGAAATGATATAAGAATTATATGGAAGTTTCCTAGGAAGATACTGAATTAAAATAGTTTTTAAAAATATATATATATTTTTTTAATTTTCCCCACTTATATGTAAAAGAATTTGTTTTTTTTTTTTTTTTTTTTTACATTTCTATGTGAAACTTTGAGTTCCAGATTCTCTCTCTTCTTCCCCTTCCTACTGGCACTCCCTATTGAGAAGATACATGTGAAGTTATGCAAAATATAAAATGGGAGTTCTTAACCTCTTTTTGTTTCATAGATCCTTTTGGCAATCTGATGAAGTTTACAGACCTCCTCTCAAAACAATTTTTTTAAATGCATAGGAAAAAAAACATGAGATTTCAATGAAGATCAATTAAATTGAAATAGTTATCTTTTTTTTTTTTAAAGTTCACTGATCCTAGATTTAGAACTGTTGATTTTAATAATAGCAGTGAATGAGAGAAGATTAGATAAAAGTAGCACAATTCTAAACAGGAGACATCTCAAAACACTGAAAAGTTCAAAAGCTAAAGATACTTAGACTTTCTACAATGCAATGTTTAATAACTTGAGATTATTAGATATATGAAGCATAATTAAAATTTCCTGACATATTGAGAAGGCTAAAGCACTGATTTTTAAAGAATGATTAAAAGTTTCACATTCAGGATGCTGGGAAATGGATTTTCCCATACTAGCTCAAGTAGGTAAAGATGGTCTATGGTTCTCCAATTCACAATTCTTTGATTTCCTTCACAAGCTAATTGTACAATATTTCAGAGTCTGATTCTTTTTCTACAGCAAAATAACGTTTTGGTCAGGTATACTTATTGTGTATCTAATTTATATTTTAATATATTTAACATCTACTGGTCATCCTGCCATCTAGGGGAGGGGGTGGGGGGAGGGTAAGAGGTGAAAAATTGGAACAAGAGGTTTGGCAATTGTTAATGCTGTAAAGTTACCCATGTATATATCCTGTAAATAAAAGGCTATTAAATTTAAAAAAAAAAAAAAAAAAAAAAAAAAAAGATGGTCTATGGTTGAGAAAAGGGATAATTGCTAAGTTGGACCAATCAGAGTGAATATTTCCTATGATTCTGATAAGGCTAAACTATCAATAAGGACTTTGTTAATTCTGTTATAGGTGATAAGAAATTGCACTAAGGATTGATTGAATTTGGTAGTTCAAAACTGTCACCCATGAGGAAGTACACATTAAAAATTAAAAACAAAAAACAATTGATGGTGACTTTTCTTTAGAGGAATTGGGGTAAATTGATATATCATTAGAACATAGTTTAAGAGATAAAATGGATGTTTTAGCCTAAGAGATTCCTTACCTCAAGTTCATAGACTGTGAGTAGATTTCAGGAGGTCCATAAATTTGCAGTGGAAAAAAAATCTTTATTTTCATTTGGGTTCTTTTGAAATCCTGTGTGTTTCATTCTATTAAATTAAAAATATTATTCTTGAAAGGGATTCTTAGGCTTCAATGCCAAGGGAGTGGAAGATATAAAACAGATTAACACCTCAATTTAAAACATATTTCCTTATTCTATAGAGAAGGAGAATAAGGCCCAAAAAGGTGAATTTACTTGCTTAGAGTACATAGTTGGTAAGCATGAGTCAGGATTTAAAACCAGGTTTTCCTGAATAAAATTCATTCATAATTCACTAAAACACGTATTAGTTTCTTTGGTCACTTTAGTTATTAAATTTTCCCCATAAGGTATGTTTATGTGTGTATTTATTTTTATTATTTTTATAGAAAAGTTCTAGAACATGGTCTAAATAATATTACCTTAAAATCTTCACATTGCAAGGAACATTAGAAACCATGTTGACCTGTGCATCACTCAGTACAAGTCTTTTAACCCTCATAATACTCTTGACAAAGAGGTCATCAATTCTCTTGAACACTTTCATTAATGGGAATTCCACCCCTTAAAGAAATGGATTGTTTCAGTTTTGATCTACATGAAGTTATTATATTTTCCTTATGTTTAACTAAAATTTCTCTTATTATAATTTTGAATATGGTGACTGGCATAGTTCAAATATTATTCTGCCTTAAATTCCTCCCTTCCCTGACTTTTCTCCTCCTCTCTTTTCTCCCCAAACAGAAAAAAAACAGGTATAGCTTAGCTATTATTATCAGCGGTTTAAAAAAAAAAAAGAATTTCCCCTCATACAACCCTTCAAATGTCTGAAGATAGCACTTTCTCCACCTGAACTTTCTTTTCCTATATTTACATCTGTAATGGCTGAGGCTTGAGCTGATGCACTGAGGTCCCAAGCACATGATACTAAATAGTAATTGGACTATACTCTATTAATATATATGCTTAGATAAAGAATGGCCCCACCCATTCTCTGTGCAAGTCTTGATATGTTGTATAGGAAATGATGATTTTGGTAGGTGGAGGCACAGGGGCAGGAAGAGAGGCTGGGAGAGATTGATGGCTGGGTTCGGGTCTGGTGGCTGCTGGTCTGACTAGCTTCTTGACTCAGCTGCACACATTGCTATTGCTGATTCCCTTTTACCTCCAATCTTTCTTCTTCTCTACTGAGAATAAAAGATTGATTTTCCCCTAACATGAATTCCGGCTGATTTTAAAATACGCGGTCATCACATACATCTGTAGAAGTTTAATTATTTCTCCACTGAAAAGTAGAAAGAACACCAAATTTTGAGGCAGAGAGATCTGAGCTGAGAACTTTAGCTCCAGCACTCTCATTTGCCAGCTATATGATTCTGAAAAAATCATTTCTCATTTCTATCTAGTTCATCTTTGAAATAGTGATAATCTTATTTTTACTATTTATGGAGTTTTAAAAGAGAAGACAATATGACTTAATGAATAGAGTGCAGGTCTTAGAAGCAGGAATACCTATATTTAAATCTTATTCCTTTCTGCTTACCTCTTGCCCCACACTCAGACACACAAGGTATGTGGAACACAGGGCAAATCTCTTAATCTGTCACTTGTTTTCAAACTCCAATAAAAAAGGACTATTAAATGATGCCTAAGGATACTTGAAGGCAGCATATTGACCTAAAAAACCATATATTAATGTTATCTATGTTCTTTTGTATGTTTATTTTGTTAAATATTTCTCAATTACATTTTAATCTGCTTTGGTTACATTCAGAGTGTTACAGCTTGCCAGCTGTAACTCTAAGGTTCTAAGTTGGGTAAAAGAAGCCAAACTCTATGAGTAGGGGCACTTTTCATACACAGAGTTCTCTGTAGTTGTGAAATCACAAATCTAGTCCCTATATCTATCTTTAACTGAGATAAGGAAGGAGAGAAAATAAACAAAAAAATCTTTGTAAATTGTAAAACACTATATAAGGGCTCTTTCTATCAGGATGGTTAAGTGGTGTAGTGGATAGCATGCTAGACCTGGAAACGGGAAGTCTTATCTTCCTGAGTTCAAATCTGACCTCAGACACCCACCAGCTGTGTAACTGGACACTTGATCCTATTTTGCCTCACTTTTCTCATCTATAAAATGAGCTGAAGAAGACATGTCCAACAACTCCAATATCTTTGCCAAGAAGATCCCAAATGGGGTCATAAAGAATCAGATATGAGTGAAAAACAACCAAAAAACAATTAAACAACTATCCTTTCTGTTGTTATTATTATATGAAATAATTTTGACACCCCCTAATTATTCTGGTTACTTTCCTCCCCAAACTTCAGTTCATCAATATAACTCTTTAAATCAGGGCTTCTTAAAATTTTTTCACTCGGGTTCACTTTTTGCTTGAGAAATTTTTATAAGACCCCAGATTTATAGGTATATAAAATGATATACAAATCAAATATTTAGTGATAATAAATCATAATTTTATGATCCCCCCATATTCAGTTATAAGACCCCCATAAAAAGCTGTAAACTGTAGTTTAAGAAGCTGGGATTTAATTAATGTCTTAGTAGTATAATCAGATTTTCATTTTCCTTGAAAAGATTATAGATTTTAAATGCAGATTTTACTTAATTTCTATACTGTGATCTTTCGACAATAATATCTAAAGCTGTACAAAGACACTATAAAGACTATAATCTTACAGGTCTATAATGTAGGTCCTATAATCTTAAGATCTCAGAATCTTAGATTTTGATCTGGAATGGACCTTAGTGGTCATTTGATACAAACCCTGACATAAAACAAGCAAGCAGAGATATTGTGACATTCCCAAGATCACATAGTAAAACAATTGCTATTTTAAATTAAAATAAAAAAAATCTATCTATATGAGCCAAAGAATTATTTCTCCAATCTGTTTTATATAGAAATGCATCTTTGCCACTCATCAAATACACACTAAATTAGATTGTAAAATCATACTCATTTTTACCTCAATTAACAATTCATATTTTCAAGTCTAAATCAATTTGGACAAAATAGTAGCCTTATCTATGAATTACTCAAGGGGAAAATAGCATTACATAATGCTAATCAACAGTCTCTGGACACACAGAGCAGAGGATCCATTTCTTTTTCTATTAGTGAAGAAATTATCCTTCTCATATAGACACTCCAAAATAAATTATAAAATTTCTGAATCATGGTTAAGTTGAAATACATTACTATACTACAGAAACCATATATAAAAGTTGAGTTCCTAATGGTAATCTCCTGCTTCCCCCTCCCCCAAATCTAAATCCCAGGAGTACCCAAAGCTATGTGACTCAAGCATTTTACAGCATTTTGTAAGCAAATTGTTTTGTTTGCTCTCATAAAACTCAATGGATTAAGATGGGGAGCATTAGCTTTCTTATGTTTCAGAAAAGCAAATCGTCTGCTTAATCAGATTGGAATAGAGAACTGCTTAATAACACCTCTTAACCTCATTTTCCTACCCCCCAGAAATAGCCACAAGAGAAATTAAAGCCTTCTCTATTCCTTTGAGACTTTTAACTATATCTGTCTATGAATGGAAAATAATTAGTATGGTAGCACTAAGGGAAACTGTCCTGAACCACTTAAGAAAACTAAAGGGAACATAGATATGTACACACAGCTTTCAATTTCCAGAGTGCAGTTCTGTTCATCCAGGGGATATCTTCTCAGATCCATCATACATGCGGCTGTTGTTGTAATTCTATAATACAAGAAGGGAAAGGAAAATATTACTGCTAGGGCCAATAACGTCTTCCTATTAGTAGTGAAACCCGTTTATAGAAAAACAAGGTTACACCTCATGGCAGACACATCTTCCACAGAAATTTAATGTTCTAAACTATAGAATTAAAACAGATTAAAAGTTCTATTTAAAAAGAATAAGTTAAGGAGAATTAAGAAAATGAAACTAATATAGAAATTTAGTACTTTTATTAAATTTATATTGCTAGATACCCTTTAATTTAAATTATCAGATATGAAGTCCGTATTTCTTAGTTTTCTTCCCTGCTTTAACTAATAGTTTTTCTGATTTTGCATTATAGGACAGTATAGTGGATAGAATATCAGTTTTGGATTTGGGAGGACCTGGGTTCAAATCTGCTTCTGACACTTATTAACTATATGACCCTGGGCAAGTCACTTAACCCTATTTGCTTTAATTTCCTTATCTAGGATATGACCTAGAATGACCTGAAGAAGGAAATGACAAACCTTTCCAGTATCTTTACCAAGAAAACCCCCAATGGAATCACAGAGAATTGGACATAACTGAAATGACTCAACAAGAAACAAAAGACATTGTATTAGGCCTAGGAATGGCGGGAGAGGAGCAAGGTACTCATTTACCATATGATATTATATTTTCTTTATTAGTGAACTGCTTCCAATCATTTTGTAATTATTTTGGTCTCTATGCATGTTCAAAATTCTCCATGATGGATTCATTTTCTAAATAAATTGTGCCCTAAATTGTCAGTTTTTGCTTCCAAAGTGATCATTGTTTCAATCAATTTCATCTATCAGATACTCACCACTCATATCTGGATTCTGATTCTACTTATATATTTAGAACTTCTTAATATCATGTCATCTATTTTTTTCTAAAAGGAAGTTTGCCGTTCGTATTTATATTTTGTTCTTATGTGTCTGGATCAATGACAGGAGAGCTTAATGGGAATATGCTGAGACTAAGAAGTTATTTGTGTTCACCATTTGATGAAGATATTTCAGCACAGCTATCTGTCATGGGACATCTATTTTCCAAAATGGTTTTAAGTGATTCTCATATTTGCCCCACCTGTCAGAATTTAGCTAATACAAAATTTGCAACTCAATTGCACTAATTTGGGCACTAATAGTTATAAACTCATCAACTGATTAATGGTTATTAGCATATTTACTTTTGAATGCATTTAAAATCAATTCCTTTATTTTTCTCAATCACACAAATATTCAATCATTCTGTTTCATGTTGTTCCCAAACATAATAAACCCTGTGATCAAGTATAAGCCTCTTAATCTCATTGCTCCTCAGTTTGCTCATCTTTAAAAATGGGATAATCAAACACTTGGCAAACTTAAAAAAAAATACTATATAAATAAGTTGTTTTGTCTAGATTTATGTCATCTTTTAGGGAGTCCCTGGTATGGAAATGCCTTCTGCAAATGCAGACTGACCTTTCCTCTCTAGTTTTCAATTTAGAGATTTGCTTGGGGAAATGGGAAGTTTACTGACACACCCAGGGTCATATATCCAGTCTGTGAATAAGCACTAGAACCCAGGCCTTTCTAAGTCTAAGACTGGCCTCTATACACCTTTCACCATACTGTATTTCATTATAATCATTATCATTATATAATGATATATATCATTTTTTATATCATGAAAGAGTGAACCCTGAGACAAGACAGAGATTGCTTTTTAATCTTTTATTGTGAAAAGTCTTAGACTAGCCTGCCAGATGGGATTCTTGTCCAAAGCATTCGGCCTGAGGAACAGAGGCAGGGAACTTAAATACGATTTTAACAAACTAGGGGTTGCAAACAGAATATATAACCTGAGATACAATCTTATAGCGGAAACAAAGGCAGATAAGGAGGAGTGAAGTTTCTAAGTGGGCAGACAACCTATAATTCCAGGAAAGGATCCTAATTTAATCTTGACAGGATTGGGGTCAAGATAAGAAGGTGAAGGACAGAAGACAGCAAGGAGAGGGGCAATATTCAAAAGGAGGGGGAATTATCCTAGCAAGGATCAAGATAATGCACCTGAAGTTTATGATACAATGATATGTAAAGGTGACCGGAGCTACAAGGTTTTTCTTGACTCAATTCTCCCAGTTCTAATGGCAAGAAAGGGAGTTGGCTATGACCTCAGCACCCAACACAATGGCATACCTATTTGATGTGGAAACCAGCTTTTCATTCTGATGAAAATAGTGCTACGTGAATGTGAATAATACTACCTTTTCAGGGAATTCATTATTCACACTAATTGGGACCTCTGTATCTTCTCATAGAGCTTACCTTCTGGGGACATGCTTTCCCCCCATTACTACTTTGACTACTTGAAAATTAAATTTATCCCAGAATTCCCAAGTTTTCTATTACTATAAATATACCCCACACCTTCAGCTGAACTTTTAACAGCACAGTCTTTAGAAATTTGCCATTTGCCTTCTTCTGAATGACCTCTATACAATCTATATCCTTCATAAACTACAGTACCTACAATGAGAAATGGGAACTGGCAGTAAAATAATATGTACCCCATCCTTATCCACTGGAGATGCAGAGGTTTGGGAAATGTCTACAAGTTATAGATTGCTATTTTTTCAAGGAGTAGTGGGACACAGCATGACTATTTAGGAAGTCTAGCTGAAACGTTGAATTTTTCTAAACAAATATAATATCTATGCCAAGTTGAGTTATGTCCTGTAATATACAATGCTCAAAGTGATATTAAGCTATTATGTAAGTGACAGAACATTTCCCAATTTTTCATTCAATACCATATTTTTAGCTGCATATTCCAAAATCAATAAATTTCTATTTGGCTTATTACAATGATATATTTTCATCTCATTCAGGTACAACCCACTCAGTCTTAAATTCTAGCAAATTCTGAGCTGAATAAGAATGCAACATCGCTAAAAAAGTTCTTTAATGTGGGCTGAGGTAAATCCAAATAAAAATGTCCTTTATTTATATACATACACATTTTACTCTGGTCTTTTACAGTTAAGACTGGAAAAGAATTAACCAGCTGAATGTCTGAGTCTGAAGTATAATGATTTAGTGACCTTTGTTAATCTCTATGAATCTCATTTCCATATAGTAAAGGATAGTACCAAAGTTAGCTGGAATCTTGATGGCTTAAAACTCTTTAGTGATTTTTCATATTTTTAGAAAAGTTCATCAAAGACTTTTGACAGGAGAATAAGAAAAGGGAAACAATTTGCCAAGAACTTAGAATCTACATTCAGGTTTAGGATTTCTTTTCCTTTCAAGTTTCACCTTAAGGGCACAGCAACTTAACTTCTAAGAGATGAAAAGAGAGAAGGTTAAAAAAAAATTAGGCACATACTTTCTTAAATGAAGCTATCTTTTAAAACATGTGGAGGTGGAAATTAAGTAAGTTTCTCGAGGAATGGGAATTCTTTTTGTCTTTGTATTCCCAGAACCCATGAGAGTACTTAGTACATAATACTAACTAAATGAATATTTGTTGATTGGTTATATAAGTAAATACATTTATTTACATATACATACATATATATGTATATACATATGTATATGTATGTTTATATAATTGAGGTTAAGTTGTGCTATTATGATGTTCTTAATCTGATTTTTGTGGTTTTTCTTAAGGCTTTAATTTGAGGAAAACTGTCTCTGTGTTAGCTCAAATAAAAGTGATTTTTTCACAAAAGTAATTTTTAAAAAGGAAAAGAGAAGCATGGTTGTTTAGTGGCCATAGGACCAATCTTGGAGTCAGGAAAAGCTAAATTCAAGTCCCACTTCTGAATATTACTAACTATGGAACCATGGGTAAATTACTTAAGCCTTTCAGTTTCCTAGGCAACTCATTTTAGTAGCACATTAATTTCCAGTAATAACTATAGAAGGGATTTTTCACACCAAGAGTTCCCTACACACATGAAGTCATAGGTTTAAACTCTACTCCCACACAGTTGTCCCCATCCCCCCAAAAGATAAAGAAGTAATAGTAAGGAAAAAAATACATCCAACTGGCCAGTTTTGCTGTTTTCCTATTATACTTTTGGGGGAATGTATAACAAATCAAGTTTTGTGGCTACAGAAATATTTTACCTATTTAGAGGCTATCTGAAAAATATGGATCTTCAGGCTTCTTTATCTTCTGCTTGCCACCTGATATTCTGGCCATTGGCATACGTACTAGAGTATGGCAGAAAGCATGAGATATTCTTTTATCTGTCTAGTCTAGTCTCCTTTTTCATTAGCATCCAAAAAAAATCTTTGAATCAACTGTGACTTATAAAGGAAATCATATCTTCACTTCTCTGGTAATGAGGAGGGGCTTGCTATCTTTGGAAAGATTAAAAAAAAGAGGCAATTTATTGGATGGCAGTTTTCCTCTGGTAAAACTCTCTGAAACATATGTGTAATAAACCTTTTACATTCTCTTCCCCTAATTAACTGTCATAATCTGAATTTATCATTTAACCTTTCTGGGCCTCAGTTCCTTAATTCTTGAAGTGAGAGAATTGAATTAGATAATTTCTCAGAACCCTTACATCTTTTCTGAAGTCTTATAAAGTTCTTTTTTTTTTTTTTTTTAAAACTATTTCTCCATCTCACAGAATGAAAGAGTAATAGCTACTTATGGACACAAATATTAATCAACAAGGGATTTCACTCTTTCTGTATTCCATGGGTGCTAGGTTATCCCTTCTAGGGAGCCAGGTCACTATCTACTGCCAGGGCTCACCATATTGGTTCTGGACATTGTTCAGGCCCCTGTTTGACTTAACACACTAGAATTAGTCTAAGATAAAATTATACAGGAGCTTCAACCTCCCCAGTCCTAGGGATTATAAGTATATGCCACCAAATCTGGTCTGATCTCACAGAATTATTCTCTAATTTTCAACAAGGGAAAAAAAGATATGATTTTAAATTGGACTTCATCTGGCCTCTGAATCTCCTGAATCCTTGAAGGGGTATCTTACAGATATAAAGTTAGTGTTTTAGAAGTGATTGAGTCAAATTCCTTTATTTTACTAATGAATAAACTGAGATTAAATGACTTGTCCACATTTATATAACTATGCATATCTGAGATAGGATTGGATCCCAAGTCTTTCAGGCTCTAAACTAGCACTTTATTCTATACTTTATATACTTTATCCTCTACTACTGTACAATAGTACCTTTTCAGGAGTTTTTTGAACAATGGATTTGCCAATAGTCATGACATAAAAATATTAGCAAATGACACCATCAGAAAAGGTAAACAAAAATAACCTTTAGCCATATTTTCTTCACTAAAATAGTAACACACTCATCTTTTTTCTCAAATCATACTGTTTTCTCAAATGCCAAGTCCACCTGGCCTTAGAGGTTTCTGATACTTGTCGGTATTGTGCGCCAACTACCCAGGAGAACAGATGCTGGAGCTGAGGGCCTGGAGCCAAATAGTTCATATTGCAGAGTGTTCTAAACCAAGTATTTATTATCCAAGTTGAAGAAGCCATGGGGAATATGCTGACTATTAAGTCAATTTGGTAGGTTTTAAAGAAAAAAAAAATCAGGTATATACATATAGATCTATATCTATTACCTGTCTATTGATCACTCTATCGATCTATCTATAACTGACCAAAAGAGATAGATGACTATCAAGATAACAGAGTAAATCAGTAATAGGAATATGCTGAATTATAGTATTATTATATTAGTATCCTGGCTCAAGGGTTGATGGTAGAAAAAATGATATAAGAGGAAATGTACTGATTTACAAAGCATACAATATAATATATATATGTAGATACATGTCTATATGTGTACATAACCAGTTCTTGTTTTAATATAAGTAGACTGTTCTGCAGACTTTCCCTTCCCCTTCAAGGCTTTGCAGAAGACCCCTTGGCAGGGAGGGAGGAGGTCGTATATCAATGGGTGTAGAATTGTCTATCTGTCTGTCGTCTGTCTCTCATACACAGAGAAAAATATCAAGTGAATTATCATTGGGTAACTCTTATATGAGAGTTGTGACAACTCACTTGATATTTCTTAGGCCAGAAACCATTGCACCTTATCTCCTCATTTCTAGGACCAAAGCAATAGCAATGCCTAAATTTAAACTTAAATCTCCAAAAGAACAATTCCAAATATATACAGGGTTGTGAAGTTCACTAACTTTAGTGAGAAAAGTTACTTTAGGTATTTGTGATAAAAAATTAAGGTAATATAGATTAATGTTGGGACATCATCAATATCCCCGTGCAAGGCAAAAAAAGTATTGTTATCAGTAAAACTAGATTCAAGCATTTGTGAGGAATTCTGGTGTATTGCTCAATTCTAATCCCTAAGCATTTATTAAGTACCTATTAAATTCTAAGCACCGTGCTGGACACTTTGGAAGCAAAATTAAAATCAATCTCTCTCTCTCTTTCTCTCTCTCTTTCTGATATATAACAACTGTGAGACTATAGGCAAATAACTTAACCTCTAAGTGATTTATATAAGACAGAATATCCAACATGCAGACTGTTGGGTGACAGTCTGTAAAATTCCTCAGGGTGAGCTTATCAAAATTAAAACATAATTGGAACACATTGAAAAAATAAAAATACAATAGAACATAGATAATTTTAGCATTAATAATTGCAGATTTAGTGGTTTCTGTTTCTTTGTGAGTTTAACAACACTGACATAGGCAGCTGTCTAAAACTATAGATTGTTGAGGATATGCTGACTTCTTTTTTAATTAGGTGGACTATCCTGACTATTCCTAACATCAATGAAATCACATGTTACATCTTTATCCCTTGTTGGTGCTTATATTAAATCTGGTTTCTAGCCCTTTACTCTATGAGATTAATTTCAAAAATTTAAAAGATTTAAAAATATATTTTAGCATAGTAATTGTACATCCACACACACACACACACACACATACACACTTAAGCTGCTTCGTGGTATAGTAGAAAAAATGTTTGATTTGAAATCAAGAGATTCTAGTCTTAGCTGCACAATTATTTGTATAATTTTCAGCAAATTACTGAATTTCTAGACCAGATCATCTTCAGGATTCTTTGTAGTCTAATAACAATGTAAGGTGGTAGATCAGTAAACAACTAATCAATTATTTGGCATACATCAGAGTGCTGATCTCATAATCAATTTACTATTCCTTTTTAAGTATGTAACTCAAGTCTGAGGTAATTTACTATCCTGTACTAGGGAAACTAGATCCACAGCCACATATCACCCTCTGTTTATTAGCAAAATCTAAATGAAAGCCATCATCATTGTTCTTGTTCAAAAAACACAATATATAATGATGCAATGTTTGGCTGAAGCATGGAAGTTGGAATGAAAGTCAACTCAGTAATTTTTTGTGGATGGTTGGCTTGATTTTTGCAGGGCTAGTGGACATCAAAGTTGCATAAAGATAATGGAGCTATCACTGTACCCAGCTGTATCCCTTCAACCAATTCTGTGCATGACTTCTGCAATCATTTCAGTGATACCATGGTGCTCTGGTTCAGTTTAAAAAAAAAAAATATATATATATATATATATATAGCTCCAGATTACCTTTTTTTTGACTGCCATGTCATTGTTGATTACTTGTTGTTGAACTTGGAGTATTCTAAATGAGGATCTTGTTCATGTAAATTTTTATTTAGCCATGCCTTTCCCATTTTGTACTTGTAAGGTTGAATTTTTGAACCCAAGTGTCTAATCTAATATCTTCTTTTGACTTTGACCCATAATTCTAGATTTTCATTATCTTTTTATGGAGCTTGCTCTTTTTATGACATGCTATCTTACCTGTCTTTTTCAGTTTTATGCTATGTACAATTCTCCTGAGTAAGATTTTATACAAATTGCTTATAAAAATTTTAATTAGCACAAAGACAAATGCATATTGCACTAGACATATCATTTCATATTGAATTTGATAAACTGATAAGTATTTCTATGCCAGTCAATCAATCACTTCCTAACATACCTGCTACCAATGATCTCTTCAATGCAAACCTAGTGTTCTTTCCTCAAACTTATCTTTCATAGAACTCTCAAGCATTTGACTCTAATGATTACTTTCTCCCCCTGGATGTTCACTTCTTATTGGTTTTTCATTTTTTTCATTTAAATGTTTATTTATTTTATTTGTAATTTATGAAATAAAATAAGCAGGAACATTGAAAAAGTGAAAACACTGTGATTGTACACAAACTACAAATCTGATAATCAACTTACTATTCCTTTTTTAATATGTAATAAAGTTATTATAAAACTATCTTCTTCCCTTCCTGTCTTCCCCTTCTCTACCTCCTATATTCTGTTGGTTCTTTTCTTTCTCTCTTCTTGCTTTTTTCTAGTCTCTTTTGCTAATCTTCATCCTTGTCTTATCCATTCACAGTGGGTGTCCTTGAAGACATTGTTCTAGGTTCTTGTCCTTTTTTCCTTTCACTTGGTGATCATAGAAGTACCTATCATTTCAATTTTCATCTCCATACTGATAAATTCCAGATTTATATATATAGCCACCCCAGTCCATTTTCTGTGCTCCACTGCTGCATCACCAACTTAAATGGAATTTTTTGAATTGGCCATTGCAGCAGCACATAAATCCAAATATGTCCAATATAAATCATTATCTTTTCCCCAAAATCTACTCTTTCCCCCTAGCTTTCCTATTTCTGTTAAATGTATAGCCATCTTTTTAGTTATGCAGAGTCACAACTTTTGTGTCAACATTTTGTCCCCATTCTCACTCAGTGCACATGTGCAGTCGGTTGGCTAATCTTTTAATTTCTTCACAGCATCTCTCAAATATGACCTATTCTCTCCTTTCAAGTGGACACAACTATTTCAGGTCTTCATTCACCTCTTGCTTGGGCAACACATAATTCTAACTGAAATCCCTGTTTCAAGTTTCTCCTCATGCTACCTCATGTTTAAGACACCCACTAAAGTGATTTTCTCAAATATTATTTTACTTACTCCAACTTATGTCCTTTCTTTTTATCCCCAGATTTTCTCATTGTACCTGAGAATCAAAATTTACTTAACTGCTTGTGAGACAAGAATGCTGTCTAATGTCCTATATTGGACTTACAGTATAGTCAAATAGAATAAACTGCTGCATTCTTTTATATAAGTGAGATGATATAAATAAAGGACATAGTAATGGCAAAATATTATAGAAATGTGAGACTAATATAAAGCTTGGGAGGCAAAGAGACTGAATTGTATATTACAGATGGATTCTTCCCCAACTTTTCTTAATTCTGGTGAATTCCTGTTATTACTTATCTCCTTTTTATTCTACATATTAGTTGTTTATACTTATTTGTTTGCATGTTGTTTTGTTCTTTAAACTGTATGCTTCTTGAGGATAGGACTGCCTTTTGCTCTTTTTCTATCTGCAGCACTTAGCACAACATCTGACAAATAATGGGTGTATAATAAATGTTTATTAATTGATCAGTTGATTGATTCTGGAAAAGCTTACAATAGTCACTAATAAGAAACAGTTTTTCACATATAGAGTACCTGAGAAATATTCTCAAGGATATTCATACATGAAGATCAATATTATCCAAAGAAATATTTCTGAAAATGAAGGACTGATAGATTCATATAACTATAACAACAATGCTCACAGACATGCAGACACATTCCTGCAAAAAAGGCCAGGGCCAAGAAAATGAGAAAATCCAAGGGTGGTCATAGGAGCATCTCAACTCATTCATTTCAGAAAGAAGCAAGTACCAAATTAGTTGGCTTTAACTGCATTATTTCCTGTATTTCATTTACTTCCTCTATTCCTTAGGGGTTGGAACTTCTTTGGTGCTTTGATTGAACATCTTAACATCATTTAACCTCAAATCTCTGTACCATCCATTCCAATTTTCTCAGAGATCGAACCTCCTTGGTACATTAACCCAGTATAATGTCATCACTTCTTTTTACCCTTGGTTAATACCCATCTGATTTGGTCCACTTTTCCCTGCAGCCAACATCCTATGATTTCTTTACTATACTTCATAGGTACCACTGTAAGAAGCAGTTCTGGTTGGCCATCAACTGGCTTAGTCAGATGACATCTTTGAGATATACTGCTGAGGGGTATTTCTGATTGATAGCCATCTATGCTCATGATCCACATAAGTTTAGACAAAGCCCTTTAGTCCTCTTCAAGAACAAATGGATGCTTCTGCAGACACTGCTATAGAATTGAAGGCTACATTAAACAAACTCTAAGAAAAAAAGTGGCTCGCCAGGTTCAGATTATTTAGCTGAGAATTTGGCTTTAAGAGAAGGATTCTGATCTTGAAGCCTCCTTCCCCCCCCCCCCCACCTCCGAAATACATGAGGCATGCAGATAATTTGCCTGAATTTTGACTTGCCTTTTCCCTATGAATTATAGCAAAAAGGTTCAACTTTGTTCAAATCCCTGTCCAATTCCACCTTCTATAAGAAATCTTTCACAACCTCCTTACTTAATCCAAATTCTTTCACTTTGTTTTATCCAATATCTTGCTAATTCTCATTTCATCTCTCTCATTAGCCTACGAGCTCCTTAAGAGTAGAGATTGTCTTTCACCTTTCTTTTAATCCCTAGCTCATAGTACAAGGCCTGACACATAATAGGCTCTAAATAAACACTTCTTGATTTGATTTGATATTATCACAGTTCAAGACATAAATGCTTTATAAAATGTTTCTTGATTGATTACTGTGATTTGTGCAAGACATCCAAGCCCCTATATTGTGATACATATGACTAAAAATAACCTGTAACTGTGTAAATTTGGGGCCTTAACCTAGGATTACTAGGAAGATTCTGACAACATGCCACTTTTCTGTTTCCTCAGTTGCAATTGGTTAAGAACCACAAATCTGTATATATAAAGTATTAGAATATATTGGTGTTATTAAGGACAACATCTCATCTTCCCACTGCCCCCAACAATTGTGATTAATATAGACATAAAATCTATTCCATCAGATCACATTTATTGCTCTCTCAGGTCTTGTCCCTTTGTCCCTAAATATCAAATAAGAGTTAACTTGGCCATTAATTTTCCTAATTGATACACCAACATTGTTAAGACAATAGCAATAACCTATGGCTGCATCAATTCCTTTATACAATCAATGATTAGAAAAGAACTCTTTGTCCTTCACTGCTGATTGATTCTTGGGACTATTTGAGTTAGAATACCAAAGTGGACTACAATGGAAAAACACAATCTCATTTAATTATCTCTTATCCAGGTTATTGCAACAGCTTGCTACTTGATGTCTCTACCTTACGTCTCTCAAAACTCTGTTCCACAATTTTGCCTTGGGAAGATTTCTCAGGTACTTTATATGTGAAAAACTATTTCTTAGTGACTATTGTAAGCTTTTCCAGAATCAATCAACTGATCAATCAATAAACATTTATTACACACCTATTATTTGCCAGATATTGTGCTAAGTGCTGCAGATATAAAAAGAATAAAAGGCAGTCCTATCCTCAAGAAGCATACAGTTTAAAGAACAAAACAACATGCAAACAAATAAGCATAAACAACTAATATGTAGAATAAATAGGAGATAAGTAATAACAGGAAAGTAATATTTCTTAAACCCAGATCTGATTATATGACTTTCCTACTTGATGAACACCAGTAGCTTTCTATTGCCTTGCCACCAGGATAAAATATGAACTCCTCTGTATAGTTTTAAAGATGCTAAACATTCTGACCCCAAACTATTTAGCCAACATTAATTGAAAAATATCTCTTCTTTTACTGTTCATTGTGGTCAGATTAATCTTCATGTACAACATTCTATCAAAGACCTGTTCCCTGTCATTTGGAATGCTTCTTTCCTTACAGGAATGCTAGAGTCCCTCTCTTCCTTTAAGATGTTGTTCAAGCACTATCTTCTGTTTGAAACCTTTACTGATTTCTCTAATTGCAGTGTTCTTTCTTCTATCTCACAGAATCAAACAAAATACTTATAAAGTACTTAGCAGAATACCTTACACATAATAAATTACACACTTATTTCTTCCACCTCCCCTAACATTCAACAACTCTATATACACATATATTTGTGAACTTATATACATACGTGTGTGTGTGTGTGTGTGTGTAAGTTCATTGATGGACTCAGTATAAATTAAAGCATCTTTTATTTCTTTTCTTTTCTGTATTATATTTCTTTTTCTCTCCTTTTTTTTTTTTTGGAAAAGACTAATGATGGAATTTACTTCACTCAACTATACATATTTGAAATGAATTTTGTGTTTTTGTCTTTTCGAAGTGTAGGACAGTAGAAGGTGGGGGGAGAGAATTTGAAACTGAAGATAAAAATGAATTTAAAATGATTTAACATTATAGTTTCACTATGTAAAATGAAATGATAAAGTAATTTCAAGTGGAAAAAACCCTTTAAGCTCACTGTGAAAAAGGATTTTCTTCTATTATCTTCCTCTTCTTCTTTTTCTTCTTTCTTCTTCTCTTTCTTCTCCTTCTCACCAACTTAAATGGAATTTTTTGAATTGGCCATTGCAGCAGCACATAAATCCAAATATGTCCAATATAAATCATTATCTTTTCCCCAAAATCTACTCTTTCCCCCTAGCTTTCCTATTTCTGTTAAATGTATAGCCATCTTTTTAGTTATCCAGAGTCACAACTTTTGTGTCAACATTTTGACACAAATATATATACATATATATATATATATGCACCTCCTCCTCCTCCTTTCCTCTTCCTCCTCTTTCTTTCTTTTTCATTTGTATTCTTAGCAACTAGCACAGTGCCTGGACATATATTAGGCACTTGATAAAAATTGATTGATACTTGATAAAAATTGATTGATAATCTCTTTCTGCCATGGATCTGAATGGGACATAATCTTCCAGACCTAATTTAGACTTGATGAATATACTTTTGTGCTCCTTGGGTCCTGTAATTTCACCAATACCCAGCATTTTTCTTCTGTAATTCTTTTTTGATGAATTACTTGAATGACACTTTAATTTACCCTGAAATTCCTGAACATTATGATTTGTGCTATGCTGATGACCCTTCTTTGTGGGTATTTACTTGTGTTTGAAGTTAGAAATGTACCAGAGTCAATCAAATTTCTTAGGCCCTTACATACTGTCAGGGAAGAGTGTGATTTCAAACAAGGGTCTGTAGTGTTATTGTCAAGGGGTCTTTACGGATGTAAAAAACCTGTATCAATTTCTTCAGTTTACAGGAAACTATTCCAAGTTCATTATCAAGGAGCTGATCTGAAACTACTCATAGATACACTACAGATTCCCAAAGGCATGTTATTTTTATGTTTTATTGGATCTTTATAGATATCAGTAAGAAATAGTGAAAATTAAAGTTTCTTGTGATAAATGATGACTACAGATAATAATGACCACTCCTCTTGGAACAAGAAATCTATTTGAGACAGATAAGATGAAGCAGAGATGCATAAGTGAAGATTCAGAGGACTAAATTTTAGCTAATTCTGTTTAAAATGCAAGAATAAATCCTTTGAAATGTTCTCTTATATTAACTTATATTCAATTAAAACAGAGGAATATAGACCTTATTTGATTATGGTTGGTATGTCAATAAAAATATCTGTTCATAGGAAGGAGTGTATTATCTTTTGTTGGGCCTGCAGTAGTTTTTGTTTGTTTCTAAATTATTCTAATTTAGTACTTATCACTATGTAACTAAGTAATGAAACTGTGTAACAAAGGGAAAACTAGTTTTTAAAGGTAACTCCACATGCCTCAAATTAAAGACTTAATAGCTTTGCTGGCCATAAAATCTCAATATTAACAAAAGGCTAAAGAATAACATTCAATCAATGTCTATCAAAAAAAAAAATCCCCAAACTCCAGAAGCAATGAGTCAATGCCTCATCCAGAAAAACAGATTATAAAGATTCTACTCCATTCTACGAATTTAGCAATCATTTAGTTTTACCATGGATTCATTATAGCTAACTACTAACAAAATCAATGTAAACTAAGTTTATCTACCTGCCTGTAAATTAATTTCACCTCCACATTCAGGGAAAATGGCATCTCAGATGGCTTTCAGCATGTACATCGTTCCAAAAGCATCTGTGTATGTATGCATTTATATACACATATGTATATATGTATTTGTTTGTGTATAAACACATATTCTACCATCTGGTTCACATCTTTTTACATTGTCCACAAGAATCATATAAGAAAAATTATTATTAAATGACTTCTACGTGCCAGGCACTGTATTAAGTGCTATTTACGTAACTTGTCAAAGATCCTACAGGAAATAAATGTCAGAGACAGCATTGGAACCCATGTATACTTACTCCAAGTTCATTGCATTTTCTACCATACATTTTATAATTGTAATGACGCCATTAGCACCAGAACTCATTTCCTATATATCCCTATATGAGGAAATTTCAATTGGTGACCATTTTAACCTAGTAGTCAAGATAAGAATATCGAAATCATATTGTGTCCTTTCCTCCCCAAGGATAAGGTTAACATTTATAACCTGCATATTGTTAATGTTTAAAAACAATAATAAATATTAATGAAGTGTAACATGTTGACCATATTGATTCTTATTTCAGAGTGACTTCTCAAAGGTTTTGAAATTGTAAACTTTAAAGGTGATTTTCACAGAACACTCCAAATATATCCGTTTATAACCCATGAGTATACCTCAAATAATCCTAAGGGAAGATTTTACTTAAAGAAATCATTGTCACTTTTGTGGAAATTTATAAAAAATTATTTATAAAGTTATTCTCAAACCATAATCAATAGAGAGGTTTGGAAATGTTCATTAAAATATTTTAGATGAATATTGGAAAGCAATATCAATTGATTAGAAACGCAACATGACATAGGGTGCTGGCTTTGGAAAACCCGAGTTCAAGTCCTTAATCTCATAAATTCCAGGTGTCAGATTATGAACAAGATATAATATTTCAACATCCACAAGCAATTCATTAAATCTCTACATAAACAACAGTTGCTAAACTCCATTTATAAAAGGAGTCCCTCCAAAAGAGTTCCATACTCTGATAAAATAATAAATCTGGATTCTACTCTCCTTCATCTCCTGCTCCAAATAACTGCTACCCAGATCAATTTTCCCCTTTTGACAAAATTATAGACTCTAAACAAAGAAGAAAGTGAAATAAAAATTGCATGTACATGAAAACCTGGCTATTCACATATAAATGCATAGAATCAAATTTTTTTTAAAGGCAGCATTGAGAACTCACAGATTTTTTTCAATGATGGAACTATGAATTTTGAAAGTAACAACTAAAACATTGATGAGAAACTTTAGAAATTGTGCTAGGGAAATTCAGGTCAGAAAGATAATGTTTTTCCTGATAGAATAATTTAAATGAATAAAATGAACCTAAAGATACCAATTTTTCCATCACTGTAAATATAAATAGTAATAACTATCATATTCAAAGTTTTAAATTTGTGTAAAATTTTTTAATAGATATGCTTAATGTATCTTAATTTACCTGAAAATGCCTTTCTCAACACCTCCCACCTTAATAACCTTATTTAAGGGAACAATAACCATGTGAGGAAGTCATCCTAAGTGATGGTAGACAGACCTGAGTCCATATAATACAGTTCCATCAGGGTGAAGGCGGATCATTCGGTTTTTCACTGTCACTCCATGCACAAATGATTTCTTGTCATTTAGAAAATAAGTGTCAGGGACCCACAGCTGATCAGCCACTCTATTGTCAAGTGTGAGGTTCAGAGGGATCCCAGCATAGGCTAGCCTCTTATCTCTCCAATACTGCTGAAAATACATGGTCAAGGTATAATCCTGGAATAGAAAGGAAAAAAAAAAATCAATTAATCTCTGATTAAGATATTTATCTAAAATTTATTTATTTTAAAGGTATATTGACATTGTAATAAAGGCACATTATGGTCACCTAAAATGTATGTGGGAAGGAGATTTTAAAAAGAAAGACAAAGACTCAAATGTCCAAAAATGTTTACTAGCAATTCTTTTGAGTGTGGCGAAGACCTAGAAACTAAGAGAATGTTTACCATTTGAGAAATGACTGAGCAAAGTTTGATATATGAATACTGGAATACTATTATGCTAAAAGAAAATAAGAAAGGAATAGTTTTAGAGAAACTTGAAAGACTTGTATGAACTGAACTAAAGTGAACAGAACCAGAAGAACAATTTATATAACAATATAAATTAAAAAACTTCAAAAATCTTGAGAACTTTTATCAACACAAGTATCATCTACTGTGTCAGAGGATCCTTGGTGAAATATCCTAGTACCTCTTGACAAAGAGGTGAAGCTATATATAGATATAGATATAGATATAGATAGATAGATAGATAGATATGGCAAATGTAAGGATTTGTTTTGCTTTCCTATATATAATATTACAAGGGTTCCATTTTTCCTTTCAACTTGGGGATAGGGAAAGATGGGAGAGAGAGTAAATGGATTTTTAATTAAAATTTTTAACTTAAAATATAAAAAAGAAATAGATGAAGAATGATACAAATATCAACGTTATTATAAATTATTAAAACAATATCAAAGAAATTGTTTTATTGGAGAAAGTAAAAATTAATAATAGGTGCAATATATTTCCACCTATCACTTCAATGACAATTTTTAATAACTGTGTCGAGGTGTATAAATCCTATCTCTAACTAATATAAAAATTGACTAGACAGATAGCCTAAAATAAGAGTATGAACATAAAGATAATAGAAAACAAAGATAAAATCACAGAGTTGGGAAGGAACTTAAAATGTTCCCTTGAAACTACCTCTAAATTCAGGCAGACATAGCATTAAACCATCCAAGGTAGATAAATTTTTATCTGACTTTTCTCTTCCTTCAATTCACTTTTTGTCTTTTTCACTCTTCTGTGGAAGCTGAAAATAGAAACCCTGTCTTCAAATACATCATGATCTAAAACATTACTCTGAGATTTTTCTTTTTAGTGTTCCCCATTTCTCCCATCTTTGAATAGTCACTATGCCTCCTGTCTTCTCATATGGCACCTGTGTTATTGTTTTAAAGTCAAATTGCACAGCATTATAAATGAGGAATCAAAAGGGTTGAGCTGAAGACAAGGGAATACCTGAGCAGGCTGTGTGTGTGTGTGTGTGTGTGTGTGTGTGTGTGTGTCTATGTATGCATGCATTCAAATTCAATTGTGTGGTCAAATGGGGTTTTCCCAAAGAAATGATTTTTGAGCACTTCAAAAAGAATCCTATGTATAAGATTACCCCCGAGATTGTTTTTTAATAGAGTAAGAAAAAAATAGAACAAGAAGAGACCAAACTCTACAAAAAATAGAATCCACCCCATTGTTTTAGCAATAGCAATACCTATTAATTTAATATTTTATTTTTCACCAATTACATGCCCAATAATACATACTAAATCAATGCTACTGACTGCCTCAAAGTTCACAAAGTTCTTACCCTACAACTCTATATTATAGTGTGTATATATATATATATATACACATACACACACACATATAGTTTTACAGATGAGAAGATCAAAGCTAAAGAAACAGAAATCACTTGTGCAAGTTCACACAATTAGCAAGTCAGAGACAAGATTTAAACTTGGACTGTTCAACACAACATTACCTTTAAATATTGATGAAGTCAGAAAAGATTTTGAGAGTTATAACTAAATATCTGAGCTCAAGCAATGTCAAAGGAAATGAAACTACTTGGATTGTAAAATTATTGTAACTAAGCTTCTCAATACCTGTTTCTTATCACTAAATTGAGTGTATGTGAAATATCTACAACATAGTTCTAAAGCATAAGGATTTATATATATATATATATATATATATATATATATATATATATGTATTATTCTCTAGGAATGTGAGAGGGAACATGGTCTAGTAGACAGAAGGCTGGTCTTCAAGTTGGGATGATTTGGGTTGAAGTCCTCTGCTTCTGAGACATACTAACTATTGGGACCATAGGGTCACTCAATTTCTTGCTATCCTAAGACTCTGATTTAGAGAAGAATTGACAATAACTTTAGTACAAGGATTTTCCATGCTGGGATTTTCTTTTGCTGGTAAAATCATACATATGGACAAAATCAAAGTACTACAAGTCAAAATTGGCAAAAAGATGACTACATGTGATATGTATATTTAAATGATTCAGGACTTTGCTAGTTAATATTGAGGAACATACAACATGCTCTTATTAACACATATGAAAAGTAAAGAACATATACCAATACATATATGTACATAGATGTACATGTGTGTATGCATATCCTAAAACTAATGGAAGTTAGAGAACAAGAAGTAGTCAGGAATAGCTTCATGGAGAGTAGCAGACTTAAAGCAGGGCCCTGAAGGATGAGCAAAAAAAAAAAATGCTGAGCTCCCAAAACATCATAAACTATACTCTGTACACAGGCAAGACAATGACATTTTTAGAAGACATGACCAATGATTACTGCAGATCACATTTTCTTGGACATAGTGGGAAAAAATTAGAACAGTTTATAAAAGAAGCCACATACATGATTTTGCTCAATTCCCAGAATAATTCTATGAAGTAAGCAGTATAGGCAGGATTGCCTCCATTTTATTGATGAAGGTCTATATAAGGTCACAGGTTTCTAAATGATAGCTTGTAAATTACAGATTTAGGAATCTGACCCATTGGATTAGTGACTCCTATCATTCCATGCTGGCACATTTGGACAAATAGATCGAGGAAAATGATGGAAGTCACATTAAGCCATACCTTAAATTAGATTTGATTCAATAAGGAATCATTGCAGATCTATAAACAAGGATAAGTCCTTATAAAAATACATTTTCTGTGTAAAGTCACCTTCTTTATTTCTACTTTTGTTAAATCTATTCACCCAAATAGTCTGAGTGCTCCATTAGTATTTCAGAAATGTAAAAAACTAAATATTAGGGTATAGCATAGAACATACTGATTGCATCCTTGATGGAATATTGATGAAGAAGCATGAATAAGAATCACACAGGATGAGAAGTCATAAGTAGATTTCTATCTGCCCTGATCTTTGCAATGGCCCCAACATCCATAAGATCACAGAATAATTGAAGAATGAAGTATCATATATTAAGACAAGAAATATAAGAATGATATTAGTAAACAGTACTGTTAAATACAAGATGTAATCATTTATTTTTGAAAATATCAGGGTGAAAAGTGATGAGAAATCTAATCACAGAACTTCCCTGATATCTCTTTCTCTACCCCACCATGTCTCATGGAGTCTCTCCTCTCATTCCCCCATAATGCTTCATATCCCTCTCCTTCTTATACTAACTAATGTTTTTAGAGTGCTAAATCCCTTTTAGCACTAGCCTGCCAGTCAACAGTATATTCCACCTCATAGACCATCTTTTGGCTAATTATAAGGTCCACTAGGGAACTTGTGTTTTTCATCATTAATTATTGAAAGCTCCTTTCTTGCTATGTGCCCTCCCAACTCTGTTTCATATTTACTATTCCTGATGTCAATTATATTTCTTCATTTTTATCTTTAAGATTTTCTCCTAAATAAACCTACCTTTTGCCAAAGAGAAAAAAATGAATTTAGTTCATTTAAAAAGTGAATTTTATTAATTTTCAAATAGATTCAGCATCTTACTGGATATTTTTTCACCACACCTATCAACAGTCTGAGGTCTTAGAGATATAACAACTGTTCCTGAAGTTTCTTGCCACTTGTCTTTTAAATAAGATTTCAAATAGAAAAACACGAAGCTCCCAACCTAGCTTTAGACTGAAGTTGCTATTTACTTATGGTACTAAAATTAAAATACCAGTTTGTACTTCATTAGTAACTAGTCTATCTTAATCTACCATTTGGATTAATTGGTAAATTCTGTAAAGGGCTAATTATGTAGAAAAGATATTTGTATGAAGTAAAGGAAGGTGAGACAGAAAGGTAATGTTAGGGAAAGCAGAAGGGAATAATAGGAACAGTTGAATAATTCCTAAGATAAATTGAATAAGACTAATTGTCCTGTATTCCATTTTTTTTCAATTAATATATACATGTGGCATCAACTTTTCTACAGAATCTTGATCATTAGGAAGTTACTTCTCAAGATCTAGCCCTGCACCCTAACCCCCTATATCACTTTCCCAGGTCTAGAATTGCTAGTTATAGCTCTGCTAGGGTTCATTTACATGTTGTTGTTCAGTCATTTTAATTGTGTCTGACTCTTTGTGACACCACTTGGGGTTTTCTTAGCGAATATGCTGGTATGGTTTGTAGTTTGCCATTTCCTCTTTTAGCCAAAAGAAGTTGGTTAAAAAAAAAAAAAAAAAAAACCCTTCCACAACATTCCATCTCTACTAGTTTTTATTTATTTGTAGAGCCTATAATTTACCATTATTAAATGCCTAAGCAGATCAGATTTAATTACCCTTTCTATATTGGCACTTTCCTCCCCATCTCCACTCTCCAACTCATACTCATACATGCCTCTGGTTTCATCTTAATTCAGGTGATGGGGTAAAGACTGGAGTTTCGATTTTACTAATTATACAGAAGTCTAGTTGAGGAAACCCTTTCTCCCCTTATCAATGTGCCATTTTCATCTTCTCTGCAAATTAATTCTTAGAGAATTGCCTCGAGCAGAAGCAGCACAGGCACTAGACCCATAATATTCCTGAATGTGGCCTCAAACAGATGAAAATGTAGTTTCTATTTCATGTTAATGTATTGATGTACTATTAAAAAAGAAATATATAAACACATTTGGCTTTCTGAGTCCCTATGCAGCCCTCAGGTATCCTTAGCATCCATATCTATTTGGGTTTGACACCAGTGATCTAAAGATGCTTTCTTGTTTAATTTAGTCAACAAGTGTTCTTTGATTGTTTATCTTGTGCTAAAAGTCACAAGGTAAAAGATGAATAGCATGGTCCCTGACCAGCATGAATTTTTTTTTTTTAATTTTTAGATAATTAATTTATTTTTAATACACAGTGCTTTATGAATCATATTGGGAGAGAAAAATCAAAACAAAAGGGAAAAACCATGGGAGAGAAAAAAAACAGAAAAAAAGAAGTGAAAATAGCATGTGTTGATTTATATTTAATCACCATAGTTCTTTTTCTGGATGTAGATGGCATTTTCAATCTAAAGTCAATTGGTGTTGCTTTGGGTCACTGAACAACTGAGAAGAACCAAGTCTTTCATAGTTGATCATTGCACATTCTTGCTGTTACTGTGTACAATGTATTCTTTGTTTTACTTGTTTTGCTCAGCATCAGTTCATGTAGATCTTTCTAGGCTTTCTAAAATAAACTTGTTTTTCATTTTTTATAGAAGAGTAATCCGTTGCCTTCATATACCACAATTTGTTCAACCATTCCCCAATTGATGGGCGTCCACTCATTTTCCAATTCTTTGCTACCACAAAAAGAACTGTTATAAGCATTTTTGCACATGTGGGTCCTTTTCCATCCTTTATGATTTCCTTGGGATACAGACCTATTAGTAGCAAGACTGGGTCAAAAGGTTTGCACAAAACTGCACAGTTTTATAGCCTTTTGGGCACAGTTCCAGATTGCTCTCCAGAATGGTTAGCTCATTTCACAACTCCAGCAACAATGTATTAGTGTCCTATTCTCCCAAATCCCTTCCAACATTTGTCATTATCTTTTCCTGTTATCTTAGCCAATCTGAGATGTACAAGGTGGTATCTTAAAGTTGTTTTGATTTTTGTATTTAAAATTTTTTAAAATATTTTTTTTATTATTATTTTATTAAATAACTTTTTACTGACAGGACCCATGCCAGGGTAATTTTTTACAACATTATCCCTTGCACTCACTTCTGTTCCGATTTTTCCCCTCCCTCCCTCCACCCTCTCCCCAAGATGGCAAGCAGTCCTATACATGTTAAATAGATTACAGTAGATCTTGGATACAATATATGTGTGCAGAACCAAGCAGTTTTCTTGTTGCTCAGGGAGAATTGGATTTAGAAGGTATAAATAACCCGGGAAGAAGAACAAAAATGCAAGCAGTTTACATTCATTTCCTAGTGTTCTTTCTTTGAGTGTAGCTGTTTCTGTCCATCCTTGATCAATTGAAACTAAGTTAGATCTTGTCTTTGTTGAAGAAATCCACTTCCATCAGGATACATCCTCATACAGTATCGTTGTTGAGGTATATAATGATTTCCTGGTTCTGCTCATTTCGCTCAGCATCAGTTCATGTAAGTCTCGCCAATCCTCTCTGTATTTGTCTTGCTGGTCATTTCTTACAGAACAATAATATTCCATAACATTCATATACCACAATTTACTCAACCATTCTCCAATTGATGGGCATCCATTCATTTTCCAGTTTCCAGCCACTACAAGCAGGGCTGCCACAAACATTTGGCACATACAGGTCCCTTTCCCTTTTTTAGTATCTCTTTGGGGTATAAGTCCAGTAGAGACACTGCTGGATCAAAGGGTATGCACAGTTTGATAACTTTTGGGGCATAGTTCCAAATTGCTCTCCAGAATGGCTGGATGTATTCACAATTCCACCAACAATGTATCAGTGTCCCTATTTTCCCACATCCCCTCCAACATTTCGCATTATCTTTCCCTGTCATTCTGGCCAATCTGACAGGTATATATAGTGGTATCTCAGTTGTCTTAATTTGCATTTCTCTGATCAATAGTGATTTGGAACATTCTTTCATATGTGTAGTAATAGTTTTAATTTCATCATCTGAAAATTGTCTGTTCATATCCTTTGACCATTTATCAATTAGAGAATGACCAGCATGAATTTTAAATCTAATAAGAGAAGTGGAACACAATAAAATAATAAAAAAGGATTACAAGATGAAGTGCTGTAGAAACGCAAACTATTATTACTAAAGGTTGTGATGTTAATGATCAAGACTTCAGAATACAGGTGATATTTGAGCTGGGTTTTTACAAATGGTTAAGATTTTGATAATCTGAGATGGAATTTCGGACAGAAGGAAAAACGAAAGCAAAGATTCCTTTTTCTCCATGGATAACTTTGGTATTCATTTTAATATATTTTTGGTATTTGTGTTCTTATACATGTGTAATCCCTAAAGTGATTTATATCATAAATCCTCCATACTTTCTTATCCAGTGGATGCTTTGATCCATTCACATCAGCCCTGTTGCTGTTGTACCAACAAGATTCTCCATTTCTTAGCTCAACAAGATTCTCTGAAAGTCTCCTGTCTAGAATGTTCTCTCTACTGATCTCTACTTACTTGCTTCCTTTAACTACCAAACAAAATCCTATCCCAACTCCTTTTAATTCTAATGCCTTCCCTCTGTTAATTCTTCTATTTATTCTATATGTAGTCTAGATATAACCTCTGTATATATTTATATTCTTCCCCATTACATTGTAAATTCCTTGAGGGCAATGATTGCTTTTTGCACCTTTTTGTATCCCCAGAACTTAGTACAATGCCTGGCACATATTAAGTACTTACTAAATGTTAATTGATTGATTGGCTGTATAACCTCCATCTATTTCTTGCTGCAACCACCTAATATGTTGGAGTCCTATCTTTATATCATCTGATAGAATGTGGTACCAAAAGAAGCACATGGACTTTTCATCTACTGATCTTCATTTTCACTACATGACCTACTTTTCCAGTTATAAATCTCTGTGATGATATAATTTACAGAGTGCATTAATAATCTAGCTCCCTTTCCAGACATACTTCACATTATTCCCTTTCATGCACTCTGTAATTGCCAACCAGAGTCCTACTTACTGATATTTAAACCTGATATTCCATTTCCTTTTTATATGTTTGTTCAGACTGCCCTGCATACCTGGAATGCCATCCTTCCTCACAATCAATTTTTAGAATCTTTATTCAGGCTTTTCTTAAAAGTATCTCTTATGTGCCTTTACTTAGCTTGTCTGTATTTCTGTCATAGACACAGACACAGACACAAATGTGTGTATGTACACATACATACATATATACATACATGTATGCAAGACAGAAACACACAGAGACACACAGAGAGATACATAGACACACAGAGACAGAGACAGAGTTTGAAAGAGAGACACAAAGACAGAGAAAATAAGACAGAAACAGATAGAGACAAAGAGAGTCTGAGAGAGATAGAGATCTGTCAATCTCAAAGATATTGAGAGATTGAGACAGATACAAGGGAAAGAGAAAGAAACAGAGAGATTTATTACTATTATCTCATTCATATGAGCCTTTCCCTGTAAGAAACTTTCTTACAAATCTGCAAGTATTCCATACTTTATAGTTTTAGAGAATTGACTAAATCATTAAGAGTTTAAATAACTTGATCAAAGTCGTTCAGGTTCAATATATCAAGAACAAGATTTGGAGACAGATCTTCCTGACTCTCAAGCTGATTCTCTCTTCATCACACCTTGCTGCCTGTCATTTTATATTTACTTATCTATTCATAAGTCTTATTCCTCAAAAGAATCAAGTTCCCTTGTGAACGAATCCAACCATTCTGGAGAGTAGTTTGGAACTATGCTCAAAAAGTTATCAAACTGTGCATACCCTTTGATCCAGCAGTGTTACTACTGGGATTATATCCCAAAGAGATTATAAAGAAGGGAAAGGGACCTGTATGTGCACGAATGTTTGTGGCAGCCCTTTTTGTAGTGGCTAAAAACTGGAAACTGAATGGATGTCCATCAGTTGGAGAATGGCTGAATAAATTGTGGTATATGAATATTATGGAATATTACTGTTCTGTAAGAAATGACCAACAAGATGATTTCAGAAAGACCTGGAGAGACTTACATGAACTGATGCTGAGTGAAATGAGCAGGACCAGGAGATCATATATACTTCAACAACAATACTATATGATGACCAGTTCTGATGGACCTGGCCATCCTCAGCAATGAGATCAACCAAATCATTTCCAATGGAGCAGTAATGAACTGAACCAGCTATGCCCAGAAAAAGAACTCTGGGAGATGACTAAAAGCCATTACATTGAATTCCCAATCCCTATATTTATGCCCACCTGCATTTTTGATTTCCTTCACAAGCTAATTGTACAATATTTCAGAGTCTGATTCTTTTTGTACAGCAAAATAACATTTTGGTCATGTATACTTATTGTGTATCTAATTTATATTTTAATATATTTAACATCTACTGGTCATCCTGCCATCTAGGGGAGGGGGTGGGGGGGTAAGAGGTAAAAAATTGGAACAAGAGGTTTGCCAATTGTTAATGCTGTAAAGTTACCCATGCATATATCCTGTAAATAAAAGGCTATTAAAAAAAAAAAAAGGAATAATAAAAAAAAAAAAAAGAATCAAGTTCCTTGAGGACAGGAACTGTTTTTCATTAATTTCTTCTTTTTATTCCTGGAGTTTTGTTAGTATCTATTAAGTACCTACTGTATGCCATATACTGGGAATAAAAAGTAATGTAAATATCAGTTTCTACCCGCAAAGAGCTCACAATCTAATGGGGAAACAACATGGAGAAATGCTTGTTCAATTGATTTATATGTGCAGCTCATTATTGACTAAATTGTCACCTTCAGTCTATTTACAGCCACAATAGGTCCCTCTATTGCCCTTTGGGCAACTCACAGCTTTAATTTTTCAGAAACCACAAGACTCATCATTATAATAGTTCAGGGAGAAAAACTGAAGTTAAAAAGATCAGCATTCATGAGATAGCTTTTTGGTAGAGATAGCACCCTACCTAGGTGACTTTGTCCAGGTGGAGGCATCTGAATCGCAGTGAAAGTTCATGGATCCACTTACACTAGGAAAGTCAGTTCATCTCAATTTTGCAACACAGTTGCTGTTATTCTTTTAAATTTATAGTCCTCTTTATATTTTGATCTCCTTTTAAGTTAAAAATTTATTCACTGCTTCTTTGTTCTTAGACTTTAAAAATGGGGTCAATTAGACAGTAGAATGGTAACTACATTGTTATATCTCTTACTATTAGGACAACTGCATTTTGCTCCCACTGCAAAATTCTTCAATAATATTGCTTTTAATTTTTTTTTTTTAACAACAAACACCGTATTGTAGGCAGACTACTATTTTTACTTCTTATTTCCTGAATGGATCAAAGTAGGACCCCAATTATATTGGAAATGAGATAATGAGTGGAATATCAATTTAGAAACAGACAGAAGGAAACAAGAAAGAGACACATTCTTCCAGGGTTCGGATACAACAAGGTAGAGTTCTGTTCATAAAGAATATACAAAAGAACAATAATTAAAATGGGAATTCAAGGTCAGGATGTAATATCTATCATTGCTGGTACAATACTAAGCCATCTGAACTATTTTTCCATAGCTCCTTATGTGTACAATCAACTGTACTATACTCCAAGTTAGGGGTAGGGCTGAACCTCCAGGTTGAGGTTAAGTGGCCACAATCAGGGAAAAAAATTAGGTCAAAATGCCAGCTTAAGTCATTGCAAAGAATAATATGCAAAATTAAGAGATTTTCTTAAACTGAAAATGATTTTTCTTTACAAGAGGAAATATAATCAGGGCCAAAATTAAGTTAATGTTAATTATTCACTTAATCTCTCTGAGACTCAAGTTCTTCATTTGCTAAATGAAGACATTGGACTAAATGGTCTCCAAAGCCATTTCTAGCTCTAAATTTTACAGGATTTTATAATTCTTTGATCTTTAATTTTCATTTTTCCTATTTAATGACATTATTCCTGTTCTTTCTAGCATCTTTTCCCATATGTGACAAAAAAGATGCTAAATCTTTCAAAAGGGATCTCAGAGGACATTAGTTTTTATTCTAAATTTAAGCATGGTAGTTTTGGAATAGTCAGAGAAATTGGGTTTAAATCATTTCCTTGGTAACCATTTTCTCTGACTATTCCAAAACCACTAACTTAAGTTCTGAATAAAAACTAATGTATAAGAAACTATCAATTTAGGAAAAAGTTGTATTATTATTTCAATAATATTTTATTTTCTCAATTACATGTAAAGATAGGTCACTTTTTTTTTTTTAAAAAGCGTTCATTTATTTAAAAATTATTTATTTATTTTAGTACTGCTTTATGAATCATGTCGGGGGAGAAAAATCAGAGCAAAAGGGATAAACTATGGGAGAGATTAAAAAAAAACAGAAAAAAATAAGTGAACATAGCATGTATTGATTTACATTCTGTCTCCTTAGATGTTTTTCTGGATGCATTTTCTGTCCAAAGTTTATTGGGATTTCTTTGGATCACTGCACCACTGAGAAGAATCAAGTCTTTCATAGCTGATCAGCACACATTCTTGCTTTTATTGTGTACAATGTATTCCTGGTTCTCTTATTTCACTCAGCATCAGTTCGTATAAAATTTTAAAGGCCTTTCTAAAATAAGCTTGTTCAATTTTTTTATTAAAGAAAAACAATATTCCATTACCATCATATACTACAACTTTGATTCCCCAATCGATGGGCATCCATTCCTTTTTCAATTATTTGCTACCACAAAAAGAGCTCCTACAAACATTTTTGCATATGTGGGCCCTTTTCCTTCCTTTATGAGTTCCTTGGGATACAGATCCAGTAATGGCATGGCTGAGTCAAAAGGTATGCACAGTTTTATAGCCCTCTGAATGCAGTTCCAGATTGATCTCTAGAATGGTTGGATCATTTCACAACTCCACCAACAATGTGCTAGTGTCCCACTTTTCCCACATCCCCTTCAACATTTATCATTCTCTTTTTCTGTCATCTTAGCCAATCTGAGAGGTGTGAGGTCGTGTCTCAGAAGTATTTTAATTTGCATTTTTCTAATCAATAATGATTTAGAGCATTTTTTCATATAACTATAGATGGTTTTAATTTTGTCTTCTGAAAATTGTTCATATCCTTTGACCATCAATTGGGGAATTTATCTATTGGGAAATCAATATTCACTTTTGTAAACTTTTGAGTTCTAAATTTTTTCTCCCTCCTTGACTTACTTCTTCCTTCCCTAAGATAGCATGCAATCTGATATAGATTACACATATTAGTCAAGTTGTAAAAGAAAAATATGAACAAAAGGAAAGAACCATGAGGAAAAAAAAGTGCAAATAGTATGCTTTATTTTGTATTCAGTTTTCATCATTCTCTCTCTGAATGTGGATAGCATTTTCTATTCCACATCTATTAGAATTTTCTTAGATCACTGCGTTGCTGAAAAGTGCTGAGCTGAGCTGAGCTTTTCATAGCTAATCATCACACAGTCTTGCTGTTACTATGTACAATGTTCTCCTGGGTCTGCTCACTTCACTCAGCATCAGTTTATTTAAGTCTTTCCAGGCTTTTCCACAATCAGCCTGTTCATTGTTTCTTATAGAACAATAATATTCCATTACTTTCATATACCACAGTTTATTGGTTTCTGAACATTTCTGAGCTGATGGGTATCCACTCAATTTCCAATTGCTTGCCACCACAAAAAGAGCTGCTACAAAACATTTTTGCAGTTGTGGATCTTTTCCCCTTTTCTATGATCTCTTTGAGATACAGACCCAACTGATGAATCAAAGAATATATACAGTTTACAGCCCTTTGAGGATATTTCCAAATTGTTTTCCAGAATGAATGAGTCAATTCATAACTCCACCAATAATGTTTTAGTGTAATGGATTGTATTTTTAATATATACTATATTATATTTTATATTCTATATATGCCATTTTATTATATACTATATCAAGGATGAGAGCTAATTAGCACTTTACAAAGCTGCTTTCCAACTTTGGTGGCCACCTGATTCACCTACCTCTCATCTATGGCTCCAAAAAGTTGGCCATATCCTGGTAACTGTTTTGTCAGATTGGCTAAACCACATTGAGGGTAACCAAGGTGTCTCAAACCCTACAGTAAGTTAGGGAAAACATGTTAAGACTTTCTCTGATGGAATAGGCAGATGAGAAAATTTTGTTCCAATGGCCATGAAGGCAGGTGAAGCAGGTGCTGTGGAGCACTTAGGGCTTGTTTAGACATCAAAGACACCAAGTTCATCTACTGCATCTCGAATCATCACCAGTTGTCTTGTCTCTGTCCTTTCATTGGATAGTGATGATTCTGGAAGAGAGTGAAACTGACAACTTTGAACAAGTCTGGCTCACTTAAACTTGATTTATCCATGAATCAAAAAACATCATCATAGCATGTATAATTTCTACCTATCATAAAGTCCTGTGGCAATGGGAATGACAAAGTAGCCAGGTATGGATACACTGGGAGTTGTAGATGCAAACCTGTACATCAGTGGCCCAAGCCATAGGGTTGCCTTCTCCCTGGAAGCACTAGTGAGACTTGGCAGACCCCTGGATAACTGAGAAGCCTTTTAAGGATAATACTGCTTATCTCTACGTATGAGGAAGAGACTAGAAAAGATGCCTGGCCTGATTATTTCAGCAGGCAGGGAACCCATGATGTGATTGAAATGATAAAAAAAAGTACAAAAATATCTGCAAAGTTGATTCCAATCACCATTGGTAAATGGAATGTGGGTATACTTATAGCTAACACAAAATCCAGTACACTTGGATGAACATCTCTTGTTGCAAGAGAAGTCAAACAAGTATTACATCCAAATAGCAGCCTTGAATGAAACAAGGTTGACAAACTGAAAGCCATCTTACTGAAATTGGAGCTGGATACACATTTTTCTGAAGTGGCTGCAGTGAAGGGGAGTGTCATGAAACTGTTGTAAGTTTTGCAATCAACTACTCTAGTAAACATGCATATATATCCCTTCCAGAAGAAGTGAACAATAGGCTCATAACAATGTAATTGTCACTTAGAGGAAAATGTCACAACTCCATCATCAGCATCTATAATCCCACCATGACAAACCCTGATAAAATCAAAGAAAAAAATTATGAAGACCTAGAGACCCTTATCATCAATTGCCAAAAGAAGACAATCTTATAAAACTAAGTGACTATTGTTAGAAAAGGCTCAGACTACCAGATATAGTGGGAATCCTTAGGAAGAATGGAAGTGGAAATAGTTGGTCACTTACTACTGAATACTTGTATATCTCAAAACCTTGTTATTACCAACACAACATTCTATTTACCAATATAACTTCATGTATACACTCTCAAAATAAAAATTGACATTTAATAGATTATGTGATTGTAAGGAGAAGAGACAGACAGAATGTGTGAGTGAAGAAGGTGGTATGGTGCAGAGTGCCATAAACTTATCTTCTCCAAGATGAATATCTGCATTCAACAAAAGCATTGACTCCAAGACAAAAAGACTACTAGGAAGATAAATGCCAACACATTAGAGCACTTCTCTGAAAGGGAACAATTTGTTTCTAACTTGGAGGGTAATCTAAACCAACAAAGTTTAAAGCTGGTAACAGTGGAGCAGAAAATGTGTGGGCAGGTTTCAGAGAATTGATGTATAGCACTGCATTTGCTCACCTGGGTCAGAACACTCACAAACATCAATTGGTTTAATGTAAATGTTGGGGAAATTCAGAAGCTACTAAATGAGAAACAAGAACTCCACAGATGTACAAGCAGGATAGTTCATCCATCTTTAAGAAGGTAGTATTCCAGAGCTAAAAAAAAATAACAAAGTTCATCTGGAAGAATAGAAGGTCAAGAATTTCGAGGGAATTAATGAAAAAAAAATGTAAATAAAGGTGGCCTAGCTGTATCAGACCTAAAATTATAATATAAAGCAATGGTCATCAAAATCATTTAGTACTGGCTAAAAAATAGGGTAGTCAATCAATGGAATAAGTTAGGTTCAGAAAACACAATAGTCAATGATTATAGTAATCTAGTGTTTGATAAATCTAAAGACCCCAACTTCTGGGATAAGAACTCACTATTTGACAAAAATTGCTAGGGAAATTATAAATTAGTATGGCAAAAACTAGGTATTAACCCACATCTAACATTCTATATCATGATAAGGTCAAAGTAGATTCATGATTTTGACATAAAGAGTGATACTATAAGCAAATCAGAAGAAAAAAGGATAGTCTACATCTCATATCTGTGGAAAAGAAAGGAATTTATGCTCAAAGAAGGACTAAAGTACATTATGGAATAGAAGATGAATAATTTTGATTATATTAAGTTAAACCACTTTTGTACAAACAAAACAAATGCAAGCAAGATTAGAAGGGAAGCAGTAAACTGGGAACAAAAATTTTACAGCCAAGAGTTTTGATAAAGCCCTCATTTCTAAAATTTATAGAAAATTGACTCAAACTGATAAGAATTTAAACCATTTTCCAATTGGTAAATGGTCAAAGGATATGTGCAGACAATTTTCAGATGAAATTAAAACCATTTCTAGTCATAAGAAAAAAATGCTCTAAATCACCATTGATCAGAAAAACATAAACTAAGACAACCTTTAGGTACCACTGCTCACCTCTCAGTTTGGCTAAGATGACAGGAAAAGATAATGATCAATGTTGGAGGGGATGTGGAGAAACATGGACACTAATGCATTGTTGGTGGAGTTGTGAACTGATCCAATCATTCTGGAGAGCAATATGGAACTATGCCCAAAGGGTTATGAAACTATGCATACTCTTTGATCCAACAGTGTTTCTACTGGGCCTATATCCCAAAGAGATCATAAAAAAGGGGAAAGGATCCACATGTGCAAAAATGGTTTGTAATGGCAAGGCAATGGAAACTGAATGAATGCCCATCAGTTGGAGAATGGCTGAAAATATGGTATATGAATATTATGGAATATTATTGCTCTATAAGAAATGATCAGCAGGATGATTTCGGCTGGAGAGATCCACATGAACTGATGCTAAGTGAAGTGAATAAAACCAAGAGAACATTGTATGCAATATCAACAAAATTAAACAATGATCAATTCTGATGGACGTGGCTTCTCAACAGAGAAGTGATTTAGGCTAGTTCCAATAGTCTTGTGATGGAGAAAGCCAGATCCACCCAGAGAGAGAACTGTAGGGACGGAGTGTGGATCACAACATAGTATTTTCACTTTTTTGTGGTTGTTTGCTTGTATTTTGTTTCATTTCTCATTTTTTCCTTTTTTATCTGATTTTTCTTACGCAGCATGAAAATTGTGGAAATATGTATAGAAAAAATTTCACATATTTAATGTATATTGGATTAATTGCTGTCTAGGAGAGGGATGAGGATAAGGGAGGGAGAAAACTTTGAAATATAAGGTTTTGCAAGGGTGAATGTCAAAAATAATGGAAATGGAATAAAAACTACTGGAAATAAAAAGCTTTAAAATAAAAAAAAACAGGTAGAATTAATTTCTATCAAAAGTAAAGTACAATGGAAACAGAACAGAATTCTTTTAGTAAGAAGGCAGATAAAATTCTGTTTTATGCTGATAATAACAATCCAAAGCCTTTTTTTTTTTTTTTTTTGATGTAATGAAGGCTTTTTATGGGCCAAAGACCTATGGCATATCTCAACTACTCAGTACTGATGAAGCCACATTGCTTTGTGATGAGGACATGATCCTAGAGAATTGGGCTGAACACTTTCATAGTGTCAAAAGAGCATCATCAATCAATGCTTTAGTCACTGACCACTTATCTCAAGTTAAAATCAATAACTCCCTAGCTGAAGTTCCAACTGATAAAGAAAGAATGTCATCATGTGGTAAAACACCTAGTACTTATTCTATTCTAGCCGAGATTTACAAGGTGTGTGTAGGGGGGAGGGTACAGGAGTCCACTGCTCATACAAAAGCTGAAAATTTCCAGATTAGATTGCAAGAGGAGGATCTAACCCTGAAGATCCTAAAGGAAAATCATCTCCAGATGAAGCCCCAAAGGGTGATATGAGTTGGTCCCCATTTCACAAGGCTCTCTTGGAAGAATTCAAACAGAATCTTAAAAGAAAGTTAGAAGAAAAATGGAGAAAGGAAATGAGGACTTTGTAAGAGATTGGAAAAGGAAAAACAGAAATTATCTGAAGAAAACTCCTGAACAAATAGATTTGATGAAATGGGAAAAAGCATATAACTCCTTACAAAATAGATATGAAAAAGAAACATGCATTGCCAGAATTGGTTTAATGCTTGAGAGGCTCCAAAGAAAAGTATGGGAGAAAAAAAGTATTAGACTAGCTATCAAACTGAAGGTCTACAGAACTGTTGTGCTGACTTCAATGTTTTATATCTATGAAATCTGCACAGTATATCAGCACCATGCCAGGAAATGGAATCACTTCCGTTTGAATTGTCTTAGGAAGATTCTAATGATCACCCAGCAGGATAAGATACCAGACAGTTTTTTTTTTTTTCAAATGAAACTGCCAAACTTTCAAACTCTGCTGCAGAGAGTGCAACTCTATTCAACTGGCTGCACTGTTTAAATGCCAAATGTACATTTTCCAAAAAGAGTATTTTATGGAGAGCTCACACAGAGCAAGCACTCACTAAATGGTCAGAAAAAGTGATACAAGAACATTCTCAAGGTCTCTCAAGAATTTTAGAATTGATTGTATAATATGAGAGATATTGTCAGAGGACCACCTAGCACAGCATGCGCTCATCAGGGAAGGTGCTGTGCTCTATCTATGAAAAAAGTTGAATTGATTTAGCTCAGAAGAAAAATAAAATGTACAAAGGTAGAGGAACCACCCCAAATGTTCACAGGGACTATTTATGTCTGACCTATGACATAGCTTTCCTACCTCTTATTGATCTCATCAGTCATAGTTGGACATATTAACTTGACTCTAATATAGTGATGTCAATTTGGACCTCTGTGAGAACAAAGGACAACAATCAACCATGTAACATAACCATATATGGCATATTAAATATAACATATGCAATATATAGTATATTTCCATGTAATTTATATGGAACTCTGCATAAATTTCTAATAAAAGCAACAACATTTCATAGAATGTTTACCTTCTTACCAGTTTATATAGGTCTATTTATTCACATTTCAGTTACTAATAATAACATCAATCAATTCCCTTTGAAGCCATACTGTAGAACCTACACCCACCTCTCTTGTCTCCTCTTGAGTTCCATTACTCTCATATGTTTCAAGGGGATGAAATGGGATGTGAATGCTTATTTTGATAATATTAGAAGAAGAGATTTGATGGCAGGTATTGCAGAGCCCAAGAGAAAAAATGGAGAAAAGGCATCCATCTTTGTTTGGGGAGGGGAAAGAAATAGGGTAAAGCTCTGGAAGCATAGATATACATTTTTTTGGTATAGATTCCTTTCTAGGAACTTCCAATATGGAAACTTCCTTCATCAATGTGTGGAGATTTATAGAGTTGTTTGCCTAGGGCAATACAAACTTTAAATTATCTGTCTAGGCTCACAAACTACTATATGTCAATAGCAGGACTTGGACTCAGGTGTTCCTAAGTACAAGTCCAGGTCACCCTTCACTGTTACACATAATCTCTCTCACAGCAAGGATAGATCAGTGGATCATCTTTGTATCAAATATTCAAGAGCCCATATTCTCAAAATCCAAATTTCTGAAAAGCTGAGTAGTGGTTTTTCTTCTTCTGAATAACCAGGATTCAAGCAATTCTTATATATTTAATCTTTTACATATTGTACTAAGATATAAAAAAAGTTTCTGGGAATCCACTGGTATTTACCACATTAAAATGAAATATGTCTGTATATATATTCTCTTTAAAAGTGGAAATATTGCTCATTATTCTGTGATTAAGTAATTGGAAAGATTCCCAAGTAAACAAAAAAGAAAAATTAACTTGATCCTGAGAAAGTAATGCAATCTCTAAACCAAATTTCAATATTTACCTGCAGCTGTGAAAACCACAGGATACCCACATTTGCATCTGGTTCAGCAAGTTTATGATGCAAAATGGCTCAGGTATGGTATTCTCAGGGTAGGGTTGATGGAGAATTATTCTGAGGAGCTTATACAATCTCTGGGTGGTAGTGCCTTCCTTCAGAAGGACTGCTGAGATTAAGATTATACTGGGGAATCCTAGCAACTGATATCCAGTGTTTAAAATGGATGGTTATAATCTAGTATATCAATTCTTCCCTGAGACTCACAGTCAACATATATTTTCTAACATCTTCATTCCTCTACTACAATATGTCCCCTGAAGTCTTCTTCTTCTTCTTCTTTTTTGATGAAGTATGAGTTGATCCTTAATGCAGTAATCACTAAATCATATAAATAAATATTAAATTAATTCAGGCTATAGGTCCATAGTCTTGGGACTTTAGTACTTGGATAGGACTCTTGGATCTTTGGGGGCCTCAATTTTGTCACCTATAGAAAAATACACACTATAATAGCTAATTTTAAAATCCTTTTAAATTCTACAATTGCACTGTTGACTACCCTTTCCCTATCACTTTCCATTAGATAGAATGATTACTATGAGATTGCATTGGCAAAAGATCTGTGATTTGATGGGCTTTAAGGGACTGAAAAACTATTTATACATTTGATATAGTCTATAAGCTGCTGTTATGATTTTAAAGAAATAAACATCTAAAAAAGAAATATAGAAGTCAAATGACATAGTGGATAGAAAACTGGCCTTAGAATTAACAAGACTGGGGATGAGTTTCTATTTCAGATAAATACAGACCCATATGACCTAGGAAAATTCATTTAATCTCTCAATGCCCTAAGCATCTCTTTAGTTGCTAATCTACACAAGAGATTTTCCTGTTTCTTCAATAGGAACTTTGATGCCATTCAGAGCAACAAACAAAATAATAGAGATAAAGGTGAATAGACATGGAGATAGAGGGGATAGAGAGAAATGTGGATAGGTAGATTAGATAAATAAGATAGACAAAAAATAGAGATAGGTAGACAGAAAAAGAGAGATATGGATAGAAATAAGTAGATAGATAAGTGAATAGATAGATACATAGAAAAATATGAATAGAGATAAGTAGATGGATACATAGACAAAAAAGAGATATTTGGAAAGAGATAAGTAGATAAATGCATAGAAAAAGAGAGATAAGTAGATAGGTAGATAGGCAGGGAAGTATAGAAAAGATAGATAGGTAGATAGATACATATATAGAAAAAGAGAGATAGAGATAAGTAGATACAAAAAGGTGGAGATATGAATAGAGATCAGTACATAGCTAGCTAGAAAGATAGATATTTCTCGAGAGACAGAAAGCTTTTTTTTTTTTTCCTGGAACAAATGCAACTTGTATCAGCCTTATTACAGCTAGAAATCTTGACCTCAGTCTGCTCTGAAAACAAGAAGAGCCCCATCTCTAGGCTGTAGCATAACAACTAATAGCACATATTGCCCATGAAAAATAGATGTTGCCTTGCCTCATGTGAATTGCAATATATATATATATATATGTATATATATATCTTAGTGAAAAAAAAGAATCTACTTGTTTTGTGGGGCTTTCCTGTAATGTATAGGATCATAGATCTGAATGTGAAAAGCACTGCAGTGACAATGTAGTCACACTTCCTCACTTTACAAATGAGAAAACAGAGGATGAGCAATTTGTACAGAGTCAATGTGAACGGTATGGTATTTGAATCCCAGGTATCTCTTCTTTTGACAGTATTACAAAGCCTCCAGTTAGAGCATTAAATTCATTGAAATTAATTGAGGTGGCCAAAGTTACACAGGTCACAGACTGTCAGAGGTAAAATTTGAACACCATCCCTTTGGCTCAAGGGCTAGTGTTCTTCCCATGATATTCTGCTGTTTCTCATTAACAAAGGCTGCCTCCCACCTATTATGTTCCAAATGTCAAAAAAGAATATCCTTTATTTTCCAGAAACAATCTAACATGCTTGAAGAATGAATTCCCAATATAATGTTAAGTGTTTGTAATTTTGGTAAATAATCATTCTATATTGAATTCTAGCTGGGTGTTGTGCACAATCTCAGAACAAATTTTTTTTTTTGAAGAAAGTCACCAGGTTTCCTAGTGTTTTATATATATCTATATCTATATAAATATAGATATAGATATATCTCCTCTTTGGTCATTTAAAATACAAATCTAATTTTTGAAAAGCCAGAAGTCAGCAGAAATAAGGTTATTTTTATTTATTAGCAAATCAAATGTTGACCATATCTAATTTGTAATGTGTTTCTGAGCTGGAATTGTGACATGTTTTCTTTGCAGAGATATTAAGGCAGATGGGGCCCTTGTTCTGGTTAACCATAATTGAAGAGACTATCTAAGCAAATATTATTGTTTAGCTACACCTCCCCCTCCCCCTTTACCACCATATTATTGTGCTTTTAATCTGACTTCAGTGAAAGCAAAGCTTGACTCTAAGTCTTTTTTTTTTTTTTATTTAATAGCCTTTTATTTACAGGTTATATGTATGAGTAATTTTACAGCATTAACAATTGCCAAACTTCTTGTTCCAATTTTTCACCTCTTACCTCCCACCCCCTCCCCCAGATGGCATGATGACCAGTAGATGTTAAATATATTAAAATATAAATTAGATACACAATAAGTATACATGACCAAAACGTTATTTTGCTGTACAAAAAGAATCAGACTCTGAAATATTGTACAATTAGCTTGTGAAGGAAATCAAAAATGCAGGTGTGCATAAATATAGGGATTGGGAATTCAATGTAATGGTTTTTAGTCATCTCCCAGAGTTCTTTTTCTGGGCATAGCTGGTTCAGTTCATTACTGCTCCATTAGGAATGATTTGGTTGATCTCATTGCTGAGGATGGCCAGGTCCATCAGAACTGGTCATCATCATATAGTATTGTTGTTGAAATATATAATGATCTCCTGGTCCTGCTCATTTCACTCAGCATCAGTTCGTGTAAGTCTCTCCAGGCCTTTCTGAAATCATCCTGTTGGTCATTTCTTACAGAACAGTAATATTCCATAATATTCATATACCACAATTTATTCAGCCATTCTCCAACTGATGGACATCCATTCAGTTTCCAGTTTCTAGCCACTACAAAAAGGGCTGCCACAAACATTCGTGCACATACAGGTCCCTTTCCCTTCTTTATAATCTCTTTGGGATATAATCCCAGTAGTAACACTGCTGGATCAAAGGGTATGCACAGTTTGATAACTTTTTGAGCATAGTTCCAAACTGCTCTCCAGAATGGTTGGATTCGTTCACAACTCCACCAACAATGCATCAATGTCCCAGTTTTCCCACATCCCCTTTAATAATCATCATTATTTTTTCCTGTCATCTTAGCCAATCTGACAGGTGTATAGTGGTATCTTAGAGTTGTCTTAATTTGCATTTCTCTGATTAATAATGACTTGGAGCATCTTTTCATATGACTAGAAATAGTTTCAATTTCTTCATCTAAGAATTATCTGTTCATATCCTTTGACCATTTTTCAATTGGAGAATGGCTTGATTTTTTATAAATTAGAGTTAATTCTCTATATATTTTGGAAATGAGGCCTTTATCAGAACCTTTGACTATAAAAATATTTTCCCAATTTATTGCTTCCCTTCTAATCTTGTCTGCATTAGTTTTGTTTGTACAAAAACTTTTCAGTTTGGTATAGTCGAAATTTTCTATTTTGTGATCGGTAATGATCTCTAGTTCTTTGGTCATAAATTCCTTCCCCTTCCACAGGTCTGAGAGGTAAACTATCCTGTGTTCTTCTAATTTATTAATAATTTCATTCTTTATGTGACTCTAAGTCGGACATGGTAAGCTCCTGAGGTCTCTGGTCTTCCTTTATTCTCTTGTGCAGGCAGGAAATCTCAAGGTTTCTCCCTTAGACATCCATCTAAAATCTTTCCCATGATCCTTCCCTTATCCCCAATCTTAAGTTGTTTGACCCCGGTACCATAATTATGAATCATGGCCCTGTCTCTTCAGGAACTACGTTTCTCATGATTCTGTATAAATATGAGTAGGTAATGACATTACCTTGGAAGTCACAAGAGACAAATGGAGAAGAATTTGAACAGAAGAGCAGAAGTTTGGGAAAAAGCAACTGGGAAATGAGTGAAGGAAAAAGATGACCTTGGAGTTAACGATTTTTTCCCCAAGGCTTCTCCTGTAGACAATGAGATATTTACCTGTAGTAGAAGCAGCTGCACCATCCACTATCAGTTTCATTTTTAGCAGTGATGGAAAAGCAAAGGGCAACAAGATTGTGGATTAAACACGACAATTTTATGGAGCCATGCACAAGAAACCAAAGATCATTTGAGTGCATGCAGAGAAGGTTAGTACACCACAAGAACAGGAGTAAACATTTTTACCACCCACCATCCATGAGTGACTGAAATGACCCCCTCTTGCCTTTTCATTGTTACCAAAGTATTAATCAGGAGGAAGTGAATCTAGGCATTATAGTAAAGATACAAGAAAAGTGGAGAGGAGCTAGATTTTAAGGTTCATTCCCTTTATTCATTATCAGTTTCATGATCAGCTGTCATGTCCTCTCTGCTAAAACTTCAGCCCCTCTTAATACTAATGCTTTTTCTCTGATATTATCTCCAATATCAGATTATCAGATAATTATTAATTATCTCCAATTTATATATTATTTGTATTTATCTCTTTGTGTGTTGTCTAACTTATTAGACTATACTTACTGAGACCAAAAATTGTTGATTTTGTTATCATTTATTTGTTTTTATTTTCTGTTTTCCTTTCTTTATAGCTCTAGTGCTTAGTACAGTGCCTGGCACATAGTAGACATTAAATAAATGCTAACTGACAAACTCATTACTGTCATGCTCAATATGAATCTGGATAACTCAGGAGGTAAAGTAGGGTTATATTAGAACCCATACCTAACTTTTTTATGTGCATTATAAAATCCATTTTAATTTTTTAGCAAATGTGGATCTAACATTGTTACTAAAATAAGTTAGACATGCTCACTTAGACAATATTCAACACTATCAGACTGGCAAAATATTAAATTTCTCTATTTATATGTTATATAAAGTTCTAGTACTTTAATATGTAAATGTATCTAAGATCATTGATGTGGTTTCTCCACATAAAATTACAGATTGCAGCTCATCCATTTCTGTGGAATTGAATGTCTTCTTGTAAATCTTCCACACATTTTCACTCTACTAGTCCTCCAAGATTGCATTGGATGAATGGAGTCTGAGATCTTGCCCTGATTATTCTTCCTTCTCTCTGTCTGATGTATCCTTTATAATACCATTCTCTATATCACTTCACCTAAGTAATTTTTTACTGATGATTAACAACCCGATCTCTTCTTTCATTCACTTCTTCATTTAGATAAATGTCTACATTAATTTTTTCGACACCAATATATTCCAGGATTTGCAAATACATAGCATCAATGTAAGAATATGTGTGTGTGTGAGATAATTTCTAAAAGTCAATTCAGACCATTCTACTTTTCTACTTTTGGTTACATTCTTTGGACATCTGCAGCATCTATTGAAAATACATTCACTGTATTTGGAGTACCTATTTTACTTGACTATTCACCTGCATATCACAAATGAATGAATGAAAAAAAAAATACACATTAACTATTTGTACCAGGTACTATGTTAGACTCTGGTGATACAACTACCAAAGTAATACAGTTTCTGGTTTCAAGAAGCTTGCATTCAAAATGGGGGGGAGGAGAGGGGATAAAATACTCATAGAAGCATGGTGATCAGGAAAAATTTTTGGTTTGAGTCATCACAAGAATGGTGAATGAAGCATAAGCTATTTGGTTATCATGGCTTTCAGAAGCAAAGGAACAGCAAGGAAAGAGAGGGAGACTATATTTAGTAGAGTCCAGCACCAAGATGTCTGAGATGAGTGAGTGTGTAGCTTAGTTTCATGCTAGCTAGATTTAGTAAATTAGGCTGTACTTAGTTGGCTTGTACAAAAAGTCTAGTTAGAATAGCCTAGCTCTAGGGTGAAGTTCCACGAAAGAGTGGATTAAGTCTCATGAAAGAGCCGGGGGTGGCAGCAAATGCTAAATCTAAGATAGATGAATGTATATATAACAAGATCTGTGGAGGACAATACTGTTCTAATTTGTCCATGTTTAGATACCAGTTGTGTTCTGTACATTTCTTCTTTTTTCCCGTGTGGCTATTTAAATAAAATAAAATTCCTCCTCAAAAAGTCTTCCAACATATGTCAAAATCACACAAACTTCATTAAAAAATGTAACAGAGATATCTTTGATCAGTTACACTTTGATTATTATATCAGTTGAGGCATAAAATAGACAAGAGTCAGTGATAGCATTTGCTACTATCATAGAGCATATTCACTCAAATTTAAACACAAAAAAGGAAAAGAAAATGATTCCCCTTAAATGCTGAGATCTTCCAGATGTGCTTGATTATGGATGATATTGTATATGTAGCCCTAGAAATCTCCATCTAAATGAGATCCATATTCACTTAAAAGTCACAGTATGTAATGAAATTTTTAAGTAGTATAATTAGAAATAGATTAGTAGTTTTTACAGAAAAATTTCCAATTAATCCCAATTACATCTTCTAGTGAATATTTTTATGAAGGCAATGATAGAGCAGGATTACATATTGGAGAGTTAGGAGCACAATGTCACAAATCATAACTAATATTCAGGTTTTACTCCTATTTCAACCCATCAATTTAGAAAAATGCTTGAGCACCTGGGAGAAATAGTAGAGACCCAACTGACACTTCCTCAGGAATACCATTTTTCTTCCACATTTGGCAACTTCACTACATATGACCTTTCATCCCAAAGAAGAAACTTGAGTAATGTCGTTTATGCTACACAAAGTTTAGTTTGTGTAACTATAGAGAACTCTATTTGACCACTAAATCTTCAACTAGAGGGAAACATTTCAGATACAGACTGAATAATGATGAAACCTCTCATAAACTTTTACAGTTTTCCTTAGGTAATTTCCCCATAACAATCAGGTAACACAGCTAACAGACTACTGGAATTGGAAGGTAGGATAATGATAAATTGGACAACATTCAGAGAAAAGCTATTAGGATGAGAAAAATCCAAGATTCATGTCATGAGGAAGAAACTGGCCACATTTCACCTTGAGAGTAGAAGAATGAGACGAGCTGAGGGGAGAATCTAAAAGGCTGATCTGTAGAAGAGGATTTAGATGTTCTCTTTGGTCACAGAGGGCAGAATACAGAGTAAGGGGAGATAATTTCACCTTGCTATTATTAGGCAAGAAGGTTAAAAAAATCCCAAAATTCCATAACAATTAGAGCTACCCAAAAATGGAATGTAGTACCTTGTGAGTGGAATTCCCTTCATTTGAATGGTTTGAACAGAGGCTGCATGGCCAATTCCCAAATATGTCACAATGTGGATTCAATAGGCATGGGTTGGAATTGGTGGACACCGAAGTCTATTTTTCCTCTTAAATTATATGTGATTTATTTTTTTTCTCCAAGAAAATTCAAGAACACTAAATATTATTATTAAAACCAAGGAATCTTCTCTCTTTTGGCTCACCCACACCTTGAAAATTCAATTGTTCAGACAGTTTCAAATGTGGTTCTATAGATCAATATTTACTTCAGATAGATTTGCTCTACCTTACTTATATTTTGAGATTTGATTCATGAGATAGAAAGGCAGCAATTGTTGTGAATGGCCTTAAAAAGGAGACCCTTTAAGACTATCTATATGGTGCATATAATATAGACAGTTAAAGAATGAACTTATGGAATGATGTTTACATTGGCTTATTATACTATGGTGACTGAGTTGTATGCTTTAAAAAAAAACAAAGAATAAGGGGATGATAGAAGATTTTTTTGGTGATATAAAAGTGCATTGTTGGGTAGTCTGGTTGGCTAGGAGGCTTTCTACATATTCTTTGCTTTGCGTGTCCTTGAGGCTTCTGCCTTTGGCATAGATATATGCTATGATTAGTTGCTTGGAGTTTTAGGTATAAAATCTACCAAAAAAGTAGGCAGTATTTACTGTGCTTTTAAAAAATTGACATCTGGATCCTGGATAGCATCTTCTGAGCCTTTTTCCAGTCCTTCTGGGACATTTGTGTCAGATTTCATTGGCTGCTGATAATGGTGAGTTGTAGGGACTAAATAAACAATGACATATTATGGAAGCTTATAATGTGTTCTGTAAGTTCTGAGTGTCTAATGAATAGCTGTAGTATAGTTGCTCATGAAATATTCTACCTACAATTGACCATGAATGGCTGTCATCCATCTCAGTGATGGCCTCAGTGCTGCTGCCTCAATCTTCCATTATTTCTCAATTAGTGTTCTAAGAATAGAGGAAACAAAAACTGTTCTTCCTGGATCAGCAAGTTCAAGACTTTGAGACCAGTCGTTGAGCAGTTTTTATGGAGGTAGGGGCGATGGATCAATAGATTAAAGTGAGATTTACTTGCAAGATATAGTGTCCACTATGCTTAGACTTCAACCAGAAGGATTTTTTTTTAATAGTTTATATAAATTCATTCTACTGACTGAAAGCCATGTAAGCTCCTTAAAGGCAGGTCCTATTTTTGTTTTGCTTTGATAACATGCTCATATGTGAACAATAGATATCTGAATTCCTCAGTCTGGAAAACTTCCTAAATTAAAAAATAAACACCAGAGAATGTTTTGGGTAGAGGTTAAGTAACTTGTTCAGTGAGTAAAATAACAGCACATAGTAGGTTTTGGGATCTGAGCTTAGTTCTTCCTGATTATAAGCCCAACATTCTGTCCATTGCTTTATACAATCAGTTATTATATGATAAGTTTATTGGATTTAATTCAGTTAGACAATTAGATGATAATGAAAAAATATTTTTAAGTGTTATTTGTAAAGGTCTTTTTATATAGTCACTGACTTAGAAGAAATCAGTAGATAGTCACCAGTTCATAACAACAAAGAAGGAGGAAATTATATAGATATTATCTGGTTTCCATTAGAATACAGTTAGGTGGTACCATGGATAGAAAGCCAGAGATGGAGTCAGGAAGTTCCTTTTCCTAAGTTCAAATCTGACTTCAGACACTTAACTGTGTAACTCTGGGCAAGTCACTTAATCATATTGCCTCAAGTTTCCTCATCTGTAAAATGAATTGGAGAAGGAAATGGCAAATCACTCAAGTATCTCTGTCAAGAAAAACCAAAATAGAGTCACAAAGAGTCAGATATACTTAAAAAACTTAACAAAACCATTAAAGTAAATGTGAAACAAGACTACTGTCTTCTCGTAGAAGAGACTACAATATGGCTGACACATAAGAGTATCCTGTGTCTAGATATTTGGTTGTTTTATTCTAATTATAGAGTATACCTGGAAGAGAGGAAGAGAAGTGGGGAAGGGAATACGCATTATGTACTATGCTAAGTTCTTTACAAATATTTCATGCAATCCTCATAATAATGCTGGGAGATGTGTACTACAATTAACCTCATTTTACAGTTGAAGAAACTGAAGCAAAGTTAAATAACTTACCCACGGTCACAAAACTAGTAAGCTTCTGAGGCCAGTTTTAACCCTGTCTTTCTAACTTCAGGCTCATCACTCTATTTAATGTCCTACTTAATTCTTTCTAACAAATAGGTTATAAACTGAATTCTCCTTCTTTCTCTTCTAAGACAAGATAGAGGTAGTCCTGGTTCTCTATGTTCACTGATGGGAAACCAGCCAATATCTATAAAATCCTCTTCTTGTTTGTCACATTGGGTTGGTGATTATTTACTGATTATTATTACTGATTAAAGAATAAAGGTTGATTGAGAAGAATAACAACATTGACTTACAATTATATATCTCTTAAGATGTTAGAAGTACTCTCTGGATAACAACTCCAGAAGATACCATGTAAATATAAGTATGATTAACCTATTTTATAGACAAGGAAAATGAAATTCAATTAGGTAAATTGACTTGCTTGATCATATGACTAGTAAATAAACAATTAGTAAGTAAACAACTAGTAAATAATCCCATCTCTTCCTGCACATTCAATGTTAGTTTTACTGATAATCTAATTTTTTCTTTCACTGAGAAGACTGTTCAAAACCACTAGGGTATCAGAAAAGTCCCAGAGTCATTCATCTTTTGGGAAGTTGGAGAGTGCTGTTCCCTAAGGAGTAGCAATATGTGGCTTACCATTCATTTAATGTAGTCCTTTTGATCATCTAATCTAATAATACCAGTGGGTTCAGCAATAAGGCTACAACAGTGAACTCGTATAATCTCCTTTAATCTCCTGAAATACGACTATATCAAGTTTTGTAGAACAGTGATTCTTCTATAGGAGGCTTGGGCATCTGGTTTGGCAGCTCAAGTGAAAATGCAGGGGGCTAATAGACTCTGGTGAAAGAAAGATGCCCTGGAAGTATAGAAAAACAGCATAAAACAAAGGAAACAACCTTGAGTTAAGAACCGGAGGAATAAGAAGATCTGGGTTCAAATTTGGCTTCTATAACTTACTATCCCTTTGTAACTTTCGACAAAATCTCAAGGTTTGACTTTCCTCATCTGCAAAATGAAAGGTGAGGATTAGGTAGTTTTGAGGGGAATTCCAGCTTGACATAAATGATACAATGACCCAAGAAGAAGTCAGATCTAATAATTTGAGAATCAGAAAGAGCAAATGTGCATACATAAATATATTTTAAGATACCAGTATTATGTAGTTCATCTTTTAGTAGGAAGTTTGTATGTCATTCAGGAGGAAGTCACTAGTTGAGAATGTTGCAATGATGTAAGAAACATTCAGAGAATGAGGGTTGGTATAGTAATAAAACATTTTATTTACCTGGCAGTAGGTAAAAATTGTCAATATAACCTTGATAGGAGTAACATTTGGGTTGCAATGCCCCAGGCAATACAAATCCTGACTCATGGAGTTCAGTGGAATGAACATTTATTAACTTGGCTTACAGAGAAGTTTTCAATTCTCACGAAGCTAAATAGAACCCTTTGTCCAGGGTCAAAGGCCACAAGAGAAGGGAGTATAGATCACATTTATAATTAACCCCTTCTAGAAGTACCAACAATATACAGAGAGGAAGAACAAATAATGGAATGACCATTAGCATAAATAAACCAGTTAGGAAAGGGAATAAAAGAAGCCTGGTCAAAAGACAAAGCAAATAGTGCCAAAGTGGAATACATAAAGGATTTTGTAACTATAATCATTGATGAGAAAAATAAAATCTATTAGACAGTCACTACCCCAGAATGACAAAAAAGGACAGAATTTTATGGCCATTAGCTAGTTTGTCCCCAAAGAACATGGTAAAATAGGGCTACCTTTGCCTCCTCCTGGGAGAGAATGAAGGAGGACTGGCTTTAGATATGAATGCTGTTGCCAGAATCAACAAACCAATATAGTTTACCTCCAAGGAAGAAAATAAAACCTTTCACCAATAACCTTATTAAAATGTGCCAGCCTCTTTACCATTCTTTGGCTGCCTATAGGGAACACTGAAAGGGTCAAGGAGCCTGTGCCTTTCGGTTGCTTTTTATACTGAGATGTTTGGGCTCTTTGTTTTAGAAAGAGAATTAAAGAGAGCTAGGTGGCAAAAGAGACCTCTTTGTATCAGAACAGAGAAACTCTGGGAAATCAGATTAATTTTTTGCTTCCCTTATGAGTCTATGTTCTTCTATGTTATGTAAGTCCTTGGGGAAAATGCATTGAAATATAGTATAAAGTTTTTTTTTTTTTTTTAATCCTTAGGCATTGGGATAGTAATGATGACTTTTAAGTCATAAAGTCAACAATAGTTCTGTCTTTGTAGGCATTTTCTGAGTATTTCCCTATAATCTAGGAAATGCCGGTGTCAGAAATTTGGAAATCTTTGCTGTCAATGGTCATAGAACCTAAGCAATTCTACATTTCCAAGTTCCTTCAGTCTAAAAAGGGAGGCAGGGAAAACCCTCTCATTATAGAACATTTTTAATTATTATTTTTATAAGAGCTTGTTATATTAGCAGCACTAAAATATCATTATCAATATTGGTAATCATATAGTGTAAAATAGGACTTATGATAGTGATTAACTTTTCAGATAAGCATTGTTGTCATCAGGGAGCATTTTGTTGCCTATTAATGCAAGACATTCCACAAAACAGTTTTTCCCTGCTGGAAACACAGAATACAAGAAGTGCAACATTGCTTCAGAAAGAAATATAGTGCAGGCTAGAACAAAGACAGTCAGAGATGATGAGCACCTAAGAAGCAAATGTCTTTCATTTTTAGATAAGATAGAATAAAGTGAAGGGCAGCTAGGTGATTCAATAGTTGGAATTCAGGAAATCTGAGTTGAAATCTGATCTCAGACACTGACTAGCTGTGTGATCCTGGATAACCCTGCTTATCTCAATTCCTTATCTGTGAAAATGAATCAGAAAATGAAATGACAAATCACTCAGTATCTTTGCCAAGAAAACCTCAAATGGGGTCACAAAGAGTCAGACACAATTGAAATGACTCAACAACAAAGAATAAAGTGGAAATTATGGACCTTTCCTCTAATTAGGGAAAGATTTTGGAGAAAATGGGATTTTGGGGATTGCTTAAATCCAAGACATTTTACTCTTCAGTGTTGTATAAAATTATAATTTTCATTCACATCTCCCCCAAATTATAAGTTTCATAATTTCTGACTACAAAAGTAAAGACATATTAAGAGTTTTCTTTCATGTGAAAGAGAATTCCCTAATATTATTAAACCTAGCATCCACAGCTTTACAGAAACAGGCTATATTTTACCCAACTCAATTTCATTTCTTCCTCCTCTTCTTCAACATAAAGCTCTTCTCCAGCCACAATAGGCTCTTCAATATCTCTGAAACATGTCGTCTTCAAGTTTTGACTTTATGCCTATAATTATACTATTCTCCCTACAAAATGATGATGATAATAAAGAGGAGAGTAAGAGTGAGGGGGATGATGATAACACGCTTTAAGGTTTGCAAAATGCTTTCATTTCAATTTGATCCTACCAACACCCTATGAAGAGGTTAATATTTTTCCCAAATACAGGTGAGGAAAAAGAGACACAGTAAAGTTTTTCTGTGGTAGGATTTTCACCCAGGTCTTTTGGACTGAAAGTCCAGTGCTCTAGCCACACCACTAGCTAAGAAAATTTCATATTTTTCTTTCCATCTATCCCATTCTTACACATTCCTAATTCACATCACTTGTAGTAACTTTGAATTTCCCCCTTCTCTGAACTCATACTACAAATTGCTTATAGCACTTATTTTGAAATTTCAACCCCATATTGCTATTGCTTCAAAGCTTTGACTTCCAACAAGGTTTTATATTTCTGCTTGCCAGATACCACATTATTTTATTTCTTTTATGTTCTGCTATGTCCAGCATGGACCGGGTGTTCAATAGATAGTTATTGAGTGAGTGAATGATTGTTGTCAGATGCCAACACTGTTTGCAACCATAACATGTACTATTTAGTTGGAAGTGATCATATGCTATAACTTCCCCACTTTCCAAATGGGAAAACTGAAACAGAGAGGAGTTAAATAATTTTTACACAAGGATAATAAATAGTAGAACCAGGATTTGAACTCTTGTTTTCTTTCTCCAAGGAAAGAACTTCTTATACCATATCACATTTACATCTTTTAGTAACTTCAAAGCTAGGATATAGACCCAAGCATTTCATAGTTTTCTATTTTAAAATTTTATCTTACAATAACACTTAACAGCAGCCTTTTATGTCTTATAATCATATCAGGCTACTTGAAACAAAATTTCACATAGAAAGTTATAATTACAATTATGCTTTTTTCTTTTAACAATACACTTTTATATAACTTTTATTCTTTATTTAATGAATAAAAAAGAATATTTCCACATGTACACTAAAACAGTAGTAGAGCATTATATCTACAACCCTAAATTTCTATTACATAGAGTCTGCTTTTTTTAAGTAACAAATCCTTCACGTTAACTTTCAAAGCTGTCCTACTTAGCTGTGTTTTCTTCTCAATTTATTTCCTTTTCCTTCTCTGTTTTTTTAAAGATACCCCAATGTTTTTTTTGTTTCTTCTTTTGGTGGGCAATACAAACATTAGTTCTTTCCTTCTCAAATCCCCAGCAAATAAAGGGAAAATCATGATTCTTAAAATAACTAAATTTAATCAAACAAAAGAACATATATTTTTAACATCTATACCATTTCTGTGAATTCAAAATCAATGGTGATAAAAAAAATCATGTAAGCTAACTTTGTTATTTGAGTTTACTCATTTTCCTGGAAAATTTTGGATAAAATTAGCCTTGAAACTTTAAAGTATATTAAAAATTTTTTGATTAATAAACTCTTTTTTCTAGAAACTTTGTATAGTTGTGATGAAATAATGAAATAATTGTAATTTATAGTAATCTCTGTTTTTTTTTCTGAATGTCCAAAATATTGAAGTACAATTTGGATCAATTTAATTGTAGGTTTTCTTGAATTTGTGAGTAATGTAAAATATTAAAATATAGTTTTTCACATATAAGTGGTCTTATACAGCTGATACAGTTGGACTATTTTTTAGCAGGGGAGGACAATAACATAGTGTTTTTAACACTTGAAGTAATTCTACTGATTTTCTCAAGGAATAGGACTGATTTAAGTCAGTTACTGTAGAATTAATTATCCATCATATAAGGACACATTCCTCTACCCAAGTTTGTTTTTGTGCTTGCCTTAAGTGCAATAAGGGGTATCTTTTATGTGTGAAAACATTCATAAGAATATAATTTAAAATTTATCTGCCATTCTATTTCTTTTTTTTTTAATTAAATAACTTTTTATTGACAGAACCTATGCCAGGGTAATTTTTTACAACATTATCCCTTGCACTCACTTCTGTTCCAGTTTTTCCCCTCCCTCCCTTCACCCTCTCCCCAAAGATGGCAAGCAGTCCTATACATGTTAAATAGATTACAGTAGATCTTGGATACAATATATGTGTGCAGATCCGAACAGTTTTCTTGTTGCTCAGGGAGAATTGGATTTAGAAGGTATAAATAACCTGGGAAGAAGAACAAAAATACAAGCAGTTTACATTTATTTCCTAGTGTTCTTTCTTTGGGTGTAGCTGCTTCTGTCCATCCTTGATCAATTGAAACTAAGTTAGATCTTGTCTTTGTTGAAGAAATCCACTTCCATCAGAATACATCCTCATACAGTATTGCTGTTGAGGTGTATAATGATTTCCTGGTTCTGCTCATTTCGCTCAGCATCAGTTCATGTAAGTCTCGCCAATCCTCTCTGTATTTGTCCTGTTGGTCATTTCTTACAGAACAATAATATTCCATAACATTCATATACCACAATTTACTCAACCATTCTCCAATTGATGGGCATCCATTCATTTTCCAGCTTCTGGCCACTACAAACAGGGCCGCCACAAACATTTTGGCACATACAGGTCCCTTTCCCTTTTTTAGTATCTCTTTGGGGTATAAGCCCGGTAGAGACACTGCTGGATCAAAGGGTATGCACAGTTTGATAACTTTTTGGGCATAGTTCCAAATTGCTCTCCAGAATGGCTGGATGTGTTCACAATTCCACCAACAATGTATCAGTGTCCCTGTTTTCCCACATCCCCTCCAACATTCTGCATTATCTTTCCCTGTCACTCTGGCCAATCTGACAGGTGTATAGTGGTATCTCAGAGTTGTCTTAATTTGCATTTCTCTGATCAATAGTAATTTGGAACACTCTTTCATATGAGTAGTAACAGTTTTAATTTCATCATCTGAAAATTGTCTGTTCATATCCTTTGACCATTTATCAATTGGAGAATACCATTCTATTTCTTGAAGAAGCATTCTGGCTTGAATACCAATCTTACAAACAGATTTCAAGAAGCATTTATAAGATGATGATTTGACAAAATGTTTTTATGCATGGAGTATCTAAAAATAATAAGTCTTTATAGATGATACAGGTCAACAAAGTTATGCAGATTTCTTCAGAAGTTGTAAAGGCAGTCGATTTGGCTGATACAAGCTAAAATAAGCCCTGCTTTGTTGACTAATGGTAAAAGTTGTTAATTAGCATTGTTACTCATGGGTCGATCCTTAAAGTTAACATCAACCTAAAAAAAAAACTTATGGCATAGAATGTGTAGTAAATGATCCACAGGAATATTTTCATAGTTCTACCTACCACTTCTCCTTTTCAATGGCTTTAGAAGGGAATTTTGCATAAGCATTTTTTAAGAAGAGCAGAAATAAATTGTGGTAGAAATTTTAGCTGCCTGCCAGTGTTCTGAAAATTTTTATAAATTCAATTTCTTTATGATGTTGAGTGATAGTTATGCTCATTTTAATTCATCAAACATCTGCTCTTGGTAAATGTAAACAGATGTTCCTAATTATTACCTTTCAGTGCTTGTGTATGCATGGCATGCATAAACATGGACAATTTTGGTCTGCATGAAGGGAAGGTGAAATGTCTATGGTGCCAACAGAAACACTGAAAGGATGATTTGATTGTTAAAATGCCCAATTTTTGTAGTGGAAGTTGGTAAATAAACAAGAAATAGTAAATTATTCAAAAGGAAAAACATTGTTTTAATAAGGCAGGTGTGTTCCCTCAGCTGGGATTTATGGTGGATTGAAACTTAAATATTCTCCTCCATGCTATTCACAGTCAAATGAGTTATGGCCCACAGGGCCATACAATGGGGCAGAATATACACTACTGAAAACAACATTTATGTGGCATCCAGATGGTAACAAAGCAGAGAAAGGTCTGGCTTTACCCAGGCACTGGCTAGACTAGCATACAATTTGTATCAACTTAATTGTAGATTTTCTTGAATTTGTGAGTAATGTAAAATATTAAAATATAGGTTTTCATGTATAAATGGCCTTATACAGCTAACAACTGGGCTATTTTTAGTGGGGGAGGACAATAACAGAGTGTTCTTAACATTTGAAGCAATTCTACTGATTTTCTCAAGGAATAGTACTGATTTAATTCAGTCACTGTGGAATTAATTATCCATCATATAAAAAACACATTCCTCTACACAAATTTTTTTCTATGCATGCCAGATTCACTGCAACATAACCAATGATGTCAATTAATTCTATTCTATGTTAATCAGAATCAGAGTTTATAATTTATAACTGATGTAATAATTAGCATATAGTAATTTGATCAGATTCATGATTCACTTGCTTATTTTCTTTCCACCTTTAAAGTTGTAAAATCTTTACCATTCAAAATATAGTTATTTGATAGAAGTGTTGAACTTGCTTCCATTTTTAAATTTCATGATCTAAAGTGGCAACATTGTATCATGTCTGTTACCCATGTAAGATTGAACAAAAAGCTATTTCAAATGAATTGAACACACAATTTTTTTCTCTATTAAAAAATTTCTTGAGTTTTCAGCATCTATGTATCTGAATGCAAAAATCCAAGAATATTAGCTCTCAAATAATAATTTTCCTTAGAGCACAGAAGTTACTTTGTCATATTAAAGGATAACACTTAGAAATTGTAGGATTTAGAGCTTGAAAGTTCCCTTGCAATCATATGCAGCCTCTTCACTTTATTGATCAGAAAACAGACCAGTAAGCTTTTGCCCAAGGTTTTTCAGAGAACAAGGAGGCAGTATCAGGATTCTCTGACTCCATATTCAGTGCTCTTTTCATAAACTCTATTCTTGATTATCCAGGTTTATTTTACTCCTATTCTGCAAATAAGATAATAGGGAACCTGGGAACCTGAAATAGGGAATGCTTTCAGTAGTTGCATGGCTTACATGTAAATAGCGTTTTAGGACTTATAACACATTTTACATATATGAGCTCTTCTGATCATCATATTCACCTGTCATATAAAGAATAAGTAACTTTATCTGATGGAAGCTAGATAGCATAGTGCATAAAGTACCAGACCTAAATGTGTGACCTGGGCAAGTCACTTAGCCCCAATTGCCTTGCAAAAAAAAGTAACACTTTTCTTTTTTTCTTCCCAGAAAAAAACTCAAATCATGATAGCCCAGCATAGTACCTATGTGGTGCAGTGGATAGAGTACTAGCCCTGAGGACCCAAGTTCAAATCTGGCCTCAGACACTTAACACTTCTTAGCTGTGTCACTCTGTAAGTCACTTAACCCCAATTGCTTCAGGGGGAAAAAAAAAAAGTACAGTAGTTCAAGAGTAAGAAGACATCAGTCCAAATCATGTTTCTGACAATGATTACCTATTCAATCCTGTATAAATGACTTAGCAATCTTGGGTCGCAGTTTCTTCTTATTATTTGTTTAGTTTTGTTTTTGTTTTTTTTTTTTTTTCTTGAGGACAGATAGGTGACTCAGTGAATTGTATGTCATGCCTGGAATCACAAAGACTCATTTTCCTAAATTCAAATTTGGCCTTAGGCAATTAACAGCTGTATGACTTAGGGCAAATCACTTAACTCCATTTGCCTCTCTTTCCTCATCTGTAAAATAAGTTGGAGAAAGAAATGGCAAACCACTCCAGTAATTTTGCCAAGAAAATCTGAAATGAAGTCAGAGTTGGATCCAAATGAAAAATGACTTTTTAATTTTCCCCTAAGGGGGATCCTTATCTTTTTATTCATTGTAATGAAGAATAACTCTTTGAATGAGGAGTGGGATATATTGGAGAATGAAAATGATCTAAAAGTAAAATATATCAATATGTATTCTTTAAAGAAATTATTGCTAGGTATAGTAAAGGATAAAAAGGGACTAAGAATTAGCATATTCCAGGAGACAAACTAAATCAATGTGGAAATTGTATATACTGAAGGAAGAAAAGAGTGAGTTTAAGTCTGTTTAACATGAGGTGGTTTCATCATTCACAAACTTCATGAAATGAGGCAGAGCAGAGAGATAACTAAGTATGAGACTTAATGAGAGTGAGTAGAGAGTGATTAAGTGAAAGAGAAAGATTATGTGCAGGGAATGGATGGGAGGATGAAAGAAAGATATTGAGTTGAGGCTATGAGTACATGGAGCTGACTCAATTATCAGTTGAACCTTTATCTAAGAGAGACCAGGTGAAAGTCCCAATCACACCTCTCCTGCATTCCTTATAAACACTAACAAAGATGAAAACTGATATAGATCAGATATGTTCTCATTCCACTTTCCTGAATGGGGCATTGCCTGATCTTTAGCTATGTGGGGAAGAAAGAGCTCATGAGGACAAAAGAAGAAGCTGAGCATGACTTGTGACTGATGGGGTTTAGATACTATCATCTCTTTGTTTAAAATGCCTCTCAAATTTGTAATTTCTTCTTCATTGTCTTTGTCACTTCACTAGGGTAAGCATGCATTCTAGCCACTAATGCTCCAACAATCCCTCACCCACCATGCTGAAATCCATCTGACCTCACTCTTAAAATTTTGCTGTATCCAGTCATCAGTTTAAGAACTCTTCCCAATGAAAGAGATTGCTTTGGACCAGAGAAGGTAGGTAACCTCTCCTGAGAAAGACAATTCCATTCTAACACTTTTAATGAATGGGTGGGCATGCCTGGTGCCTTTTCTCAGTCCCAACTTGTTCTTTACAGCAGTTATTCCATCCCCTATCTGACACAAATTCAAAATCTCAACGTATATCCATTATACATGTATTTCACCCTTATCGCTTTTTTCTTGGCTAACTTAGAGGAAGGAATTCTTACTGTTCACACTGATCATACTTCTCATACTATGTGCTCGCTTCAGCTAGTGATTCAATAAACTTTTATTATTCCCTCACTATGTATCAAGCACTATGCTAGGCTCTGAAGATACAAAAGCAAATGCATGGTCTCAGTCCTCAAGGAGCTTATATTCGATTGAGATAAGCAACATATAAATATCTATACAAAATATTTGTAAAATCTAAATAGAGCGTAATTTCAGAGGAAAGTCTTTAGTTTATGAATGTCAGATCTGACCTGCTTACTTGCTCTCTAAATCTTGCCTATTATCCTATTTAGCTTCACATATTAAATAAGATATAGTCCATGTAGCAGTCAGGCCTTATGGGAACATAATTCATCCCACTGGAATGGACTGGCCCTCTGTGGATGTTTTCTAATGTCTATGCTTTCTGTCCAGTGGCTAAATATGGGGTTAAACTAGATTTCTCTTGGTCTACTTTGTCCCCAAAGAACCCACGATGTAATGAGAATGTTATCACTCAAGTATTTGCTGTATTTTATTATAAAATATTATTGTCTTGTTAATGGAACCACAGTAACTCTTTACTGCCTACTCAAGTTTACAATTCTCACTCTGGTTCTAGTAACCACCCACAATCGGCCCCTACACATAAGATATCATTTTTCCTATTAGATTCTAATATTCATCCTGTGTTCCAACAAGGTGATCTCTGCACTGTACCATGAATACCCTATGCTCTTTCCCACATCTTTGATTTTGTTCATAATGCTCTTTCTATATCTAAAATCTCCCTCTCTTCTTCTGATTAGCTAAATTCTACCTAGCTTTCAAGGCTTATGTCTCAACATCACCATCATATCTTCACCTATGACTTTAGAATTCACTGATCTCTCCTTTTTCTGAATTCCTTACACTTAAAGCCAGCACCATACAGTTATTCACATTTTCTAATTATTCCTGTAGCATCTTTCTATATAAGCAAATTTTAAGCCCCCAAACATATGACACTTTATTACTACCCACAGTGCTGACTTATACTAGGTTGTTTATAAAAGATAACTAAATATTCAAATTTCAATGCACTTTAAATTATGTAGTATTAAATGCTAGAAAATAGCACCAAAATGATATGTCAATTAGAGTTGGGGTATCCCTTTTTGAGCACAGCTGTTAGGCAGCCTATGAGTCTAAAGGGCAAAGTAAAAAATGCCTAGAAAATAGCAGCTGTGGGCACAAACCACTACCTACTTCCCACATATTGAATGTGGAAAAGGATGCTTTTTATATATTGGTCTCTGCCAACACTCTTACTCATGGAGAACAACACCATTAATAGTACCAGCCTTGAATATAAAAAGTATATATGACTTAGACCAGATGCATCTTAAAGCATGGGTTCTTTTATTGCATGACTTTATTGAAATATGTTACATATATGGTTTAATAAATGGATAGTTTGCATACTGTAGTCTTCCATTTGGTTGCTTTTATTAATAATAGCCCACATTTATGGAGTTTTTTAAGAGGTAGAAAATAATTTCTACACAACAGCTCTGAGAAGTAATACAAATGTTATCCACTCCCCATTTTATGGAGAAAGTGAAGATTTTATTTGCTTATTTTTCTGAGACTGGGTCTCATTATCTCTAACAAATTGGAAGTACAGTAGCCATAGAACTTTGACTTCCTGCATTTTCAACCTGTGCCAATTTGCCTTTAGGAAGCTTAGTGTCCTTCCCACTGTATGGGGATGGGGATCGCCATAATAATACCAGATCTGGTTTAAACTTGCTACTCAAATATCATAGTTATTTACCACTATTCCTGGGAAGAGTCAAAACAATTAAGTGACTTTCCCATGATAATACAGTTAGTAATTATCAGAGCTGGGATTCATAATCTGACTTGACACCAAGATCACAATGCTTTTGAATTTCAGTATTGCTCATATCCTCATTATTGAATCAGATCAGATACATTTTTATTTATTTCATGGATTACCCAATGTACAGTAGTGAAATAATATATGTTTGGTGTGTATACATTGCATTATATTTACAGCAATGACATTGTATATATTAAGTGGCATAAAACATACTATCAAGGATTGTTATTATTTTGGTGTCCTTCATTCTCAAAGAGGGCCAATGTTATCAGGAATGTGATGTCTTGACTTGCAAGTAAATTGGATTTAAGTGAGGCAGTGCTATACAAAGTCACTAGCCTCATTCTCTCCTCTAGAATCATCTGGATCCAGTGGCAAGAAACAGATCAGGATGACTGGAGACAGTTCAGGATGTAGTGGGAGACCTTGATATTTTTAAGTTAAGGTCTTTCCTATACCCATCAAGAATCTAGGTGACAGGAAAAGAAGTTAGGCTTATCATGTTGCAGGATTTTGAGATGACAGCCAGCTCAAATGTTAAATGAGAATTTGCAAAATATTTCAAGATTTAAAGGAATCCTTTTACCATGGTGGGAAGATTCTGTACAAAGGATTAATGGAAACAGATGGGCAAGAACTACACAGGAGAAGAAATTGCTAGTTCATGATCTGCCCCAGTAGAGAAAATAAGCACATTAAGGAAACTGTGAATCTCTTGAAAACTACATAATTTACCTGTCAGTGTTCTCTAAGATCTATTACTAAATCTGAAAATCTCAAGGGATATGTCCTCATGACTATAGTTCCCAAAGTAAGGTCAGAGATGCCAGACACATGGCCCATGAATTACATGTGGCCACCTAAATAACAAAAAAAATTAAAAATACAATATTATACAGATAATGCTAATTTGTGGTTTTCTAAGTGTCAAGCCACTGACATAGATAACAATTCATCCATGGCTACCCATTTTATGCAGCGTTTGTCCTCATCTTTCCATAAGTTCACCATAAATGGAAGTTCCATTTTGCCGACATGCTTGCTTGATCTTTCTTGATATCACAGAATACCAGGTAAGAACTTAGCTTATCCATCTCTTGAATTATATTATTCTTTCTTGTTGTGTCACATAAGCACCCCATCTAATTTTTGATGATACATTTCTTTTTATAGTATCCTTTATTCCAATGTTTTAAATACTTCTTTACTTGTTACATATCTTGACCTTCGCACACTAGGTTAATGCTTTTTCTTTGCCTTCTAAATTATAGACATTTCATCTTTACATATCAACATGCATCTTCCATTCTAATCAGGTCAGCTTTCTGACCAGTCCTGACATACACTGCTCTGCAGGTGCTTAGTGTATCCTTCCTAGTCTCTCTGCTTATCCAAGCCTTACCTATATTTCAAATCCTAGGTAAAGTTCTCATTCTCTTTCTCTCTCTCTCTCTCTCTCTCTCTCTCTCTCTCTCTCTCTCTCTCTTCCCCTCTCTCTGTCACCCATGCACATACATATACACACATGCACATCCACACAAATAGACAGACACACACAGTAACTCTGTCTCTCTGTCTTACGTTGTATTTATCAGTGATTTGTTCTCGTTCTCCAACTCTCTATCTTCTTCCCTTTTTCTTTCTCTTTTCCCTTTCCCCCATTTGATCTTTTTTTTTAATCAATTATTTCTGACCAACATTCATTCAGAATTTTATAAGTACCATTTTATATTATCTTCCCAAGCAGGTCAGCTTCTTGAGTATAGGGACTTTTATTTTTCCATATGCCTCATAATGCTTAGCATGTTTCACTGCACACAATCAAATGTCTTGATTCAAAGCAGACATTTCCTTCTTGTCTCATAAAAGACTGTACTTGCCGTCTTATTCATTTTGGTATGATTTTTGATGGTAGTAAATCACGATGTATATATCCCATGGGTCTTCATTACCAAAGTGATCCACATATGATATGTTTGTATCAATTCCCTCACCCTTCCCATTTATATCTACCTCTTACCAATGGATGCAAATGCATTTTTGAATATAATCATACAGGAAAAGGTGATGTATGTATATAATAGTATTTCTTAGATATTCTGGAAAGCTTCTTAATTTTGCAACCGAGATGATTACAGAAGTTAAATGACATATAACCCATCATTCCCTGATAAAATTTAACACAAAATTATTTTCGGTCTTTTCATCTACTGCAAACTTGTAGGGAAAAGGATAAGTCCAAAAAAACAAGTACTCGAATGACAATAATTCTCATATTCATTAATTCTCTCACTGTATAAGATTGCTCTGCTTCATTTCTCATATCTCAAGTGGTAAAGACAAATCTGACTTACCTGACGTGAGAGCAAACAATGTATAGTGCATCATTCAACTTTTTGGTATGGGAATCTAATAAGTTTGATAAATTAATTAATTAAAACATTCCCTTTTATCATCCTAATCAATACATCACCTGGATAATTCTAAATATTTAAAGGGAAGAGGCTCTAAGGCCAAAGTACCAAAGTACTCTTAAGGCACTTAAGAATGCTTACAAGGTATGCCATAATGTATGTGTCAAGAGTTGGCAATGGGGGTAGAGAGGCTGATGAATAATACCAAGAAATGCAGAAAAAAAGATATAATAGAAGGAATTCTCTAAGGGAGAATAAGTTTCTTAGGGAAGAGGACTAAAAGAATGTTGACATTGTTAGGAAAAACAACGATGATACTTTCTTAAGGACTCAAACCTTAATTTCAACCACTGCTAGAAGTCTCCTACAAAATTGTGAGACCTATATCACTAATCCAAACTCAATTCATCCCATTATATAGTTTTTGGTTTTGGTCAGATAGAGTTACAGAACACAAAATTTTAATCATCTAAAGTACAATTATTCATAGCCATTGTTTCAAATTATTATTGATTTTAAAGAGGTAAGTGACAAAAGTAGAACAAAAAAAAAACCCACTACCAACAACTAACAAACCAACCAAAAAGTTATTATTATTATTTTTTTTGCCAAAAAACTATACTTTCCAAGGCTTGTACAGATACAGGCCAATCTCTTAAAACACATAATTCTAGGATGGGAACTCATATTTGGAATAATGACCAAGGAGTAGTATAAGATTTTCAAAGATTAAATTAAGTTTTCAACACAAAGCATCACTAAGTTTGGTATACAAGTCTCTTATCATTTCATTATTTTTGTTTAGAAAGAGAAGGAAATGTGTTTTATATTTTCAAGAGTAACCATAAAATAAAAAAGGCTTTTTGGCTACAGAATCCAGTTAGTCACAGAATTCAATTAACTACAATTTCCCATTTCTTGAAATTGACAATAAAAGTTTTATCATATATATGTATATACATATACATGTATATATGTAAATAAATGTTTATAATGTGTATATTTGTCCGTATATATAATTTTGTGTCTACAGGTAAGGAAAAGAACCAATAGCAGATGGGTAGTGCCATTTTTCTATTCAAGAAGATCATTGTTCACTAAACACAAGTGAGTCTATTCATCTAGAAAGAAAAAGTGACAAGTACACAATCAGACTTTGTGACAGGATATGTTTCACTATATAATATATTAAATTTGTTAAACAGTTTTAAATGATATCATCTTGATCTCTTATTGTCTTCTCAGCTTAAAATTGTTGTGCTTCTATTATTTTAAACCATTTTAAATTAAATCACTACATGCAATAAGCTTAGTAAAGGCAATATTGTATAGACAATTCATAGGGTATTTGAATAGCACAGAGCCTTAGAGATCAACTAGACCAACTCACTAATATTACAGATGATTAAACTGATAGCTAAAGATGGGAAACAAGTCCAAGATTACATAACTAAAAGGTAGCAGTAATTTTTCCAATAAAATTTTGAGCCATTACCAATGAGAAGCTCTTGCTAGCCAACCTAAGTCCAGGGAATAAGTAGACCAAGATGTGCAGTGATACTGAATAAATAAGGAGAAAGTTCAGTGGAATTCAAGTGAAAAATTTCAAACTTCTTTCTGCATAATATCTTAGTTACCAAGCTTTTGGCCAAAAAACATAGTATGAAAGCCCAACATAGAGTAAAAATGAAAAGTGTATCACACTTATACAGCTTAGCTTAGCTATATTTCTTTCCTTCAAAGATATAGTTTCAGCAAATACTCAGGCTGAGGTGAGGTATGGTAGAATTTCATTCACTTCAGTGAGAACAAGGCAAGCAACTAAATAGTTTTATAGCTCGAAACTAAAAATAACCCATTCTTTGTCTTCTTGTAATGAAGGATCCATCAACCAATATATAAAAAAATAGCAAGAGTAAACAGAGACATATATAAACATTCAAATTTAATATCAATGTAAAAGGGAAATTAAATGAAATGGCCTAGTAAATGTGTTGACAGTGAAAATTACCTCTATTCAAAATACCTTTTTTTGAAATAATTTAAAAGATTTTAAAAAGTATCTTAATTCTATTAACCCTGAGAGCATAATGGTACATATAGGAAAAATATTAAGTGATTCAAAATCATACAGCAGTAGAATTACTGCTGGAGCTATTTCTATTATATAGTGGTGGTAATAGTAATAATAAAAGTAGTAAATATATGTAATTATTAGTAATAATAGTGATAATTGTTATTATAATTATCTCTATCTATTATAATATCTCTATAAAGGATTTTAATCTTTGAAAAACTTTTCCTTAAAAATAACCTGAGGAAATAGGTAAAGCAAGTATGAGTTTGCCTATTAATCTATGAGGATAGAAGTTTTATGAGATTAAGCAATCTTTGTCAGAAAGCTGGTGAGTGTTTCAGGTAGGATTCAAATTATGTTTACTGCTTCCTAAGTTTGACCATTCTTTCACTAAATAATGATGTTCTTCATTATCCTAAGTTCTGGGACATTTATATTTCCAAATATAGGATTAAACTCTAGGACCAAATTGTATTTTGTTCTGCCCTCTGGAAGGCACTGTGCACAAAGTTGTCACTATTCTCAATCAATACTAAGATCATATTATTATTTGATTTTTTAAAAATGTCTCTATACTGAATGATTCAACAGAAAAAATGGCATATAATATTAAAGACCTGCATTAAATTTTTTCAGCTGAAGAATAAATATTCTTTTTTCAAGGGTCCTGAAGAAGGGATTTCCAGTAAGTAACAATTTGAAAAGATGTTTTCTGGTTTTTCTGTCAATTTCAAAACTCTCTGATCCTATAATTATGTACCCAAAGCATGGCTCTTAAAAATACTTTGGGGCAGAGAATTCTCCTGGTGAGAAAGAATATGAGAATTAAAGATAACCAGCAGAAAATTGAAAAAGTGAGTGATTTCTTATCATCATGAAGTAAATAACTTTTTATAGTAAAAGCACATCCACAAAAAGGGAGATAATAGTTATTGTATCATTCCCATCCATCACCTGCTTTCCTTCAGTTTGAATGTATGATTCTTGGGAACCCTTTCAATAGAGGCAATATGATTTGGCTGTTTTATCTCCACTAGAGTTTAGATGAGTTATCTCAAGCTCCCATATGATTTACAATGGTTGGATTACTATGTGCCCAGAAGTCCAGAAGTTTATTACCTATAAAATTTATAGTTGTCCTAATATTTACACCATCTCTTGATTTTAAAGCCATTTGATGTTCTCCCCAGCCCATTACTCTTCAAGAATGGCTAAGTGATTGACCTAAGTGTTTGGGGTACATCCTACCAAATGTAGAGTTCATCTTCCAAATGCAGTAAGCATATAAAACTTGATGATCGGGGGAAATGCATTTCATATAGTTTAGTGCTTCCAAGCATCTCTGACTTCATCCTATAATTACTCCTTTTATTCACATATTCTCTCTAATTTACTTCCTGGTCTTCAAGACCATGACCAGAAAAAATTCATTTTTCTATTTGATGAGAATCTCTGAACTTAGTGAGGTGTTCCTTGGATAGTGGATATAAAATATGTCACCAGGCCATAGTCAATGTTTTTCTGCATTAGGACTTTGCCGTACATGTAGTTTACTGATATTCTTTAAGAATTCAGAGTTCTCATTCTGGAGAGAAATCTGGAATTATGCTCCAAAAGTTATCAAACTGTGCATACCCTTTGATCCAGCAGTGTTTCTACTGGGCTTATACCCCAAAGAGATACTAAAGAAGGGAAAGGGACCTATATGTGCAAAAATGTTTGTGGCAGCCCTTTTTGTAATGGCTAGAAACTGGAAAATGAATAGATGTTCATCAATTGGAGAATGGTTGGGTAAATTGTGGTATATGAATGTTATGGAATATTATTTCTCTATAAGAAATGACCAGCAGGATGAATACAGAGAGGCCTGGAGAGACTTACATGAACTGATGCTAAGTGAAATGAGCAGAACCAGATCATTATATACTTCAACAACGATACTGTATGAGGATGTATTCTGATGGAAGTGGATTTCTTCGACAAAGGGAAGATCTAATTCAGTTCCAATTGATCAACGATGGACAGAATCAGCTACACCCAGAGAAGGAACACTGGCAAATGAATGTGGACTACTTGCATTTTTGTTTTTCTTCCCAGATTATTTTTACCTTATGAATCCAATTATTCTTGTACAACAAGAGAACTGTACGGTTCTGCACACATATATTGTATCTAGGATATACTACAAAATATTTAACATGTATAAGACTGCTTGCCATCTAGGGGAGAGGGGTGGAAGGAGGGAAGGAAAAAGTTGGAACAGAAGTGAATGCAAGGGATAATGTTGTAAAAAATTACCCATGCATATGTTCTGTCAATAAAAAGTTATTTTAAAAAAAGAATTCAGTGTTCTCTCAATAGTTTAATGAGTTATTGAAGGAAGACTTTTAGTAGAAAACATTTCAAATCTGAAATGAAAATAATTTCCAAAACAACTAATTTATAATGTTAATATTGAAGTTTTCTTAGAGAATATATATTAAAGTTATACTCTTAGAATACAGGCATAGATATGCATATATATATATATATATATATATATATATCTATATGTATATATGCACATACCATGTTTGTGTGTGTGTGTGTGTGTGTGTGTGTGTAGAAAGTTAGGTGCTGCAATGACTCAAAGTCAGGCAGACTCATCTTCCTGAATTCAAATCTGGCCTCAGATAATATCTATGCTACCCTGGGTAAGTCATTTAATTCTGTTTGCCTCAGTTTCCTCATCTGTAAAATGATCTGGAGAAGGAAATGGCATATACTCTAATATCTCTGTGAAGAAAACCCTTAATCATTTCATGGAGTGTCAGAACTGACTGAAAAATAGCTCAACAACAATAAATGTATGTGTGTGTGTGTATAAACTACTTGAGGGAAAGAATTTTCATTTTTATCTTTATTTACCTCATAGGCAGTACAATGCTTTCTATCTCACCTCAGTAAATATCCACTCTTTAAAGCTAATTAAATCTGTCAAGAGATAATAATGGATGAGAGTAGACCTCTAATAAATCATTGTTAAATTGAATTGTATTTGCTTAAAACAAAACCAACAGTATATAATGTTGAAGCTAGTGCGTTGTAGCTTCCTTGCTTATTCTGAAACTTATTTTTAAAAAAATCTGAGAAATGATATAAAGAAAAAGTTCTCTGCCAGATCAGCTAATATACTGATTGGTCACTTTAGATACTGTCAGTCCCTTAACCTTCTCCCACATGTACACACCCAGAAACAGGCAAACCTTCTAATTACTACTATTACCATAAAGACTCAACTTATATCCTGTCTCCTTTCTTTGTGTGCAATTGTAAATACATCACTATATGGTATTAAGTATTGATTATAAATATAAAAGAAAATAGATCAGACCTCTGAGGGCATCCAGGATAGTAAAGTTCTCTGACCTTAAACTTGTATTATATGTTATATATTTAGTTTGGAAAAAAGAACACAGATTTCATCACCTCATATTTACTTCTTAAAATATACATTTTTGTTTTCCTAGCACAGTTGTTTTGGCAGATAATGATTATGATTAGGCTCAATTCCATAAGTTTTCTTTGTTCAAAGACAAATCTGTCATCTTTTTCTATCATTTTCCTTTTTTTGATACGTTTTGAAAATTCACTCCAGAGTGTCTTTAAAATTGCATTACCTTCAGCATAGATTTCTTCTATGGGAGTTTAGTACTGAACAAGTCAATCTCTTTTGCTTCATCTCCTTCATTCCTATTACTATTTCTGCATATTGCAAGACCATCAAGTAGATCGTGGAGGCCAAATCCATTCCAATGTTATCACTGATGAAAAGCGATCATGACAGAAATAATGTAGATTTGTTTGGCTTCATATTTGTGTGTTGCCCTCATTCTTTTTTCATCCATGAATTCTCTAGGGATGATCTAGTTTAATTAGATTTCACACAAAGCTCTCTGTGTGCTCATTTTCTAACCAACTGCTTTGCACTATTTTTTGATGGTACCATTTATAATTAATCATTTGGCAATCCTCTTTTATGTATTGGTTACTATGTGCTAGCTCTCTTCAGAGACTTTGTTACTCTGTGTGTGTGTGTGTGTGTGTGTGTGCATGTGTGTATAACAAGATGAACATATAAGTAAATGAAAAGTGTAGGCTTGCTGTCCATATTTTGGACTGCTTTGTCTTCTTGACTATATGCCTAGCAAACATATTATTGGGCAATTTTACCAACTTGGAAGATCTATTAAGTCTTGGTCCTCACTTCACATCAGTATTCTCAGCGTCTCTGACTTGATGGGAAAAATCTAATTTAAGATCCACTTTAATTTAATCCTATTTTGAGTAGTTTGGAACTATGCTCAAAAAGTTATCAAACTGTGCATACCCTTTGATCCAGCATTGTTACTACTGGGATTATATCCCAAAGAGATTATAAAGAAGGGAAAGGGACCTGTATGTGCACGAATGTTTGTGGCAGCCCTTTTTGTAGTGGCTAAAAACTGGAAACTGAATGGATGTCCATCAGTTGGAGAATGGCTGAATAAATTGTAGTATATGAATATTATGGAATATTACTGTTCTGTAAGATATGACCAACAGGATGATTTCAGAAAGGCCTGGAGAGACTTACACAAACTGATGCTGAGTGAAATGAGCAGGACCAGGAGATCATTATATACTTCAACAACAATACTATATGATGACCAGTTCTGATGGACCAGGCCATCCTCAGCAACGAGATCAACCAAATCATTTCCAATGGAGCAGTAATGAACTGAACCAGCTATGCCCAGAAAAAGAACTCTGGGAGATGACTAAAAACCATTGCATTGAATTCCCAATCCCTATATTTATGCCACCTGGGGGAAGGGGTGGGGGGAAAGAGGGGAAAGATTGGAAGAAAAGGTTTTGCAATTGTTATTGCTGAAAAATTACCCATGCATATATTTTGTAAACAAAAAGCTATAATAAAAAAATTAAAAAAAAGAAATATAACATTAGCAGTCTTGTAGAGAATAGACTGGAGAAGGAAAAGTCTCTTCTATATTTTATGACAATGAATTTATGCTATACATCAGTGTTGCCCTTGACTAGCATATCTCTCTACCTGGGAAAATAATACACACACACACACACACACACACATACACACACACACACACACACACACACACAATCTTCATTTTTGTCAGTTTCTTTCTTGGGGGAATTAAAAGCCTAATTTTAAAAAGCTGTGTGTTAGTGTCATTATAATCCCATGCATTATATTCTGATCTTCATTCTTTAGCTTCATTTGAAATTTGTGCTAACATTCAATCTAACTAGTTAATGATTTGACTTCAGAAAGACAATTTAATCTGTAATTAGTGATTTTATTTTTATTTAGAATATAATCATTTCTCTTTTTTATATATTATTTGATGTGAAATCTCAAGGAAAGTTCTTTAAAAATGGAGACGTCTTCTGGATTGCCTATAAGTCTTTGGTCTCCTTTGATAATTGATCCTAAAACTTTTTTTAACAAGTGTTTCACTCTTCTTTCATGTGTCAACTTCTCACTGAAGCCACTGAATCTTTTTGTCAAATTATTAACAAAATTGCTATGCTTCTTTATCATCTATAACTGAAGGTGGTACATAAGATGCAATTATCTCAACTGAAGTCTGTTGTTTTACTCATTAGTGTTACAAGGATAATGATGAAGCATCCCATGAAATTATATTTGTTGTTGACTTTGGGCTCATAATGAAACCTACTAACTTATGTTATTCTCTTCTGGGAGTGCCTATTAAGTTCCTTTCAAGTTAATAATTGCTTTATATCATCTGGTTTTATTTAAATTGGCATTAATCATTTAGATGTGATTTGATTATCTAGTACCTAGACAAAGTTTGTACAGTAAGGACACCAACATTATGTATGTAGATATTTCTTAGTATCCTATGATGATAAAAGGGACCATAAAAGATTGAGGGGAATTTTATATTTTTGACTATTTCAGGTTTTCCTACTCACTGCTACACCCTAAATACCATGGAACTTTTTATTTATGACTTTTAGTTGAAATCTTTCCTATGAGTTACCTCCCCTGTTAAAAGATAAGCACCTTGAGAGCAGGGACTATATTATCTTTCTATTTTTATCTCTAGCACTAAACACAATGCTTTTTTTTTTTTTTACAGGTAATTGCTTAATAAATATTCCGTCCATCCATCCATCTATCTATCCATCCATTCATGCATCCATTCAGTTACATACACAGTCAAAAGAAATTTCAACATCTAATGGACAACTTGTTCATGATGCTTTCTGTATTTAATTTAATTCAACCATTCCTTAGACAATATAGAATGTCACCATGCTCAAATTCAAAGCCTTTCACTTTAAGTTGGAAATGAAGGACTTGTTATTTAAGGATAATTCATAGCAAAAAAAAAAAATACTTAAAGAGAATCCACATAGAATGGGGATGGATATTTCATAATGAAAAGTGGGGGAGAGGAAGGTTTGATTGGGACTTCATCTTGAAAAGTAAAACTAAAATTTTGAAATTAAGTTTATATTTACATTTAGGTCATGATTTCAACTGTGCTGTTACAAAGAATTAAAAATATTGATTGTTTACTTTTGCTAGTTTGTTTTGAGAGAGTTGGGGGAAGGTGTAAGAAGCAGTACCATTTTGAAGGCAACTGTATGATAGTACAATATAGAAGCCATTACTTTACTTTAAATTTTACTGTGTGATTATAAATAAATTAATTGTCATAAAAAATTTAAGAGCTTCACAAGAATTCCTAAGGACTTGTCTTAATCCTTTAATAACCTGGCAGAGATGGCCAACAAAGATACTGATAGGAAAGGTGAGAAAGTAATGATGATTTTTAAAATTTTTAAAAAGTGATCAGTTCCCTAGCAAATTGTTTTTGTCTTTTTTTTCTTCATGTATTTGTGGAATTTTTTTCTTCCTTATGTAATATTCTAATAAGGAAGCAGTATGGCCCCTAAAAAATCTGTCTTTAACCTATCTTTCTGTCTGTCTTTCAAACTATTTCCCCTTATGGATCTTATATCCAACTTTCTTAGACTCTATTCCATCTAGTATCACAATTTTCTACCCAATCCAAATTGTAATAGATGTTTTATATTGATTCTTAGTCATCCTTCCTTCTTTCTCAAGAAATTCACTATCTTCCTGTCTTCTTTCAACTCCTGCCCTCATATGAAGAGGCTTCAATATCCTGGTTGATGCTGTGTTAAATTCCCAATTCCCCAGTCTCCTTAAATGCCATGGCCTACTTCTTCACTCTACCTCAACAACACATAGAAATGGTCCCACACTGGATTACACTGTTTTCTGCAAGTGTTCCATTTTCTTAAAACAAAGCAAACAATGCAAAAATCTGATCATTGGAGATATCTGATCTAGATCTAGAAGATGACCAAAGATATTAGCAGCCAAGATTGAAATCTATTAATCAGAAGTTTTCCTATTATGTGTAATGCAGTCTGCAGGAGCATGAGTATACAAATCCAAGAAGAAAACAGTATTTAATTTACGTGTCATGATCTACATGGACTTAATGTGCTCCTGAAGGAATACATTAAGTTCATAGAAGAGTATGGTGTCATGAAAGTCCAGAAAGGAAACATTATAGGACATACCTCTTAATATTATATTTCTCTTCATGGATCACATGTGTTAAATAAATTTTTTCTGTGAAAATTTAAACCATTCAGTGTGAAATTTTAGAACATTTAAAAGGAGGTTAAATAACCCAATTAGAGATATACAAATCTGGAAGTGTGGAGAGAAAAGCATCCATAAGAAAAGTATTCTAAGGTAGCACTCACTACTGTATCCCTTGAACTACTACCATATATCTCAGTTTACCATCACCAATAAACTAGAAAAGGTCATCTGGGGAAGGATAGGCTTAGGTTAAAAGATGAATAATTCAATTTTGGACACACTGTTTGTAAGGTGAGATGAGAATATTCAGGTGGAAATATATAGCAAAGAATATGACACATAGGAGAAATTAAGGGTAGATATATAAACATTGTAGTCATCTGAACAAGAGTAATAAGTGAGTGGCATCAGGGAAGCCAATGGATTAGTTGAAAGAGACAGAAAAAGGAGAAATAGGTCCAGATTAAAACCTTTAGGGACATTCATTTTTAGGGGGTAGTAGAGCAACAGTGAGATTAGGGGGTAATAGAGGAATGATGAGGTTATGAAAGAGACTAGGAATTAATGCCCATTTCAGTAAGAACCAAGGGAAAAGCAATGCAAGAAAAAACAAAAGTGAGAGGAAAACAAGGGAAAACAAGAGGGAAAACAAAATCCAGAAAGACATATTGGAAAATAGCAAATACTTAAAAAAAAATCCTGATGGAAAAGGGCCATTGCAATTAAAGAGTCATTCATGACCTTGATCAGTTGATCAGTATGGTCATATAGCAAGAGACAACTTGGGATACTAAATCATTGGGATGAAGAAATATCAATTTGGGGCCCTTGTATTCAGAAAATTTTAAATTATACTGAAACTCAGATTAACCCACACTAGATATCAATATTGTTATGTCTGAATCTTTGTAATTCTGTGGATGATAGCACACTAATATTGTCCATGAGATTTTCTTGGCCAAAATACTGGAGTGATTTGGCATTTCCTTCTCCAGAGTATTAAGGCAAACCAAGGTTAAATGATTTACAGAGGTTCATTCAGCTAGTAAGTATCTCAGGCTGTATTTGAACTCAGGACTTTCTGACTCTAAGCCCAACACTCTACCCACTAAATCATCTAACTGCTTCAGATAACAATATAAGATAGTATAATTTCAAATAGCACAGTTAGCAATACCTCTAAGGAACTAATTCCATGGTGGCTCATCATGATTTTTATAAGTGACCCTGGGCTTATGTTTTATATAAGTTTATATATATATATATATATATATATAAAATATATAAAAATATAAAAAACTCAGAATAATATATACATATATATGTATATATTATTCTGAGTTTTTTATATTTTTATATATTTTATATATAGTGATTTTATATAGTTGTAGATGAGTTACTTTACATTTCAGATTAGAGAGACAAAATTAAGACTCTAAGATAAGGGAGTGACCATTAATACAGAGAATAACTAGATATGTTTTCAATAAGAAAACAAATCAGTATGTCCTAATGTGAGCAGGGAAAAGCTCATGAAAGAAACATGATTTGAACATGAAAAAGCATGATATAAGGCATCAAATACATAATGTACATTCAAAATATACACACAGAGATGCATTTGTGTGTGCATATGTGAACAGACCTGTGATTTTGTTATAGTTCTTTATTTTCTGCCATGAATAGGTTTTTTTTTTTATTTATAGATTTGATTGCTTTAGTACAGAAGAACAGATAGAGATGATACATGTTCGGACTTCAATGTTTGTGTTTTCAAATATTGAAATTACAATAAATTCAAGGTAAAGAAGTTTTAAGACAGACTAGCTTTTTTGTTTTCCTTTTAATAAACTATTTTCACATAAATAACAGAGAAAAGAAAAAGAATGTCTAAACAAAATCCCCAAACATGTAAACTATTATTTCAAAAGAAGAAAAATAAAACCAAGAGCAATAAAATTTTTTTTAAATCAGTGCAAATGTTTATAGCTTTTGCCCTAAAGGTAAAATGTATCTTCAAAAAATAGAAGGAGGGATAGCAAGTATGGCCACTTTCTGATGAGAAAATTCCTTCCACCAAGGTGAACTGCAGTGCTTAAATTATAACTTCAGCAAGGGTTCTTCACCTAATTACTATGAACTTGTTAGTCTGGATAAGTTGCTGATAAAGATGATGATGATGAAAATGGTGGTGGTGATGATGATGAAGATAAATAGATGAATAATCTTAAAAATTCTATTTAATATCATCTAAATATCAAATTGAAAAGGGGTCCATAGTTTTCGTCAGATTCCTATGGAGGTCCATGAAATAATAAAGTTTTAAGAACCTTATTTTAGAGAGTCATTGAATACTGTGAAATTAAATTACTTGCCCAGGATCACACACTAAGTTATGTGTCAGTAAAGACTGGAACCCTAGCTCTCTCTCGCCATTATGGATGCTGCCTTGAAAACATGAAAAGAGTTAAAACTCAAAAGATTTCTTTTAGGAAGGACAATCATTTCATTGATGCATATTTGGGGGGAAACTGTCATGATAATATTCAACTGAAGAGTAGAGACAGATGGTTTGTTTCTCCACTTGTATACAGATGAATATTGTTTTCCTTTATATTCAAAGTTGCTGAAGAGGCATTTCCTTCCTAGGGCATAGATATAGATAAAACAGCAGACATCTAACTGCTAATGCACGCCTTCCTGGATTACTATTGCCTGGTGCTTTCTGCAGCTGCATCTCATCTCCTCCATATTAACACAATGATTGTGTTCATGACAAGTTTTTCATATTTGAACATGACTGTCTGGCATCATATGTTTGTTACTATCATCTGGCACCAAAGATACATTACTTTAAATGATGCTCCAGTGTGTCCTTGAAATGATTCATTTCCCAGCTCACTCTCCTTCAGGTAATCACACAGCAGTTGTTAATCCACGTTGATCAAGTCTATCTTTATCAATGACCAACAATAGACAAAGTTTACAAAAAAGCTTAATTTCCAGAAAGCTATTATACCATTTCATGTATAAAAGTGGGTCAGAAGAAAAGCTATAAGAAGTCTAGTTCTGGGGAAGCTAAGAAGGGAAGTGGATAGAGCACTGGGGCTGGAGTCAGCAGTACTTGATTTCAAATATGCCTTCAGATACTTAAGTAGCTGTGTAACCCTGGAAATCACTTAACCTACAAAAAAAAAAAAAGACAAATTCTTATAACCAAATAGCAAAAGGAGTACGAGTTGTGATACTAAAGCTCAAACTAGTTATTTCTAGGCTTCATTCTAACTCCTTGTTCTTAGTCTCTGCTCAGCAGATGTATCACAGTATAGAAAGAAGGAAACAAAGGGCCTACTATATGCAAAGTACATGGTAGGTACTTTATTATTATTATCTCATTTATTCCCCACAACAACTTTTGGAAGTACATGCTATTATTATTCCTATTTTATGGGTGAGAAAACTTAGGCAAATGGAATTTTAAGTGATTTGCCAGTAGTTTTAAGTGAGTTTCCAGGATCACACAACTAATAAGTGTCTGATCTAAATTTGAACTTTGTTGTTGTTGTCCAGTCATTTTAGTCATGTCTCGCTCTTTGTGAACCCCTTTGGAGTTTTTTTGGCAGAGATACTGGAGTGGTTTGCCATTTCCTTCTCCAACTCATTTTACAGATGAAGAAACTGAGGTAAACAGGGTTAAGTGACTTACTTAGGGTCACACATCTAGCATGTATCTGAGGCCGAATCTGAATTCAGAAAGTTCCTGACTCTAGGTACATCACTCTATCTATTGTACCACCTAATTGTTTCTCTTAATTCCAGGTCCAATGCTTGTCCACTGTGACATCCAGTTATCTCCCCAAAACAAAGGGAATTTCCCTGGAAGGTAAGTAGGGCACTAGGTAGAGTGCCCAAGGCTGTTATAAAGATCAAATGAGAAAATACTAGGAAAGCACTTAGCACAGTGCCTAACACATAGTAAGCATTATGTAAGTGTTAGTTATCATTATTATTAGATAACAAAAGTCCTTCCTGGTCTTAGATATATAATACATAACTTCCTTAGGGCTCGTATAATTGTCAATCACAATGAACTTTTTTGGTCACTCTCTAAAGGCATCCAGATCTCACTCCTGATGGTGTACATTTTTAGTAAATTGACAGTATCATTTAAAAATTGATGAATAAATTGTGATTGTCGTTATAATTTTTTGAGGCATAAAAATAATGGAGGTAAGAATATTTTCTAAAAGAGTGGAAATGTATTAGATATAATTAATTATAGAGGAAGTGAAATCAGATTCCTTCATAATTTTAATCAGCTAGACATGGATCCTTCTCCTTCTGTAAGTAGATGAGAAAATAAAGAAAAAGGAAAAATGGCCTATTTCTCTCTTTTTTTTCTCTCAAGTTACATTGATATAACCCTGATCACCCACCCTTTGTGAGGGTGGAAGAACATTCATTATAGGGACCAATCCTCTTTAATTTCCCATAAGACAAAGAAACTCAACAATTCTACAAAAAAGCCCAGATCATCATCACTCTGAGCCTTAAATAGAAGTTAAAACATTGTTCTCCCTACTAGAGAACACAAGGGGAAAGAAAAGCCTACAGAGCCCATAATGAGAAATACATTTGCATTTAAGACCAGCGCCTTTGCCAGTAAGGAGATAGAATGAATGAACAAAGGAAGCTGCCTTAATCTAAGCATGATGTATTCGAAAACTCAAAGTAAAAAAGCATTTCCAAAGGGCACAGCTGCTTTTTTGAGTTCGCCTGGCATTCTATGTACTGTTCTTACTGTTCCAAGCTTGTCCCTTATGTGAGTAAAAGATTCTGAATGCAATCCTCTCTTTTGTGTCTGGTGATACAGTGATACTTGGAAACTGTAGGAAATTCCTCAGGTCAGGGATTCTCAAAATCTGTGCAACAGTGGAAGACTATAAACTTTAAATATACCTATAGAACCCTTGCAATGAAAGATTAATAATAAGACTCATAATAACTGTTAAATAATCTCTTCCTTTCCCCCAACTTCCATTCTTCTCTCTTCCTTTATCCCTCTCTCTCTTTTTCTTAGTACTAAGGCAAATGGCTTAAGGCTGATTTTTAAAAAAATATATTTTCTGATCAATTTTATTCTTATATACTGAATAAAAACTTATTTAATAAGAAAGCCATTTGCTGTAATTTTTTTATTACTAGGAATAATAAGGTTGTGCTAAGTCAGCTGGAATGGTATAGAGGTTTCAAACAACAGCTTTCAATTTCCTTTCATTTACAGAGATGACAAGCTTTTTATGACATAAAAAGTTATGCCTTTAAACCAGGAAATCCTGGGTAGAAGCCTTGATTTTGAAAAATGTTTCCTATATGACCCTGATCAAATTGCTTTTCTCAGTTTCCTAATCTATAAAAGGAGGAGAGTATTAGCACCCATTTGTGGCATTGCTCTGATCAAGTGAAGAAAAATAGGGTTTTGTAAATTTATGTAATATTACGTTAAAATATTATGTAAATATTAGCTATTAATATTGTTACAATTGCCTTTAAACAGCACTCTAAAGACTATAAATAGAAAAGTAAGTATTACCCTGCATCAGTAGTTTCCTCACCTGGACCTCAGGACATCAATAAAATCACAAATGTGCTAACAAAAAAAAAAAATCAAACAGATAAACAAATAAATCATGGGAAAATCATGTACATGTATTATTTACAGTATTAGAAGGGATTCTTTTAATTGATCTCAATTTTTTGTTTAAAAATTTAAGAGTTTTCATCCTAAGCTCTCTGAATAGTGTTCAAAAAGCCTTTCTGTGCTTAAACTGCCTTTGTGCTTTTGCTTGATTAATCATTCATTAAATATTTATCAAGAATCTATTATGTGCCAGGCTTGGAGTAAGCAGGGCTACTTGTCATGAGGCAAATCTGGACTCAGAAACCAACTAACTATGTGACCCTGAGCAAATCACTTAAAATTGCCTCAGTTTCTTCAACTGTAAAATGATCTAGAAAAGGAAATGGCAAACTACCCCAGTATCTTTGACTAAAAAAATCTTAAAAGGGTCCTGAAGAGTCAGGTACTACTAAAAATGTGCTGAGCACTGTGCTAAGCATTTTACACATTATCTCATTTGATCTTTATAACAAATATAGGAGTTTCCATTCTCCAGGGAAGGAAACTCAAGCAAAGAGAGATCAAGTGACTTGATCTCACAGCTATTAAGTTTTTGCATCTGTATTTGAACTCAGCTTTTCCTGACTCCAGGCTCAGCACTCTATCAAGTGTACTATAGTGACATTTAAAAGTAATTGTAGGAACACAGCATGCTGCCAGATACATTGCAGTGTAGTTTTAAGAAAGGCAGATTTGGAGTCAGGAAACTCTAGGTTTACATCCTGCTATTGTCAAATAAAGATGTTTGATCATGGACAAGCTGTTTACCCACTGTCCCAAGAAACTCTAAGGTTATAAATTTCAAAAGAATGGCAGCCTTGCAGGAGTACAGAGAGTTTCCATGGACAGCTCCCCTTCACAAATGAAATTAGAGGTCCAAAGCTCCTAAATAAACAGAATCAGTAGCGTGAGAAAGAAATTCAGATGGGACATTGCTCTCATATTGGAATTACCTTTTTGTTCTGAATTTAGTATTCCCTTTAATTCTAAGATGTTTCTTCTTCCTAGCTTTATTAACTTTCATTTTTTTTTTCTTTTCATAGTTTTATACATTTGTTCATAATAGGCAAGTTTCCCTTCTAAGCTTTCTAACTCTACAAGAAGTTTAATGTGATGCAGTGAGAAAGGCAGAATTTAAACAAAGAACTGGAGAAGGCAGAAATGATAAAACATGACAAGAAACTATCTCCAGCGAGTAATGATTCTTTGAATTCATGGGAGTTCATATGATTCCCAAACAGATAATAGAGAGGAAGAAGTTAAGGAGGGCCTTGGAGGGCACAGTCATGGTAAGCAACATGGCTAGGAAGTGGATCCTACAAAAGCAGACTTAGATGGGTTGAGAAAACTAAAAGGAGAAGCCCTGGGTAGGAGCTCTCTTACAAAACCAGATGGAGGAAAGTCTATTCAAGAGGAGAGGATGATCACTGGCATCTACACTTGTGGAGAGATCAAGAAAGATGAGATTTGAGAGAAAGACTTTAGATTAGTACCAGAAGTATATTACTCTGGAAAGTAAAAGTAAAAGTGTTCCAAATCATTAATTCAAAGAATGCAGAGCAATCTGGGTAACTAATTATTAACTGATGCAGAAAGAAGTAGGCAGGATATTAGGAAATACAAATGAAAATAACCCTGAAAGATTGCTATTCTCTAATTGAAGCATCCTATTTCTCACTTAGAAAATGCCAAATAAAAACCCCCTCTCTTCCTCTGCCTTTTCCTCCTTCTTCTCCTCTTCTTCTCCTTTTGGATCCACCTCTGAATATATGCATACTATTCTATCTTCCCAAAATAGTGGATTCTAGGAATTTCTTTGGTTGTTAGTATCCCTTGTCGCTCACTCATTCAGGAAAATACCACATTTTTTCTTCTTCAGACAATATATTGTGGAATCAGGAAGCCATGGGTTCAAGTTGTGGTGTTCTCTTCTTTTCTATAATATAATGGTTCTTTCTGGGAGCACTTTTCTTGGGAAGGTTTTCTGGAAGCAGCCTTAGTTTCAGTTCCAAGTAATAATCACCGCAGATACAGCCAGATGATAAAATCCAAATGTTTATTTTCTCCTTCCTTATTCCAAGAGCTCTTGCAGCTTGTCCTTTGCTTCTGCCTCTGTTTTCTTCAGCCTCCAGCCAGCACAAAGGTGGAAGATGGAATGAATCTGACTCCACCTCCAAGAGTGAGCTTGTGGGCTTCTGTATCTCCTAGAGTGTTCTTTGGCCCTGAGAGCTTCTTGCTTATATGTTGTTCACTGAGTACACACCAATCATTATATCACTGGGAAACCATTATTTGTTGTATGATTAAATCAATGCTAAACTAGATTTAAATATTGTCTCCTCAATTCCACTTAGTACCTTGTTTCAAGTTCTGGCCCATAACATCTCCTTGTAGGAGCAGATCAATCATACTGAACCATGCTAAATTAGATAATTGTCTCTATCAACTCTAATGAGTTAACACTTTGTAAGGATTCCAACATCAAGTTCCACCTCATATTCTTACTAGTACAATGCTGGACAAATAACTATCTCTCTGGGTCCCAGTTTCCTCATTAACATTAAAAAGAGAATTTTGAATTAAAGTGTCTAGATAACTCTTCCAGTACTATCTATGTTCCTATGACCCAATCCTGGTTCACTGTCATTACTGATATTTTACTTTAACTATTTAAACAAACTGATGTCAATGTAAGAGATTATATGCAGAGCATTAAACTAGAAAATGAAGAAATAGAAAAATATCATCAAAACATTAGACTCTATCCTTGTGGAGCTAGTCTACCAATTCAATCTCATAAACTCCATGTCATCTTTCTCAAGGACCATTTCAACCATCTCAATTCACTGTTAAAAGACAATATTAAAGAAACAAAATGTTGACAAATTTCATGAAGAAAAAAAAATTAGATAATATTAAGATAGCCTTAATGACAAACATTCACGTGTTCTCTAATTTAGGAATCTTTTCTTGATTTCATTCACCATATTGTTATGAAAATTAAGCTTGTTTTAAGAACAAGAAATATTTAAGATCAGATGAGATAAACTGGACTAAAGACTGCGACAAAGTAATATGTGTCACTGAAGAGATTCATGAACCTAAGGAGATAAAAAGTCAAGAGAATCTGAGTAAAAATAAATGGAAGTACAAATAGAAATAATCACCTCAGAACTGAATGATTACAATGATTACAGTTTTCATAACTCAAGGCTCTTCCTACTCCAGTAAATTAGCAAAGTGATTTTCTTAAAGTGCAGATCAGACCATTTCACCTCCCTGTTTAATAAGCTTCAATGGCTATATAAAATTTGCTTAACTTTTAGAGCCCTTTATAACCTAATTCCCTCCCTATCTTTCCAAACTTTTCCCCCTTCCAATCTCTTCTACCTTCCACCAATACGCTTCAATTCTTTAAAATTCAGAGATACTGACCTCATATACACACAAGAAAATACTCTACCTCTCAATTCCTTGCATTTTCATTGGCCTGGCCTCATGTGAATTATCCCCATCCTTTTTCGGGTTAATATCCACTCTCTAAGAATCAGTCCAATTCATCTAGGATATATTTTCTTTATACGTAGTTGTTTTTATGCAGTCTTTTTTATTAGATTTTATGTTTATGAAAGATATAGACTGTTTTTTTTTTTTTGCTTCGCTTTATACCCCATTGCTTAGTAAATAATAAGAACTTAATAAATGCTTATTGACTTGCTGGGAATACATTACAGACTACCTGGGAAGATGAAAATAAAGGTAAAGTGGAATTCCTAAAACAAAACACTAAAATTGGCATGAAGGAAGAATATGGTTATGATGAGAGGCTTCAACTATCTGTATAATTTCTGGATGTCAGAGTTTCTAGCAAAATAGAATTTTTCTTTCTGAATTTAGAAGGAATAAAGAAAACAGGAGCTAATCTAGATCAATGAAAGAAAGTGGCCTAATCACCTTTTTGTTCATGATACATAAGGAGGAGAATACCAAATATAATCAGATATGTATATTAGAATTCAAAAGCAGAAATTCAAAATATTAAGGTAAATCCTTGTATAAGCTAATGATTTCTGAATCTAAAAGTAAAAGTGTCTAAATAAGAATGAGACATGTTAAGAAAGAATTTCTAATCACCAAATTATAAATCATTCTGATAAAGAATTAAAAATGAAGAACCAGGGCCAAAAACACTAACACCATTCTAGTGACCTTTGGTTTCATGTTCAAAAGATGAGAGTGACATAAGAGCTTTATATACATTATCTTACTTGATCACCAAAATCATTTAACAACATTGGTACTACATATATTGTTATATCAGTTTTACAGGTGTAGAAATCTTGTAAGAGCAAGACAGGAGGCAATCGGGTTCAACTTTGGACTATCCTACTTAATAGCTTTGTTTTTGTGGCAAGTTATAGACAGAGTAACATTATTTGAATTTCCTTTTTTAATGGGATTATAAAATTTTTAGATTAGCAAAAATCTCTAAATATAGTTAGATTTTAGTAATAAAGTTTCTTATGGTAATTATCTACCTAGACAAGATGAAGAGATTAGAACTGAATAATAGACTAGGTGGATAGAAAGACTTGTTATTAATAGTTCATTATCCACTAGAAGGCATCTCTTACAGAGTTCTCCAAAGCACTGTCCTTGGCCACAGAGTGTTCAACATTTTTATTGCTGAACTTGGGGAAAAATGTAGAACAAATTTTCAAATGATGAGGATATCAGAAGTACAGTTAAATCATCAAATGACAGAATCAGTATCTAAAAAGATCTTGAAAGGCTAAAAATTTAATAAGATAAAGTATTATAGATAAATGTACAGTCTGACAATTAAATTTTAGAAAAATAAGCTGAATAAATAGGAAAATGGATAGTTATGGCTAGACAATAATTTATATAAAAAGATTCGGGATTTTAATGGACTTCATGTGAGTCTATAAGTCAACAGTGTGACATTGAAGCCAAAAAGACTTGCCAATGCAATCTCAAATTTTAAAAACAAATATAAGAATCCAGTATAATTCTATTTTTACACTTAAGTTTTTTAACCCAAATAAAAAATAAAACAACTAAAATGTACTCCAGTTAAATTTCTCCTTTATCACATTTTCTACAATGTTTTATTCTATCAAAATCTTTTTGAATCTTATCTCTATTACTTCCAAATTTGTGTAAATTGCAAATTTCATAAACATCTTATCTAAATGTTTATCCAAGTTATTTGTTTTATTTTGCTGTTGAACAACATGGGTTCAAAGCTCCTTCCTTCCAATGAACTCATAAATAGAAATCAAGCCATTAAAGATTATTTTTTGCAGTTCAGCCATTTCATCAGCTACAAATGCAGATAATTATGCTATTCAATATTTCCAAATTTTCCATGAGAGTAGCATGAAAAACTTTATCAACTACTTTACTAAATTTAGGCTAATGACAGTTTAGTAATCCTTTCAAAAATAGGAAAATTAGAAACAGAAACATGTTTTGGGTAAAAGAAAACTAGATTGACTTTGTTGTTGTTCAGTTATATCTGACTCTTTGTAACTCCAATTGTGGTTTTCTTGACAGAAATACTTGCCCAGGGTCTCACAGTTAGTAAGTATCTCAGGCCAGATTTGGATTTAGGAAGATATGTTTTCCTGATTCCAGGCTTACCACTCTATTTACTACACCATCTAGCTCCATTATATTGATTTTAAATTTTGCATAGAAATCATAAGATCATAGATTTAGAGCAGGAGGGACTCTTAAATGGCACATAATCCAATCCTTTCATTTTATAAATGAGAAAGCTGAGGGTCAGAAAGTAAAATGACATGGTAGATGTGAGGGGCAGACATTTCTGTCTGCAAGCTAAGTACATTATCTACTATATTAGAATGCTTCTTCTATCTTTAAAACAAGATACAACTTAAAACAGTTTGATTTTAGGGCTAGATATTGAATATTAAACCAATGAAGGAATTGAGGTTATTTGCCAGGATATTCAAGAGTGAGGGCACTATCAATTTTATATGTTCTAGAAGTTATGTTACTCATAAGTTATGTATAAAATTTTATACCTAGAAAGAACCTTAGAGACTATCAAGTCTGATCTTTTATTTTAACAGATGAATAAACTAAAAGTAGAAATATTTTGCCTAAGGTCCCATAGTAGGACATGTCAGAGACAGAATTTGAGGCTATATTTCCAAATCCAGTGCATATTCAATTATATCATGATATTTAAAAGATAATTTTTCATCTTTCTTAACCTGAAAGAAACACCTGAAACTAATGAGTGGAAGCTATAAGGAACCAGTGTTCAGTTCAATGTTAGGAATAACTCAATAAAGTTAAATATTACAAATGTGAGAAAAGAAATGGGCTTTGTATGTCTTGAGAAACCTACCTATGACTAGGATATTGTCATGTATAGCTTAAAGGGGAGTAGAATAAACATCTCTAGACTCTTATTCCCATTCCCACCCCACTCCCTTCTCCAAGAGAGACTTTCATTACTGCCAGGAGGGGAAAAAAGAAATTTGGGCAAGAGGTCATTCTGCTATCTTCAGAGAAAGGGCATACTAGCATATCTGCTTCCTTAAATTTCATTAGACTAGTGTGTATGATCAAGTTCCATATAAGTTTTGATCGCTTTGTCATTTGTGGGGAAAGTGGGACTAGCTAAGTACTGAAATTTTCACCAACTCTGCCCTGCCTCTCTGTTAGGGCAGGACCTTATCTCTATAATTAGGAGAGTGTTCCATACCAATGTATTTTGGGACATAGCTTATACACACAAAATAAATAAAAATGGAATCGGCTGTTTTAGGTGCTGAGACCTCTAAAATTAGATGTCTTTTTAGTAAAGGTTACTCAATTCCTTGTCAGACATGTTCTAGACAAAGGTTCTTAATTTGTGTGTGTGTGTGTGTGTGTGTGTGTGTGTATTATAGAATTCTTTGGCACTCTGTTGAAAACTATTTTCCCCTTCATAAAATAATGCATTTAAATGCATAAAATTACAAAGGAAATCAATTATACTGAAATATATTTATCATATATATATATATATTTAAAAGTCTATGCGACCTAAAGACAGTGGAATTTATATCTAGATAGCAATTGTATGATTGTTTCCATCTCTAAGATTCTATGATCCTTATCAGACAACAAGTATTTATTGAGTGCTCACTATGTACCAGGCATTATGTTAAGCACTGGGGCAAAAATATGCAGAAAGCAATACACAACAAGATTTATACAGGACAAATGAAAATGATCAACAGAGGGAAGGTACTAGTCAAGAAAGACTTCTTGAAGGAAATGAGATTTTTAACTAATATAGGAAAGAAGCCAAGAGATCCAAAAGGCAGAAATGCAGGAATCGAGACAGAGGGTAAAAATTTCAGGAATGGGGGGCAGCAAATGAAAGATGTCATCCTGGAAGATGAAAGTCAAGCAATAATGTGCCAGGCACTAGGCTCAGTACACTTGGAAAATAAGATCCTTATCAATTTTGTAAATAGTATGCTTTCCTTTTGTCTCTGTCTATAAAAAACAAAACAAAAAGTTCAATGAAATTCTCAACTATTCCTTCTCCACCTATTTATAAATATATTTGACTTAACAACACTTCCATACCCAACCTATTAAATATGAACATATTGCAAGTTGATATTTTCCATCAAATAGTCACTGCAGCAATTATGTTACATGGTAGCTAATAGTTATCTAGAACAATGAAACTAATGACTCATAGAATGATAGTTTTGGAAAAGACCTTAAATGTCATCTGGTCCAAAACTACCATTTTATGGATGAGGAAACTGAGGTTTAGTAATCCTTCTAGTAAAAAAGAAAAAAAAAAACTGGTAAAAGGGAATAAAGAAACAGCATGTTTCAGCAAACCTAGAATTGCTTTGCAAAGAAATGGCTGAGAAAGTGGTATTATCTTTCATTAGCCCAAATCTGAACTCACAAAGAATTCTTGCTTTGTATAAAACCAATCATCCTTCTTTCCCTTTCCTTTCTTTCCATTCACTGATGACTGAGTGATGTGATTCTGTTAGAAGGGAATATTTGCCCTTTCTCCCACTATATTAAGAATTAATAGAAGAAGAAATTGGAAAGGAAAGGGGAAAACAGTAACCAGAAAAAAATACTGAATCTTTATGTGATACTTTGCAAAGAACTGCATATAATGAAAATATATAGTCAGTTAGTCAAGCATCTATTAAGCACCAGCTAGGTGCAGAATCATACTAGCATAAAGATAAGTAAATTCAGTGACAGCTCCATCCCAAATGCTCTAACAATCTATTTATACCCCACCTATGGTAGAATCTTTTGAGCTCATACTGGACTAATTAGTCACAGCCAAACACCTGACCACAAGATCGTGATGTCATCCTGGAAGATGAAAGACAAACAACAATGTGCCAGGCATTAGGCTCAGTTCACTTGACCAATAAGATCCTTATTCAGTCTGTAAATAGCATGCTTTTTCTTCTGTCTCTGATCTACAAAAAGGCAAAACAAAACAAAAAACAAAAAACAGTTTTGTGTCCCTTCAATTTTTTCCCCTGATTCATTGACCTAGGCAGTTAATTAAGCTTAATGGTACAGTATGAATGATAGATTTGGAATCAGAAGACTCGCCTTCTAAACCTGGTTCTGATATTTACTTATCAGTATAAATTTGGAGTAGTTATTTAAACTTTCTGGGTCTTCAGTTTCCTTAGATGTAAAATTAAGCTCCATTACCTCACAGAATCATAGATTAAAGATGGAAGGAAACTCAAAAATCATCTAATTTATTTTGCAAGTGAGGAAAGTGAGGTATAGAGAGGTTAAGTGACTTGGCTAAAGTCCTATAGCTAGTAAGTATCTGTGGAAGGATTCAAATACAAGTGTGTTCCTAATTTTAGATCTAACACTCTATTCTACCAACCTAAGTGCTCTTAAGCCTTTCATTCTTCCATAAATGCATAATCCTTTGAAAATTACAAAGTAGATAAAATTCCTTTTTCCCTCCCTCCCCCCTCCTATCCTCTCCTTTCTTTTCCTTTCCTTTCTTCCTGTCTTTCTTTCATTTTTAACTCTTATTATTAAGGTGTGTTCTATTTAAGTCTGTGTAAATATACCCTTTTTCTTAGTTATTTACTATATAAAGTGTATTTCTAATTACTACTATTAGGAAAGATATTTCTGATACCAAGGATATACCAAGGAATCTACCAATAGAATTTAAAATTTCAAGCAATAATAAAAAAAAAGTTAACAAGAGTATGGGAAAATCTATTTAGAGCCCTCAAATAATAACCAGCTATTCCACTGAATAGCTAATCCTATATCCAAGTCTTTAAGAAATTCCTCATTTACTTAGGATACCATGGAGTCATTGAATTAAGTAAAGGCATAATTCTTGGAAACCAAAGAAAAACAAAAGAACCAGGATATTTCACTAGCAATAACAAAATTTTGTGAATTGTTTTATGGTTCCTTGAGAGTGAGTATAAGCACATTTTATTGTAATCTAAACAGCACATATACCAAATAAGAGATTATATACATGCATATATATATATATATATATATATATATATATATATATGATTGTGCAAACCATGAAAGTACTAAATAAATATAAATATAGGCATTAGTAATAGTAATTACCTTTGTGCTGGCAATCAAGACAATAAAACAAATTTACTTAATGTTTAGATGAATCTACTTATTCATTTGCATATATTATATATACTCTTTTAACATGATTCGGGTTCACATCACACATTTAGGTATTTTTGCAGTAAAAATTAGAAAATAGATAGAGCTTAGGAACTATTAAAAAGGCTTATGTGCTATAAGTCTTTGACTTTAAGGCATTTTCTTTAAAAAAAAAAATCCCCTAAACTTAAATTGAAGACCTCCAGCTGAAGATTCAATTGGATAACCCTGATAATAGAGTATTCATAAATACTGAGCGAGAAAATATAAGTAGACTTTTAAGTGCAAATACTTCTCATACATAAAGCATTGTTAATGCTTTAATGGCCATATAGTTCCCAAGGAACACAGGAGATAATTAATATCAATAGAAAGAAGTCATCAGAATTGGAGACAAATGGGGAGTAGATTAGACTAGAAATAGATTTACTGGTGATCAGTGAAATATGGGCAAGCAGAAGGATCAGATGAGAGAACAACACATGTAAGCCATTCCTAGAATGGCAGAGAGAGAAGATGATTTTTCATTTCTGGTTTAGAATATCACACAAATGGCATGTATCTCAAGAGCCAACTGGCCTTGCTAGAGGTGTTGGTGTGTGAATTAAACATATGGAAATATATGATACATATTCTCACAGGATTTAGAGGAGTTATGTAACTTTCTGGACCTTACAGATTAAAACTAAATGCAATTAAGCTCTACCTGTTTGTAAACTAGACCTGTTAACAAAACTGCATATGCCTACTTTAGTGGACGGTAAGGATAAGAAATTTCAGGATACAGATAATAATATATAAGAAAGAGTATTGTCCACAGGAAGTCTTATTAAGAAACAGGAAAAAAAAGACAGGAAAAATAAGAAAAGTGAGAGAAACTTCCACTAATGAAATTTATCTTTAATTTAACAAACATTTAAAATGCAGATTTAAAAATCTAGGCCATTAACAATTTTGAAGGAGTTTGGGAGATGGACTCAGCAGCTTGAAAAGGCATGCAATCAGGTCACGATTACACAATTATTAGCATGATTAATAAATACAACCTGCAATATAACACTCTAGTAAGCCAAAAATGCAAAACATGATGAATGATAACTTCTAGACCACATTTTCCTAATGCTTTTTTACAATTTTTATTCAATGTGTTTCTGAAAATGCTAAGAATATCGCATCTGTTTACTAAGGAAACTAATTCCAAGATGAATTCTTGGATATAATAGGATGTCAAGATACAAAAGATGTCATGTTTTTCCTGGGAAAAGAGACAAAGACAGAGATAGAGATTATCTTCATATAAATTTGTTCACTACTGCCAGGATTTGGACCAAAAATATTTATGTGTCAATAACAGAGTCACACATAATTGAAAAACATTTTAGCAATATGAAATGAGTAGTAAGTCAAGGTGATCTATAGTGAGGTTAAAACATAACTGGTTAAGTAAAAAGTTAAGAGAATTAATATAATATCACGGATATATGATCATAAATATCTTGATTCTATGCCCTAGCCTTATCTTTAACAGTTTAGTTAAACAGTTCTGGATTTTCTCCATATTTGCATCTCTCTCTCTCTCTCTCTCTCTCTCTCTGTGTGTCTCTCTCTCTCAATAAATCAAGCAATTTTTGTATGATTTCTGATACACTAGAAAAAATTGGCTTTGATATCAGAGAATTTGGGGTGAAGTATTGTCTGTCACCCCTTATTTCTTGTTCTTTTTTATAAATCACTTAATCTAACTTGACTTCAGTTTTCTCATTTGTAAAATGAGGGGACTTTTCTTTCTGGCCCTAAATCCATTATCCTATTAATACAAGACATACCATCCTATTAATCCCTGTTTACTCAGGGAAAAACTCATATGAAGAACCATAGAATAGCATCTTTTCCGAAACTACTTCATCTCCAACTCTAAATGGCTATGATGAATTCTTGTAGGGAAGGGGTAGGGAACCTTTTTTCTGCCAAAGACCATTTGGATATTTATAATACCATTCTTAGGCCATACAAAATCATCAACTTAAAAACTTAAGTAGTAGGAGGGTATTGTTCCTAGCTTTCAGCTTATCATTGCCTGAGGTTGTTTTGGCAGGGTCAAGCCAAATGATTTCATGGGTTGGATATTCCCCACCATGGTCATAGAGTGTCTACTACTATTATTCCTCAATGTTCTAAGGGTAACACCAAGTAGCTTAGGTTTCTAATAATATTGCTTATGAGTGTTCTATGATATATGTATTAATGAATATGTCATATTGATTTAGTTTTTAAGAAAGGCATTTATTAAGAAGTTTATAGCAAGAATAATTGCAACAGAACATGACTATTAAAGACCCATTTCTTTGTGGTTGTCTATGTTTTTTCAGATGCTACATTTATTAATAGAGAAAGTGATCAACCTGAGAATGAGGGATATTTGGGTTTGAATCAAACTTCAGATATTTAATAATTGCTTGAGGCTAAACAAGTGATGGTATCTTTCTGTGGCTCTGTTTCTTCATGTAAAATCAAGGGGGTGAAACTTGATGGTCCCTTGGGGCCTTTACCTCTAAGTTTATGTGGTAAATATTTCAACTACCCAAACCTCAGAAAAAGTCAAAAGAACAAAACATTTGTCTCAAATGTACAAATAGATCTAGAACTCCTAGAAATTTGTTTAAGTTTTAGGTAAATGGGACAATCGGTGATTTTTGAGGAAAGAAATGTTGTTTGGGTTAGAGATCACAACATTTTGGGGTCTGAAAACATGGATTATGGTAAATATTTTCTAAGAATGTGGTAAGCTTCTCACTGACTCAGAGAATCACAGCATCTCCAATTTGAATGGGATCTCAAAGACTTGTACATAGTCCAATTTGTATGTAGATAGACATCATTTTGAAATATATTTCTCTTTAAGATCTCTTTTTAATCTCTTGAAAAGCACATTCCATTTCAGGACAGCTTTAAGTGAGGAGAATTTTCACTCAGATTAGTTAACACCTTCCTTTTTGAACAAATGCTTCTAATTTTACTATAAAAGAGTAAATCTATTACATCTTTCATATGACAGTCTTTTGAGTCCAACTGTCATGTGTCTTCCAAGTCTTTCAATTAATCAGTTAGTCAATCAAATGCCTTCCTATTTTTGGATACTAGTTTGCTATTAGTTATATAAAAATGTTTTTCCCAGAACCAAATATTGGTACTATAATACAAGTGATATTGTCTTTTTCAGTTCAGAGGACAGGAGAATGAGAATTTTCATCATTAAAACATATAATGAAGTAATGAAACATATATTTCTATGTCAAAATATGGCAACCCAAGAAAAGTCTGTGATGAGTTCTTTGTTCATTTTTGTACTCTTTTGCATTTTACCTACATGTAAGAACACTAATCTTTGTCTTCCCTCTTGTTTTCATTAACAGTATTTTGTGAGTAGGGTCAGTAATGTTTGCTTTGCCTTATCATCAACCATTTGTCCACAAGTGTATATATATATATATATATATATATATATATATATATATATATATATATATATATATATGTATATATGTATGTATGTATGTATGTATGTAGATAGATAGATAGTTTGATTTTTTTAAACCTAGGTGTTCACTTGAAAATTTATTTTTAAATGAGGTCAGTTGAAAATGATGATTATTGAACTAGTCAAGTTAGATGGCTGGGTTTGTCTATCTACAAAATTCAATTTAAACACTGACAATTTAGCATCCTATCAAATTCTTCAGTTAAAAATGCTTTGTTTACAGAAATAGGACCATACAATCTCCTTAAGTATATTTTATATAAAATTGCGGATTGTACAGCATCTAGATAGAAATATAAGTAGAAAGGCTGATGTAGATATATAGACATAAAGATACAAATATAATCATAATTCCCCCCCCACACACACACAAAGATAAGCAGATTAGATAGTTAGCTAGAAATTCAATATTCTATTTATGAAGTACTGAATATTTGCAAAGGTTGGAGCTAGGTACTGATGCTTGAAAAAACAAGACAAAAATCAGTGACCTCAAGAAGCATATAATCTATTACAGAGAGAAGACATATTAAAACAGAAAATCAAAGAGCAGAGGTTTATTTCTAGAACAAAAGCATTGAGAGGATAGGAACTTTTTTCTTTTGCTCTCTCTATCCCCAGAACCTAATATAGTGCTTTTCAGTAAAGACAGTGATATGAACTGGAACAGTTAGATACGAACAGGATCTGCAAATTTACTGATATTAGAAAATCCTTCATGAGGAAACTCCTTTATCAATTCATGTTCTTGTAATGCGTTCTTGTACATATTATAAACTTAGTGAATTTACTAGAAACTAATAGGGTTAGTGATTTAATTCTAGTACCTTCCATCTATTGATTATTTCTTTTTTTATAAGGTATAAAGGGTTTTTTTCCCCCTTTTTTTGTGCAAAGTTATTTGCATATTGCCTCTCCAGTTAGATTGTAATTTTCCTGAGGGAAGGCACTGTTTTGTGCCATTCCTGGTGTCCTCAGTGCTTAGCCTAGTGCCTGACACATAGTATATTTTTAATAAATATTTATTGATTGATATAATAATGATGATGATAACTACTCCTCATGACAACTACTTTTCATTTACACAGCAATTTCATAATCACCTTTTAGAGAAAGGTAGTACAAGTATTATCCTCATCTTATACATGAAAATAGAGATTTATAGATGAGTACTCAGCATAGTGCTTGGCATATGGTAGGCACCTAAATACCTGTTGAGTCATTGAATTATCCATGAAAGCTATTGGTGGTAGAGTTTATAGGCTTTGGCAATTATTGAATAAAGTGAGATAGTGGAGAACAAAAGATGAATTTAAGTTTTAAATATTGGATTATTAAATGAAGTTGAGAGAAGGGTCCAATTTAGATGTAAAGATCATTAAATAAATTTTGGATCTCTTGAGTTTGTCATTCTTATTCACTAGACAACTGGAAAACAGAGTTAGACCCAAGAGAATCAATCAAAACTAAATATACAAATATAGATCTATCTTCTGAAAGGTAATAAAATGATGCTATTTGAATGGATAAGATTATATGGGGAATGAGCAAAAAAAGAAGAAAAGCAAATAAAGAGGAAAGAATAAATAAATGGACCCACAGCAGGAAATAAAAAAAAATGTTAGAGAAATAGAAAGAAAGCTTAGGGAAAATAGTATTTGATAAGGCAAAGAAAGAGAAAACACAAGATGGGGTATAAGGGAGATTGGATTTCTAGAAGTCATTAAATTAATCAGAGGTCACTAAAGACCTATTAAATTAGAAAAGAGAGAAAGACTACAGAAAGAAAGATGAGTTATGAGGCTATTTCAGTTTTCCAGATAAGAAGTGATACAAACCTGATTTTGGGGGGTTGTAGTGAAAATGGAAAAGAGAGGACACATGCATGGACTAGCTCAATGTTAGATCTAATAGCAAGTCTCAATAGGCAAAAAGCTTAATGAAATTTGGAATACTTAGAAAATCTTAAGTCATGCTGATGCATTGGGTTAGCTTTATATACCTGATTTCTATAACAAGGGATTTCTGGGGGAAACCTTAGATCACTCCTTAGTCACTTAATGGGAACCAAGTATGACAAGGCTGAAGGTCAAAATGCTCCTTTGATAAGTTTAGCAGAGAAATGGAAAGATTAAGATTGGATGATGGCTTGAAGGGATGACAGGAGACACCTTAAGATCAATTTTTAAATTCAAGTTCTGCCATTTCCCACAAGTATGATCTTAATGAACTTATTTTTATCACTCTGGACCTAAGTTTCTTCATATGCAAAATGAAAGTTTTGGACTCATAACTACAATTTATATAGCACTTTAAGGTTTTCATATGTTGTTATTTTCAGCAGTCCTATTTGATTGTTTCATAGTTCTATGATGTCCATGTTACAGACTGAAGAACAAAGGATGAGAATTTAAATGATTTGCCCAAGAATATAGAGTTGGTAGCTGATTGAGGCAGCTTGAACTCAAGGTTCGTGTTTGTTTGCTTTTTTTTTTTTTTAACACTCCAAACACTAGCTGTTCTTTAAGGCCTCGTTTTTCTATGATCTAAAGCAAGGTGTGTATGTGTGTATTTATCAGATTAGTAGAGCACTCAGCATACATGAAGGCAAGATGTCAGTAAAGCAAAGGGAGAAATTGAAGATGAAAGAAACAGAGACAAGTCTTTGTTAATATTTACAAGGAATGCTTTCTATCTATCAGAATGCCCCCAAATTGTCATTCAAACAACAGAAATGGAAAGAATCTTCCCTCTTTGTATTCAATGATAGACTTGAAAAAAACATTGCTAAGAGAATCATTTTAATTATTCTTTCATTTAATCCTCCTTTTGTTTTAAGGCAGGGCCTGTTGTATTTTGTTTGTGCTTTTGTAACCCCCAAACTAACATAGTACCTAGCACCTAACAAGAGATTAATGCAGCTTAATTGAATTGAAATGGGTGTCCTCATTTAATGAAATCCATCATTCTCTCCTCCTAAAATCTAGATTAAACATCAACTTTAATATGCTCTAGAAATGAAATAATCACATTTTGTTTTTACATAGTCCTTAACTGGTCACACTAGAAGGCTTTTGCTCAAAATAAAGCACCTGAAACCAAAATAAAATGAGATGGGAACAGAAAGGAAAAGGGAAGAAACAAACATTGGGTTGGAGACTTGACTGTTATAAACTTACAGAGAATCCAGGTAATAGAATATTTTTCATTTATTCAAGAATATGAGTTACTTTTCTTTTTTAATGAAGGAAATGAATTATCAATGCCTTCAGAATTTGGACAATGGCAGATGACTACTTTTAACATAAAAACCTATTTTCTCTGGGTGTTTAGTTATATGTAGTCTTCCAAATATGTTGAAAGGGGGAGAATAGAGAGGGAAAAAGGGGAGAGGGAGAAAAAGAGAGAGATTTAGGAAGGGGGCAATAGACCGAGGAATGCAGGACAATAGGGGTGAGGTAGATGATAAATCTTATTTGTCAAGAAAAAATGGTTCATCAGCAAATAACTGTTGACCTCTGAAAATAACAAGGAATTCTCCCTGAAGTAAAGTGCCATTAATAATGAAAATCTCAAGCTGTCTTTTTTGAAATCACCATGGTAATGGTCTCAGCTAGAAAGTCAAGGGATAGAAATGATTTTAAGCCCTCTCCATTAAAGAATAACCAAGAAAGCAGGAACCCTGTTATAATGCTGGATTAGCCTTTGCAAATCCAGATCTCACAATTTTAGAATAGTGGTGATACATTCTTTAGTCTTTACTGTATGTATTTAGTCTTTACTGTATGTATATATCTATATATTTCTGGAGAACTAGCCCATAGTAATGTAATATTTTGTCCATTAGAAAAGTTTACATTATCTGATGCTGAGCAGAGTATGCAATACCACTTCACAATAATACCCATAGTAACTGTTGACCATTGTTAATTTAGGAATATACTACAATTTAGGTATCTATTTTTTAAGTTTAATTGTTTATATAACTTGAATTCATTTTAACAAAAGAGGATTAATATGTATAAGATATGCAGATATCTTTAAGATAGCCCAATGACCAACTTTATAAGGATGCTCTCATCTCTGCTCTAGGACTTAGAGAGCTATGCTGTGGCAATGAAAAAGTGAAACTATTATTAGCAATTCAAGCATTTAATACCACAGGTTTAGAGTTAAAAGGAACCTTATCAGTCATCTGGCTCAACCACTCATTTTACAAATGTAGACATTAAGACATTAAGATTTAAGTAAAGTCAAATACATAGCAATGACAACAAATATTAGAACTCTAAGCCTGGGACTTTAATCCAACACACATTCAAAACCATACTGTCTAGAGATAAGTGGCATGTTAAAAACAATCACAAACCAAAAGAACTTTCAAAGATATTGATTTTTTTTCTTCTACTATTATTTGACACTAATAGTTCAAAAGTATATAATAATGCTCTAAATTGCCTCATAATACTTCATAATTAAATTGTACTTTCCTTATTGCCAAGTTGCCTGGTATAGTATATACTTGAGGTTGAGAAGATCTGATTCACACTAAGTATATAATCTGGATACGTCAATGAACCTTTAGGACAGGTATGTCAAACACATGTCCATGTATAAGCTGCATAAGGCCCATGCTCCCACATGCAGCCTGAAGATTTCTGAGGACCACTGAAGCAGAGGGAATACTAAGGCATTACACAGGTTATACTGATATGTGATTTTTTAAATCAATATGTGACCCATAGGGATCCTTATTTGTGGTTTAGTGGCCCTGTTTAAATTAAATTAAAACTTAAATTAAGTTTGACAGCATTACTCTAGGCAACAAACTACAAATAAATTTCTGATCTTCATTGAGGGAAGGTAGTTTCTTTTACTAATGAAATGATAGCTTTAGTCCTTATCTCTTTTGTCAATGAAACTTGGGGAAATTGGTAAAAATAAATATAATTATTCCAGTTGTGTGATCTTGGGCAAGGCAAGTCACTTAATCCTGCCTGCCTCAATTTCCTCATCTGTAAAATAAATTGATGAGATCATCCACTGAAATAGTAGAGAGAAACAGAAGATAAGAGGGTGTCATCTCATCTATAAAATGAATTGTAAAATTAAGTTGGAAATGGCAAACTGCTCCAGAATTTTTGCCAAGAAAACCCCAAAGGGAGTCACAAAGAGTCAGATATAAACTGAAAAATGACACAACAACAAGAGAGAGAAGACACTAAAATTAAGAAAGTTTGGTAAAAACTTAATATAGAAGATTGAATTTTAATTGCGAATTGAAGGAAGCCAGAGCAATCAGAAGGCTATGATGAAGAGGAAACACTAACTATTCAGGAATGGGAGACAGCCAAAGAAATGCTCCAATGAATAAAGAGATTGTTCATGAAGATCTTTGATAGCAGATCAAAAAGTACATGGCATCAAGTACAATGTACAAAGATTGGAAAGGTAGAAAAAAGTTAGATTATGAAGGGCTTTTTATTCCAAACAGAAGATTTTGTACTTAATCTTGGAGATGATGAGGAATTACTAGAATTTATTTAGAAAGGGAATAGTCAGATCTTACTTTAGGAAATTAATTTTGGTGGCTGGATGGAAAATGGATTGGAATAAGGAAAGAGTTGAGGTAATTAGACCAAAAACTAGGTTGTTTCAATGGTCCAGGTATGAGATGATGATGGCCTTCCCCAGAGAGATGGCAGTGTCCAAGGAGAGAAGGGGATTTTTAGGGAGATGTAATAGTGGTAAAAATCAACATACCTTGGAAACAGATTGGATATGGGAAGGGGGTAGTGGTAAATATGAAGAATTGAGAATGACATCTAGATTATAAGCCTGAGAGACTGTGTGTATGATATTACCTTTTATAGTAAAGGCCAAGGTCTCCTTCAGGCCCATTTCTATATCTAGCCACTGGACTCAGATGGCTCTATAGAAAGTGAGAATATTGTCTTTGCGTAGCCCTCCCTCAGTCAAATCCTACTCACTTTCATATTATGGCATCACCTCTCTGATATCATGATTCTCTTCCAGAACAAGAGAAAGACAACAACAATAGAAAAAGTAGGAGATAGAAAGATTTTTTGGGGAAAGATAATGAATTCTGTTTTGGACATGTTGAGTTTAAGATGACTACTGGGCTTCCAATTTGAGATGTTTGAAAGATATTTGGAGGTATGAGACTGGATGTCTAAAAGAGGTTAAAGAACACAAGATAAATACCAGAATCTCTAGCATAGAGAAGGTAATTAAATGCATGGAAGTTGATGAGATCATCCAGTGAAATAGTAAAAAGAGACAAGATAAGAGGCTCTCCTCTTGAGTGACATTAGAGGATGTGTTCTGGATGGATGAAGATCGTACAAAGGAGACTGAGAATAATGAGATACCCAGTTAATGGTATTTAAAATAAGAGTTTTAAAATAATTCTTGAGAAAAATATTTTTTACAAAAAAATGTTCAGAGTAAATTGGTGGAGATGGAATTAGAGGTAGAAAGACCATCAAGACTTTGGGTTAGCAGCGTGAGCATAGTGTAATTAATACCTAGATCATAGCTATAGCAATAGAAATTTAAAAAGTAGATCCTAGCTATATTATAAGAGAAAAGGTGTGTGATAACAAAATTAAGTGATGTGGAAAGAGTAAGGATTAAAAACTGACTCAGAAGTTTCAGATGTAATTCCTAATTTACCATAGTAGTCCTTGAGTCATTCTGGCAAACATAATGGCAGATTTTCTATATGGATGCTTTCTTTTATTAATCCTGGCAGTCATCAATGGCCAGAATTCTTTAGTAATGAGGATTCTAAACAAAATTTTGTGATATATCAAGCTTATTGAGAAAGTAGAAGAAAAAATACCATTGGCAATAGAGAGGTAACATCCAATGTGATTAAAATTATACAGCCAAGGTAGGGAAAGACAAGTGAACTGGGAAGCTTTAAAGATTTGTTTTTGGTTGCTCTGGATGACCTGATTTACCTTGTCATCTCAGAAATAGAGAAAAGTAGATCATAAACTTTTGAATGGCAGGGCATTGTACTAGGTTTTTTTTTTTTTTTTAATCTCCAGTGTTTGGTATAATGTCTTTCACATAACAGGTACTTCACAGGTGCTTGAGAAATTAAATTCAATTGAATTCATAGACGAAACCCATAGCTCTCCCGTCCAAAAATTAAGATTAAGCCTCAATTTTTTATTGCTATGTCTAATTCATTGAGCTCTCCTTTTGGAGATTGGGAAAGAAAGTCATTCAAAAAGCTCACAGAAATCTACTCCCCCAAGAAACTCTAACAAATTTGTTGCTTCTTATGATGTTTTTGTTTGTAGAAGCCATGAACCCAAAACCCATCAAAAACTCCCACTCCACTTTTACAGATGCTTGAGGAAAGAATATGCAACTTACTATAAATTAGAAGCTGTTCTTTGCAATCTGAAGAATACATTTCTTCCAAAAGATGGAGAGGGGGAGCAAAATCATTAAAGTGTTTGGGATACAACCCCAAATGAGACTAGGTAAAGCTAGATCTATTTAAACAGTTGGAATCATTTCTCTGCCTTCCCCAAGTTATTCCATTTCTAAAATAAAAATTAACAATACAAGATATTTAATTAAATACAAATAACTGGAATTACAGATAGATAACCTAAAGGGAAGAGATGGGGGATTGGGAGGCCTTTTCTGTTTTCCAAACATCTCAGAAATGCCAGAATTTTGGGGGAAGGAGAGAGGGATAACAGTCAAGGAAAAATGTGGACTAGAAAAGAAATCTTATATTAAGCATCATTTTTAATGTGCTCCAAAATTCTAATAAATAAATGTAATAAAATTGTAAAAAATAATTTTATTTTATTTTTACACACTGCACAACTGATTATATCTTTTGCTCAGTGTAAAGCAGGACCTAAAACCAAAATTATATGAACTTTGATCTTTTATTTTCTTCCTATATTTCTCATGAATAAATAGCTCATGTGAACAAAACAAGTTGTTCTCATAAATTCTTAAAATATAGGAATTATTTTAAAGTAATAAAACAGTTTTCCATTCAATTTTCAAAATAAGTCTTGACATTTTATCATATTTTTTTAAAAAACATGAAGAGCTGAGCAATTGTTGATCGTATCTAACCAATGCAGACAGAATAATTGGCTAATTTATTCCATTTCCCCCCAAGTGATGAGACTTTAAAAATATGAATTATTGGTAGAATTGCCTCAAATATCTCCTTTATTTTGTGGCATAGATGCAAATATGGGTAATTATCAGAACACTATCTCTTCAACTCACTTGAAGACTTAGAACAAAAGTTAGTTCACTCTCTAGAAATACAGATTACTTGACAATCTTATCTGTGCCCCTTCATCATCCATATTTTTCAACAAAGGAAACATGCACTTCATAATTATAATCTTCAAACATATTAAGTGGTTAGTCCTTTTCATTGAACTATAAAGTAAGCTAGTCAGACCTAGACTGTTGGCTTTCTTCTGAGTGGTGCTAATGAGAATGCCTGTCCAAATAAGAATGTTCAACTATAATACATCTCCATCAGTAGATGGGTCCAGCCACAAATTTTCTTAATCACTGTGTTGCTGCTGCACATTACACAGCCAGGAACTTTTCCACAGATGTTACACCTGCATCAGAAAACAAATGGGCCTATTTTTGGCTACAGATACTTCTGTTAAAGATAACTCAGGATAGAACTCCACAATAATTACACCTAATTGCTGCATGCAGCAATATCACCATGGCATCTCTTCCACTGTTGAAGAAGAAAAGCAACTGCCATTGAGATAAGGCAATCAACCATGCAACCTTTCAAGTTTAATGAATTTCAACTACAGTAGTTAAGAAAACATCTTCCTTTTTCTGATAGAATTGATAGAAATTCTAATTCTAATTCACTTCAATTCCAGTGATACTTAGTAAGCATTTATTATGGATCAGGCAGTGAAAAGAATATGAGAATCTTTGTTCTTAAGGCATTTTTCCTTAGTGGGTGTGGGAATTGGGAGGAGTTAGAAATGCATTGAAATAATTCAGCATTAAACAGACATTTATTATGTGTAAGACACAGAGCTGATCCCAGTTGTTTGTTCATTCATTTACCTATTTAAAAAAAAAATAGATCTGTACTTTTCTTAGCAGAGGGAACTCCCAATTAAAAACAAAAATTAAAAATTTCCCTATGTGATGCAGGTTTGCATCTGTTCGGTAAGTCATTTACTCAGTCAAAAATATTTATTAAACTCTTAACAATATTCTGGGCACTATGCTAAAGGATGTAAAGAAAGGCAAAAAACAGCAATTGTCCTGAGGAACTCAGTCTAATGACTGTGACAATATTCAGACATCAGCACATAAGCAATCTATATATAGAATAAATTGGAAGTCAAATGGGGGAAGAATTAAGGAAGATCAAAAAAGTCATAAAGAATTGACTGATGTATAACAGTATAAGTGACTTATCCAGAATCACAAGACAGTATATGTCCAAAGAAAGAATGGGAATAGAGAAGGAAAAAAAAAAAGAAAAATAGTCCAGTTTTTAAAAAAGCTCACATTCTGCTGGGGATTCAACCAAACAGAAGAGATAAGTAAATATAAGAAAAACAACTTAGGAGAGAGAACTAGCATTCATGAAAGTAAGGAAAGATTTTCTAAGGAGGGTGCATTGAATTATCTTGATGTAAATGAAGGATTTGACGAGGCCTAAATGAGAAGAGGGAGTATATTCCTGATTTGGGGGACATAGAAGATGAAACATGAAATTTAGGCATCCACATGATCAATTTGCCTGAAACATTGCCTGCTAAAAGGGGCATCATATGAAACAGTTCTAGAAAATTAATCTGGGGCCAGATTATGAGGGATTTTAAATGACATACTGAAAAATTTTTATTTTATTCCTAATGGAGAGCTAGTAAAGATTCATGAGCAAGGAAAACCATGTTCAGAATAGAGTATAATTTTAGTTGCCATGTGACGAATGGTTTGGAGAAGAGAAATGCTGGAAGCATGGAGAATAATGAATAGGTTATTGTAATAGTCTAGGGAAGAAATGATGAGGAAGCTAAAAAAAAGGTGATGATAGGATAAATGGAGACATAATAAATGTGAGAGTTGCTATGGAGGTAGATTTCACAAACTTTGGCAACTAATTAAATTTGGAGAGTCATGAGAGAGAGGGATCAACAAAGTTAAGAAAATCTAAGGTTACAAAGATTTGGATGACTGAAAGAATTGTGGTATCCTCACTAGACACTGGGAATTTTAAGGAAAAAATAATTTTAGGGAGATGATGTTATTTTCTTAGTTACATTTTTAATCTGATTTGGGTGTACTTAGGAGTGCTGTAGTCCTCATGTGGCCTCTTAACTGTGTACTTGGATGTAGAAGGATTTTGAGGTGCTCAATTTGGAGAAAATAGCACATAATAGATGGATTCTAATTTTATAATCAAACTAGGAAGTAAAGTCCTGGCTGAGAAGGATAGAAGTAAAAGACGTAGTTGGAGAGGTTTGAGGAAAGAATACACATTGGAACATATGAGATTAAAGGAGAGGTATGAATCCTTTCAAAACAGATGTCAAATGTGTTCCCAATATGATCAACCCCAACAGAACCCAAGTCCTTTATTCATATCATAACAAATGAATCCGGCACAGCTGAACATATCAGTGAATACAACTTAGAATTATTCAATTTTCCTAGAAAATAAATATGAGATAAAATGGAAAACACACACACACAATTACTCAGAGTGAAAAGACAAATAATTGGATCCCAATTCTACTACTTGCTAGCTGAGTACTCTCATTCCAGTCACTTCTCCTCTGTGAATCTTCTCTGTAAAATGGGGAGGGTGTTATAATGCCAGGCTTATTTATTTTATGAAGTAATAAGATAATAAATGGAGAAAAGTGACATATCACTGTGATATATATAAAAATACAAAGAATTCTTCTTTTAAGATGAAATATTAAGGGAAAAAGACATTATATATAAATTAAACTAGCATATAATTGCCTGTTCAATAAACTTAAAAGAAAAATGGGCTTGGCTGCATATAATTTTTGTTCTATCTCAGAACATGCAAAGTTTAAATTTCTCAGACCTTAAACTGTTAATTTCACATAGATACTGAAACAAATTCATAAAAACAAATAAACAAAAAACCCCCACAACTATACTATTAAACCTGGGCCCACAGTCTGGGAGCAAGAACAAATGTGTGTGTGTGTGTGTGTGTGTGTGTGTGTGCGTGTTTGTAGTTATGTGAGTGTCACATATTTACACACATGTATATATGCACATGTCCACATATATGAACACAAATAGATAGATATAGATGTCCACTAAAGCCAAAAAAATGGTATCTATGATACTACTTAATAATTTATTTGAAGGTGATGCTATTTTTAGGATTTGGGGAAAATGTATTATTTAGAATGTACTCCTTCATTATACTCAAGTAGCATATTATTTTATTCAAACAACTTTTCAGGCATAGAGTAGTTTACTTTTACTCCTCGAACAATTGGAATTAAGAATTGATTATTTTATTACTATACTTTCTATAAAGTAAATTAATAAAGGTAATATAGATTTCTTTCACCAAAAACACATGGAGCTCAATCATTTTAACTGATAAAAACATTCATTACAACAAAGTCAGATGGTTATTGAAGTGCACTCATTCTTTTAGAGCATAATTAATAATTCAGTGAATCTCTTGAGAGAGTTAATAAATATAAATTGGTTTCTTCTTCTAAGTACAAAATTTACTATTAGGAAATGACTCAAGATCTGAAAAGTACACTCTTTGTCAATGTTCCAGAAGATGTCTTCTAGGACCTAACTCTCCATTAGGAGAGAAATGAAGGAAGGAGTTAATGAAAAACCTTCACTCCCAACCCCTTTAAGAGATGAAGGGAGATTTCAGGTTTTGGAACAAAAGAAAGCATGGGATCAAAGTGCATAGGAACACAAATCTATGGTGTGAATGGGTCTTAAAGGTCATTTAGGATCCCTTATTTAACAGATGAGAAAATGGGAAACCCAAAATGGTGATGTAATTTGATAGTCATCTTTCCCTCTCACCCTTCCTCATCTTTTTCTACTTCACTCCCTTCTTCATTTCCCATTTCCTTGCTTTGTCCTTTTTCTCCTTCCCTCTATTCTTTCCTCTGTCCTTCCTTTCCTTCACTTCCTCTCTTCCTTCCTTCTTGTTTCCTTTATTCATCCCTCCCTCTTTCTTTCTCCCTCTCTCCCTCCTTCTGTATCTATAGATCTATATAGCTTTCAGGATTTCTGTAACAAATTACTTTTTTCAGATATTATAGCAAAGCTACTGACTTTTGGTTCACATTACCATCTCCAATGTTCTTCATGAGGAATCAGAAATTACAAAGAAGAAAACAAGTGGAAGAGAAACTATTTTTAATCATTAAAAAGGAAGAAAAAAGATTAGAATTTGAGTATTTTTTCTAAAAAGATAGCGCAATAATCTTACTCATTAGGAAATCTTACTCATTAGGAAATCTTACAGGGAGTGAGAAGACACCTATAGAGAGGGAGACATAACAGCATTATCAAATGACAGCTAAATTAGGATTATCTAACGCTATCCATGCTAATCCATCACAAAACTAATAGACTAACTTCTAATATAATACACAGCATTTAGAGTTCAAATTTATAGTTGATTTTTTTATCTTAAAAGTTCAAATTTATGGATTCCCCCCCCACCCAGTAATATAGTTGAATTAATCAATGGCTGTTAGATGGTACAGTGGATAGAGCACCACACCTAGAATCAAGAAAATCAGAGTTCAGCTGTGGTCTCAGATGCTTACTAGGTGTGTGAACATGGGCAAATCACCTAACTCTGTTTGCCTCTGTTTCCTCACCTATAAAATAAGCTGGAGAAAAAAATGGCAGATCTTTACAGTATTTTTTTAAGAAATCCTCAAATGTGGTCATGAAGAGTCAGACACGATTGAAACAATGTTCTACTAAGCTGCCTCATAGAGTGACTGAAATAATAAATTTGAAGAAATAACTTTGCACACTTAATTTTGGTTTTTTGGCATATTTTTGAAACAACAAAGAATTCAAGAGGATCCGCAGGTATAGTTTTGAATTCTTATGAACAAATTATTTTATTTTTAGTTATAGATACTTTAAGTCCCTCCTTTTTTCAGATTACAGTAACCATACCCTCAATTCTTAAATTTTCTTTCATATACTGAGAAATCTATGCCCCAAAATCAATTATGATCTTCAAAAAACAACAACAACAAAAACTCCAGATATCAGCTACATATTAGCTTTTAAAATTTTTTTATAAAGACCTGATTTGGAGTTTACCAGAATAAAAGAAGTCATACTTTTGAGAAAGGATACGTGTATGTGGAAATAAGAGCTGAAGGAAAACTTTAGAATCAGGACTGTAAGGTTTCGAGGGTCAACTCTGATACAGCAGACTATGTGACCCAGGCCAGGTCCTTTAATATTTTAGTTCTTCATGATCAATTGGTCAGTCTGCACTAATATTGAGAGTTCCCTATAGAAACAAAAATCATACATCTTGTGCAAAAAAAAGGTGGAAGTAGACCAGGCATTTTTTTTGTTCATATTTTCAGGGACATCAGAATACTATTATGTCTGTTGTATGCTTATAATTGCAGAAATCATGTGTTCTACTTCATTTTTTCTTCACATTGGCCAGTACAATGGTCAACATGTATTTGGTTCTGGGCATATACTGTTGACAGACTTTTGGAAGATATATTTTGTAAAAAATGCTATTTCTGATATTTTGTAGGAAAAAAAATCAGGAGAAAAACCTCTTACCAAAGTTACTGAAATCAAGAGACTATTTAAAACTTCATATCCTACAGGATATAAAAAGACTATATTTGCTAAGGTGAAATATATCATATCAGCTTGAAAACAAACTACCTAGAAAAAATGTATATGAATGAAACTTGTGATTCTTGTTCATAAACACTTAGAAGGTTTCAGTCTCTCTAAAAATGACATTATATAAATCAAAAAGACATAAGTGAAAAAGCTCATTCCATCAAGAAGCTATTTTTAATATTTTATTTTTAATAAACTTTTAGTGTTGTATTATTTTATATTACCTAAATTCCTTTAAATGTCTTTTCCCCTACACCTTCTAGAAAGCATCATATATATATATATATATATACTTTTAATAGGAAATTTAATAGGAAAAATACTTTAATAGGAAAAAAGAAAAAAGAAGAGAAAAATCATCAAAATCAATCAATACATATAAAGAAAATGTATTCAATGCTTCATAACCATAGGGCTCCCACCTCTGCAAAACAGTGGGTAAGATGGCTCATGTTTCTCTTTTTAGATTCTATATTTGTAATAGGTACTAATATAGAAATGAGATTCTTTTTTGAAGAAGGTCATAATTGATTTTGGAGCATAGATTTCTCAGTGTATGAAAGAAAATTTAAGAATTGAGTATGATTATTGTAATATGAAAAAAGGATCCAAAATATCTATAACTAAAAATAAAATAATTTATTCATAAGAACTCAAAAATATATCTGAGGACCCTAATAAAATCGTGCATTTCCCTCCATTTTCTATATCTTACACTCATGCATCTTCCACTTCCACATCTTTATTCTTTTAAATCCATAAAATTTTTCTTTTGATAAATTTTTAAAGGATGCAACCAAGTTCAGTTAATATGTCAAGATATAAAACGGTTGGAGATGGAGGAAAGGAGGAAAGAAAGAGAATAAACAGAAAACAGAAGCAAAATTGTCAAACTATAAGCAAGGGGGGAAAACAAGAGCATATGTTCCAACAATATCCTAGTATGGGAAGAAAATAGATATTTGATTATTTTTGCTAATGTTTTTAATATCCTTTACTACATTCCAAAGTGAGAAAAAAAGATGAAGAAATGTACTTTCTTTTTAGATCTAAGTGATTTACCAGAAAAAAATCTCCTTTTGATGTCCAAATAACTAATAAATACACAATGAAATCTAAATCCACTTAAAAAATGTCTATAGGAAAGCTCCACTCAATAAGCTTAGTAGGCAGATATTCACTGTACCTGCAAAGGGCAGGAATAGGGATTAAAGAAAAGTTGGGAACATTAACTTTAGAATTATGAAGTGAAAAACAGAAGCTCAATGTGTTTTTGTCTTAGGTTCTTTTAGAATGCCACACATTTGTTAGGAAATCTAGAGAATTTTTAAGAGGGTATATATGATCTAGAAAATGCTATGAGTACTTTCTGGATGAGTAATATTAGAGAATTATAAATTTATTATTTTAATATTCTGAGTTGACTTTAGTGCTAAAATCTCAGTATGATTTCATAGCATTTCATCAGCTTTAAAATTGACATTTTCAATTTATTCTGAAATATTAAAAAAATTAAATGAGAATTTTAAGAAATAGCTATATTGTAGTTTGCTATTTTTAAAATTACAATCAGGCATAGGCAAGTGTTATATTCCTAAGAAAAATGTGTTTAATGTTTTAATATTATTGAGCTCCTATAAATGACTATTTATTGACAATTAATTTCAATAATAGTTATATATTTTTTTCCTGAGGGAAAAATTCCCCCTCCCCTGTCTCTACCAAGGAATTGAATAATTTGTTTTAATATGTATCAACAAAAGGCTTTTCTATTATAAATATAAACAAGATTCAATTTTGTGATGTGAGGATAACTACATATTTGGTAGGAATGAATTTTTTCTATATTTTCTAAGGATTTTAAAATACATTTTTTGGACTTTGTAAGCTAGCCTTTCTGACTGCCCCCCTTCCAACCAATCTAATTTAGTTTAATCTTGGAATCAGTTTCTACTCCCCATTTCCAAATGATACTGAGTTGAGAGTGGGTGGGAGGGGTGTTGCATATCAGAAAAAATGAACAGAAAGAAGATATGATATTTGTGATTAGAGGAAGAAAAAAGAGAGATAGTGAAATTATATATATATGTATATAATATATATATATATATATATATATATATATATAGTTTTTCTGAGATTTGAGAATTTGAAATTCTAAAGAAAACTAGATTTTTTTTTGCAGTGTTCTTTGTTTGGGATATTATTTCTTCGAGGTAGGGAAGTCCCAGTGAGAAACCACTAGCTAACAATATATATCAGCTATTATTCTGCTATTTAAATTTTCAAAGTACAAATAAATAAAATTGTAACCATTATTTACTCATATTCTTCATTTGGAACTAGGTTCCCTGACATAACATTGTTTATTAGCACAATTCATATTTCTTATTGAAGATGATACTTGAAATAAATTCTTTTGAAAATTTTCATGCTGTTATAAAATGTTTTAAAATTGAACTAAATTCAGAAGTTGGAAATGGATTTGTATTCAACCCATTAAGAACCATGGAATTCAAAATCTCTTAAAACAGTGGTATGTCAAAGTGGCTATGAAATGATTTTTGGTGGAACTAATCATGTAGCCCTAAACTACTTCATGGCATAGTAGATAGAACCCTGGGTCTAATGGCAAGAAGACTTGGCTTCAAATCCAGCCTCAAACACTTATTGTGATCCTGAATAAGTCTCATTACCTCTGCCTAAGTTTCTTCATCTATATAAAAAAGGATAATTATTCCATCTTGCACAAAGAATTGTTGTGAGGATAAAATGAGATACTTACAAATTTTTTTCAAATCTCAAAAAACCATCATTGTTGCTTGGTGGTGTCCAATTCTTTGTGATCCCATTTGGGTTTTCTTGGCAAGGATCCTAGAGAGCTCGGCTATTTCCTTCTCCAGCTTATTTTACAGATGATGAAACTCAGGCAAACAAAATTAAGTTGCTTGCCCAGGATGACACAGCTACTAGGTGTCTATGGATACATTTGAACTTGTGAAAATGAGTCTTCCTGATTTCAATCCCAGTACCCTATCCACTGTTTCAACTAGATGCCCCTCTAAAGAGTTATCCACATCTTAGTTATTCATCCTCCTAATATTGTTATTGTCATCATTATCATATACGGTGAGTTTTGAAATTCAGTAATCTACTTCTTTGAATTTCTTCCTTTGTATAATTTTATTTAAAAAGGCAACTGATACCAGTGGCTTCAATGATATGAATGGCTATCAAAGTTACTCCTCTAATCCTGATTTTTTGTTGTTGCATTGGATGAACCTTATGACATGCTCTATGACATTTAACAGAGATAAGAAAGTATCTGATGATCAATAAAGAATTATAGATAAAGATAATCTAGAAGATAGCTATACATCCTGAAAAAGAAGAATAGAAGGTATATTGGTGAGAGGCACTCATCTCTGATATCCTAAGGCAATTATTACAAGCAAATTACAGACAATTAAAATGATAACAGATGAGCAGCTAGATGGCACAGTGGATAGAGTACACCCCTGAAGTCAGGACAATCTGAGTTCAAATCTAGTCTCAGACACTTAACACTTTCCTGGCTGTGTGACCCTGGGCAAGTCCCTTAACTCCAATTGCCTCAGCAAAAAAAAAAAAAAAATGACAACAGATGTCATGCAGAGGTACATAGGAGTGGAAGAAGTATCAGTCATTGTTTAATGTTTTTATGCAAAAAAACCTCAATATATTTTTGTTGTGTACCATAAATAGGAGCTCCATAATTGAAGAATGAGATAAAATTTCACTAGACTAGAACATCTTAAATTCAGGATTAGTTAATAAGTAATGATTATAAAAGTTATATAGGGTATTATTTCTTGGATGATCTCTTAGGAAAATATATCTAAGTAAAACCCCAAAATTGTCCAAAACATACAACAGAAGATATTAACCCATGCCAAATAGTCTAATTGAGAGACTACATATATGTTCATCAATAAGAGTTGAGCTGGCAACAACAAGATTATGCAATGATCAATTCTGATGGACATGGTTCTTTTCAACAATGAGATGATCCAGGCCAGTTGCAAATAATGTTATGATGAAGAGAGCCATCTACATCCAGAGAGAGGATTCTGAGAACTCAGTGTGGATCACAAAATAGTGTTTTCACTCTTTTTATTGTTGTTTGCTTGCATTTTATTTTCTTTCTATTTTTACCATGTTTAACATATATTGGATTACTTGCCAGCTAGGGGAAGGGATGGGGGAAAGATGGGGAAAAATTGGAGCACAATGTTTTGCAAGAGTTAATGATGAAAAATTATCCATGCATATGTTTTGAAAATTAAAAAGCTTTAATAAAACAATAAGAGTTGAGCAAATGTACTTCTGTTTATGCATCTATGATGGATGATGGTTATATGATATTGTGTGTACTCGGATAGTTAAGGTATTAGGTTTTTTTTTCCTAAGTCTCTCTTTCTTCTTAAAATATTTGCCTTAAAGTCTCTCAAAATAGAAAATGAGTAAGGAATAAAATTAAAAAAATAAATATGTTTTAAAAATATGTCACAAATTATTTTCTTTTTTTCCAATTCTTAACATTTTTATTTGAACTTTTGACCTCTAAATTCTATCTCTCCCTACTTCTTTCCCTCTCTCCTTCCTGAGATAGTAGGCAATCAGATATGGAATTATCTAAGATATTTTCAATACAAAAAGACGAATAAAATTTTAAAAAACAAACTAAAAGAATGCCAAGCTTCAGTCTGTATTCAACCAATATCAGTTCTTCCTCTGGAGATGGATATGTTTCATTATAAGTTCTTTGGGATTGTCTTGGATCATTGTATTGCTGTAAATCACCAAAGCATTCACAATTCTTCATTGAAAAAAATTGCTGTTTCTGTGTACAACATTCTCCTACTTCTGTCCACTTCACTATGCATCAATTCATATAAATTTTAACAGATTTTTCTGACATTATCTTGCTTATCATGTTTTATAGCACAATATTACATTACATAATATTATATTATCACAACTTTAGTTATCCCCCAATTGATAGGCATTCCTTTAATTTCTAATTCTTAACCATCACAAAAAAATGCTGCTATAAAGATTTTTTTTTTGCATTTTTTGCATGTCTTTGGGATATACACCTAGCAGTGTATTGCTGGATCAAAGGGAATGCACAATTTGATAACCTTTTGGGCACAGTTCCAAATTGCTCTCCAGAAAGTTTGAATTAGTTCATAACTCCACCAACAATGCATCAGTGCCTCTGTTTTCCTACATCCTCCGCAACATCCAAAACTTTTCTTATTTTTGTCATATTAGCTAGTCTAAAAGGTATGAAGTGGCACCTCAAAATTGTTTTAATTTTCATTTCTCTGATCAATAGTGATTTAGAACATTTTTTCATATGACTGAGTAACTTTCATTTCTTTGTCTGAAAACTCCGTGTTTATATTCTTTGACCATTTATAAATCACTTGTCAATTGTATAAATTTTACTCAGTTTTCTACATATTTGAGAAATGAGACCTTTATCAGAGATACTTATTGCAATTTCTTCCTGATTTTCTGCTTTCCCTTTAATTTTGGTAGAAGTGGTTTTGTTTGCACAAAACATTAATTTTATATAATCAAAATTATTTCTATTTTACATTTTGTAATGCTCTTTATCTCTTCCTTAGTCCTAAATTCTGACCTTATCCATAAAACTGACAGATAAACTATTCCATGTTCTCTTAATTTGCTTCTGTTAACACCCTTTATGTGTAAATCATGTACCCATTTTGACCTTATCTTGGTATAGTGTGAGATGTTGGTCTATACCTAGTTTCTGCCATACTGTTTTTTCAGTTTTCCTAGCAGTTTTTTTCAAATAATGAGTTATTGTTCCAAAAGCTTGAATCTTTCGGTTTATCATATACTAAATTAATATGTTCATTTACTGTAATATAATTTGTACCTAAACTTTTCCACAATGGACAGTAGCAAGACATTATTGTATATCCTGCAAATTTTCTAAAGTTGTTAATAATTTTAAGCAGTTTTTAATTGATTCTCTAGGATTTTCTCATCATATCATCTGCAGAGTATTAAGTTTGGTTTCCTCATTACCTATCACATTCTTTTAATTTCTTTTCCTTCTCATTACCTATCATTTTCCTATAATTTCCTTTCCTTCTCTTATTGCTATAACTAAAATTTCTAGTATAGTATTGAATAATAGAAGTGATAATGGGCATCCTTGCTTCACCCCAATTGTATTGGGAAGGCTTCCAGTTTATCCCCATTACAGATAATACTTAGTGATAGCTTTAGATAAGTATCACTTATCATTTTAAGCTAAGCTCCATTTATTTCTATGTTTCTCAACAATTTAAGTAAGAATAGGTGCTGTATTTTATCAAAGACTTTTTCAGCTTCTCTTTTGGTAATCATATGATTTTGGTTGGCTTCATTATTATTATTATTTATTTTATTATTGTTATTATTTTTACTGAGGCAATTGGGATTAAGTGACTTGCCCAGGGTCACACAGCAAGGAAGTACTAAATGTCTAAGGTCAGATTTGAATTCTTCCTGACTTCAGGGATGGTACTCTATCCATTGTACTACCTAACTGCCCCTGGTTTCATTAATGAGATGGCCAAATTATGCTGACAGTTTTTCTAATATTTAACTAGCTTTGCATTCCTGGTATAAATTCCACCTGGTCATTTTGTGTCATCCTGATGATAGAATTTTATTTAAAATTTTTGTATCAATATTCATTAGGGAAATTAGTATATAATTATCTTTCTCTGTTTTGGTTCTTGTTGGTCTGATTATCAGTAATATATTTGTTTCATACAAGGAATTTGGTAGGACTCCTTATTTACTTGTTTTTCAAAATAGTTTAGATGGCATCAGAAGTGATTGTTCTTTAAATGTTTGATAGAATTTGTTTGTGAAACCATCTAGTCTTAGGAATTTTTTCTTGGGAAGTTCATTGATGGATTTAATATTTTTCTAAGACTGGGTTAGTTAAGTATTTTATTTCTCCTTCTGTTAATCGGGATAATTAAAATTTTTGTAAACAATCCATTTCATTTAGATTATGAAATTTATTTACATATAATTTAGCACAATTGTCTTAATTTCCTCTGCATTGGTGATGAATTACCCTTTTCATTTCTGATATAAGTAATTTGGTTTTCTTCGTTCCTCTTAATAATGAATTTAATCAATGATCTGTCCAATTTGTTGTTGTTGTTGTTTTTAATATCAACCTAACTTCTAGTTTTGTATCTTAGTTCAATGGTTTTCTTAGTTTAAATTAATATTATTAATTTCTCTTTTCATATTTGGGATTTTTAATTTGTTTTTTACATATATTTTTTTTACCTTGAATGCCCAATTAAGTGATCTTCTTTTTCTCTATTTTATTGATATAAAAAGTTTGAGATATACAGTTTTTCCCTAAGAACCCTTTGACTGCATCCCATAAGTTGCATTCTCTTGAATGAAATTATTTGTTGTTTCTATGATTTGTTATTTGGTCTACTCATTCTGTAGGATTAGATTATTTAGTTTCAAATTAATTCTTGGTCTATTTTTCCATGGTCCTTTATTACATATAATTTTCATTGAATCATGATCTGAAAAAGATGCATTTCATAGTAAGGTTTTTATACCCTGACGCATGGTCAATTTTCTTTTGTAGGTGCCATGTAGCACTGTGAAAAAGATATATTCCTTTCAATGTTTATTCAAATTTCTCCAAAGGTTTATCACATTCAACTTTTCTAAAATTCTATTTACCTCCTTAACTAATCTTGCTTGTTTATTTTGTGGTTAGATTTATCTAGTTTTGTTAGAGGGAGATTGAAACCTTCTTCTAGTACAATTTTGTTGTCCATTTCTTCCTGTTAAGTTCTCCTCTAAGAATTTGGATGTGATGCTACTTGGTTTATGTTTAATATTGATATGACTTCATTGTTCAAGATACAGTTTTCTTCTTCTCTTTTAATTAGATCCATTTTTGCTTTTGCTTTGTCATTATCATTATTGCTAATTATGCTTTCTTTGAGTCAATTGAAGCGTAATAGATTGTACTCCAGCTTCTTATCTTTATCCTATGTGTATCTATTTGTTTCAAATATGTTTGTTATAAACAACATATTGTAAGATCCTGGTTTTTAATCTATTCTACTATGGGTGAGTTCATTCATATATGTAGTTACATTAACTAACTGTGTATTTCCCTCCATGCTATTTTTTTTTTTTACTTTATTATCTCCCCTTCTCTTTTACTCTCTCCTCATCTTTTCCCTCTTCACAATGTTTTACTTTACTAACATACCCTCCCTTTTATCAGTCCTACCTCCATCTTCTATTATCCCCACCCCCCTTTACTCTCTTATAGGGCAAGATAGATTTCTAAATTCAACTGAGTGTGTACTTTATTCTCTTTTTGAGCCAATTTTGGTGACAGAAAAGTTTGTTTTGGGTGTCATACCCCTCCAACTCCTACATCTTTCCCTTCACTATAACAGCTCTTTCATGCCTTTCTATGTGGGATAATTTATTCCATTCAATCTCCCCCCCTTCTTCCAATACAATTTTTCTTCTCACCCCTTTATTTTGGTTTTTGGGGTATCATTCCAATAAAGTCACCTTATATTCTACATTCTTTCTAATTGCTCTTTTAATAACAAAGTTATTAGTCACAAATATGATCTTCCAATGTAGAAAATAAAAATAATAATCTTATTGAATTTCTTATGTTTTCTTTCTTATTTGTGTTTTTATTAACCTTTTTTATCTATTTTCCATGAATCTGATATTGGAAGTTTTTTTTTTTTTAATTTAGCTTTGGTCTTTTATTTAGAAATACTTGAAAATTGTCTATTTTGTTAAATATACATTTTTTTTTATCCTGAAAGATTATATTCACTTTTTCTGGGTAGGTGATTCTTAGTTGTAATCCTAATGCTTTTGCCTTTTGGTATATCACAGTCCAAATACTGGTTCTTTAATGTGAAAACTGTCAAATCCTGTGTAATCCTGTCTGTAGCTCCACAATATTTAAATTGTTCCTTTTTGGGTACTTGTAACACTTTCTCTTGATCTATGAGCAATGGAATTTGGCTATGATGTTTCTTGGGAGTTTTTATTTTAAGATCTCTTTCAGGTGGTGATAATGGATTCTTTCAATTTTAGTTTTGCCTTCTGATTCTAATATGAGGGAAGTTTTCTTTCTTGAAAGATGTTGTTCAGTCTTTATTTTTTGATCATGGTTTTCAGATAGTACAATAATTTTTATATTTCATCTCCTGGATCTATTTTCTAGGTCAGTTGCTTTTCCAATGAGCAATTTCACATTTTCTTCTATTGCTTTAAAAAATTAAATTTTTTTTTATTTTATCTTGATGCTTCATACTCATTAGTTTCCATTGTTAAATTTTATTTTAAAAGGGATTATTTTCTTCAATGTGCTTTTGTACTTCCTTTTCCATTTGATCAATTCTATTTTTTAGGGAATTACTTTCCTTGGTAAATTTTTATATATCTTTCTCCATGCTATTGACTTTTTTCCCCATGATTTCCATGCATTACTCATTCCTTTTCTCATTTTTTCTCCCACTTCTTCAATTTGCTTTTAAAAATCCTTGTAAAGCTCTTCCAGGAATTCTTTTTGGGTCTGAGACCAGATTATATTTTTTCTGTGAGGCTTCACATGAAACTGTTTTGACAATACTGTTCTCTAGTAATTTTATGCCTTGATTCTCTCTATAACCAAAGTACCTTTCTATAGTCAAGGTCTTTTTTTGAAGTTTGCTTATTTTTTTTCTGCCTTTTTGCGACTTTTTTTTTTAATATGAAAATTGGGCTCTGGTCCTACACTATTCCCTAGTTTCTTGTACTGTTGGCTTTCAGTGGGCTTCAGAGTTTAGCTTTCTCTGAAGGCTTCCATTCTGGCTTGTACTGGAAGGTGGGGCCTCCCTGTTGGTTTTTTCAAGGTATAGGGTTTAGCTCCTGGTCTGCTCCAAGGGTGGGACCCTGCAGTTGGGTTGCTATGGAAATAGTCTGGCTCCTAGTAGGGTCTTACTTATTGTTGGCCAGCCTGGGGTGTGGCTTTACCAATACATTAGCAATGGGGTCAAGGCCTTCATGGAGGTGGGGTCACAGGAGTGAGGCTTTGCTAGCCTGCCCAGACTGCTCACTTCTTTAGGGGGCTGCTGGCTTGCAGAAGGGTGGAATCTCACTGGTTAAGTACTCCAGATTTGGACCCTTGATGCAGACCCTCTGCTGTGAGGCTGGCTATTGTTGCTGCTGTTCTTGCACCTCATTCTCCTTCCAGCCAGATTGGTAAATTGTTTTCCTGCTCCTGGATCAATACTGAGGTGGTTTTCTAGTTGATAAGAGGGGAATTTGGGAGAACTTCAGAGGATTCCTTCCTTACTCTTCTTTGGCACCAGAAATATGAAGCAGAAACAAACAGAAAAATTAGTGAAATGATACTTGTAGTCATAAAGTATTAAAGTCTTAATTCCATCTAGGATTTATTTATCTTAGGTGATAAAAGCACTTTAGATGCTTTAGAAGCATCATTGAATAGTGGAAAGAACACTGGACTCAGATCCTAAAGATCTCATATTTTAGTTTTTTGCTCAATTACTAACAAAGTACATAATCTTGGACAATCTACTTTTCCTTGGATCTCACTTATTCTCTTCTGTGAAATGAGAGGAGTACATTCCAATATGTCCAAGAAATCCTCAGCTGAAAACTTTTTTGTCCCTAACTATTCCTTTCAATGATTCTCTAGAGAAAAAATATTTTGAAGGTATTTTTCAGGTATATACTGCAACTGACGACATCAAAATGTAAAACTCTTTAAATGATTTGGATGTGTTGATTGAACATATAAACACTACAAATTTCATTTTGTTTGTTTTCCCCCCTGGTCTCTATTTCAAATTCAGGATTTTTTTTAATGGGCCTAAATAACAAGAGAATAATTTAATACTAGGCAGATTTTGAAACACCCTACCCCTTTCTTATTTTCTCACATGGTAAGAAAATAAGACTGAGGAAACCATCTGTTTGAAAAGAATCAAGTCAAATAATTAAATTAAAAAAAAGACTTCCATGGAGCTTTTGGAACCACCTATTTCATGAAGTTTGTATTTCAAAGAAGAGATTATTTGATTTTAAGTGTTAGCCTGCTATTTACTATCTTGTGGCATCTATAGCCAAGGATTTCTCTTTCAAACTATTTGATCTATGTCTGGTCAATGTTTGATTGAATTACACTAAATAAAGCTTCAGAAAAAAATTCTCATGTTAGTGTACTAGCATAACATTTATTGTCTCCTCTGGCAAGATAACAGCAAAGAACAATGAATCATCTATATAGCATTGCTATCAAATGAAGTACAAATAGAAGCTTTGTGATATGGCCAGATTTATAATATAGGTTTTTTAACACAAAATAATTTTAGACAATATATTTTAAGTAAAATAAAGCCAAGTAAAATTACTGTTTTGTCAATGAATTTATATAGCCAAATACTCTAGTCAATATGTATAAAATAAATGCTGTGTAAGTAGGGAAAATACAGATTCATGATTATTTCATTAACATTAAATTTCTTAATAGAGCTAAACTTACTATAAATTATTCAATATGCACAACCTCTCCAATAGCATGTCATAGTTTAAGACTTCTTAAGGTCTGCTAAATTTCTCCATATGCAAAATTTTCTCTCTGGGATCTAATGATTTCCCCCAAAATCAATGCCTTATTCCTAAAATGGTATTACTTTTCTAAAAAACCCTCAGAAGGGATTATAACTTCACTCAGATAATAGTTTATTATTTATTAAGAAGATGTTCCATTATAGTGGTTCTTGTATTTTCTTCATATCTTACTCTTTATGATATTTCTCTTACTCATCACATACATTTAATTTACATAATTTATGTTGTTTTTGAACAAAAGGCAGCATTTGGGGGGTTAAAATGTCAAATTAAAGACATGGATCATATTGCAATAGTCTCTGTTTTACATATTTGAAGAAACACCTCAAACATTCACTGCAACCTTCTAAGTCATATGCTTAGTGAATAATATCATTTAATTTTATTATGACATTTCAGTCATAAGGCTATTCAGAAAGAAAAAAAATCCTTTATTTTGCATGACAGTTTCTTCTTTGGTACAAAACCTCTTTTTCATCCAGTATAAACTACAAAAGAAATTTTAATCCATGAAAGCAAGAGCAGAAAAAACAACTAAGTACCTGATATGATTCTATGTGACGTTAAAGTCTTATTGACAAAACTCTTCCACCTAGCTGTTTAAAATTCCATGATTAAACATTCATTCATTTAACTTAAGCTAAGCAGATCATATTCTTTCTTTCCCCTGATATAAATACTTGTAAATAATCATCAAAAATATCTACAGGTATTTTGGTTGATTATCAACAAATCATTAGTCATTATCAGTCATTCTCTCCTGAGTAGGCTTCTCAAAACCTTTTCTGATAAAGTTTCAGGAAATGCGAAATAAGAAGTAGGAGAGCACTAGATGCTTAAGGCAGAAGGAAAGTGTAATATTCACAGAGAGGACAAAGATTTTGGAGCCTGGGGCAGGGGACAAAGAAGACAAGCCTAGATCAATTCCCAGCTTTGCCCAGAAGCAGCTCTGCATATAGGCTAGGGCATCCAATGACTATTTTACTTTTTTCACTTTGTGATCCAAATTATTTGTAAATGTAACATTTCTAAGTCTAAAGAATAAAAGTCAATATATCATCAAAATTACTTGAGATTCAAAAGAAAATGTTAGTGGAAAAAATTTTTGCCAAAGGGAAAACATTAACCTTACCTATTCCAATGGGAATGAGTACTCTTTACGATAAAGTGAACAGAAATAGCTACTGTACATTAATATGTAATAAGCATCATGTTTTCTGAGCTATTGCCCTGCTTTAACTTCTTTCTCATTTACTTTGATGCTGGTTCATCAAAACTGTTTTAAAAATTAATACTGTGTTCAATCCTCTCCACAAACAGTGTCATATGGGGTGGGAGAGTGGAAGGTTCAAAAATATATGAAGGAAAGTGTGTATTTGCCACATTAACAACCAGCTCTCTAGTATCATGTATTAATTTGCTAACTCCATAATTAAGTTTTTAAAAAGGTACTAAAATTTTCACTTGGGAAGAAAATATTAATATTAAGTCCTCTTGGTGATCCACTTAAATGTTTCATTTTGTTATTTATAGATATAGATATAGATATATAGATAGCTTGTTGTTTATTAATTGGTTTTAGAAAATAAATTAAAATCATTGTTATTCAGCTCAATGTTCCTTTTTTTTGTAATTAGGACAAATTAAGATTTAAAAAAAAATATATATATACTCTGGAATCTTTAATAAGAATAGTAAGGGTATCTCAAAAAGTTATGAGTAGCTTTGGGGACCATTAAGAAAACCTCTGAAGGATAAAGTGAACATAACAACATCTAAAGAGACAATTTCAGAATTATAGAGTTAGAAAAGATTTGTTTGGTCCTCTTTACAATATCTTTACCAGATGGTCATTGAGTCACTGGACAAAAACTTACAAAAATGTAGCACCCAATATATTCCAAGTCAGCCCCTTCCATTTATGAACAATTCTAACAGTTAGAGTATATTCCTTGTACTGAACTAAAATGCGCTTCTTTGTAATTTTCACCCATTGGTAATTTCTGCCATCTGTAGCAAAACAGAACACATTTGATTTTACTTTAACAAATAGTCCTTCAAAAAATCTAGAAATAATGATTTGCCTCCCACAAAGACTAGGATATTAGCTTTTATTATTATTCTTTTTTAGTTGTTACAACAAAAAGGCAATTCATATTGAGTTTGTGTTATATATTAATACCCTTAAATCTTTTTATGACAAATTGATATCTAAACATACACTGCCCTATCCCAATCTTGGACTTCTGAGATTGATTTTTAAACCCATATTCAATAGTTACCATTTATTCTATTAAATTTTTCCTATTAGATTCACTTCAATATTCAAACTTACCAAGAATTTTTTAAAAAATACTTTCTCATAAAATTTTTTGTCATCCTTCCAATATTTGTTATCTAAAAATTAGTGAGCATGCCATTTGTGGTTTTTAAGTCATTGATTAAAAAAAAAAGTTTATATTTCTAGTCATATGAAAAGATGCTCCAAGTCATTATTAATCAGAGAAATGCAAATTAAGACAACTATAAGATACCACTACACACCTGTCAGATTGGCTAAGATGACAGGAAAAAATAATGATGATTGTTGAAGGGGATGTGGGAAAACTGGGACATTGATGCATTGTTGGTGGAGTTGTGAACGAATCCAACCATTTTGGAGAGTAGTTTGGAACTATGCTCAAAAAGTTATCAAACTGTGCATACCTTTTGATCCAGCAGCGTTACTACTGGGCTTATATCCCAAAGAGATTATAAAGAAGGGAAAGGGACCTGTATGTGCACGAATGTTTGTGACAGCCCTTTTTGTAGTGGCTAGAAACTGGAAACTGAATGGATGCCCATCAGTTGGAGAATGGCTGAATTAATTGTGGTATATGAATATTATGGAATATTACTGTTCTGTAAGAAATGACCAACAGGATGATTTTAGAAAGGCCTGGAGAGACTTACACGAACTGATGCTGAGTGAAATGAGCAGGACCAAGAGATCATTATATACTTCAACAACAATACTATATGATGACCAGTTCTGATGGACCTGGCCATCCTCAGCAACGAGATCAACCAAATCATTTCCAATGGAGCAGTAATGAACTGAACCAACTATGCCAAAGAGAAAGAACTTTGGGAGATGACTAAAAACCATTACATTGAATTCCCAATCCCTATATTTATGCCCACCTGCATTTTTGATTTCCTTCACAAACTAATTGTACAATATTTCAGAGTCTGATTCTTTTTATACAGCAAAATAACGTTTTGGTCATGTATACTTATTGAGTATTTAATTTATATTTTAATGTATTTAACATCTACTGGTCATCCTGCCATCTAGGGGAGGGGGTGGAGGGTAAGAGGTAAAAAATTGGAACAAGAGGTTTGGCAATTGTTAACGCTGTAAAGTTATCCATGCATATAACCTGTAAATAAAAGGCTATTAAATAAAAAAAAAAATAAAACAAAAAAAAAGTTTAAATAGCACAGAGCCAGATGTGTCTGAAGCACACTATTGAGGTACTCTGACATGCTAACATTGAATTGTTAATGACTTACATTTTAATTCCAGCTATCCAAGTAGTTCTAAGAATAGCTAATTTTATTAATACCAAGTCCACATCTATACATATTTTTCACCGAAATACACTGAAGGACAATATCCAATGGTTTGCTAAATTCTAAGAAAATTATATATACGGTGTTTAATTAATATACTAATCTTTAGTAAGCCTAGGGGGACAAGAAGCCAGTATGTCCTGTTCTGAATGAAATCCTGCCTTTTTGCAATCACTTTTGTAGATCTTCAAGAAATATTTATTCAATGGTTTGTTCTAGAATTTTCTATAGTATTCAAAGTCAAGTTCATTTGCCAGTATTTTTCAGACTCTTCTCCTCTGTGGTATTCTTCTCATTTTCCCAATATTTCAAGTATCACTGACAGTAACACAGCAGTTACATTTATCAGGAGGAGGTGGCACCTGAGTTGGCTCCTGGAAGGAGGTGAAAAAACTTTCAAAGTCAGAGCTGGGGTGAGGAAATTCATTCCAAAAATGAGGGGGGGAAGATTAACACAGACATGTAGAAAGGAGAAGAATTTAAATGAATAAGAGTTCCTTTTAGCCGAAATATAGAGCATGGGAAGAGGAAAAGATAATATGTTATAGGTTTGAAAAGGAAGGTAATAACTATATTTTGGGGAACATGAATGTTAGTTCCAGTTTTGAATTTTCTTAGTAGTTAATAAGAAACCTTTGAATTTTATTTTTGTTTTCTTACTTTAGTGATGGAATACTCTGTTTATAGTAGCACATTAGAAAGATATTTACCTAATATGTTTCATACCAGGATATAGTATGAAGGATGAATAGGAGTAAGGGAACAGACTGGGGGCTAAAAGACTATATAATAGGCTAGGCAAGAAAAATGAGAAACCTGAAATATGATCACTGAAGTGAAAATAGAACAGAAGGGAAGGGCGTCAGAAATGCTTTAGATAAAGAATCAACAAGACTTAACAAATGACTGGTTACACAGAGTGAATGCAGGGAAAGAGTCAAGTTATTTATCTGAATAAATGATAGGATGGTGATGCCATCATGAGAAAATGAGAATTTAAGATGCAAGTTTTGTGATGGAAATGAAAAATTCATTTTTGAATATTTTACTATTAAGATGCAAGCAGGACATTTAGGCAAGGAGGGAAAAGAACTGGACCCATGATAGCATTTATGTAGGAGAGATAGCTATTTAGAAATCATCTGTATAAAAGTGATCATTTAAGCCATTGGAGTTGAGAAAATACCCAAGGGAGAGGACACAGAATTCTATACTATATCTATAATATTCTATATAATTTACTTTATTTATTATAATTTAATTATAATTTATATAATAATAATATGTAATAATATGTAATATGTAATAATAATAATATAAATTATATAATAATAATAATATATAATATAAATTATTATAATATTATAAATTTATAATAAATATAAAGTATAGTATAATATTAAGTAGTATAGAATTAATATTAAGAAATAATAGAATAATAATAATAATAGAATTGGCAATAGATGTTCCAAGATCTCTTCTTTTTTATGCAAAATATTAACCTGTCGTATTATTGTAAAGAAAATAAAACCTTCATTCTATTCAAATTGTAACTCAAATGAATACGTCTGTGATTTTATGCTTTCATGGATTTTGATGCAGAATATAACCATCAATTCTTGTCTATCTTGTGCAACTCTGGTCTCTAGGTCTCTGGTCTCTGTCTCTTGCCTTTATCTCTCTGTCTCTCTCTCTCTCTCCGTCTCTCTGTGTGTGTCTCTCTCTCCCCATCTCTTTCTCCATCCACGTCACCTTTTAAAAAACTTCACTATATCTTATCATGTTCCTCCATGATTTTTTCTTGATAGCTTTATAATTCTTTATCTTTTCTGCCCTTATCAGTTAGACTCATTAAAAAAGTGTCATCTAAAGCCTCTGAAATGTGGATTATAACTTCATTATTCAACTAGAACTACTGTCTTTAAAATTACATTGATCTCTCAATTGCCAAATTTAATTGCTTCTTCTTAATCTAATTTTTCTCAGTTTCTGAAACAACACTGGCATTGTGAATCACTTTTTATTCCTGGGCATCATCTCCATTCTGGTTTTTTTATGCTTGTTTTTTCTTTATTCTCCTACCAATATGACCAGTTTTTCTTACTTACCTTTGTAGTATCTTCAACTATGAAGCCCACCAATTTGGGAGTTCCTCAGGAACTAGGCTTCTTTTCTCTTTATACTCTCTCACTTGACAATCTCATCAGTTCCCATCTATCAATGATTATATCTCTTTGCACAAGATTTCCAGATCTCTATCTATTGAATCCTAGTTGCTCTCTGAATTCCAGTCTTGCATTATCAACTGCTTATTGTGTATTTCTAAATAGGTGTTCAAAAGGCTTCTCAAATTCAACCTATCAAAAGAAAATTCATTAACTTTCTCCTCAATTCCTCCTCTAGTCTTAAACTCCTTATAAAAGCCAAGAAAATCATCCCCCTTCTAGACCCTTGGATTGGCAACTTGGTGGTCATTCTCAGCTTCATTCTTTCCTAGGTCATCAAACTTGTCAAATTAGTTGCCAAATCTTGCCATGTATTTCCCTCCAATATTTCTTGAGTATATTGCTGTCTCTCCACACACACAAAACTACCACTTAAATTCATGACCTCATCACTTTTCATCTGTTCTATTACAGTAGCCTTCTAATTGGATCCCATATCTTTTTTCCATTCAACCCATCATCCACACAACCTTCCAAAACACACACACACACACACACACACCATATATACATATACATATATATTTTTTCCCTAAAGTATAGGCCTGACCATGTTATCCTTCTTACCTCATAAACTATGTCTCTCAGTTACTTTTAAAGTTCAATATAAACTCCTAAGTTTGTTATTTAAAATTCTTCATAACTTGTTCCCTTCCTACTTTTCTAATCTTTAGACACATCATTTCCCATCAATGTACTGCTCAATTCAGTCATAATGTACTAACTGTTGTTCCTTATACATGAGTCTCATCTCATGTCTCTGTGCCTTGCGAATTTGTCCCATAGACTGAGAATGCCTCCCTCTTAACCCTTGATTCTTTAAATTACTTTGACTCAACTCAAGTACTAATTCCTATAGCCTTTCACACATTCTAAGTCTACTGTCTTCCTCTCATAGATGAGTCACACTGAAATTATCATATAACATCAATTTATGTCTAAACGGTCTCTAGTGGAATGTAAACTTCTTAAAGTTAGGGTAGTTTTTGCCTTTTCTTTGTATTCTCATTGCTTAGCAATATGCTTGGCTTTAATAGATGCTTGATATCTGATGTTTTTGCACAACTCTAGATTAAAAATGCATTCCTTGCTTTTCCTGATTTCGCAAAGATAATAGTGGACCATTTGGGAAGCACACCTCATAGTTCTCACTCTGGCCATGTAACCAAACCTTCTTCTCTTTCAACTACACATTTACTAATGACATCTTTTATTTCTCTTCTGCTTTGAAAATTTATTTGTTATCTTCTGCAGCTAATACACACCCAAGTTGATGCAACATATAAATGCCTGATAATTGAGGAAGCTATTTCAGAGGAAGTAAAATATTGACAAATTTCCCTAGGCAGTGAAGAAGACAAGCAAAAGTGCTAACCCCTTCCTCTAATATTCAAAGAATATTTTTAAAACTGTGCACTTACTATTATTGCTGTTCTTCAGTATTCTCACCTAATCACTGATTCTAATGTATTGTTCTCTTTTATCTTGTCCTTAGCTAGCATGCGATGTTAATATCTAGCCTTTAGATTTTAATTTCTCTGTATTGTGCTGCTGGGACAGCAATGACTCATCTGTAGTTTATTAAAATTCACAACTTTAATATTTCCAAAATTCTAAATAAAGTTCTATTTTAATACTTTAGAGGTGGGAGTTTTCAAATATCATTTTCCTTCTAATTTACATTTTCAGTATTGTCATTAGGTGACAATGCTCTACACAGTTTTCTTCACATAACAAACACATAATATTTTAAAATTTTAATTTAATCGAAAAATATGATAGATCTTTAAAAATTAATTTTAACTTCTTTATATAAAAACAGTTCAGATCAGTTGCCTAGAAACTTTGCAGTTGGAAAAAAAAGGTTTAGACTTTGATGCAAGTGCTTTTGCAAATAAGTGAAATAATATAGGCTCTATATAGAAGATGAAGAATGGATTATCCTAATGCATGAACAAATCCATTCCCAAATTGCCCAAAGGGTAGATGGGAAGGCCTCTTATTCATTATAGAAGGAATTTTTTTTTAAAAGAAGTTCCCAAGAGGCATTTTAGTCATTCATCTTCTGGAAAAGTTGTCTAAGGCACTAAGAGCAAAGGAAATTTCTTCTTTTTTGTGTTTTTGAGGTCTGATGGTAACTGGGGTCACATCTGTTCACCATCTAATAAATAGTCATATAAAACATTATGTGATGGTGATAATAGTGAAATGAAAGAAAATGAACCTCTCCTAGTGCTCTGAATACACAGAATAAATACAATTTGGGGGGGGTTGGAATTTTTTTAATAATTCATAATGAATGCATAAAATCTCCTAATTTTAAAGTCAAAAAACAATAGAAATTGGAATTCAGATCAAACAAGAACTTTTAAAAAATATATTATGTGACATATTTTATAGATGTGGAAAATACAAATTGGAGAAATTGATACATAAAACTAAAGCATAAGTTTCCCAACCTCTGTCTAGTGCTCATTTCACTACACTATATTATGTCCAATTTATGTCTCCATAAAGTAGGATATTAACATTGCACTTAGCAGAAAAAATATCAAAGGACACATATAAATATGTTCAGCTCCAAAAAATTCAGATCTGTCAAATTAAAATCAATGATAATGACCTCAGGAATTATATAGATTGTTGTACATAATATGGACATTTTAGGCAATTAGATTTCAGATTTTGATAACAATGCAGAAAATCATATTTCTTGATATATCATAATAATACCCATAGGTTTTTGTTTTTTTTTTGGTAATCAAATTACAAACTGTCATAATGCTAGAAGGTGGATATAAAACAAGAAAATTTCTGGTAACATTTTTAAACTTCTAAAGGCAGTTAAAACAAAAAGGTTCCCCATGTCTTATGCAGTAAAATCAAAATAAAGCAAATAAATAAATTAAAAAGAAGAGAACAAAATCTACATGTAAGAATACCACAATTAAAACCAAGAGTGAATACTGGGGGTGGGGGGAACTGCATTTGGAATCAGAATGTCTGAATTCAAATGCTGACTCTTCTATTTACTATCTATATGTCCTTGAGCTATTTAATCTCATTAAGTCTGATATTCCTCATATTCCCATAATATGGGAATAATCATGCTTACTCTTTTTATCTCACAGGAATGTCATGAAAATCAAAAGTGATAAGATATGTGACATGCTTTGTAAACAATTATTGTTAAATGTCAGTTATTTTGTACTACTATTAGTAGTAATATTTTTATTGTGATAGGAAGCAAAACAGAAGAAAAAATCATATCCCACATCAGCATAAAGCCACCTTTATTCTACATTTATAATGTTTAGTTCAATTCTGGTTGCTACACCTCAAGAAAAATACAACAGAGCAAAAGACTATTCTCATCCTCCTTAGCCTTTTCATATTTTTTTATATTATAATGGTTTTTCTAATGATTTCAAAGATTCTTTACAATTTTCCATTTTTAAAATAATATAATCAATCTCACCCTGATATTCAGTCAATAGCCTGAGGTTAATTAATCAATAAATCCATAAATATATACAAAATGCTTACTTGTATGAGGCTGTGGTAGTTATAGAAAGCAAAAACAAAACAATTCTTGGCCTCAAGGATCTTTAATTATAACTTCTTTGTGTAAAGGTACCTATCTCACCAGTAAGTACCTGGACTGACCTTCTCTGCTAAGTTTCTTAACCACAAATAAAGCTTCTGGCTAGATACCTCTTCCTAGATGTCCTACTATCATCTCCAGCTCAACATGTGCCAGACCATTCTGGTAAACTTTACACCCATACCTCTGCCTGTATTTTCATTTCTGGGGATTCAAGAAAGTTTTGAATGTAATGGTTCAAAGGCCATTTGCTAAAGACTCTTCTCATTGGCAGAGATAGAAAAGTTCAATTATCTTTGCCTATAAGAAGAACTTGAGAGAAGAGGGAGACTGATCTTTTGACTGCCAACTTTGAGGAACAGTCACACCATTGCAGACCCTTCAGCATGTGTCAGCTTCTCCCTAGTACTTTTCTACTTTAGTTCTTATAAAGAGTCTAGAAGGTGATTCTGTAATGGGCTGAGGTTTGAGTTGATGCACTGAGGTCCCAAGGACATGAGGCTAAATAGTAATTGGGCTATACTCTATTAATATACATGATTGGATAAAGAATGGTGCCTGCCCACTCTCCGTGCAAGACGATTTTGGTGGGTGGAGGCAGAGAGAGAGAGAGGAAGAGAAGCTGGGGGAGATTGGGCCTGGGTTCGAGACTCCTGGCTGCTGGTGGTGTGGCTGCTGGTCGAGCTAGCTTCTGACTCAGCTGCACATTGCTTAGCAATTCCCTCCTTAAACGATCCTCTTCACTGAGAATAAGACTGACGATTTTCCCCTAACCTGAATTCCTGACTCAAACTGATTTTAAACACGCGATCTTCACATTTGGCTGTGGAAACAAGGACTAAGAAGTCTCCGGTGACCGAAACTTGAGTGAATATTGTTAATAGACATGGAACTTATTTTCTTAAAAACAAACCAAATCTTTTTTTTTTTTTTTTGGCTAAAATGGGACAAAACAGCTAAAGACTCTCCATCCCGCCCACCCCACCCAAGAGTGGCTAAAAGTTTGTGAAGAAATACATGGGTTACTTATAACTTGGGAACAGATAGCAAGATTTGTGGGTATATTCCGGCCAATACCCCAATATGACCAATCAGCCAGGAAGCCATATGATGGCAGAAAGGGATTACACAATCAATCAGCCAGGAAGCAACCTGATGGAAGAAAGGGATTACAGTTAGGAGAATAGAGTTGTATGCAGCTGAGACAACTGAGATACCCCTGGAGGGTGAAATCTGTTCCTCTCCAGCCTATGGATCCTTGCCTCCAGGCACAGTAGTTGACCATTTTACCTCCTGAGAGTCCGTAAAAACATGTCCATCCACATACTGATGTGGGAAACTGGGAATGTGAAATTCCAGTCACCAATACAGGCGACAATGTGGACATCACCCAGGAGAAATAGTAGCATCAGGTTTACCTCATACAGAATCTTAAGCAGCCTGTGATAGCACCCAGATTCTGATTCAGATCACAAATCCAGCAATTTACTGGACAGCTTGTAACAACTGACCGACCTATGCTCACAATCATATAAATGGCCTTCCATTGGAAGGATTGGTAGACACTGGTGCAGATCGGACGGTCATTAGAGGTGCCACTGGCCCAGTCACTGGCCAAAGATTAAAGCAGACACCTACATGTCTGGTGGGAGGATCAATAGCAGCTGAAGTTAGTGGTTCCCTATGAGATGGAATTTTGAAGGCAAAACAGGAGTTTTATCCTTTTATAGTTGAAAAATCCCCATATCTGTGGGGAAGAGACGTTTACAGCATTAGGGTTAAAAATGAGTACTTCGGTTTTTAAGCAGGGCTGCTGTTGAACCTGCTAACACTTTCACCTGTTCCTATCCAATGGAAACTGATACACCAGTGTGGATAGAGCAGTGGCCCTTAAGTAAAGATAAAATTCAGGCCTTATTAGATATAGTACAGGAGCAGTTGACCAAGGATACTTAAACCTTCTCTAAGTCCTTGGAATTCCCAGTGTTTGTTGTGAAAAGAAATCTGGAAAATGGAGGATGTTAACGGATTTAAAAAAGTGAATGAACAGATGGAAACTATGGGAACTCTTCAGCCTGGACTTCCATCTCCTACTCAGTTGCCTAGAGAATGGCCTCTTTTCATAGATATTAAGGATTGTTTCATTCTATCCCTCTGGATAAGAAGGATATGAAAGATTTGCCTTTTCAGTGCGTTAACTTAGCTGAGCCTTATAAAAGATATGAATGGACAGTTTTGCCACAGGGAATGAAAACAGCCCTACTATGTTCAAATTATGTTGCTGCCTCTTGCTCCAGTAAGAAAAGCATTCCCAAAAGTTATGCTATTACATTAATGGATGACATTTTGGGATGTGCACCTAGAAACAAATGTTAGAGGCATGTCTACAAAAGACCATAGAAACACTAAGGAATTCAAATTATACATAGCACCAGAAAAATTCCAAGACATGCTCCTTTCAATATTTAGAATGAAGTATACCTAAGGTGCTTAACAGTTCAAAACTCTCCTTAAGAACAAAGAAAAGCTAAACAATTGAATGATTTTCAGAATTGATAGGAGATATCCAATGGATGAATTAGTGTTAGGGTTTCTTACCTATCAGTTACAACGTATATGACATTTTAAGGGAGACAGTGTTTAATTCACCACGCCAGTTAAAAAAGAAGCTCAAGAGCTTTGAGAGATTGAACTGTTTATCCAATGGTTGAAGAGTCACTCAAAACCCTTGGAGATATCAGTTTTGCCACACAAGAGCAACCCAGCATCCTTCATCAAGGGACACAGTGTGATAGAGTGGGTGAAACCTCCTGGACAACCGAACAAGTTACTCCCTACCCAGTGCTTTGCAAATTTTATTAAAGGCCACTGCAAGTCAATTATCTGGGACAAGCCTCAAGATATAACCTTTTATACCAATACAAAATATAATGTGTTTGAGACTATCCAAGTGGCAAATTTTTTAGCCATGGCCCAAATTTTTACATGGGTCTCCATTAAAAATATGAGACTATTACTAATTGGCGATGGATTTGAAGAAAAGTTTCTAAAGTTCCTCTAAAGGACCAACTATCTTCACGGATGCATCCAAACATAATATTTGTGCTGTGTATTCATGATCTAACTAAAGAGTAGTCAGAACTCCTTTCATCCACTCAGCAAAGAATTGTAGCATCATTCTAGCTCTTACTTATTATCCAGGAGACATAAATATAATATCTGATTCAGCCATTCATAGTGGGTACAGAATTCCAAGCTCAAATAAAATTTGCACTCTAATATTATCAGCTCTTTAGAAACTTCAAGAGCAAGTGAGAAACATCCAGGTAAGATCTATATATTTACATGTCCATTCTCAAGTGGCTTCCAGGTCCATATTGATGGCAATTCGCGATAGCCTCTAACTATTTGTCAACCCCTTGTTTAAGAAGCTCAGGCATCTCATTCTAAAATCATCAGGCTGTCGGCTTATGTTTCAATTTGGAATAAAAGAGAGGAAGCTGGAGCATAGTAAGCCTGAGGGCCTTCCTTCCACGCTCCTATACTGCCTCCAGGAAGAACCTCGTGGTTTGAGACCCAATGAAATTGGCAAATGGATTGACCCATTATAAATCTTTTGTCTGTCTTTCATCCATGTTGTGGTAGACACCTTTTCGGGATTCACTTTGCAATGCCAGCAGCAAAAGAGACAGCCCGAGGGTACTGAATTCCTCCAAGCATTTGCCATTATGGGTGGCACAAGCAATAAAACAGACAATGGTCCTGCTTTAACTTAAAACATTTTGCACATTTTTGACAGTATAAGTTTTACACACCCGAGGATACCTTTCAATCTCAAGGACAGGCAATGTAGAGGAGAAACAGAGATATTAAGACACCTCCAAAAACAAAGAAAGGGGAGACAGGCAACCCTAGAGAACTTCTTACTCTTTTATATTAACTTTGATTTTGACAAAGATGCACTGGCTCTGCAGAAAGGTTTTATAACCCATGAGGTTAGTGTCCAGTTGAGCAGCTCCATATCTTTAGATAACTTCCAGTGATGAGAGACCCAGGAAAGTGGTGAATGGAAAAGGACCAGATAGGGCTAACTGCTTTGGGAGAGGTTTGTCTTACATAGGTGAGAAGGAATCAGATGGGTGCCAAGAGCCATTTGCCTTGTCCATCTCAGAGAACGGAGCGACCCTTGAAACAAGGAGAAGAACAAGAAATATTGGATGTTCTGTTGTTTGATTGTGCCACCATTGAAAGAGCTGGCAGTTATGGCATTGACCCATGGACATCAAAGATTGTCGGATTTGAAACTCAGAAATCATTGGATTCTCTGGAGACATAGGACTAAACCTGGAATCCTTGGATTCTGAATGGATTCGAAACCCTCAGGATCATTGTTCTCTGAGACATGGGATTTGAAAACTCTCAGGAATCTTGATTCTCTGAGAAATGATAAGACTGTTACAGGACTTAAATCTTGGAATCATTGGATTCAACATAAAAGACTTTTGCAGGACTTCAAAATCAGGTATTGATTCCCTGACATGAAGCAATGGACAATAGATTGGTTGAAATCTCTGCTTGAAGAAGGTATGTTGACTGTTGCTTTATACCTCCTTTAGGTTGGTGCTTTTCCAACACCATGTTGTTTTATTGTTGCTATTCCACTACGGGGGTGTACAATTCATTTTGTTACACCACTGAGCCTGGCACTGACTGAGGGGAGGTCATCCCTAATAGCCTCGCGTTTGCCATGTGCTTTATAAACTCCCATGCTGATGGGTTTGCACAAAGACCCTTCAGGCCCAGAAACCCTAGCAACCCCATTTCCTTGGTGCTTTCTCTCCTTCCTGAGATGTCAGGAGGGCTGATCATCTCCTTTTAAAGGTGCTTTCAACGCCTTCTGAGAGTCAGGAGGCTGTGATCACCTCCTTTCGGTGCTTCACCTCCTTCTGAGAAGTTAGGAGGCTGTGATCAGCTCCCTGGGAGCTGCCTCCTGAGGCCAGGGATGGAATGCCCACCTGTGTTCTAGAAATAAAAGAAAGTGGAGATGTAATGGGCTAGTTTGAGTTGATGCACTGAGGTCCCAAGTACTGAGGCTAAATAGTAATTGGCTATCTCTATTAATATACATGATTGTAAAGAATGGTCCTGCCCTCCTGCAAGTCCTGATGTGTTGTATAGGAAATGACGATTTTGGTGGTGGAGGAGAGAGAGGAGGAGGAAGAAGCTGGGGAGATTGGGCCTGGGTTCAAGACTCCTAGCTGTGTGTGTGGCTGCTGGTCGACTAGCTTCTTATCAGCTGCACAACATTGCATTGAATTCTTCACCTGGATCCTTCTTCACTGAGAATAAAGACTGACGATTTTCCCCTAATCTGAATTCCTGACTCAAACTGGTTTTAAAATACGCGATCTTCACATGATTCCTCTCTAGAAAATGGAATTCAGAAGTTCAGATCTCTTTTCTCTCAAGCTTTCAAGAATCCTGCTCATTATACAGGCATGGACGATTGAAGAATTACTTTTCACTAAGGAAGAGCAGAAAGGTAGCACATTTGATTACAGTGCTGGGTCTAGAGTCAGGAAGACTCATTTTCCTGAGTTCAAATTTAACCTCAAACACTTACTCAGACATTTACTTACATAATAACTATGGACAAATCACTTAATCCTGTTTGCCTCAGTTTCCTTATCTGTAAAATGAGTTGAAGAAGAACCTCTCCAGTATGTGTGCCAAAAAAATCCAAATGGGATCATGGCAAATCAGACAACTAAAATGACTGAACAACAACAATGAAGATGGTCATATGTGAATTGATTTTGAGCCTCTTTGTTATATTATGTTAATTTTATAATTTTAAGTCTTCTAGTACCACTAATAAAGATTTACAAAAGGATATGATAACAAGTGTGAAACACATTATGGTAGTGAATGTTTTAAAAGACCACCAATATTCCATATTTACTCTTAGTGCTGACAGACACTACAGTTGTTTATGGGTTAAAGGTATTCAGACAGTTGCAATCTGGCATTAACAATGCATTCAATGATAGGGTTATGCTTAATAGTTTGTGGAAATATACTGCAGATAAAAGAAATTTTCATACAATTTTCCAAGATAAAATGTCAACAATGCTATTTTATTCTATATTGGCCTGTTCCCAAGAAGGATGCTGAAACAGCATGGAAACTAGAATACTTATGAAATTAAGACATTAATATTGCTCGATGAGAGAAGCTGTTTTGCCTTTGATAGCATTGACCAGTTGATGTCAATAACTAACCAGCAAAATATACTATTGGAAACAATATGTTTAATAAAAACAAAACAAAAAGACAACTCATAACAAGAACAGCTTTCTCTGGAAAAGTGCTGAGGTAGTGCCACCTAAGCAAAAGACTTCTGTGTCTGATTACCGACCAATTATCTGTGGACCATGTTGAAAGTGCATTTATATTTTCTTTAGGTACCCAGTAAAGATTACACAGAAATACTGAGATTTCTAGAAGTTTCCTTTATAAAACTATGACACTGCATGACCTGGTAGAAGAATCACACAATCTAGGAAGATTATCTGTTCCATTGTTGGGCAATGTCATTATTCTGAGTTCTCCTCTGTATTGCATTCTTGAGTCTTCCAGATCTCAGATTAAGAAGTCGTTCTCAAGGCAGCTCCCCTTTTTTGCAGGATATGCTGATAGGTCAAGATTAACATATTCAGTTTAAAATTTTTTTTCAGTCTTCTGAAAATTAATTGGCTTTGACTTGATTTTAAAAAAGGATATTTCATATATTTTTTTATAATTCAGCAGTCTTTTGAATGGCCTAAACTATGTATGTATGAGCATTAATTTTTCAAAGCATTTTATGACAATTCACTCATGCATTGTCTGTAAAGCCATTCATCACACCTACATAGAGATAAAAGATAATTTTTAGCATAAAAAGATTAAGTAACATGTCATAAACCATAAAGCACCAGCAAAACTCAGACTGAATTGTTTAAGTTCCTTGCTGCAAGCATTAGACATGCATGTTCTGCCTTGCTAAAGAATCAGAGATATGAACAGAATGCATTGCTTCTATAAAGTAGCAGTAGTAGCACAATCCAAGAAACTACCAATTCTAGATATAGTCAGACCTATGGTTAAAACTAAAAATCTAATAAGTATGTGGAAAGGAATGAACAGGCAGAGTCAAGCATTCTACTAACCATTTTACAAATATTATCCCCACATTAAGGGGATTAGTGTCACTATTATCCCCATTTTACAAGTGAGGAAAGTGAAGCAGGCAGACTTGTCCAGACTTGACTTATCCAGGGTCACAGTTAATTACAGTTATCTTTTCCACATCACAGGACGAGCTGGGTGGTGAGGGGCATGCCTCTGAGGCAATTTGAAAGATCCGTATAAAGTTTTTTGACACTCCCTTCATACCTGAAAAGAAGTCTGAATGATTATGGTATTATTGGAATATATATATATATATATATAAATTATGTTAATATTATATATATTATGCATTTTTGAGTTTCTAAACTTTTCCCGTCATCTCCTGATGCATAAAATATATGCATTTCTCAATTTCTAAACTTTTTCCTGGCTTGCATGTATTGCCTGCAGTTTCCACAAGATTCCCCCCAAATTCCCATTTCATTTCTTATGCAGACCTGCCATATATTGAAACTGCAATGGGGAAAGATGCAATGTGGAAGTGGTAAGTGAAGTTTAAAGCTGGATTTGAATTCTGATCTTCCTGATTCAATTCTCAGAGCTCTCTCCACTGGAATATGTATTTGCCTCTGTTTAAAGATAATGTTACCAATATACAAAATTATACTTTGGATAAAGAAGTAAATATCATATAGTTAGAAGACATTAAATTCTTTATGTATCTTTTATTTTTGTAATGATTAAATGACAAAGTAAGCACTTGTCCCTGTCCTACATTTGTTTGTTTGTGTGTGTGTGTGAATGTCTTTAGGTGTCAAATGTGCTCTATTATGCTTGGGAATGTTTAATTGCAACCTTGGCTAGGAATGTTAATAATTATTTCCTATATGATGAATGGTCTTTTTTACATTGTTGGGAAATACAAAGTAAAAGAAATAATGCTTAGAATCAAATGTAAATGTTTTTGTTTCCTTTTTATGTTGATGGTATTCAGTCATTTCAGTCGTGTCCGACTCTTTGTGACCTCATTCAAGATTTTCTTGGCAAGGATATTAGAATGGTTTGTCATTTCCTTCTATAATTCATTTTACAGATGAGGAAACTAAAGCAAATAGAGTTAAGTCTAGTAAATATCTGAAATCACATTTGAACTCAGCTCTTCTTGACTTCAGACCCACACCAGGCAATCTATCCACTGCACTATGTAGCTACTCTAGTACTTCACACACATACACACACACACACTTATTTATTTTTAATTTATGGAATAAAATAAGCATTTCCATAACAGAATAGATTAAAGAATGATTATACATGAAATTTCAAATCTACTATGTACAATTGCTATTCTTTTAAAATATGCAACAAAGTTATCATGTAAATTTATTTTTTTTTTCTTCCCACAGTCCATCCCTTCCCTAGAAATGGCTACCATCAGACAAAAATAAGTACATTTATATGTGTTTGTTTGAAAAATCATTCTATACATACTTTTATTAATCAATTCTTTCTCTGGATACAAGTAGGATCTTTTTTATATGTACTTTATAGTTAATTTGGATATTTAAAGTAGCCAAAATGATTTATTCACTGATGGTTGTTCTTAAAACAATATTGCTGTCAATGCCCAAATATTTTTTATAAAATACCTAAGTAGCTTTGTAGAATACTAAATCATGCCAATAACTTGTGATCTAGTATTTTGTAAAATTAGAAAATTATAGCCTCTTTAATAATGTATGGCCATTACATCTATTCAAATAGTCTTCTTGCCTATGAAATAAAGACATCGAAAGATATTATCCCTAAGATCGCTTTAAACTCTATGACAATATAGTCAATCATTTTTTTTCCTGAAATTGCTCATATCTCCTCTTAAGATGCATTGTTTTGCATTTTCAAGTTTTACCATTGCACTACATTGAGCTTATAGAGCTGATTCTTTATGGCACTATTTTTTATTTTTTGGTTCTACTTTTATATTTGCCCAAAAGTTTATTGAAATAAGTCCCTTGTATTTATAATTTGGATTGAAAGACAGATTACTGTACTGGAACAACTAATTCTTTTAGATCGCTGAGTTATATTTTTTTCCCCTGAGACAGTACTAAAATATTTTTATATTCAGATCATTTTTACAATGGTGATAGAGCAGTGTAGTTCAGATTATGCCAGAGGAAATTATTTTCAGGGCTACAAACATATGAGATTAAAATCCAAATATAATTTTACATGTATTTGTTAAAAATTCCTGTTATATACCAATTTACAAATACTAATACAAATATCCAAAAACATCTTTGCCCAAAATTAAAATGTATGTATATGTTCTAACTACAAGTCTGTATTATGAATACATATAGGAAATTCTATGTGGAATGTGGGACTTGGTTTGAAACCTGCTTTCAATAATTATATTTTTAATAACTTGTACAGTCCGGTTCACCTATATGAGCCTCAATTCATTCATGTGTAAAATAAAGAGGGATTTTCAGATAATATTTTGGGGTTTTTGTAGCTCCTAATTTTTTAACTCAGTCTCATGTTGGATTTGAAGAATAAAGAAGAATCTTCTTAATTCCAAGTCTAATACTCTATCCACTGTACCACTTGATGCCCCCATGATTCTATTTTCTCGATTTTAAAGTTTATGGACTTCAGAATGTGATTGGATTATATTACTAAGTAGTGACCAGCACTAGAACCTATGTATCAGAACTCTCTATGCCCATAAGAGTTTCTTCCAAACTCTGTACCCTAGTTTTTATAGTATGGAGACTATATGGAGAGAGTTTGACTTTCTCCAAGCAAGTAGGTTGCACAGACCAAAGAGATGAATGACAATAAAATATTTTGTACTGGTTCTGAAGATGACAGCCTGCTAAATCTGAAAACTTTGTATATTTGATCCCAAATTGATAATTATAAATTATAATATAGTTGATATTTATAGTCATAATGATTGATAGTTAAAAAAAATCTATGGCTCTAAGTAAAATATCATTATATTACATTACATATAATTTTTATTGTTTATCCAATCTGTCAAATGTCTAAATGAATTGAAATTCTTAAAAAAATTCTAAGTAAATAAAATTTATTAAAAGAAAAGTTTGTAGTAAAAATTAATATTTGTTTTGGACAGGTATCAAATACATTATTGTTTCTCTGGAGAATATGAATAACTGCTAACACATGTTGCAGAGGATAAAGCACTGAGCTTTAGACCCTTACTAGCAATGTGACCCTGCAAATAATTTATCCCTATCTACCTTAGTTTCCTCATCTATATAATAATCTAGGGAAGGAAATGGCATAGCACTCCAGTATCTTTGTCAAGAAAACCTCAAAAGGAGACACAGAGTCAAACATTATTGAAAAGACTTAAGAGCAACAACTATATGTATATGTTTCTCTCTCTCTCTCTCTCTCTCTCTCTCTCTCTCTCTCCTTTCCTCTCTCTCTCTCTCTCTCTCTCTCTCTCTCTCTCTCTCTCTCTCTCTCTCTCTCTCTCACACACACACACACACGCATGCACACGCCAGAAGTTACCTTTATGGCTCTGTTTTCCCTTTTGTAATCTAATAATCAACACACAATGTGCCACTTACTATGCTAACAATCCATGGAAGAGGAAGAGAACTGCCAATGTGTCAATAGAGCCTAAGGAAGCTTTCATATATCCTTCTTAGGTCTATATTCTCTACGTCCCTTTTCTAGATTTTCCTTTTAGTTCCATACTAACCCAAATTATGTGACATTTATTTGCCTTAAAAGATGAGCCAAAAAATCCTTCAAATCTCCAAAGTTTATGCATGTCCAGATCCTTCTAGAGGAAGTATTAAATTTGACCTTGAAAAATAATCTTGACTACTTATGAATCATTTGTCTGAACCTGATTTCTCAGCCATAAGATGGGGATAACAATATTTATTAAATATATTTTGCAGTGCTTTAAAGATGAACACATGAAGTAGCATATGTAAAATGAATTATTCAAATTATATCACTATTTGGCCAAAAGGGGAAAAAATCTTAGACTCCTAGGGTTACTTAGGGAAATCAAAGGACTTAGGTATGCATTTTAGAAGTCACATTTTAGATCAACCTGTTGAATACTGCAATCCCTCCCACCACATCCTATATTCAACAGAGAAAAATCAATCAACATATATTTATTAAGTACCTATTGTGTGAAAGGAACTATGTTATGTCATGGGATTACTAAAGCAAAAATGAAAAAACCTGAGACTCCAAAGTCTCAGGACTTTAAAGAATTAAAGAAAATAGTATGTGTGTGTATAAACATATATGAACTAATAATAATGGTAAATAGTAAAAAAACAATAATAATTTGGGGGAGAAAGTCACTAGCAGTTGTACAGAATAGGAAAAGTTTCATGGGGAATTTTGTGTCTGAATACCATCAGTGACAGTTAGTTCAAGAAGTAATAAACACTCTATGATTTGAAAGATATGATCTCTGATATTCTAAAAAAAAATCTAACTCATAGAATTGAGATTTTTTTTCCTCTCAGAGATTCTTCTACAATACTGATTCACAGTAGGCAGCACAAATAGCAACAGGATAAAATATGTCCTAAGCTCAAAAGGCAGAAAGACTAAGTAAATCTATTGGAAGAAGAACGGTAATAATAGGTAATTAAATTTCTTTTTAAAAAGATTACAGAATAGAATCGATTTCTATTCTTAGAAGCTAAAAACCTTCAGGGATGTTGTATTCCCAAAATAAGTTTACTATGAGGAAATGTAACTGAAGCACTTTTACTAGTGTTTTAGGAAATATTTTCATGACAACTAAAAGGAAACCATACCATAAAATAATATTCTCTGACTCATTTCTCTTGAGTTACATTTTGACATTTATTCCATTGTTAATACATTAAGCAACATAATGTTGTAAAATTAAGAAAAAAAATGGAGGGTGCTCCATAGATCTTGAAGCAGTGTTAAGCTTCTATAGTGTAATGGAAAGAAGGCTAAAGAAAAAAGATTAAATACCAGGGTACTACCTCCCTTCCTTTACCACTTATTTATTATCTTCACGAGTTTATTCAAGTCCTTGAAATTGTCAATGTGGCAGATGGCCTGCTTATGAAATGGATATTAAAAATATAACTTACGTACTAGTAGGTGAGAATCTGATATTACCATTTGAAGGACATTATCAAGTTCTATGATATTAAGGTAGTTTTTCTTTTCCATCTCCATTTATACATATATTATATATACATATATATATATATACATGTGTGTATTAAATATACTGTCTTCAGATAAAAATATTTCAAAAAGAAATTAAATAGCTAATTACATCAAGGATACTCTGCAGCAAAGGACATCTTATGTCTCCAAGAATTCATTCAAATCACAGTAAGCACCCTTTTCCTCACCCTGACCCTGTAAGAAAGAGTGTATATCTTATGTTTTCTTACATGCTTGAATGGAATTGTAACCCAAATGGCTTCCAGCACCAATGCTTCCCTAAGGAGTAGATGAGAAATTCATACACATATTTTAAATTTATCCAATTCAAAACTGATTTGTCTCCTAATCTCTCAGACAGAAATCACAGAGAAAGGATTCTGAAGATGTGTAATGTTCTTTCTCTCATTCTCTCTCTCTCTCTCTCTCTCTCTCTCTCTCTCTCTCTCTCTTTCTCTTTTTCTCTCTTTCTCCCCCTCTCTTTGTCTCTCTCATGCACACACTCACAAAGGTATGCATCACATATATCTTTGTTTCACATCAGCTCTAATTTAGGAAAGGTTACTGCAGAATGAGATTTAGCACTATGAATTATTTTCACAGTTTTCCCTTTATTTAATCCATCATCAGCCTAAAAAATCCAACCATCAGCTGCTTGCTGAATAATGCTATAGTAATATAGCATGCATTGGGAGAGCTCAATCATTATGATTCTTGAGATTCTGACAGGCAGAATCTATAGATTTCTACCGAGGGAGATCAAGGTATTTGAAGGACTTTTTCTGCTAAATAGCTCTAGATAGATAGCTTTGGCCATTCACCCATTTTAGTGAGAAATCACATTGTGGTAGAATCAGGGGTTTCCTGATGTAGTTTCCCTGATCCTGACACAACTTCCTCCCTTCATGCACCCTGATTGTTCCCAGCTTCCCTGATGCAGCTTTCTAATCTAGGAACATGAAATGTTCCTGCCTCTAACACTTGTTAGAGGCCAGAAAACATGTAAGTCAGTATACTTGGATAACTGATTTCACCTTTCTCATTTCCAGATGGAGCCAAGCAGGGCCTTCCAGTCACTGTCTCTGCTTTCTTAGAGTATAATATTCAGTGATTTGTGAGGACCTCATTTTGTTCCAACATGGAACCTCAACTAAGAAAGCACTGGTTATCGAGCCACACCTACAACATTCATTTTGTTTTAATTTGCCATGCTTTACTCACTTCAATGAGAAAGGACAATGAAATGTAATTTTTTTTATTTTAATGATATAAAAGATGAAATGAAATCCCAAGTTTTATAAAAGGTGATATAAAAAATTTTGTGTCTTTGAATACATTTATATCACAATTTATATTAAATCCCCACTCAGTTTTCATCAGACTGCTATGGTAATAGAAAAACATTAGTTAACTTGAGTGGAAAATGCTAGGAAAGTACACGTTTTTAGATTTAATTATTTAATCCATGAGTAGAGAGAAAATGCCTCCGAACCAAAAACTCATCTTGCTTGAGACTGTGATTTTTTGAAAACAATATCTAGAGATCTATTTTATCAGTGATGGAATTGACTCCATTCTCTTTTGAGATTTAAAGGTGTACTTTGTAGTGAGAAGAGAAAACCTTTCTTAAAAAAATTATGTGCGTGTGCATATGTACATATACACACAATATACATATATGGATGTATGTACACATGCAGACACATATGTATATATATGTATACACACACACTCCCTCTCTCCATTACTCACTCTTCTCTATCACATTCACTTGGGCCTCTGGCTTCAACATCCTTCTCTTAAAGGCATGTAGGAAAGAGAAATAAAGTCATTTACAGGGTACTGCTGTGCTTCTAAGGAAATATCCCACAGTACACCTATTCTGAAAGAATCACTGTACTCTTAAAATTGAGAAAGCAAGTGGTAAGAAAAGATGGCCCATTCTGTTTTCAGGGAACAGGGAAGATTGAATTTTTTTCTCTTTACCCAAGATAAACCTACAAAAAAACTTCCTCCCTGGATTTCACTGGGTCCAATTATGCAAACCGTGGGTGGGAGACAATCAAGCTTAATCTAACAGCACGACATAGTGATCATTTTTTTCTCCTTTTGGTTCACCTCAGTATCACTATGAAGTGAACTATATCCTTCTATATCTAAACAAGTTAATCCATAAAAAAAGCAAGTCAACTAATATAGCCTTTTTGTAGAACCAGAGTGTCTAATAAATAGCCCACCTGCAATACATAGTATAAGTAGCAGCAAAGCTGCAAGGTTCGCCTCTATGACTGCCAGATAATTGTCAACCATTTGCATCACAGAAGGGAAATGGAGTAGACAGATGGACAGACATGACGAATACGATTGGCTATTATTCCACACTAGAAACAAGGCTAAGGGTGGGTGGGAGGAGGTTGGGGGGGGGGGAATTATACCACAAACAACCCCTAAAACATTTCCACAAATATTTCACTGAAGTACAACTTAGGGAAAGCTTTTGGTGTATCTCTTGTTGGAAGAAGAAATGTGTCTATATGTTTATAGCAAATGCTTTGCTTTGTTTTGTGTTCTGAATCTGAATACCAGAATGAAATTTATTAGCATCTAAGCAGTCTCAATCTGATGACTCGCCAAGAATCATAATTCTAACAAGTTTCATTGCTACCTGCATCCTGAATAAAAACAAATCAGCGACAAGGGAACACTATGCAGAAACAGTGGAAGAGAGCCTACAAAAATAGGGCAGAAAGCAGGAAAATAGAGAACATAAAAAAGGAAAGAAACAGAGCAGGTAATAAAAGACATGAGAGAATAAGGGATACAATACACTGGAGGGAGAAGAGAGTCAGGACATGAGATGAATAATATTCAAGAGGCCATATTCTTCTTCAACTGAGCTCAACTTTATTATACCATGTGTTTCCAGCTCAGGAGAGTCATGTTTATTTTCTCCTATTTTCAGCTGTCAGAAACTTCATCTGTTAAATGTTAATATCCAGAATTAGAGAAAGAGAGTTGATGTAGCAAATCTGATCCAACACACAACAAAAACACTCAAAATATTTATTTTTAGTTAGTTATATTCTACATCTATAATAATAATAGTGACATAATTGCTGAATTTGGATTCATTTCTAAATCCATAATAGAGCTACAAAAGGGAATATATAAATCCTCCTGCACAGCACCCATGCATTTGGTTTGTATTGTCCTAATGCATGAAGAAGAAAATATTTCTAGTAACCACTGGGGGAAAGGAACAATCTCTACCAAAATGAAAACATCTATCAGTTGAGAAACAAGAATATAAACACTTGTAGAAACATTTTTAATGAGTAGGAAATAAACTTAGTTGTATTCACCAATAAGTGAAAAAAACATGTGAAACAAGGAATCTCATCTGAACTATTATATTTTGATTGAATTTCAACCAAATGCTGTTTCTAAGCAAATAGGCAATGCACCTCCCTCTCACTTACTCTACTTGAGTTACATAGAAGTGAAGCTTTACCTTTACAAAATGTTAATTAGATCCCAAAAAGATATAGTGAGAAGCAGGACAGTGTGCCCCCAAGGCAAAATCAACTTCATTAGAAGAAGCAGATAAGATTTACAAAAATACTTATGAATTCTTCAAGTAGAAATACAATTTTAACAAAAGATATCACGGTGAGAAATTAATTATTATGAGGATTTTCAATAAACTAGAAAATACTAGCTAGGAAACAGATTTTTTTTTAAATTCAGTTTGTTCTTATAGGTATTTATGATATTACACAATCTGCTACTGCTTATTTATTCATTCATTCATTTAATAAGTACTCTCGGAGCTTCAATTCTAAATACAATACACTGTATTTAATTATATTTAAAATGCAAAAGATAAGATCTTATCTCTTGTAGAATTTACATTGTAATTGGGAGATACATTATACATACATGAATCAGCCACAAAGCTAAGAAAAATGCATGAAGTATGTTTAAAAATTAATGCTGAATATAGATAGGACATGAAGCAAAGAAGGGAATAATGAGGTGGCATCTGTCAGAAAAGGCTTCATGGAATAGTTTCCCTATCTGTACAAAGAGAAGGTTGGACTAAATAGTCTCTGAGATCCTTTCTGCATCTACATCTATGATGCTTATTAAGCTCATGGAAGACATCACTTCCAAAGATGTATCTACTTGAGTATCTAGTAAAAATCAATCTCCAGCCACCCATTGATTACAAGTTAATAATAAGAATCTGTTAGACTTTCATCTCAATGTCACTGTATGTATTAGTTGATTACTGATGATATGTCATTGGAATCTTAGTAAAAATAAGATTTTTGTATTCTGGCTCAAAGGAGAAAACATGCATAAAAAGTAATGCAGAATAAATATTAAGCAAAACACAAGCACATAAAATATAATATAATTCAGGGAAATACATTGATGCAAAAGAAAGGATTAAGAATAAATAGATAGTAAGTTGGGGAGAATTCTCTGAAATGAAGAACACAGATTGGGGGATGATGAGAGTTTAGCATTAGAGAAATAGTAAAGACAAAGAATTAAATCAGCTTTGGAAGGGAAATAATAAAAATGTTGGAGCCACATGGAGAAAAATAAAAGAATTGGAGTGGAAGAGGTCCATTAAAAACAGAAAACCAATGAGAAGAAGATCTTGATTTCTAGGCCAGGAAGTTTTATTGTGGTAAGTGAAACAATACGAAAGCATTCTAGATTGCTGAGGAAAAAATATGGCATAAGTAAAATCCTGTTAATAAAAGATTATACCATGAAGAATTTTTACAATGGAAGAAAGAGTGGGTATAGGATGGGGTGTGTGTAGCAGACAATGCTTGAACCTCACTTATGAAGGAGATAAAAGAAAGTGATGACAAAAAGGAAGACAGATAAGGGGGAGGCAATCAGAAGCAAAATAGATGCGTCTATTTCACATATTCATATAACTGTGAATATGAATATAATGGCTTAGTCATAAAATAGAAGTGGACAGCATAGGATTAGAAACTAGAATCTATCAATATGTTGTCTATAAGAGATACTCTTGAAACAGTAAGTACACATGGAATTAAAATAAAGTGTAAAACAGAATTTGATATACTTCAGTTAAACTAAAAAAAAAGGCATCATGATCTCAAACAAAGCAAAAACAAAAACAAACCCAATTAACAGAGAAAATCAGGGAAATGATATTTTGCTAAAATATACTATAGAAAATGAGCTAATATCAAAATTTTTCATAGCAAATTTCTCAATAAAGGTCTAATTTCTCAAAAATACACTGAATATAGAACAGAAGTTTTTAGAAGAAGAAAGCAAAGCTACCTCTAATCATATAAAAATGCTCTAAATCATTATTTATTAGAGAAAAGAAAACTAAAATAACTCTTATAATACCACCTATCAGGAATGACAAATGGTGGATCCCAGGACAAGGGAAAAATAAATATACTAATGAACTGTCAGTAGAATAGTGAACTGGTCCAACCACTCTAGAGAACAATTTGGAACTAGGCCCAAAGAGCTATAAAACAGTGTGTACTTTGACTCAGCAATACCATCACTAGATCTGCATCCCAAGAAGATCAAAGAAAAGGAAAGAAATTTACCAAAAAATATTTATAGAAGCTTTTTTTGTGGAGGCAAATAATTGGAAAATGATGGGGATGCTTATCAATTACAGTATGTCTGAAAAAGTTGTGGCATATGATTGTGATGGGAAAATGTGCTGTTGGGAAATGATGAGCTGGGTAGTTTCAAAAAAAAAAAAAGACATGGCAAAGAAGTGAAGCAAAGTGAAGTGAGAAGAAACAGGAGATCATTGTGCACAGTAACAGCAGTGCTGTAATGGGGATCAATTGTGAAAGACTTGGATATTCTGATCAATACAATGATCCAAGAAAATTCTAAAATGCTAATCACCTCCAGAGAGAACATTGATAAATTATAAATTGAAGTAGAATTTTCTCCCTTTTTTTCCCTGCTCTTTTTAAAAAATATGGCTAATATGGAAATGTTTTGCATGATTTCACATGTATAAACTGATATAATTTTGCTTGTTATCTTAGTACACAGAAGTCTGGTAGAAAAGAGGAAGAGAATACGGAACTCAAAATTTAAAAAGAATGCTAAAAATAATTAAATAAACAAAATTTAAAAATATAAAAAACAAAAACAAAAACAAAAAAGATTTCCCTGGCAGCTGTGTGTAGGATGGATCAGAACAGAGAACATTCAGAGCCAGGAAAATCAGCACAATGAATGTTATATTTAGCAAGCGTCCTAATAATGAAGTATATAAATCTCTAAGTGCTGAATCCAATGCTAACGGTCCAGAGGATAACCAAATTGAATGAATTTTAACAGTCTTATAGATAAGTCTCATCGAATTATAGCATTTGAGAGCATCTTGAAAGGGATCTTTTTCACAGGATACATTAATATGAATCAGTACTAAAATATCCATGACAATATTTACTGCCATTTACACTGCATAGTATGTTTTGTATAGTATCTCACTCGATCCTAATAGTAACACTGCTGTTTAGGAAGGGGATTTTATAGAGAAGGAAACTAATGCCAAAAGAGGGGAATTTAATTATCCAAAGACACAAAAATAGTAGAAAGAGGTAGAGCGAAGAGGATTTTTTTTGGGGGTAGGCAAAGTTAACAGATTTGCCCAAGGTCACACAGCTACTAAGTGTCTGAGACTAGATTTGGATTCAGGTCCTCCTGATTCTAGGTCTAGTGCACTATTCAGTGTGGTACCCAGTTTCACTCCAGCAATCCAGGGATTCTTATTCCAAATCCAGCACTCTTTTAATTCTATCACAAATTAAGATGGCAAATAAGCAATCCACTTTCTGCTTGAAGATATATAGTGCTGAGGAACTCACTACTCTATAAAATAGTTTATTCCGTCTTTGCAAGCTCCAAGTAGGAAATTCCTTCTAATACTAAGCCAAAACATATACTGCTTCCCTGTGGCATCTGCCCTCCAAGTTTCCTCTAAGTCTCAACTTAATTAGGCTATTTTATCACTGTTTCCAAAAGCACAGAAAATATTCTTGTTCTAACAATAATTAGGTGGTGGATGGCTTAGGGGGAAATCACTGTTTTATCTACTAAACCATGGAACTACATTTTTCTTCCAAGACTATTTGCTCATCATAATCCCAAAGGCATATTATTATACAATACTGCACTCTTCATTAGGTTTATCCTAAGAATGTGTATTTACCTGTTTAAACTATTTCCATTGTTAATGAACTGATGAAGAGGTTTGTAGGCTCATAGGTTATTTTCTCTATTTATAAGGCTAACTTACAGAGCATAAAATTATGTTCTATATAAACCACTTTTAAAAGATCAAAATACATTTTACATTACATCTTAAAATCATATTACCTGGATAATTAGAACAAAGGTATAATCTTTTAAAAGGAAACTTTCATACCCATTCAAATAGTGAAAACAGAAACTGCTTTTCAAGTAAGATGGACAACTGCAGCATGCCAGAATTCACACCTTCTTGTATAACAAATATTCTTAACACAGACTTCACATGAGCAGATCGATATCTGCACTCACAAAAGGAAACAGAAAATCTCATCTTAAAAATGTAATATTGTGATTGATTTTTCCCCTAAGGGTTCAAAGAGTACAAATTACAAAATAGCTTTCAGCAACTAAGCATCATGCTGATCCTCTCATTTTTATGAGAGACAAACAGAGAGACAGAGAGACAGAGACAGAAAGAGAGAGAAAGGGAGGAAGGGAGAAAGAGTGAGGAAAGAGGAGTCTATTTGAGACCCTTATAAATAAAGAAAACACATAGCAGAGAAATTATATGACAGTGATATTTTTTATTTTGATATTGCTATTTTAGAATTACATTTACATTAGTATAAGGAACTCCCACTTTTAAAACTCCCTTTGCTAAGATTGTTCAGTTAATGTTCACCCACTGTCAATTTTATGGAGTTGCGCAAGGCACTGAAAGGTTGACTAGTTTCCCCCATGGTCACACAAACAGTATGTATTAAAGGCAGGGCTTGAAAACAGATCTTGATTCTAAGGTTATTCCTCTACCTACCTTGTCATACAACTTCCATTACCTGTAAAGTATAAATTTCATTAAATTCATTTAATAAAACTTTGGAGTTTGAAAAGACCTCAGTAATGACACTAGTCCAATCCAAGCCCCAAAAGAAATCTACCCCACAAAATACATAGATAAGTAGTGATAATCCACACTCTGAAGACATCTAATCAGTTTTATCTTCTCTGTGATGATCTTTCAGTCAATATTCATACTACTGAAATCCTTTACTTTTTTGTTTGTCCACCCCTGAAAGCTGTCTAGTTTTTTCAATATTTTTTAAAATGAGATGCCCAAGATTTATTATCATGCAGATGTGATATGATTAGAGCAGGATATAAAAGGATTATCACTTTCCTACTACAGAAGATTATTTTTAAAAACATTGCTTATGAAAGCTATAAAAGATTGCATCTACTCTTTTGGCAGGGATGTTATGGTGCTGATATGATGTTTTTGCAATACATTAAAATACTCAGACCTTTGTAAGTCAATTCCCTGACAATGCTTACCCCATATTGTAGAAGTTGATTTTTGAAACCCCCCACCATTGACTTTATAGTTATCCTATTGAACTTCTTATTCAATTTTATATAATTCACTCATCCATCAAGAACTTTTTGGATCCTGATTCAATTATCCATTGTGCTAGTTCTCTCTGTTATCTTTGTATCATTTGTATTATCTTTTATAAGAATGCCATTCATGCCTTTAGACAAGTAATTAATAATAATAACAATGATAATAGTAATAGCTAAAATTAATATAGTGCTCACTATATGATAGGCATCATGTAAAGCACTTTACAACTATTAATTCATTTGATCCTCACAACATCCTTGAGAGGCAAGGGCTATTATTACACCCACTTCACAGATTAAAAAAACTGAGATAAACAAAGGTTAAGATACTTGCCCATACCCAGTAATCACACAACTAATATTTGAGATCAGATTTAAACTTGGGTTGGCCTGAGTCTAGGACCAGAACTCTATTCACCTCACTACCTAACTCCCATTTGCATAGGCACAAATACTTTTAATTGAAGATCTCTTTTGGAAAGAGCCATCCACATCCAGTTAGAGAACTATGGAGACTGAATGTAGATCACAGCATAGTATTTTCATCTTTTGTTGTAGCTTGTTTGCTTGACTTTTTTCTTTCTTGTATTTTTCCCTTTTTTCCTGATTTTTCTTGCACAGCATAATGCATATGGAAATATGTTTAGAAGAACTGCACAAGTTTAACCAATATTAGATTGTTTTCAGACTTAGAAGGAGTGGGAGAGAGGGAGAAAAATTTGGAACACAAAGTTTGGCAAAGGTGGATTTGAAAACTATATTTGCATGTTTTGGAAAAAGAAAATACTATTTAAAAAGAAGATATCCTTCAAGTTTGAAAGTAAACCATTAATGACTACACAACATGCAAATAAGTCTGAATTCATATAATTCATATATTATTACTTAGCCTATGTTTTACAACATTTTCACAAAAATCTCATGGAATGTGTTAGCATTTTTTTTTTGCTAATTTCTGTGTGTATCTATACCTATTCATCTAGATGTATATTATATGTATACATGCATGTATATATATATATATATATATATATATATATATATACGTGTTGGGGTATATTAATATATGTTAATAATACATATATATATATATATATATATACATATATCACCAATATCTATGGTAATATCTTAATCTGGTTAAGTAATGTCAAAAATAAAAATAAAGCCATTTTGCCATGATCTGTTCTTTTTTTTTTTTCTTTTGTCTACAGTAATTTTATTTATTTATTTTTTAATTGTAACTTTTTATTGACAGAACATATGCCTGGGTAATTTTTTACAACATTATCCCTTGCACTCATTTCTGTTCTGACTTTTCCCTTCCCTCCCTCCACCCCCTCCCCTAGATGGCAAGCAGTCTTATACATGTTAAATATGTTATAATATATCCTAGATACAATATATGTGTGCAGAACCGAACCGTTCTCTCATTGCACAGGAAGAATTGGATTCAGAAGGCAAAAATAACCTGGGAAGAAAAACAAAAATGCAAACAGTTTACACTCATTTCCCAGTGTTCTTTCTTTGGGTATAGCTGCTTCTGTCTATCATTGATCAACTGGAACTGAATTAGATCTTTTCTTTGTTGAAGAAATCCACTTCCATCAGAATATATCTTCATACAGTATTGGTGCTGAAGTATATAATGATCTGCTGATTCTGCTCATTTCACTTAACATCAGTTGCCATGATCTGTTCTTGATGAAGTTCCTTTTTTCTAAAGATTCATTAACCATTTCTTCTTCTAACCTTTTCACAAATATGGAATCATGTATATTGATCCATAATTTGAAGACTATTCCCCTCCCTTTTTGAAAACAGAACACTTTCATTTGGCTAATTTTTTCAGTACTTTTCCTACTCTTATTTGAGTGAGAAAATACTATCAATGGCACAGCAACCACATAAATGAATGAATGAATTTAAGAAGGCATTTTTAAAGTATTTATAATGTGCCAAGCAGTGGGCTAAGTGTTGGAACTATAATAGAAAAGCAAGGCTAATTTGGGGATAACAACATATAAAGAAGGTCAACTTCAAGGGATGATGGAAAGACCCTGTGATATTTAGGGTTAATTGGTAGTGCTCATTGCAAAACCTTTTTAGCTGTAAATGTTATGATTTTTATTTCTACATGCAAAAAAAAATTAGGTTTCTATTTCTACTGCAAAGAAGTTCTCAGGGTGGATGCAATTTCAAGGGATCTACAGAGAGTAGTTATAGGACAGTTTGTCAGATGTGGTGATTTTCTATCTTATTATAAGAATCATCATTGTTGAATTTCTTCCAATCCAAGTGATGCTGCTTCTGTCTCAAAGTTTAAGGTGCAGAGAGCCTACTCATGACCTTTGGGAAGTGAAAAGTGGGCATAAGAAGCAGGAAATGAAAATCCTCTTCCATGAGGACAGACTAGCGAAAAAAGAACAATTCTAAAAGGCAGGAAGACTGGGATTTAAGCCCACTTCTAATATCTACTGAGTTATATTAGACAAGTCCTTTAACCTCTCAAAATTCCAGGCAAGCCTTTACATATATGCATTGCAGAAAGGTATTGATCTCCATTAATATCAACTGTTTTCATAAAGATTTGCCTATACTGATGAAATCACAGATCTAATGTTTAAAAAAATCCCTTATACTATTTTAATTGATCATAGCTAGAATTATGCTATAGTGTACTTTCAACTATGTCTGTTGATAACTCTCAATTGGCCTTTCAGTGACTAAAGACATAAAATTTGTGGTGTTCAAATGTTTATAACTATCCAGAAACACTGAGAAAACATTTGTCTTAAATAATGATTTTCTTTGGGTGTAACTTGACTTGATTAGAAACACTACATACTATTGTAAATGCAGTCCAATTTCCTATCCAATTCATTTTCTATCAGTAGTGCCTGTATTAGGTACAAATAATGATATGCTAACTCAATAGTTTGGTCCTCCAACTGTTTATCGTAATCTGGAAAATATGTATTTTCATTCATTTAATTTTTCCTGGATGGATTCTTAGGATAATTTCTTTTGAGTGTTCACTGATCTGAATGAGGATACCTTGTTATATTCTAGGTTGCAGGGCAATCAGCATAATGTCATCTTCAAACAAGAGTGTGCTTCATCAACTTTAGGGAATCCATTTTCCATTTGTAAGGCCTCCTTCATGATAGTGGCAAATCAGAAATAACTGAAAACAATGTTCTATGTGGTGATAGCAGCCAATAGTGAAATTCATCTGGGACAGGAGATGTAAAATCACCAAGAGCATTTTCAGTAGTCAACTGCTACTTCCTTGCTTAAGTATCAACTATCTGCAGCAGCCATTTTTCCAGCAAGATAATTTCAGAAAGGCCTAGAGAGATTTACATGAACTGATGCTAAGTGAAGTGATTAGAACTAAGAGAACATTGTACATAGCCACAGAATTATGTGATGATCAAATATTATGAACTTGGTTCTTTTCAACAATGAGGTGATTTAAGACAATCCCAATAGATTTGGGATGGAATGTGCCATCCACAACAAAAAGGAGAACTTTGGAGACTGAATATGGAATAATAATATTTTCATTTTTGTGTGTTTGTTTTTTCTTTCTGATGTTTTTTTTTCCATTTTGTTCTGATTTTTTTTCGCACAACATGAAAAATATTTCCATGTGTTTAAAAGAATTGCACATAATTAAACTATATCAGATTACTTGCTATCTTGAGAAGAGGAGATGTAAGGAGGTAGGGAGAAAAATTGGAACCAAAAGTTTTACAAAATTGAATGTTGAAAACTTTCTTTATATGTATATGGAAATGATGATAAAACTGAAGTTCAGAACTAAAACTATTGATCCAGGATCACACAGTTATCAAATATCAGAATCAGAATTTCATTCTATGTTTTCTGATTCTATATTGGAACTTGTTCTTGTTCTGCCACATTCCAGAACAGATACAAAATAAACAAGACCTGGTTTAGTTTGTTATCAGTATGGAATTAAATAGTTTTCTTAGAGATAGATTGACAATTGATAATAAAAACCAATAGTCCTTTAACTCAGATAAATATTAACTTACACAAGGACAAAGGAAGAGCTAATGTAGAATGAGTTGACTCCAGGTCTCACTTTACAAGAAGAAATAGAATAAATTATTTTGTTTTTATAGGGTGTTACCAATTCTCAAATACATGAATTTTGGAGGTAAAAAGAAAAAAAGAAAAGTGTCAAAAGTCATGCACAACAATCCCTACAATGGCCACAGTCTTTAATGCCAAGTTCTTGTCATTTTTAATTGTTTTCAGAGGAATTCTTGATTCTGACCTTCACAAAAAAACACAATTCAATGATATAGGAATTTTAGAGGGAAGAATGGAGAGATGGAGTATCTAATAGCATCTAAATCTATTTGGCTTCACACTTCTGACATAACAGTTTGGAAGAAGCAAAAGAATAACCAAGGGAAAAAAAACCACAACAGAATTATGGCATTGTAAGTTTCTTTCAAGAAATTTTTACTATCTGAAAAGTTTCAGAAAAGGGTCAAATTCTAAATGCCAAAGTGGAAGAAGATCTGTCTATAAGAGAAATTCATTACTCATAATATTAAGGATTTCAAAGGGGACCTTAAAAAGAGATTTTGAGGACTATTATAGTAATTTTTTTTATCAAAACTATTCTTTAACGAATGTTAAAGGTACCAGATTTGTGAAATCAATAGTTGTGACATATGAACCATGGACTACCTTTTTTTTACATATACACAAGGATAGCTTTTTAAAAGTTTTCAATAATTTTTATTTTCCAAATAAATATAAAGATATATTTCATTTTTAATGTTTTCTTTTCCTTTTTAAATTTTATTTTTAACATACATTGCTTAAGGAATCATGTTGGGAGATAAAAATCACAACAAAAGGGAAAAACTATGGGAGAGATTAAAAAACAGAAAAAAAGAAGTGGGCCACAGCATGTCTCCTTATCTCTTTACATTCAGTCTCCTTATGTCTTTTTCTAGAGGTAGATGACACTTTTTGTCCAAAGTTTATTGGGACTGCTTTGAATCACTGAACTACTGAGAACAACCAAGTCTTTCACAGTTGATCACCACACATTCTTATTGTTATTGTGTATGATGTATTCTTGATTCTGCTTGTGTTGCTCAGCATCAGTTCATATAAATCTTTACACGCATTTCTAAAATCAGCTTGTTCATCATTTTTTTTTATAGAACAAGCATATTTCATTACCTTCATATATCAATACTTGTTCAGCCATTCCACTATTGATGGGTATCTACTCATTTTCTAATTCTTTGATACCACCAAAAGAGCTGCTACAAATACTTTTGTACATTTGGATCCTTTTCCGCCATTATGCTTTCCTTGAGATACAAACCCAGTAATGGCACTTCTGGGTCAAAGGATATGTACAGTTTTATAGCCCTTTGGGCATAGTTTCAGTTTACTCTTAAGAATGGTTGGCTCATTTCACAACTCTGACAATAATGCTGGCTGGCTGTAAAGATTTTTTCCCCAGCTTTACACCTCCCTTTTAATCTTGTTTCTGTTGGTTTTGTTCATGAAAAAATTAATTTAATGTCACAAAAGTTACCCAATATGCCTTTCATAATGTTCTTTAGTTCTTCTTTGGTCACAAATTCCTCCCTTCTCCAAAGATCTCCAAAGGGAACATTATCCCTTGTTCTCCTAATTTTTTTTTTTAATATCATCATCCTTTATGTCCAAATTATATATCCATTTTGACTTTATTTTGGCACGGGATATGAGATGTAGGTCTATATCAAGTTTCTGACATATTATTTTCCAGTTTTCCCAGCGATGTTTTTTTTCAAATAGTGAGTTCTTATTCCAGAAGCTAAAGTTTGGGGGGGTTATAAAATACCAGATTGCTGTACACCTTGATTACTGTGTCTAATCTATTTCACTGATCCACAACTCTATTTTTTAGCCAATAGCAAATGGTTTTGATGACTGCTACTTATAATATAGTTTTAGGTTTGGTACTAAGCCACCATCCTTTGTATTTTTTTCCACCCAGAGAATGGGAAAAAAAATTCTTGATCTTTTGTTCTTCTGAATGAAATTTTTTTATTATTTTTCTAGTTCTATAAAATAATTTTTGGCAGTTTTATTGGTATGGCAATGAACAAGAAGACCAATGTAGGCAGAATCATCATTTTTATTTTATTAGCTCAGTCTATCCATAAACAATTGATATTTTTTCAATTGTTTAGATCCAACTTTATTTGTATGAGAAGTGTTTTGTAATTGTGTTTATATAATGCTTAAGTTTATCTTTCAGGTGGACCCCAAATATTTTATTTTGTCTAGTAGTTTTAAATGTAATTTCTCTATCTATTGCTGATGGGTCAATAATGTATAGAAATGCTGATGATTTGTGTAGGTTGATTTTATATCCTACAACTTTCCTTAAGCTATGAATTTTTTTCATTAGGTTTTTGGATGGTTTTCTAGAATTCTCTAGTATGTCATTTTATCATCTGCAAAGAGTGATAGTTTTATTTCTTCATTGACTATTCTAATTCCCTTTCTTTCTTTTTTTCTTATTGCTGAAGCCAAGATTTCTAGTACAATGTCGAATAATAGTGGTAATAAAGGGAATCTTTGTCTCACTCCTAATATTGTTGGGAATGTGTCCAACTTTTCTCCATTACAAATAATGCTTGCTGTTGGTTTTAAATACTGTTTATTATTTTGAGGAAAGCTTTCTTTATCCCATTGCTCTCCAGTGTTTGTAAAAATAAAGGGTGCTGTATTTATTCAAAACCTTTTTCTTCATCTATTGAGATTACCATATGATTTTGGTTGGTTTTGTAATTGATATCATCAATTGTAGTAACAGTTTTCCTGAAACTGAACCAGCCCTACATTACTGGTATAAATTCCACTTGGTCATAGTGTACTGCTGATAAGTTGCTGTAATCTCTTCATTAATATTTTATATAATTTTTTTCATCAATATTAATTGGGGAGATGGGTCTGTAATTTTCTTTCTCTGTTTTGGCTCTTCCTGGTTTAAGTATCAGTGCCATATTTGTGTCATAGGAGGCATTTGGCAGGAGTCCTCTATTTTTCTAAAACATTTATATAGTATTGGAATTAATTTTTCTTTAATTATTTAGTAGAATTCATTTACAAATTAATCTGGCCTGCAGATTTTTTTCTTAGGGAATTCATTAATATCTTGTTTAATTTCTTTTTTCTAAAATTAAGTAATTCATTTCCTCTTCTGTTAACCCAGAGCAATTTATATTTTTTTGTAAATATTCATCTATTTTAATTAGATTGTCAGACTTGCTGTCATATAGTTGAGCAAAATAGCTCCTAATTATGGCTTTAATCTCTTTTTCAATGGTAGTTAAGTTCACTCTTTTCATTTTTGATGCTGGTGATTTGGTTTTTTCTTTCCTTTTTCTGATCAAATTAACCAAAGACTTATCTATTTTGTTGTTTTATTAAAAAATACTCATAGTTTTATTTATTAGTTCAATGGTTTTCTTAGTTTCAATTCTATTAATCTCTCCTTTGTGTTTTTAGAATTTCTAATTTGGTATTTAATTGGGGGTTTTTAATTTGTTCTTTTTCTAGCTTTTTTAGTTGCATGCCTAATTCATTGATCTCCTCTTTATCCATTTTACTAGTGAACTATGTATAGAAATAAAATTTTCCCTAAGAACAGCTATTGCTGTATCCCATAGGTTTTGATATGTTATCTCATTATTGTGATTCTCTTGAATGAAATTATGGATAGTTTCTGTGATTTGTTGTTTGATCCACTCATTCTTTAGAATTAGATTATTTAATTCCAATTGGTTTTTAGTCTATCTTTTACTGGTCCATTACTGAATATAAGTTTTACTGTCCTATGGTCAGAAAAGGAAGCATTTATTATTTCTGCCTTTCTACAATTGGATATGGTCAATTTTGGTTAGGTGCCATGTAGTGCTGAGAAAAAAGACATATTCCTTTCTGTCATTATTCAAGTTTCTCTAGACATTTATCATATCTAGATTTTCTGGGATCCTCCTAACCTCTCTAGTTTCTTTCTTGTTTCTTTTGTGGTTAGATTCAATCTGATTCTGAAAGGGGAAGGTTGAAGTGCCCTCCTAGAATAGTTTTGCTGTTTATTTCTTCCTGTAACTAGCTTAAAATCTTCTTTAGGAATTTTTCTGCTCTACCACTTTGTACATACAAATTTAGTACTGTTATTACTTCATTGTTTATGGCACTCTTTATCAAGAAGTACTTTCCTTCCTTATCTCTTTTAATAAGATTTATTTTTAGTTTTGCTCTATCTTAGATCAAAATTACTAATTCTGTTTTTTTTTTACTTCAAAAAAAAGCACAATAAATTCTGTTCCAGACTTTTATCTTTACTTTATATGTGTTTTTCTGTGTCAAATGTGTTTCTTATGAACAACATATTTTAGGATTGTGGTTTTTAATTCACTCTGCTATTTTCTTCCATTTTATGGGAGAGTTCATCCCATTCACATTAACAGTTATGACCACCAACTCTATTTCCCTCCATCAGATTTTCTCCCTTGTATATATTTTTGTTGTCTCTTTCTACCTTGTCCTCAGTCATGTGTTTTTCTTTAATCAACTCCACCCACTACCTTATCTTCTATCAACTTTTCTCTTACCTTTTCCCCTAATTTTTCTATCTTCCCATTTATCCTGTCCCTCCTTTTTCTTTTTCTCTTTCTCCTCTTACTTCATTATAGGGTTAGCTAAATATCTATACCCAACTGAATTAAGGTGTTTCCTCTTAGAGCCAAAACTGATGAGATCAAGCACCATAAAATGCTCCTTCCCTCTCTTCTTTTCCTTGATTGTAATAAATCTTTGCACCTCTTCATGTGAACTAGTTGTCCCATTATACCTCCTCTTTCCTCTTTTTTCCAGTACAGACCTTTTTTTCCCCACCCCTTAATATCTTTTTACTTGATGTCATCATTTCAGAGTTCATTCACAACTACACCCTCTGTCCATGTGATGCCATCTTCTGAATGCCTCAGTGACGGTACAGTTCTCAAAAGCTTCAGAGTTTATTTTCCCATCTTTACATAATATATTTTCCCTCTTTATCTTTCTATGCTTTTTTTGAGTTCTGTGTTTGTAGATTAAATTTTCTATTTAGTTTTGGATTTTTTTTTCAATATGAATGATTGAAAGTTTCTGAAAGATGATACTGAGTATGGGTTTTAACCCTAGGTCCTTTGCCTTCTGGATTATGGTATTCCAGACCCTTCATACTTTATCGTAGAAGCTGCTAGATACTGGGTAATCTTGATTATTGCTTCTTGATATTTGAATTGTGTTTGTCTGGCAGCTCACAGTATTTTTTCCTTAGGCTTGTAGTTCTGGAGTTTCACAAAAATGTTGCTTGGGGTTTTCCATGTGGGATCTCTTTCTGAAGGTGATAGATAGATTCTTTCACTCTATATTCCCCTCCCCCCTACTGTTTTTTAGAATATTGAGAAAGTTTTCCTTAATGATCTCTTAAAGAATGCTATCTAGACTCTATTTTTGATCATGGTCTTCAGGTAGGACAATAATTTTTAAATTGTCTCTTCTGGATCTATTTTCCAAGTTGGTTGTTCTTCCAATGAGACATTTCATGTTTTCTTCCATTTTTTTTTCATTTTTTTTAGTTTGTTTCACTTATTCTTGCTTCTCATAAAGTCATTAGCTTCCATTTGCCTAGTTCTAGTTTTTAATTGTGATTTTCTTCCATTAGTTTTTGTATCTCTTTTTTCCATTTTGTTAATTCTACTGCTTAAGAAGTTGTTTTCTTCAGACAATTTTTTTCTTCCCTTTTTCAAGCTGCTCTCTCATGCATATCTTTCGTTTCCTTTCTCATTTTTTCCTTCTCCCTTTGTTATTTGGTTTTTAATGTCTTTTATGAGCATTTCTAAGAAGTTCTCTGTGGACATTCTGTCCCCATCTGAGTTTGTGTTTTTGCCTGCCCTGACACCTGTAGCTTTTTATGGTCAAGATTCTTTTCTGTTTGTTGCTCATTTTATTTCTTTTTCTTTTAGTATTTCCTCTTTTTTTTACTTTTATAGTTGAACTCTGCTCCTAGGGTAAAAGGGGAAATGTCCCAAGCTTCCTGTGCAACTTTGAGCCTTGGCTTTAAGCACAGGAGCCCATTGTTTTTACAGGGGGTAGCTTTTCCAGCCCTTTTCAGGTGCAGCCTGGTTTAGCAGAGTTTGCCTTCTGAGATGGGACTGGAAGTTGCTCCAATGATTTGCTTCTCTATTAAGCCAGGACTTAGGGTCTTAGTTGGTGATTTTTTGTGTTTAAAACCCTGTCACTGGGTTTCGTACAATCTATCTGAGCTGAGCTGAACACCTTTTTCATCTCAGTGGTACTGACCTTTCTTGAAGTTTTTTCAGTTTATCTTGACTGGAAAATGATTTCATTCCATCAGATTGTTCAGAGGCTTGGTATCATATGGTTTTCAAGGGAAACTGGGAGAGCTTGAGAAGTTTCCTGACTATTCCACTGTCATAGTTCCACTCGCTTAAGTCCTAAGGGTAACTACCTATTGATATAGTTACTAAAATTCTACTCTCATTTAAAATTTAAGCAAAACACCAAAATAGAGGGAAATCAGATTATAATATTTTAAGTGATTGCAAAGATCTCTATCAATTTTAAAATTCCAAAGGATCTATTTGCTTTATATTCTGAAAAAGATGTTTTAAGAAAGTCCATATTCTGGCTAAACAAAGAAACATAAAGTGAAAAGGCACAGATTTACAGAATATAAGAAGCAAAAATTCCAATTGATAATGGAGAAAATTCAGAATGATAAGATAAAGAAACTACACATAAACAAGCAGACACACACATTTTTCTCATTGTTTCTTTTTGCTCACCTTAGTCAAATCACCCACTAGACATCATTCCAGCTGAAGCCTACCTTAAACCATCTGTACACAATTGCTATTTTGTTTTTGCTCTACTACTGAGAAATAATTTACCTTATTCTAACTACTTATTCTGACTAGATCTCAGCCCCTACCCAAGAGAACTTTGTAGGAACCAACAGAGAAGGTTGCTGGGAATAAGGTTAATTTTCTCATTTTACTTCTCACATTCCTCCACACAAAGTTTCAAGTTCTTTCAAGCTGATCTGTAAACCACTGTTTAAGAATGCCTCAAAATTTCCTGTCTTGAAACATTGACTTATATTAATTCCTCTCCATCTTCTCCTATCACTACAACTTTATACAAAGATAAATCTATAAAAACCATTACATTGAATTCCCAATCCCTATATTTATGCCCACCTGCATTTTTTATTTCCTTCACAAGCTAATTGTACAATATTTCAAAGTCTGATTCTTTTTGTACAGCAAAATAACGTTTTGGTCATGTATACTTATTGTGTATCTAATTTATATTTTAATGTATTTAACATCTACTGGTCATCCTGCCATCTAGGGGAGGGGGTGGGGGGGGTAAGAGGTGAAAAATTGGAACAAGAGGTTTGGCAATTGTTAATGCTGTAAAGTTACCTATGCATATAACCTGTAAATAAAAGGCTATTAAATAAAAAATAAAAACAAAAAAACAAGGATAAGTCTATTCAAATCAAATCTGTACTACCATGGCAAAAACTAGATGACATAATTTATTTGAAAATTCTACATGTAAAAAGAAGAAAATGTCATTCCTTTATATGAAAAGTCTAACTCATTATCCTTTGTTCTTATAGATTTTTTTTCCTCTAGACAAAAATGAGAACAAATTTTGTCATCTTATATTATTTTAAAATCAGAAGGCATTTTGAAGTATATATAGTCTAAATCACTCACTTTACAGAAGTGGAAAATAAAGTACAGAGAGGAAAATTATAGACCACTATTATCATCTAGTAACTGAGCTGGTAATAGCTGGAAAATAAATCCAATGAATAGGAAGGAAATAAAGTCCCATTTTCTCAGTCGTGGTTCAATGCATTTCATAGGAACAAGTTCTAAGAAGCATATTTTTGCCAAGAAAATCTAAAAACATTGTTTCTCAAAGGTAGGCATTTATAAACTTTTGTTCAATGAAAAAAAATCTATTTTCTCTCTTTTCCATCTTCTCTCTGCCCCTAGGAGAGTGGAGGGGTGTAAACCTTATTACTACCATACATAATCAAACTAAATTGATTACCATGCTGGTATATCAAAAAATATACTTCATTGTAAAATCTATGTCTCACTGTTACAGAAGTTTAAGGTACAATATCAGAGAACTGAGGGTGAAACATCCTATTGACTTGCTGACACAGATATAATAGAGACAATACACAACTAGAAGTTTGTTTTTTTTTTTAGATATTCCTAGTGTGAGGGAAAAAAAAAGTTTTCCTTGACTAAGTGACAAAATTTCCTCTCCCTACACTTCATTATTATTATCATCATCATCTCATTATTATTAATGTTCTACTACTTAACCACAACTACTAACTACTACTAACTACTAACACCACAACAATTCCATTATTTCTTTGGGTCTGCTACCACCTTTCCATCTTTAGATTTCTGAAAAGATTTCCAAAGAGAATGAATAGTATGATACAGCAGCAAAAGCACTAGATTTGAAATCTGAAGAAGTGAATTAGAATTCTGTCTCTGCTTCTTGATATGTATGTGATCTTAGGTAAATGGCTATCTCCTTAGATCTCAGGTTCTGTTAAAAGTTTAGATTACATGATGTCCAATTCTCTTCCAATGTCTCTATAGTATCCAGAAGACAATTTATTTTGAATTTATTTTGAGGAAACTGTCATTGTTCAGATGATCTCTCTGAACTTTCCTAGGTTCATTGATCCAACTTCTGCTCTATTGGATAGAAATCTTTGAAACAACTTGGAAAATGAAGGCTCTCACATGCCATATGAGAAATGAGAAATACAATATTGAATAAATGTCTGGATGTTGTATATATATATATATATATATATATATGTATATATATATATATATATATATTAAAAAGCTATCCTGAAATCTATTCTTCAGTATGTATCTTCCTTTCTCTTAAAAAATCCTGCTCTCATTAGGTAGGCCAATGATTTCAGACACAAATGATTCTTGCTATGACAATTCATGCACATATTTTATCCTTTGTGAATATAAGTATATTTCAAATGAAAAGAGCTGATGCAGGATTATTGGCAGGGGAAATTTTATCTTTTCCTTCAAATTCTCTTTAAGAATGAGTGAAAATAAGGTGATTTGGGTGATGAAGTATGTTGTAGTAGGGAAAAATGTATAAGTCAGAGCAACTGGATTAAAAACCCAGTTAATGTAACTTACTCTTTGTATAAGTTTGAACAACAACAACAAAAAAAACTAACCTCTCTGAGTTTGATTCATTATCTATAAAATGAAGAGAATGTCCTAGATGACATCTAAATTCCCCAAAAGAGCTAAAGGGAGGATACTTTGTTTTATAACCATTCATATTTCTTCCAAAAGTAGATTTATAATTCCTGGATAGAAATCCCTATCACCAAGCTTGATCCTATAGGACATAAAAATAATTTTGTAATTTGACTACTCAGTAAGGTAATTATTTCCAAATGTATTACTTAGTAAACCATAAAGATTCTGGTCGAGATTATGAATATTCATAATATCCTATAATTATCAAATTATGTGCCAAGGAAAATTTATTCTTTACAAAACAAGGTGATATTCTCATGACAATAGGCATGGAAGTTAATATGGCTGGAGCTCATACATAGAAGGAAACACTTGAAGTGAGGAAAAACCAGGGTATTTGATCTTCAAATCAGATTATAGTTCTAGAAATGATCTAAACTTTGTATAACTTTGAATAACAATCAATCAACAAATAGAAGAACAAGAGTAAGCTCCTTCACTTATTGTAGGAGTACCACAAAAAAAAAAAAAAAGTTAAAAGACATGGGCAGTAAAAGAGGGATCTTATCAGGCAAGTCAGCATGAGTTTAATAAATAGATCTGAAACTAACCATAGCATCTGGCCAAGGATATCATAATGCCTTACATTAGAAACCTACTGTCTTCTGACTGAAAATGCTCCAGAGTATCCAAAATACTAGAGTTCTTATTAGGAACAATGAAGTCTGCAAAAACTATTAGTCCTAATCTATTAAGGAAGATTCATATAAGAAGAAAATGCCCAGGAAATTAGGTTTGGAACAGGATCTAATTACTCGATTCAGGAGTAGAGGAGAGGATAAAACCTTTTCCTTGACTAAAATCCCCAAAAGCAACTGAAACTGGATATATGAATATTTGTAAGATAATATAATACAGAACAATTATTTAAAATATAGCTTAGAGACTCTCCAAATATAAACCCAGAGGAAGAAAATACTTTAAGAGTAACTAAAAGCAAAGACTTAAAGTTTTAAATATGTCTTAGTCACAAAATATCATAGCAAGATCTACAAGTATTGGAACTGAAGGGCACAAAATAGATAAATACATTCCATATTAGCATTCAAAAAGAACCTTATTTTTAATTTATCAAACAATTTGATTGCTAAGTTACACCCCAGATAAAAGAAAAAATGTAAGTGACCAAAAATGGATTGATAATGAACAAAGACCACATTTGTAAGGACTGCTTACCATCAATGTGAAAGCAAAGGGAGAATTGGAATATGATATATTGAAAGTAATAACAATCTTCCTCAAGAGAATATATTATTTTTGAGCATAATCTTACATCAGAGAAAAACATAAAAATTTAACAGATTGATGGTTTCCAAATTTTTCTTTTGAGAAAATCAGCTATTTTCACAAATAGAAAGAGTAAGAAAATAATCCAATAATTACAAAGTGAACAATACAACTACCATCCCATCTTAATTTGAGCTGGCCTAGAAGTCATCAAAGACACTAAGATACAAACTTAATAGGAAAAATGAGGCAACAACATTCAAATTGAAGAATGATACATTAAAGTCATTCAAATATAGAAATTGGGATTAAGGGAAGAGGCAAGAGAATTAAAATGACAATAATAGTGCATTAAGAAGAACTAAATAGTGGACTACAATAGCATAGGGGAGGAAATGGGACAGCTAATAATGAAATTGGAGTAGGAGGAGGGTGATTGTCTCACATAAAACTAACATAGCTATGAACAGAAAAGCACCCCAAAAGGACCTAGTGATTAACTTCTATGTTAGAAAAGGTGATATGAAGGAAGAGAATGAAATTGGGTGCTTTGGCAATAAAGTTATAATAACTACTACGGATTTGCAAGAATTGCAATAACTAAATTAGTTAGAATAACTAAATGTAACTGGTGATTATTATTGAAGGAGAATCTTAGAGTGTATATTTTTCATCATCACATTTCAACCTTGTGGCAGGGCAAAACAAAGATCACGAATAAAAAGAATTCATAAATAAATTCTGAAAGTGAGAAATATGTATAACCTTTAAAATAGACCATAGCTCAATGAATATGATGACATATAAGTTAAATATTAGCAAAAGACATTGATTTAAGTGGAAATTAAACAATTTTATCCAAATTAACAGTGGATCAAATAACAAATCATAGGAAAAACAAAAAAAGGGTAACAAAAATAATATTGTAATGAGAAAAACAAAAACTCATGGATACAGTTTAAATATTCCTTAAAGAAAAATGTTAGTCTTTACAACAAAATGGATTAAGCACATAAAGATGATAAAAATTAAAATCAAGTCAAAATAGAAAACAAGTTTTGAAAATAAAGTGAAAAAATAAAAGACTTCTGATTTAATAATTTAAACAAATATTGTTTTAAAGAATAATAAAGTAAATAAGTCATTAAATAATTATTTTGAAAAAATTGTAAAGCAAGTTATGAAACTTAAGCTATAAAGGTTAATTTAAATTATAGAGGGAAAATAAAGAAAATCATTAAAAGCTACTATAGCCAATGATATACAAATTAGAAAAAATGAATGGATGCATATTTACCAAATATACAATACCAAAATTACAGATAAGGAAACAAAAAATACTCAGCAAGACAATTTTTTAAAGGCATTTTTCCATGCAAGAAGTGGATTCTTAAATGGAACTGTGGATCAAATAAATATCAAACGCAGAATTATGCTTAAAGAACAAATAATTCCTATATTATATAACTTATAAAAATAAGGAAAAAAGTCTTTAAATTTCTTCTATAAGGCAAATAGATTTATGATAGCCAAACCAGGAAGAGACAAAGCAGAGGAAAAAAAAGACAAAACAAAAGAATCAATATAGTACAAAAATCCAAACAGATGCCAAATACATACACACATACAAAAATACATACATACACAACATAAGCACTTAGAGCTTATGTTAATATATGCATATATATATATATATATATATATATATACAGGTAAATGCACATTGTATATAAATTCATGATTGAAAATATCAAAATGGGGTTCATAAAAAGTATGCTTAGTACAATATTAAATAAAATCAATTGTAATAAAAATAAGAATAAAAACAATTAAAAATAAATAAAAATTAAATTAAATTTAAAAGTTTATCATTAGAGGGGACTTTAAAGGCCATTAATCCAAACTCTTCATAAGTTTAAAATGACTTTTTCAGGGACACATAGCTAGTAAGTGTCTAAGATAGGATTGGAATTTGAGTCTTCCTAATTTCAACCTTTGTGAAGTATTCATAGAATAATTTAGTTGTCTCATATATGGAGGGAAAAAAACTGACAAAATACAAAGCTCATTTACATTAAATATGCTAAAATAGGGGCAGCTAGGTGGCATAGTGGATAGAGCATAAGAGCTGGAGTCAGGGAGACCTGAGTTTAAATCTAGTCTGAGACACTAGATACTAGCTGTGTGATTCTGGGCAAGTTATCTAACCCTGATGATCTCACCCCCATCCCCCAAAATGCTAAAATACTTAGGAAAAAAAACTTTTAATGGCATACATACATGTATGGATGTGTGTTTACATACACATAGATACACACACATAAATGTGTGTGCACATAAATACAAATATCATTTGTGAGATTCACTGGAAACTTTCTCAGTAAGGTCAATTATAATTCAAGGGGATCCACCACCTCCATCAATATTTGAAATTTTGATAAAAATAGTAAAGGTCACAAAAAAAAGGAAAAAAATATTGAGAAAATAATCATGAAAATTATTTTTATTTGTGCATGATATGATAGTTTATTTAAAGAATCCTAAAAAAAAACAACCAAAAATTTGATCATTAATATATCAGAATATCAGCAAAATAAACTTAGAAAATCTTTAACCTTCCTGCGAAATAACAAGAACTGAAAATAAAATAAATTATATTTAAGAGAATAATAAAATTTAAATACAAGCATAAAGATATAACATTTTTAGAAATAATAATCCCAAGCATACCAAAACTGGGAAAATTCAAAAATTGTCAGTTATGTGGCCTTAATAAAGGATAAGGGATGGACAGTCTTCTAGCTTCATTCACATCCCTGCAATCAAGAGAAATAAAGCAAATATTCTGATTTACTAGGTTTAGATCGTATTTTGTGTTACACCCTATAGTATATTCAGAATGAATAAATAATCTAAATACATAAATTTTCAACAAAATTATTTTTTACAATTAATACATACTAGAATAATTTTTAACTAGACACAAAACTAAAGAGATCATAAAAGGCAAAAATGATCACCTTTAGTGCTTTCACAAATAAAATCAATGCAGCTAATAGTACAAGATTAGATATTAGTTGGGAAAATAGCTGCATTAAGCATTTTAATATCTTGAAAAATCCACCATATTTTGTCCATAAACTAAGTGATTCAAACAATGCTCTTATGTTACCATACAAGTTTGAGAGGTAGCATATTATATTGCCATAAATATTAGATTGAAAGCAAAATATTGGTTGTTTGAGTTGAAATTATTCTTCAAACATTATAACTCTGGGAAAATGACTCAACCTATCTGGCCTCATTTTCCTCAATTTTAAAATAATGAGGTTATACTAGATGAATTCTAAGGTCAGTGATTTTTTTTCTTTTTTTGTTAAGGTAGAGGGATTGGTGAATACTTAAGTAATTCAACTTTAAAAAAAATTAATCCTCAATAATTTATACCAATCTTAGCTAAACTGATACCCATTTTGTTATTTATCCCATAAATTACAAGGGAAACTGTTACAGTGCTTTCCAAGTCTAATGCGCTATCTATGTATTTGTAGAAAGGCTTAATTTTATTAACATAAATTGAAATCTTGAAAGGACACTAGTGGTCATTTATTAATAATGGAACTGAGAATCACAGTAGTTAAGTGGAACAACCTTGAGAAAACTGGGAGCAAGAGATAGAATTTAATATTCAACTCAACTCATCTCTTCTGATATAGAATCATACATTTGTTCCATGGTATACTATCTCCATCCTTTTAAATTGTTTTAGAGAGATGATTTTTAAATATTCAAATATCCACAGTTTTGCTTTTTCTCTTTTAGAACTAAGTTCCTAAAAATATGTTATCTAAGTTTATTGATTTGTCCACCTTACCTGACACTTTTCTCTCATTCCCAAAGGGTAGGGTTTGAAATGACATGACAGGTCATGTGGTCTAATTCTTCATTTTCTAAGGAAACTAAGACTGGAAAAGCTTAAGCAGTTTGCCAGCATTAACCCTGGTAGTAAGTAATAGAACAAAATTTGAACCCACGGACTGTGATTTTAACTCTTACCCTTTGTAATATGACAGGGAATGGCCTTAATGAAGCATGTTTGGGATTTGAAGCTGGCAAGATAAAGCAAGCTACAAGCAATCAAGATGTTATGGTCCCAGGAGAAAAGTTCTGCAATTTAGTGAAGCATCCAGGCCTTATACATGTGCCACCTGCACCTGTCACACCCCAAAATGTGCTCTTCTCATTTCTGCTTAGTTTCCTTGAAAGCATAGCTTACTTCCTCTTTGAGGCTTTTCCTGTTCTTCTCAGCTATGAGTATTCCTTTTTTATATTCTTGTGTATACTTTAAAGTTATAAATTCTACAACCACTCTCCATTCCAAGAATATAATATCCCTAAAGAAATGTTTTGTTTTTCCCTTTATCCCAGTATATTCTGTATTTGCACAATGTTTTGAGTTGACAATATTTTTCCTTTCATTGAACTCTTAATTTTTATTCATATTTATGAAAAATGAGAGATTTTAAACATTGAGATCTTAGAAATGTGGATCATTTACTAGCGATCACTGAAAAGTCGCTTTGCTATTTTCCAAAAAGCTTTTTAGAATGATGTATCTTAAGAGATTAGGGAATCCTCATTCCCAGAATGCCTTACATTACTTTGATCCTTCAATGGATCTATGATTTCATGGATGTTGACACTCCCTCCAAAGGTGCTACATTTAGAATTATAATTCATTTTGTTTCACTGAGCTTCTTAAAAATCAAATCATCTACATCTCTATTAGGGCCCATTGGGAACTAAATAACCATAAAACTTCAAAATGGAAAATATATAAATATTAACGAGTTTATTTCTACACCTGGCCTTAGTAAGCTTTCACCATCTTCCTAAATTTGCTGAATTATCCAGCAACTAGCATAATGTTCTTAACATAGTAGGCTTATAAGGTAGCTACTTACACTTAAGGGATGGATTGAATTGAATTGAACTGAAGTATCATGTTCAAAACAGAAGAGCCAAATATGCCAACAAAGAGAAAGTCACTTTTTGGAGTGTATTGCTCTAAACAACATGGTAACCTCTCAGACTAACTCTCAATTTTGATTAAATTAAACTGAAGGAAAGGTTCCTCATTACAAACTCAATCCCATTCCTAGCTCCTTATCCTGCCATAAACTAGCTTTCTACCTTTCATTATGAGGGTTTCTGATTGGCAAATAATTAGCCTTCATTTCTGAATGTTCTCTAATTAGTGCAGATTGGTTTTAAAGCTACAAGGAATTATAGAATGTTGGTAAGTAAGGAGAGTAGATTTTATTTTCATCTACTAAAGCAACTTATTTTTCTCAAAAGAAAAGCATCAAACTCACAACTGGTATCCTTAGTTTTTTCAATTTCATCATCTTCCTCATATTTTTATGTTATAATTATTAATACCTTATATATGTATAACATTTTAGTGTACTAAGAATTTTCCCAACCATTGTAACATTCAATATTTACAGATAACTGTGAGTTAGCCAGAACAGAAATTATGTATCCCCAGTTTAGAGATTAGTAAAACTGATGATGTTAAGATAATGGCCTCAAGTTAAATGTTATCTAGTCTCCAAGCCCTGTGGCTGGGAAAGTTTACTCATTAAAACAAAAGAAGTATAGACAGGCAATCTTTTATCAAGCAGACACTGGTCCTAATACAATTAGCTATTTAGCTCTCTAATGTGAAAAATAGAGGTATTTATTCCTTCTAGAAGAAAAAACGATTTTGGAAAATAAGTTTTATGCTGGCATTGTGGTGCATGATTGTAATCAGACTGAGGCTGGTGACTTTCATAAGAAAGGCAGAGCGAGATACACAAGGAACAGTGACAAAGACAGAGAAGGGCAGAGTAAGAAAGAGAAGGAGAAGAAGGGTGAGAAGGAAGGAATAAAGGAAGGAAGGAAGGGAAGAAGGAAGGAAGGAAAGAAAGAAGGAAGGAAGGAACGAACGAAGGAAGGAAGGAAGGAAAAAAGGAAGGAAGGAAGGAAGGAAAGAAGAGAGAAAGAGTGTTTTGGAGAAAAAATCAACTTTACTTTGGATTGATCAAGAAGGAAAAATAGGATAGTATATTCTAGAAATGTTTTCTTTCCATAATGGATGAGGTTTGCAGTTTTACATGGTGAGCTTCTAATACATTTAATTTTAAGGCTCTGAGCTTAAACATTAAATGCCATTTAATGAATGAAGCAGCCATTTAACCTGGTATTAACTCATTTTCACCTTAGAATGTTTAAAGGATTCTAATAGACAAGGGAGAACAAAAAGGCACCAAGTACTTATATCTACCGGGGAGAAAGGATAGGAGTCCTATGAAGGATTGGCAAGAAGAAAAGTTACCTTCTTCACAATTTCATTAAGGACCAGTCATGTTTCATTGTGCAGTTTTTCTATGAAAATCTACATAAAAGTACCGAAAAGACAGAATTTATTTCTTTTGATGTCCCTAGATCACACCAATACTTGATGTGGGGCTGGGTCTGCAAGATCCATATATCATGCCTGCCTCACTATCTTGAGTATCATCCAGAAACATCCATGAAATAGAATTACAAAACCAGTAAGAACCATTTGTATGAAGAGATATGTAAAATTCTTGGCAGTAAGTGATCAATAAATACAATCCCAGTTTTATCTGTAAAATGAAAGTTGTAGTGGGGACTACATGGCTTTTAACATTCCTTCCAGCTATAAATCAGAGAGGACAAGTGATTTGTCTTTCCATATCACAAAAGTACAAAATAGTAGGGAAGGAATTAGAATCCAGAACTTCTAGCTCCAAATCCAGTATTGTTTTTATTAATATAAGTATTTTAGCACGTAGATGATTGTATTTTTGTATCAACTAAAATGAAACAGAATTCTCCATAGGTTCGGTGTCTTGAAAACTCAAACCATTGCATTTAATGTTTAAAATTATCACTCTGCTAAATAGAAATGGCATTATTAAATCATGAACTATTCCCTCATAAAGGATCTTTCAAACAATCAACAGGATGATTTCAGAAAGGCATGGAGAGGCTTACATGGACTGATGAAGTGACTAGAATCAAGAGAACATGGTACACAGCAACAATAAGATTATATAATCATCAATTCTGATGGACATGGCTCTTTTCAACAGTCAGGTAATTCAGGCCAGTTCCAATGCTCTTGTGATGTAAACAGCCATCTGCACTGAGAGAGCACTATGGGGACTAAGTGTGGATCACAAGATAGTATTTTCACTTTTTGTTGTTGTCTTTGGCTTACATTTTTGTTTTCTTTCTCATTTTTTTTTTCTTTTTGATCTGATTTTTCTTTTGCAACATGATAATTGCAGAACTATTTATAGAAGAATTGCATATGTTTAACATATATTGGATTACTTGCTGTCTAGAGGAGGGGAAGGGAGGGAGAAAAAAATTGGAACTACAAGGTTTTTCAAGGGTGAATGTTGAAAACTATCTATGCATATGTTTTGAAAATAAAAACATTTTTTAAAAGATCTTTCTTTTTTTCTCTCCTATCCTTTTTCCTTCCTCTTTATTCTTTTCTTCTTTCCATTGTTCTTTCCTCCTTCTATCTATCTCTTCTTTATTTTCTTTCCTCCCTTCTTTTCTAATTCCACCTTTCCTTCCTTTCCTCCCTCTCTTCCTCCTTCCTTTCTTGTCCCTCTTTTCCTCCTTTCCTTCTTTCTTTTATTTCTCCTTCCTTTCCTCCTTCCCTTCTTCTTCCCTTCTACTTTCCTTCTTTCCACCCTTCCTGCTTCCTTTCCTTTCTTCTTCCTTCTGTCCTAATTCCCTTCCTTTTTTCCTTCCTCTCTCCCTCCTTTCTTTTCTCCCTCACTCTTTCTTTCTTCTCTTTCCAAGTATGTTTCTTTTTTTTTTTATTTAATACCCTTTTATTTACAGGATATATACATGGGTAACTTCACAGCATAAACAATTGCCAAACCTCTTGTTCCAATTTTTCACCTCTTACCCCACCACCCCCTCCCCTAGATGGCAGGATGACCAGTAGATGTTAAATATATTAAAATATAAATTAGATACACAATAAGTATACATGACCAAAACGTTATTTTGCTGTACAAAAAGAATCAGACTCTGAAATATTGTACAATTAGCTTGTGAAGGAAATCAAAAATGCAGGTGTGCATAAATATAGGGATTAGAATTCAATGTAATGGTTTTAGTCAATTCCCAGAGTTCTTTTTCTAGGTATAGCTAGTTCAGTTCATTACTGCTCCATTAGAAATGATTTGGTTGATCTCGTTGCTGAGGATGGCCTGGTCCATCAGAACTGGTCATCATATAGTATTGTTGTTGAAGTATATAATGATCTCCTGGTCCTGCTCATTTCACTCAGCATCAGTTCGTGTAAGTCTCTCAGGCCTTTCTGAAATTATCCTGTTGGTCATTTCTTACAGACAGTAATATTCCATAATATTCATATACACAATTAATTCACCATTCTCCAACTGATGGACATCCATTCAGTTTCCAGTTTTACCCACTACAAAAGGGCTGCCACAAACATTCGTGCACATACAGGTCCCTTTCCCTTCTTTATAATCTCTTTGGATATAATCCCAGTAGTAACACTCTGGATCAAAGGGTATACACAGTTTGATAACTTTTGAGCATAGTTCAAACTACTCTCAAAATGGTTGGATTCGATTCACAACTCCACCAACAATGCATCAATGTCCCAGTTTTCCGCATCCCTCAACAATCATCATTATTTTTCCTGTCATCTTAGCCAATCTGACAGGTGTGTGAAGTATCTTAGAGTTGTCTTAATTTGCATTTCTCTGATTAATAATGACTTGGAGCATCTTTTCATATGACTAGAAATAGTTTCAATTTCTTCATCTGAGAATTGTCTGTTCATATCCTTTGACCATTTTCAATTGGAGAATGGCTTGATTTTTTATAAATTAGAGTTAATTCTCTCTATATTTTGGAAATGAGGCCTTTATCAGAACCTTTGACTGTAAAAATATTTTCCCAGTTTATTGCTTCCCTTCTAATCTTGTCTGCATTAGTTTTGTTTGTACAAAAACTTTTCAGTTTAGTATAATCGAAATTTTCTATTTTGTGATCAGTAATGATCTCTAGTTCTCTTTGGTCATAAGACTTCCCTTCCACAGGTCTGAGAGGTAAACTATCCTGTGTTCCTCTAATTTATTAATAATTTCATTCTTTATGCCTAGGTCATGAACCCATTTGACCTTATCTTGGTGTCGATGTTAAGTATGGATCAATGCCTAGTTTCTGCCATATTAGTTTCCAATTTTCCCAGCAATTTTTATCAAACAGTAAGTTCTTATCCCAAAAGCTGGGATCTTTGGTTTATCAAAGACTAGGTTGCTATATTTGTTGACTGTTTTATCCTTGAACCTAATCTATTCCACTGATCAACTAATCTATTCCATTAGCCAATACCAAATAGTTTGTAACTGCTGCTCTATAATATAATTTTAGATGTGGTACAGCTAAGCCACCTTCATTTGATTTTTTCATTAATTCCTTGAAATTCTTGACCTTTTGTTTTCCATATGAACTTTGTTGTTATTTTTCTAGGTCATTAAAATAGTTTTAAGTCTGATTGGTATAGCGCTAAATAAATAGATTAGTTTAGGTAATATTGTCATCTTTATTATATTTGCTCGCCCTATCCAAGAGCATTTAATATTTTCAATTAGTTAGATCAGATTTAATTTGTGTGAAAAGTGGTCTGTAATTTTCTCATAAAGTTTCTGATTTTCCCTTGGCAGATAGATTCCTAAATATTTTATATTATCAGTAGTTACTTTAAATGGATTTCTCTTTGTAACTCTGACTGTTGGATTTGTTAGTGATATTATAAGAATACTGATGACTTATGTGGTTTATTTTATAACCAGCAACTTTGCTAAAAGTTGTGGATTATTTCTAATAATTTCTTAGCAGATCTCTGGGGTTCTCTAAGTATACCATCATATCATGGCAAAAAAAGTGATATTTAGTTTCCTCATTGCCTATTCTTATTCCTTTAATCTCTTTCTAGCTCTTATTGCTATAGCTAGCGTTTCTAATACAATATTAAATAGTAACGAGTGATAGTGGGCAACCTTGTTTCCTCCAGATCTTATTAGGAATGTTGCGTTTGTCTCATTACATATGATGCTTACTGATGGTTTTAAATAGATCTGCTGATTATTTTAAGGAAAAGTCCATTTATTCCTATACTCTCAAGTGTTTTTAATAGGAATGGATGTTGGATTTTATCAAATGCTTTCTGCATCTATTGAGATGATCATATAGGTTTTGTTAATTTGGTTATTAACATGGCAATTATATTATAGTTTTCTAATATTGAACAGCCCTGCATTCCTGGTATAAATCCTACTTGATCATAGTGTATTATCTTGAAGATGATTTTCTGTAGTCTTTTTGCTAATATCTTATTTAAGATTTTAGCATCAATATTCATTAGGGAGATTGGTCCAAGTATGTTTCTTTAAAGACTATACCTAATTACATTCAAGGGTTTTCAAGAAGATAATTGGAAATGTGATATTTGAAAATTTACATGGAAAGGAACAAGAAAAATGGCAATGCATCTCTATATCTTTAAAGGGTACATTTATTAGAAGAAGAGAATATTATCAAAATATTTTGTATTCTCAGATCCTTCTGAAGAAGGAAACTATTATGAAAGATTTTTTTACAGCACAATTTAGTGATTTCTTCATATTCTTAGCAGAGAAGAAAAATGGAGAATCAATTAGATACTTAGGCACAAGTTTTAACTTCATTATCAGATATTTAAAGTTATCAGTTCAAATACAATTCTGTATTTCACTATCTTTATTTAGTTACCTGACAGTTTTCTTTATTAGTCTCATAAATGAAATAATTTCGCTGTTTCTCTCTCCCCTAAATTTTCTACCAACGCTCTGCTTTGCATACAGTAAGCATGCAGCAACTGCTTATCAAAGAACAATGTCATCATAGATCTAGATTTTTCTGTTGAGGAGACAATTTACTAATGAATGCTCTTCATGAGGGTCAGGCAAATCCAAAGTAATGGGCAAAAGCAATAGTCCTTATACCAATTAAACAGTTTTCTATGTCAGGGCCTTTAAAGGATGAAATATTGTATATACAGTAACATTCTCTCCCTCTTTCTCCCAGAATAGACTATTGTATCTCTATCTGTAGTACTGCCTACCAATCTACTAATCACTACAATAAAAAATATTTCTCCATTTTTGTTTTTTTAATGAAGAGCTGACAGAAAAATTATTGGATTGATCATATCATATGTAAATAGCCACAAAACCTATGTAGGTGGTATGATTAATTCTACAAAACTTGGAGTTACATTTTAAAATACCTTCTATGTTTTACTTGAGCTTGTTGTTAAGCAAATAGTTTACACATGAAAAACTATGTGTAACAGACAGTTCATAGAATGAGACAAAGAAAATTCATCAATTGCTGGCTCCCATTCATGTGTTTTCTTGGTGATGTAATAAACTAAAATCTCTAAAACCAAAACAAGATCTGAAGAGAAATCATGTTACATAGAGTCAAGTTTTCAAAATGATGGATATTGTTTAAAAACACAAAGGAATGCATTTTGTCATATTCAATGCCTTGAAGTTTCTCTAATTATATTTAGTAACACAATCAATCAGTTGAAATTCTAAGAAAATTAGATATACTACATGAACATTTACTGATATTTCAAAACTTTTTTTTACTACTTTACTGCTGTTTTAGTCGATTCAGTTATCAGTGTTTTCTATTACTTCTTTGGGAATCAATGTTAACATAAGTCTCCCAACAACAGTAGAATTCAATAGAATTAATCAGGATCATCAACTCAAAACTTTGAAACTCGCATAGTAATTTTCAAAGTATATTCTCAAGGTTCATTTTATATGAATACAGGAATTCTTAATTATGTAGGGGCTGTTTAGTGTCTTTATATCAATACTTCCTCACACTATCTAACTCATGATAACCTTATTACTAAATTATACTTTCATCCAAAAGAAGGCAAAGGAAAAAAGATGGAACTCAAACTAGTCAATTTTGTTAATAGTGACTCTGGTGAAACAGTGCAATAAGGGGAAGAGGTGGAAACCACTTGCTAAAATGAGGTTTTTCAATTATCTGAGGAAGCTAATTCTCTGTACTAAGACTCCAATTAGAATAGGTAATTAAGAGTTGACTAAAGTATTAAACTTGGGCACCATTCACTACTCAATTACTGCCTTTCACATGCTTTTAAATTCGTAAATATTATACAGAGTAGAATATTTTAAAATCCAACAGTGAAACAGTATAATAATGTGAAAATACTAATGTTAGTATATGTAACACATATACACACATTAATTCATTAATATAAACATATTGATTATAATTGTGCGCATATATATGCGCGCGCGCACACACACACACACACACACACACACACTTACCCACAATGGGGAGAGTTGAAAGGCAGGGAAGAATACAGAAGAGAAATAAAAACCATGGTACAACGGAAAACACTCTGGAAAACTGAATTTAGATCCTAGCTCTGGTATTTAAATATGTGTTTCCCCAGAATAGTCCCTTCTCCAAAATTTATTGTTGCTATTTTTTAAATATATAATACAAGGACAATGTCATTTTTTACTGCATATTCCACACAGTTATTTTGACAGATGCTTGTAAATGTTTAAAGTGTGGAATAAAAGTGAGATGTTATATTCAGTATTCTAACTAACACATAAAGGGAATTAGAAGACACTGTCCTCATCCAGAGACAATTGCTATTTGAAAGAAAATTTAGATAAACATAGTTGGAAATATTAATGATATGTAAGACAGTTGAAAATATTAACACAATTTCTAAATGAATAAGAACTGTATTTTTCCCCCCTTATTCAAATAAAAGAACTAATATAAATGAACAGGAAGAAATACACAGGATCAACTATTGAGGAAAAAAACTGAATTAACCAGTCAAAAAGTTTTATTGGAGTAACTAAAATTTCAGGAAATGTTTTAAGGATGGAAGGTAGAAAGCTTCTAAGGAAATAACATGATATATGAGAATGGTAGGAAATGAGAAGGAATAGAAAATAAATAGAATTCTAGTTTATCTAAATATATACAGATGGACAGCATTTTGTGTTTATAATAAATTTGGAATTAACTTTAAAAAAATCTCAGAAATCATAAAAATTTCCCAAATCTTACAAAATTGTTGGCTTTATAATTATGTCTTACTGTCAAAGTGAAGTTTTTATTCTTTTTCTTCTAAGATGGTTACTTTTTTTGAGATTTCTTGTTGTTCTTCAGTCATGTTCCACTCTTTGTGATCCCACTTGGTATTTTCTTGTCAAAGATACTAAAGTGGTTTGTCACTTCCTTCTCTAGCTCATTTGACAGATATGGAAACTGAGGTAAGCCGGGCCAAATGACTTGTGTTTCAGGCCAGATTTGATTTCTGATCTACCTGACTCCAGGCCTAGCAATTACTCTACCACCTAGCTACAGCTATCCATATATCACTCAGGCTAAAAGTCTAGTACTTACCCATAGGCCTGATATTACTACTGATTGGCATAGCAGCTTTGACCTGTTGGTTCTCTTGGGGGGCTTATTTCCCTCCCCCTCCTTAGGCAACCTAATGGCCTCCTGTTTGCAGGGTTTCACCATATTGGTGTTAAATTAAGTATAGAATCCAATCTACTTATCCCAGTACAATTCAGAACTCATACCATAAACCTTAGTGGTATAAGTATATGACATCATAACTGGCATAGGTACAAGACAATAATTTGCCACCTGTTAATAATAACATCTTTTGAATGTGAAAACTCATAAATTAATAATATTGAAAATAATCTTATGGATTTTTATATGATATCTCCAAAATCTGAGGTTTTATATTTGTGTTTTAATGTTTATATACATATGATGTATTTACATATGAAGAAAGTCACACAAAGAAGAGAGATGATAATATATCTAAAGGCATAAGCATGTCTTTTTCATTCTTAAAAACATTTATTTTAGCCTGCCATCTCCTCAAGATACTTTCATATCTCTTGTCCCATTTAATGTCCAACTCCTACAGTCACCTATACTTACATACTATACACCTATACTATACAAACTTACACCTATACTTTCTTTTCTTTTCTTTTCTTTTTTAGGTTATCTTAATACCCTCTATCTCGATTTAATTGTAATCTTGATTTTGATCTATCACTCTACTAAATGAGTTTTACAGGGTTCCTGAGATCTTTTAACTTTTAGATCAGAAGGTCACTGAGACAAGTTACTTCATTTTTGGACAGCTCTAATTATTAGGATTTTTTTCCTTGAAATCAGTACTAAATTTCCCTCTTTGCAAATTTCACCCATAACTCCTTGTTCTGTGTCCCTGGGACCAAAGAGAACAATTCTTAATTCCTTTTCCATATTACAGTACTTCAAATACTTGAAGTCGGCTGTCGGCTATCATGACCCTAATTCTTCTATAGACTAAACATTTCCAGTTTCTTCAACAATTCTCAGAAGACATGGAAGAAAGTTCATTCACTAATCTGAATGTTCTGAAACTTATTAATGTCGTTGATTCTAAGAACTAAATAAAGTATTCTGGATGATGCTTGATGTGGGTGAATTGCAGAAATATGATCACTTCTTTATTACTAGAAGATACATCATTCTAAATGCAGTTGAATATCGCATTAGCTTTCTTGGACATTACTCCATCTTGCTGACTCAATGAACTTGTAGTGAACTAAAATGTATATCTTTTACAGAATAACTCCTCTTAACTATGTCTCCTATTCTATTTTTGTGGACTTGAATTTTTGTACTCATGTGCAAAACTTTATATTTATACCTATTAATTTTCATCTTATTATTTTCACCCTAATGTCTTAGCCTGTCAAGATTTTTTTTAGCATCCGTTGGACCTTCCACTCCTTTTTGTTATGGGTTATGGGTTATAAATACATCATTTATGTTTTTATTCAAATCATTGATAAAAAAAAGATTAAATAGAATAGGGGTAAGCAGAGATTCCTAGCCTTTCCACTGAAATCCTCATTATAGCTTTTATAGCCATATATAAACAGTTCTCAGTCCATCAAATTTTCAGTATCTAATCCATATCACTCTATTTTCTCCACAATTATAGCATAGAACATCTTATCAAAGATTTTGTTAAATTCCAGGTAAACTATATTCACACAGTTTCTCTTATCTATATAGTTAGTAATCCTGAAAAAAGAAAATGAGGTTACTCTGGTATAATTTCTTTACATAGCCATATTGATTTGTTTTAACCATTACATCTATTTCTAGATGATTACATTACATGTTTCTAGAATTTCTTTTGAGATCTAAGAACCTATTATCCTCTCTCTGAATGATGAATTTTGATTTCCTGAATTCTAGGTTTGATTATATTCATATTTACTCTTTTTTTCTATCTAGGATTCAAATCATACAAATGTCTATAACTTTTAACATCCCAATACCCAATCTTCTTCATCAGTTTAAAAATTCTCTAGAAGAAAATTAACTTCTTACTGGTTTCTTCACCTTTTGGAAGATGGAATTATCACTAAGGCAAGTCAATCATTTATTACCTACCTGGCTTTTGGCAGGAGAAAGAGCAATGGGATTGAATAAGAATTTATTAGGCAACTACTCCATACTAGGCACTGTTCTAAACACTTCACAAATATTACTTTATTTAATTCTCATCACAAACCTATAAGATATGATTTCACTTTTAAAACCAAGGAAACCGTGGCAGACTAACTAACTTTCTCAGCATCTCATAGCCAATGAAATTCTGAGGTCATATTTGAACTCAAGTCTTTCTAAGCCTGGGCATAATTCTTCAATTCATTGTTCCACCTAGAAACCTTATAAAGTAAGAGTAAGAGACTATGAAAGAAGAAAAGCAATAAACAGTAATAAACTTAACTCTTCTGATTCTTGCATCACTGACCTTCCAAAATGGAATCAAATTTTTCCTGATAAGACCTGCCAAAGCTTACACTCTCCTGGTATAAACTTCAAATGTCCATAATAACAAAATGAAGTAATCACAGTTTAGAAGAAAGGATTGTTATTGAGTCATGTCTGATTCTTTGTGATCTTATTTGGTGTTTTCTTGACAAAAATTCTGGAGTCGTTTGCTATTTCCTTCTCCAGTTTATTTCACAGATGAGGAAACCAAGATAAATGGGGTTAAGTGATTTTCTCAGAGTTACATAGCTAGTATATGTCTGAGCCCAAATTTTAATTCAAGTCTTCCTGATTCTAGTTAGACACTCTATCTCCTGCACCATCTAGCCCTGAGCCACTTAGTTGCTATCTAAAAGCCCATAATTGTATATGCATTTATGTAGATAAACGAACTCATAAAAAAAAACTTTTTAGGAGAAAAATCAAGAAGCCATGGAAATCTACATAGTATTTTTAATGCCACAAATATAATACATTTAATTCTAATATAATCAACCATTTTGCCATGGATTTTTAAATTTTAATATTTAAATTAAAAATATGCAGCTAACATATTCAGAATTCACTGAGGTAGTTTTTTATTGTCCCAAAATAAGACCTAAATGTAATAGAAAAATGATCAGACTTCAGATTAGTTTTAGATTGAAACAGAAAAATAGGACAGCTGGGTGGGTTAAGAATTGGGGTAAGAATCAGGAAGAATCATTTTCCTAAGTTCATATTTGGCTTCAGACACTTGTGTATGATCCTGGGCAAGTCACATAAGCCTGTTTGCCTCAGTTTTTTATCCATAACATGACCTAGAAAAAGAAATGTCAAATCACTCTAAGATCTTTGCCAAAAAACTCCGAACAAGATTGTAGAGTTGAACTGAAATGACTGAACACAAATAATAATAATAAAAAACACTAAAAATTCTAAATCTGAAAGGTCATGAAATAAGTTATTTAAAACTGACATATTGCCCTCCCTTTTCATGTGTTTTATTTTTTATGCTTTTTTTTTATTTCATCTTCTCATTCCCTAAAATTTTGTATTAGTCTTTGTGAAAAAAAAAAAAACACAGAAAAAAACTTAATAATTATTTATTTTTGCTGGATTTTTTTGAATTGTGTATTTGTACCAGCATTCTATTATTTGACCAGTTCCATAGTGATGGTCTTCTTATCCCTTTTTTCTCTCCTTTCATTCTTCACCTAGGTTTCTAGAGCAGTAGCTATTTGTCTTTCTAGTGTCAGATGGCTTTTCTAAGAATTATCTCTGTGAAATACTTTGAAATAGATTTAACCCTCTTTAATAAGTTGTAACAAATTATTCTTTGTTTTGAAACATTGGGTCTTTGTGACCTGCCCACTAAGATCCTATTTCATTGCTGAGGAATACCTCCAGCTCTCAACTATTTCGCAAAGCGGACATAACCAGAGCCCTGATATCAATATATCTGAGATCAAGATCATTTCTTTATTGCATTTGCTACTAATTTAAGTGCCTATGTATGTCTAAAGGAATGACCTTACAGAATCCTACCACTAAAATACTTTGGGTAACCTTGTAAAAGTAATATAAAGGCAGCTCTGTGGTGCAGTAGATAAAATGCAGGATTTAGAGCCACAATTCTTGACTTCAAACACTAGCTGTGAGACTCTGTCTAGGTTAACCTTTCTCTAATCAGTTTCCTTTATTAAAATGGGATTAGTAATAGCAATTACTCTCTAAGATTATTATGAGGATCAAATAAGATAATGTTTATAAAGTACTAAAACACAATATTTGGTACATAGTAAGTGCTTAATTATTGCTTGTTTCCTCTCCCCTCCCTTGCCCATAAACACACTTTCTTCCAAGACTGGTTGTGGAGCAGATTTGATTATAATGAATCTGTGAATCTATTCTTTTGTTTGTTTGTTTTGTTTTGTTTTGTTTTGTTTTGTTTTTGCTGAGGCAATTGGGGTTAAGTGACTTGCCCAGGATCACAGAGCTAGGAAGACTTAAGTGTCTGAGACCAGATGTGAACTCAGCTCTTTCTGACTTCAGGGCTGGTGCTCTATCCATTGTGCCACCTAGCTACCCTGTGTGAATCTATTCTGATAACAAAATAAAATACACAGCATGAATATTTAAAATGAATTTGGATAATATAGACATGCAAGAACTACTAGCATCAAGTATCATTCATAGGTGAAATTGAAAAGAAGAGAAAAAATATGTAGAAGATTAATATTCCCAAGCCTAAAGAAGTGGGCTCAAGGGTTCTCATGGATTTTATTTTTCTCCTTTTTTTCTCATTCATGCTCTCATAACTGCCAAAACAATCCCCCAAAGGATATCTCTGATAATCTTTTCCCCCTCTCACCAGCATTCAGTGTCTTCCTATTGCTTCTAGTAGAAAATGTCACCTCCTCATCCTAACATTTTGAACTATATCACATTTTGACTCCAGGCTACTTTTCTAGATTTATTTCTAGGCTTATTATTCCAGCCAAATTGATTCATTTTGTGTTCCTCAAACTAAGAATCTATTTCTGATATCTATCTTATTCAATCTTTTCCCAGTGACTGGGGTGAACTCCCATTTCATTTCTACCTGTTGGAAGCCTTATTTTTTAAACCTCAATTCCTGCGCCAAATCCTATGAAAAGTCTTTCAGGATCCCCTCCAAGTTTCAGTGGTCAATTATTCCTCTTCAAATTATCATGTGTATACTAATCTGTTTACATATTGCATTCCAAAGGAAAATAAAATCTCCTTTGGAAAGGTATTATTTCATTTTTAGTTTTGTATCCTTAGGATGTAGATACAGCATTGGGCTGAATATTCTATTTGCTGTTTCTTTCCTTTTACTTTCAAAAGCAAAAAAGTGAGCTTCTTCAAACAAGAGATGGAGTTTTATACCTATATTTATGAATCAGTATACATGTTTTCTATTACTAATTTTCAAATATATTATATAACATTAATTCCAATAGGAGTTTAAAATATAGAGAGAATAAAGAATAAAGTTTTTGACTAAAGATCTGAGAAATAAATTATATCTGTCAATGATTCTATAAAGGAATAGCTTTAAACTTCTCAAGATAAATATGAACAAGTGTTATTTTTAACTAAGTCTTTTTCAAGGATCCTGATCTCATGTTTCTAGCAGTCATTCAGCTGGTATTTAGAATACAGATATTCTTGCTATCTTTCTCCTATACTAATTTTTGTCATTATGTGATTTTTAATTATTCCCCCACCTGAGTTATCTCTTTCTTACCTTTTCTTTCTCTTTATGTTCTAGATGACTCATAAGTTCCTTTTAAAAAAAGAAACACATCACATACTACCTGGACAAAAGACAATCTCTATTGGTGACTTGACAAACACTTTGCTGAAGAAAGGGTGATCACTTACTAGAGAAATGATATGGCCCCGGATGAGGAGTCAAATCCTCATATACCAAAGTCTCCAGATTGAATTGGTATCAGACTTTGTTTTCAGTATCAGAAAATGCGGGGCTGAAACAAGGGATAATCAGAATAAAGAATAAATTCAGGACAGAAAGTGAATACTAGATAAGAGGCAGTACATGGAAATTGTCAGACAAGATGACCATTTATCAGATTTCTCCTATCTCACAAACTTTGTGTTTGTTATGATAGCCACTAATACTTTCCATTCAAGCTACACACCAAAATGCAAGCATGGTTATAAACAAGGTCTATTACTGTGTCAACAATGCCAATAAAACAATTAGCTTTAAAATGGCCCATGCCTATCTCTAGTTGCTTCTATCCCTAACTTACTGTCTCAGAACAATTCTGATTTTTTCATCAGTTGCCTTTTTAAAAATCACTATTTAGTTAGCATCATCATAATAAAATATTTTAGATTTAGAAGAGACATTAGAATAACATGATATAGCTAAAAAATATTAATGTAGCAGCAATGGGGTCCTAGAATTCCATCTCTATCACTAACTAGCTGTGTGAAAGTGCCCAAGATACTCTATATTCATAAAGCTCAGTCTCTTTGTCAAAGAAGAAGATATTTTTAGTAGCTAATTTCCAAGGTTATTGTTCAAATAAGATGTGACAACTGATATTAATGATTTGTGAAACTCAAAACATTCCATAAATGTCAGTTACTATTATGCAGTCCAATACCTTCAGTTTATTGATATGGAAAATGAGGGCTACATAGAAGTGGTGACTTTCCCAGTATCTCAAAAGCAGGATTTAAACTCAACTATCCTTATTACAAATCTCACAGTCCTTTCATTATGTCATACTGACTTTTTAAATCTAGTAATGAAACCATTTGAAATATTTATATTTATTTTTGCAACCCTGAAGTGAAAGAAATTAGAGAAAGGTAAAAAGAGTGTGTAATATTTTTCTATTCTAATATTTTTCTATATTCTTATATTCTAATATTTTTTCTATATCAAATTGTGAGAGAGTGACATAGGTTACACTGGAAAAAAATCTGACTTCTTTCAGAACATTTGTAAGCAAACAAAGCAAAATAAAGGCAAGAAATAGAAAGCAAAAGATTTCACATATTACAAGCATTTTTTAAGGGAAAGAAAGTTTTTGTAAATCCTTTCTCCATTAAATAGCAATAAATCAATAAATATTTATTAAGTATTTACTATGTCCCTGTTACAGTAATAAGCACTGGGATACAAAAAGAAACAAAATATTCTTGTCCTTAAGGAGCTAACACTATAACAGGAGAAGACAACAGTTTAACAAATATATACAAAGCAAATGGTATAAAGGATAAATAAGAAGTAATAAACAGAGGGGAGAACTAAAAGGGGATAGCAAAGAAGAGATTTTAATTTAAACTTAAAGGAAACTAGGGAGGTCAGTAGGCGGGATGGGGGATGGAGATCACTGCATACAGGATTAAGTGGAGAAAATTTCCAGAGCCAGGAGTTTCTTGTTTGTGGAACATCCAGGAAGCCATTGTCACAGAATCAAAGAGTATATTTATTTAGAGTAAGATGTGAAAAGACTGCAAGGACAAAAGTAGGGCTATGTCATGAAGGTTTGTTTTTGAAAGTCAACAACAGCATTTTGTATTTGGTCTTGGAGGTTATAGGAAGTCATTACAATTTACTGATAAAGGGGAAGAGGTGGCACAAAATCACTTCAGTGGCTAAATGTAGGATGGATTGGGATAGGAAGAGAGTTGAGACAGGCTGACTCACAAGCAGGCTATTGCAATAGTCCATGAATGAGATGATGAGGACAAGCCCTAGAATGATGTCAGTGTCAGAAGAGAGAAGGAAGTATATCTGTTTCAATCTAATGTTGCAAAGATAAAACTGACAGGTTTTGGTGACAGATCAGCCAGGGGAAAGATAAGTTCCATTTTGGACATATTGAATTTAAGATGACTATTGGAAATTCAGTTATAGATATCTAGAAAACAGCTGGAAGTCAGCATAGTGTTCTGGGTAAGATAATTAGATGTGAGATTCATCAGCATGAGCTGGTAATTACATTCATGAAAACTAATAAAATCATCAAGTAGTGTAGCATAGAGGGAGAAGAAGGTTCAAGACCAAGCCCTTAGGGATACCTATAGTTAGAAGGCATGATCTAGAAGAGGATACAACAAAGAAAAAAGAATAGGAGAGGGAAGTTAGGTAGAATGAGAATCAGAAGAGTATCAGAAAACCTAAAAAGATGAGAGTATCAAGAGAGACTGATCAACCATTACAATTTGCAATGAGATCAAGGAGGATGAAGATAGAGAAAAAGTTACTGGATTTGGCAACTAAGAGATCATTAGTAATTTTGGGGAGAGTAGTTTTGGTGGAAAAATAATGTTGGAAACTGACTGTAAGGTATTAAGAGGAGAACAAGAAGAGAAAAATATAGAGGCACCTATTGAAGATGACCTTTTTAAAGCGTTTAGCTACAAAGAACACAAATATAAAATGAAATCAGAGATGGAATGATGAAGAGAGGATTTTTTTTCAGGATGAGGAAGACATGGAAATGTTTGTAAGGAGAATGGAATAAACCAGGAAACTGAGAAAGATTGAAAATAAGTTAAAGTATTGGAATAACAAAGGGAATAAATTGGAGAAGGGATAGAATGAGTCTCTTAATCAAATACAGAGATTAGTCTTGGCAATGAGTAAGGTCACTTAATAGTGAGATAGTGGCAAAAGATTTCTGAGTGATCCATACAAGGAAGAGGAGAGAAAAAAAGATCCCATGGAAAATTATAGTCTTGATTATTTTCTGCAAAATCTGATAAAAGATTTTCAGCTGAGAGAGTGGAGGTAGAGGGAGTCATGGATGGCTTGAGAAGAGATGAAGAAGGAATGCTCATGAGCTCATTTGGCTCATTTGTCCTTTTAGCAGTTTTTAAATCCCAAAAGACTTGTGTTTAGAGTAGAATGAAGATGAATACTTCAAGTGATTAATAAAATAAACTCTGGAGCATAATCTCTAAATAGATATAGGAAATTGGTATAAAATATATCAAACCATTGTATTTAAAACATATCACATACTTTTTTTACATATGATTTTTAGAATTAGCCTAAATAAAACATAAATCTTTCCACTTATGTTTTATTTAGGCTAATTCTAAAAATATTTCATTTTGCCTAAACCCACAGGCTTAAGATGTTATGTTTTACACTAGTTGCTGTGGGGGAAGCCATTTGGTCTTAGAAAATCTACAAAATGGGTAATTAAGTGGTTAGATCATTAGTGGGTCTAGGAGGAATGGTTCCTTTTCTTGCATCCTTGTAACTCCTATTTTTCCAGGTCAGAGGAGAAAAGAATGACAAATGACATATGATTAAAACAGTGATAAACTGTAAAACAACAAGGTACTTTTTTAATCCTTTGATTGCTTTATCCATATGACACATTCTATTTTGAACAAACTTGTTACAGTAAGTGTAAAAGAGTCACAGCACTTCACTTTGAAGCATCAAATATAGTGTCTCATTATGTATTTTGCAAAACCGATTATTTGCAAGCATCATCTCCATGATTTCTACTTTAATACATTTCTACTTTTATATTAATTGATTCTTTTTAGAATTTACCAGTCATTCATGGGGCATTTGTTTTTATACTTCTGTTTTATTGTCTACTTTCACTTACCACACCCAACACAAATATAATCCCTTAAAATGCTTACATATATACATACACATTTCCCATAATGATGGTCCTAGAAAGCTAAGTTCAAGAGGTATGAGATTTATTTGCCTCTCTAGGTAACTGATAATCTCTATTAATACTGTAGCCTAGCAAAGTTTTTAATTTCTCTATTTGTACAGATATTAAATAATTAAATTTTGTTCTGGGCAAAGGCTGAGAAATTAGAAATTAAATGTCCACTAATAGGTACTCATATTATTGAGTGCCATACTTGAGCAAATTTTTCTTTCAGTTTTCCTCCTGGTTGCTAAAATAGAAAAATAATTCCTCCTTTCAAACATTATCCCCCTGAGGAAAATGATGAAAGAAAGAAAGAAAAAATACTGAGCCCTGTTGACTTTTGAGGTCTCCATCCTCCTCATTCAAAAGCCAAGAAAGATAAATGAGGAGAGAAGTTGGTAGGTAGAACTGTCATTACCTATCTCATATAAGGAGATAAATGTCATTCAGATAGGCAGCTGAAAAACAACCCTGGACATTTCTGCCTCTAAGTTGATGGGCCTTATTGACCCTCTCTCCTTAACATTAGCAAACTAGTCATATTTCCCATTTGACGACTACTACTTGGTTCTCAGGTAGCGACTCTGATGTAGGGCTTGCTATTTAAGTCAAATTCAGGACAAAGTGTCACCTTATCTTTGATATATGAACTTTGCTATAGGCATTTGAATCTCCATTGCCTCCAAACTAGGTAACTAAGAAATGACTGAAAGAATTCCATCAAAAACAAACAAAAGCAATTATTCACCACTATTAAGACAACAAGCAATTCTTATTAGTTTAAAAAAGCTTATTTTTAATATAATTTTCACTAAATGGAATAAGTATCATTTAAGCATTTCAAAATTTCTTTTAAAAATTTTGCCATTGACTCTTTGTTCCTGAATAAAAAGGAATGATTTACTCTGATCTATAAAACTACAACTATATCATCTTCAAGGAATGAAGTTGTGATAGAAATAATTATACCCCAATGAATGAAATATCTCACTATTAAGAGAAACATTATTCATAAAAGCAAGAGTAACCTGATTCACCTTTCTCTTCCCAATTTTGACCTCTCTCTCAAACTATTTAAATATATTACTTGAATTAGACCTCAATTCTCTCTATAAGAAACTAGAGATTTGAAATGAAACATGATGAGGGAAAGTCTTTTCAGTGTATTAGAGAAAATGCCCTGAATCGTGGATTTTGCTTTTTTTTTTTTTTCCATATGTGCTACTAAATGACAATTCCAACATTAGGTAGCAAGGCCAAAAAGGGCAGATATTGTTGTTATTGTGTAGTTGTGCTTGATTCTTTGTGATAACATTTGGGATTTTTTTTTTTCTGACAAAGATACTGTCCTTGTTTGCCATTTCCTTTTCTAGCTCATTTTAAAATGAAGGCAAACTGGGTGATATGACTTGCCCAGGTTCACACAGTTAGTAATTCTGAAGTAAGATTTAAATCCAGGGTCGACACACTATCCACTGCTCATATTACCTAAAAGAGAGTATGTAATTTAAATATACATACATACTTATAAATACATACATATATATTCACACATACATACAAATTTATACACATATATGTATATACTACACATATATTTATATTTATATTTGTGTATCCATATTAAGATTCTATTTGCATATATCCTGTATTTAATTTCATTAGATTTTGTATAATAACCAAGAATAAAATGATAATGACGCAATACTAGACAGAACTCCATAAATTTAAATGACATCAAGCACAAACCAGAGGAAACATATATCTTTACAAACTGTATAGTGCCTCCAAACACATTTACTTCCGATAGGTTAATTTTGCTCATATTTTAATTAATGGCATGATATTATCATGACATCAAAAGTATTTGGATGTTTCACTCTATGTTTCAAACACAAATTAATAATCCTCAATGCTGATCCATTTATGCATGTGTGCACATAAACACATAAACATAGACACAAAGATGAACCTTTAGGGAGATGATAACTTTCCAACACAAATGCAGACATTTGAGCCTGGTTGCTTCTCTTACTTTTTTTCTATAACAAACCTTCAAGATCATAGACTAGGTTAAATTAACAAAGAAATGTACAGCTTGTTCTCAACTACTGAAAATAAGGTATTTTTTCAAAGACCATTAACTCAATTACATTCACAATAATGGAATGTTTACAGCTTTAGGCACTGTAGGTAGATGAAACAGAAATATTATTCCATGGCCACCAGCTGTACTTCCAATCCTAGATAGACATCTTTCAAGTGCCTATCACTGGCCACAAGGTTGTAGGCAGAAAGGATATATGACTCTATATATGCAAATAATATTGTAAACTTTATTTCATATAAAGAGGTAACACGTTTGTATTCTGGGTTTACTATTAAGAGGTCTAATTTACAATCCTTCTTTTGAGCATGCAATTTACTTAAAATTGTAAAATTTAGAACATGAAGGTGTCCTAAAGATAATGAGAATTAGTCTTTTCATTTGACAGTTCAATAAACTGAAGTCCAGATGGGTTGCCACTTGTCCATGGTCACACAACTAATTAATGGCAAAGTAATAGTGACTAAATAATAAAATATGATTCCTGCTCCAATGTATTTCTCCATGGAATTTAATGTGTATTATTCTCAAAGTATACAGAAAAGATGCTTAGTGGAGAATTAAAGCAATTAGCCAGATAATTCAAGTGCAAATCTCATAGTCTTGAGGAAAAACATATGTAGAGGATGGAATAATACAAATTAGCTGTCTATTGATATAAATTTACTGTGTAATCAACTCTTCATTACTCCTGTGCAGGAAGTCCTACTGCTTTATGTATAAAATGAAATACCCTCTCTACCCCACTCTCTCTGTTTCTGTCTGTCTTTACCCCAAAAGATTAAGTAAAAAGTATTTCTGGTATCCATTTAATGTAGTTGTGATTATCATCAATATTCCACACAATAATAACTGGCACATAAATCACCTTAAAGTTTACAAAGTACTTTATATAGATTCATCTCATTTGATCCTCTAATCAAATCTATAAGCTTGGTGTTACTATTATGGGGTAACTGGGGAAAAAGAGAAAAGAGAAGAGAGAGAGAGAGAGAGAGAGAGAGAGAGAGAGAGAGAGAGAGAGAGAGAGAAATTCTAAAGGAAAAGTGATGCACTCTGATTACATAGCTACTAAATGTTTGAAGTAAAATTAGAATTCAGTTCTTCTAGGTCCAAATTATGTGCACCTCTCTGGATACCTTTCTATAGGGAGATTATTGTAGTTTAAATTTTCAACGATACTTTGTGCATGTCTGGATAGGAATGAAGAATTCAGTCCGTTCAACACAATAAAAAAAGCAATGGAGGGTTTCTCCTATTAGTGGCTACAGAGGGTACATTACTATATTTTGAAGAGCTATGATAAGTGGACAATGGAAACTAATTTTAAAGTACCCTTATTACTGAATATCATAACCTGCTTTCTCTCAATCAAATTTTTGAACAAATCCATTATTATCATCATTATTCTCATCTTGAAATTTATTCATACATATTTTTGTATTTCTAGATGAGTTTCAAGCTTCATTTTAAGTTACCTAATAGCAGCAATTTTCATTCTTGTATTAAGCAGACCTTGATTCTCCAGAAAGATAATATTACTGGATTAAAAATGTATCCCTACATTTTAATCCTGGGGAAAGCAAGACTAGTAGAATAATCTAGAATTTATTCATATTCTTCCGAAAATCTTTATCGACTATCCTTAACATAAGCTTGTTAAAAATCCAGAAAAATCTCTAGGAATCACAGATTACAGATTTTTTTTTCTAGGAGAGATTTTAATTGTCTTATCACAAATCCTTAAGAAACTTAGACATAGTAATCAAGTTATTGCTATTATTTGCTGGCAAATACATTCCTGTGTCCAAATCTATCCATATGATATAATCATTTACAAGTAATTCCCTCATTTTCTCCAGAGTTCTTAAAAAATATTCTGGGGACAAGAAGTCCCCAGAATGGGGTATATGTTTAAATCACTTTCTTAGAAAACTGTTGAATACAAAAACATGAGAACAGAAATTTCAGTGAAATTTTACTGAGACATATCTAGTTTGGACTTAGTATAAAAAATTTAAAAATAGATTTATAGTTGGAAAGAAATTCAACAAACTTTACTTCTTTCATGCAAGAAAATCGTATGTTCTATGTAATAGATAGAGGGGTAGATTTAACATCAGGCAAACTAATTCATATTCTGCCTCTTGACATTTACTAAATATACATGTGACCACTGGTGAGTCAGTTAATCTCTCTATATCTCAAATAACATTATAGAACTACAAATTACACACAGATCAAGAACAAGGAGTTCCCACAATAGGTAATTCCCACATGCAGAAACTCACAAGTCGTTAAGATATTGACATTAACAGTTATGCAAAGGCTAACTCTCAAATGAATTATAATTTAGCAGGAGAATGAGATGTATACAAATAATTATAACTCAATTAGGGGAATGATTCCATGCCAAGAAGGTAAGAGATAATGTCAAGAGTTTCAAGGTAAGTATGAAGGAGAAGAAAACATGAAATAAAAGAAAGAATAAAAAGAGATAAGATCAATGAACAGTGGTAGAGAGAAGGGAGAGGCCAGAAAGAAAACAGGAATTAGAGAATTCTCTAGGTAGAATAATCTCTAGGAGAAGATTAGATATATCTAGGATCTGGAGAACCTGGCAAAAATGTAGATGATGAGATTTAGAAAAGTCATGGTGAGGTTGATGTGAATGATAATTGCTATTCAGCCTATGTGAGCTATGGATGAGTAGGTTAGGATTTTTCATAGGTGGATTTGGTTAAGTTCTCTCAATCCATCTAGGATGGTAGATAGAATTGCAAGGATAATGAGGATATTTATGTTTAGGCAGGGAGCCAAAACTGGATTCTGACACTTACTACCTATGTGACACTGGTCAAATCACATAACATTGCTTCAGTTTCCACATCGATGAAATAAGCTGAAGAAGGAAATGGCAAACTTATTCCAGTATCTGTGCCAAGCGACCCCAAACGGAGTCACAAAGAGTTGGACACGACTAAAAAGACTGAACAACTAGGTAGATTGTAGCATAGGTCTCGGAAGGGATGGGAATCACCATAAAAAAGGGAAGGATTATAAATTGGCCCTATTCATGAAATCTTTGAATTCTAGATGAAGTATGCATTTTATCCCATTGGTAATGGGTAGAAACCTATGGTTTTTTAATAGAGTTGTGATGTCATCACATATATGCAGTAGAGTATTTTTCTGGAAGCTGAGCGAGACTGATTGAAGATTGGAGACATTGTTTAGAAGACTATTAAAAGAATGTATGCAAAAAATGTCATGGGTGTATGAATTGGTACTATGGCAATGACAGCTGGGAAAAAAGCAGACTTAAGATTTTGGTGACTAAATGGAGGTAAAGGAATGAGAAATGAAGTTAATGCTGACTTCAAAAATTCCAGTTCTGGTGACAGGGAGTTCTGAGACTTTTCAGTAACAAAAATGGGGAAGTTGGGGAGAGAGACAGGTTTTACAAAAAGATAAAATATCCATGTTCATAGAATAGATTTATTCTTTTTCTAAAGGAATATTGCTTGCTATTAATAAGTAAATTTATGCTGTTAACCACTACATGTTGACTTAATCAAGCATTCTACCAGTCCATTTGTAATAATATTTTTCTCTGTATATTGTCAGTGTTTAAGACATTTCCATGCCAGAAAAAAAAGTACAGAAATAATCCTAGGAATTTTGAGTGTCCAATTGCAGAGCGAACCAAAGATTATGGATTCCAATTTTCTTTTTTTCCCTTTTTAAAAATTATAGCTTTTTTATTTTTAAAACATAAACACGAATAATTTTCAACATTCACCCTTGAAAAACCTTGTGTTTCCAATTTTTCCCTCCCTTCCCTTCACCCCCTCCCCTTGATGGCAAGTATGGATTCCAATTTTCTTAAGGGTTATAATTACTAAGTCTCCAAACATAAGTGTAGATCTAGGACTGAAAACCATCTTGTATATTTTATAAATGTGTAAACTAAGGTCCGGGGAAGGTAAGTAGTATATCCAAGGTCACATAGACATGTATAAAAGCTGGGATTTGAAGCCAGGTTCTCTGACTTCAATATCCTTTCCATCTGCATGCTTTTAGGCTACTAATTGTAATTGATTATTATTTAATAGATTATGTGTAGCCACAAAGGAGGGAAGCAACTCTTTCAAATCTGGTGTAAATGAAATCTCTTTTAAGAGATCTAATCCATTGTGGACCCCATCTGAGGAGATTCATGTACCAAGACAACTTTATAATTAGAGATTTCTCTAACACAATGTAATTAAACAAATTGTGTGTGTATGTATGTGTAATCAATAAGGCAGTACACTAAGATATGGATTCTAAAAAGAACCCTATAGATTTTTAGACTCAGCTTTCAACATATATTATTCTGCTGAAGAATATTTGTAATTAGATATGAAAACACATGTTTAAAATAGTGTAATAAAACAGTCCTTTAAAATGTTTTCTTTGTAAAATCTTTTAAATCATCTGATTTCATAAAATGAGAAAACTAGCCATGAACAAGAAACAAAAAAGAAAATCCAACTTTGAAAAAAAAACTATCCATGACCCAGGCAACTTTCTCTTCTATTCAGTCAATTCAACCATCAAATTTATATTAAACACTGACTATGTACCAGGAACTGATTACCATTATGAGCATTTTTCAAGTTGAGTTATTCAAAAAATAGAATACAAAACTAAAAAAAAAAAATGTAATGTTGAACTGAAACAATTATACATGTGTGAATTACACAGTAAAAAACAATCGTTCCCCCTAAAATATGAGAAATATATTACTCCCAAGTTTAGAAATTTATAGCTATTTAAAATACATATTATATATTATGTTTATATACATAATATACATATATAATATGTATGTATGTATGTATAATATATATAGGCATTCATAGTAACACAAACTTATCTTTATCTGTTAGTGTCAATGCATGATGCATTCTCGATATATTTTGTTTCAAGAAGCAAAATTCAAAGTGTAAACATTTATTTGATTTTTGAAACTAAATGAATATTTTAATGAAATAATCCATAGAACTGTTTACTCTTTATCCAATGCCAATTTAAGTTTTGAATAGACATAGCTTTAAAATAACTTACTTTTGATTATTACAGACTTGCAGGATAGTGAGCTGCCCTGAATTTCCTCAGTTTAAGTTCAAATTCCTTTATGTTTGAAACTAAAGCTGCTCTGCTACCTGTTTGTTTTTTTTTATTCCACCACCATCACCACCATCACTACCATCATCAGATCATCATTTCCCTCTTTTAGGTTTCCTTTTATATATTTTGTGCCTCTACTAGATTGTAAACTACTTGAAGACAAAGTCTGTCTTTTTTCTTATATATGCCATTAATACTTAGCACAGTTTAAGGCACATGGTGGCCACACTAAATTTTTATCACATCATATCATTTTGTAAATGGTTATTTTCCCCCTTAAAGCTGCTATGTATTCCCATTTTATCATGCAATCATTCTTAGGAATATCAGGAATATAATACTCTAACAAAAGTAGACATTTTTATGCCTTCTTTACAAAATCTACCAACTATCAAAACTATCACTATTCAAATATCCATCTTTCTAAAAAGAAGCTCTTGTGTTACTTTTGGCCTTTACTTAGGATTAATTAATCAAGTCATCATAAAGTGAAAAGATTTCTTCCAGTTTTGTTTTTCTAACCTTAGAAATTAGCAAACCTATATCATACTCCAACAGTAAACCGGTAATTATAACAGATTCATGTTTAATCTATTATATGATATATATAACAACTTAGGTATAGCTTTAATTATACCAAGAGACACTGCTTTATGGAAGATAAGCTTACTTATATGTTTAAAAATAAACTATTTTTAATAAAAAGATTTCCCACTTGCATAAAGAATGTGCGGAAAGTAAAGGAAGGGCAAAAATCTATCATTTAAAGCAAATTAGATCATCTACTCTCCTTTTTGAAAATAGCAACATAAATTGCACCCTGTTGGAAATGCTTCAGGCTTTCAATTGAATTCAATGTCCATAACAGTGAAAGTGCTATGAGCATTTAAAGACAAAAATGGGTCAGCCACCTAAAATACTGACACCAAAAAATTCTAAAAGACCTCATTATAATGTCTCATTATCATGCAAAATGTAATATGCCATTGGTCAAAGCCCTTTTACATATATCAATAACAACATCCACTATAATGTTAAGAGAACGTATAGTCTATAAGGAAAATTTTGCTCCTGCCTTTCAACTTTAACATAAAAAAGGAATCTGCTATATTTGTGAGTAGACATGTTGTCAGAATACATCTTTCCTATTACAAACATGAACCTTGTCAATGAATTTGTAGAATCTTAGTTGATAAGTCCTTGGGAGTTACTTGAGTCACAATGTAGTTGAAGCAGTGAGGCAATTAACATTGAAACTGTGGCAGCTAGAAGGCACAGTTGATAGAGCACAGGCCCTGAAATTAGGAGGACCTGAGTTCAAACATGAAGTTAGATATTTTATAGTTCCTTGCTCAGTGACCCTGGATAAGTCACTTAATCCCAGTTGCCTCAGGGGGAAAAAAGGAACATTGAAATTGGAGTGCTAAACTGCAGTCATAAGAACTTAAAGTGATTGGACCTTTTTTACCTCATTCCCTCATTTATAAATTGGGGAGTTTGAATTAGATGGTTTTTAAGTTCTCTTCCAAAATTATATTTGTGATCCTATTACTTGTTCAAAGTTACATAGCTATTAAAGGTCAAGAGGCAGGATTGACTTCAAATTCAGTATTGTATCCACTATAGCCACACTGCTTCTATTATCAAAGTCAACATGCTAGTGAACACATGATGGGAAATTATTTAGATTCCAGAATAAAAACTTTCCAACTATTTATTAACTTTTATTACCATCAATATGTGAATTTCAAAATTAAAGAAAGGTAACAGAAATATGTTTTAATAATTGGGAGTTCAGTTAAGAGAAGAGAAAGAGAATGCTTCAATATTGCATATATATATATATATATGTATAGTATATATATATTTTACCATGTCATACTATCTAAATCTGTACTATACTATGTGATGCTATATGAATATAAATATAAGTAACGGTAAGCTGTATGCGTAGGGAAGGGGATTCACTTAAGTTCTCTGAGCTTCAATTTCCTCACCTATGAAAATGATGAGGTTGGAATAGGTGGCCTTTGAGGTCCCTTCCAATGCTAAACCACAAAATCCTATAATCCTATGAGTGATGTATATTTAATTTCAATCCAAATTTGCCTTTATTTTTATTCTTCTATGTAAACCAAGGATTGATGCAAATATGCATTGGGTAATAGTAAAACTTTCTAGGAGTTAATAAACTAACTTTTTAGTTGGTTGTAAAAATTGTGTCACTACGAGGATGAACTCTGTGTTTATCATAAAAAAGCTCTTTCATTCATTTTCCAAACATTGTCCTGATTAGCAGAATTCTATAAATAATCACCAAATTCAATAAACTTAATACTGTACAAAGTATTGGGCCTAAAAAGAAAGGCAAAAATATGATCGCTGACCTCAAGAATATCATACTCTAAAGAGCGAGATAGTCATGAGAAAGAATTGTAGACTATAACATCATACCATTTTAAAAAGAAAGGAACTGCTTTACAGAATACCTCATCTGACAAGTTTTTCAAGAGACAAGAGCTGTTTATGTGACCTCATTTTATTTACTACCCCTAAAGAAAAAGAAATCAGTTGGCCTTGGGAAGAAAACAGATACATTTCCAGAATGATGCCTACAATTTAAAACAGAAAAATGATTTATTTACTAAAACCGTCTCTTAATTAAATGTAAATAAGCAAAATTTATGCCACAAAATCAACTCAATGAATATTTGTTGAATATCTACCAAGGTTTCATCTTCAAAGAGATGCAGTAGCAAAAGCTTTGTAACATCCCAAGGGGAAAGGCAAAAAGCTTCCTCTTCATGTTCCCCCATTTCCTCTTTCTAATATTAAACCTAAACCTCTCTCCACAAAGAGCCTATTACAAAAGGTATTATGCTCATCCATCTCTGAAGTTCATTATAAGCATTCTTATCAATGCACAAACATTGATGTATGATCATAACTTATGCATGAAACATACTTCCAGTGAAAAAGTAATGTCCTCAATAAACCACCTACTGTCTCAGTTCCTCAATTCAATGGCTTAGAAGTTCTACATACCAATGCATTTCTCCATCTCCCTCTTGATTCCTACACCTCCTATCATTGAAATACCTTCGGTGTAAGCAGTTTCTAACCACACAGCTGGGTCAGGAACAGTTTTCTAGAAGGCTGCTGAGTCATCTCAGAGTTATTCCCCATAAAAAGAAAACTAATTAAATTTTCCACCTTTAAAATGCTCATAATAATTCGTGGTCAAACTCTATGCATCTGGCTCATGCCTATCTGGAAGGAGTGTGCTAAGAAATACTTTTCTAAAATAAAAATGTTAATTTTTTTCCCTCCTGTTTATAGGATCTTCTCTGTAAAGCTCAGCACTTTATGACAACATTATGTTATCAATCCTCACAATGGGTTAGGAAGCATTTGCAAGTCTTGGATTATTATCCTTATTTTCCAAAGATGGAAACTGAAGCACCAATCATTAAGTTACTTGCCTGAAGCTAGACAGTAAATAAGTTCCCAGAAGATCTGGAAACAGAAACTGTGGAGTCCTCATTTCATTTGGTTCATTATTGTTCCTGCCATGAAATTTTTTTGGAATTCAGTTCCTCTTGGTACAGAGCTTAACACAGTACTAGGCACAAAGTAGACAGCTAGTACAAATTAAATAATGGTTATTGACTGAAATGTGCTTGCATGGATACATTTCTGAAATCAATTTTCTCCAGAGCCATACATTTAAAAAATCTACAATTACACCAGATTCCTTTGCTTCCAGGGAAAGATGATTGACTAAACTCCTTAATCCTCTTCTTTCCTATATCTTTTTTTCAAGCTCATTCTTCTCTCTTATCCCTGTCCATCAGCAATAAACAAACAAACAAATAAATAAAACAACTACAAAAAAAGCCAAAAGCCTCAGGGACAGTACAGATAATGGAGAAGAGAGAATGAAGTGTATCAGTGTATAAGGAGGGTTGGCATAAAAGGACACATGAATATACTCAAATAAAGATAGTAATTTTAATATACATAGAAAACCTAAAATTCATCATAGATTAAGTCTTTTAAACACAAAGTTACAGTAGACTATTAAATGTAAAATAGATTATGATAATGACTGGAAGGATCAAGGGAAATAGAGCTATAGGAAAATATGAGAAGAGAAATTATTTTCTTCTGGGAAGAACAAGAAAATGTCATGATTTTAGATGATAGCTGAGCTGTACCTCAAATGAAAAGAAGTATTTCTAAAGACAGAGATGAAAAGGGAGTGCATTCCAGACATGGATAAAAACCTGACCAATGCAGAAGCATGACAGTTCAGGGTTAAACCAGATAGATATAAGTAGGGAGTTTGAATGGAAGATAGACTAAATGAACAGAATTGTGAAATAAAAGTGAAAAAGTCTAGTTGAAGAAAGAATACAAAGAGTATTCAAAAATCAGGAACATGCATTTTGTCCTATAAGAAATTTCAAATATGTGAAATGACAGGTCAGACCTTTCATTTGAAAAGATTATTTTAGCATTTCTGTGAATGATGGACTACAATAAGCTAGATTTAAGTGCTACATCTTTTGAGACAAAGCAACTATTTGCTTTTTTCTTCATTAGGATATATACTGATTTGTAAAGTAAATGGAAGAATTGACATAGTAGGTCAGACTAATGGTATATCCAATCTTATATTCTGCTTCTGAAGAATGACTCCAAATTGGCATTTTATCTAAGCATAAAGACTCACGTTGCACTATGTACAATGCTGTCAAAGGTTGGTTATTATATATATAATTGTATATATACATACATGTGTGTATGTATATATACAATTATATATATATAAACAAACTCTATCTTCATTTAATAATCCATTGTGTATTCATTTCCCAAGGAATGATAGTGTGATTCCAGTTGTATTTGCTTTTGTTTTTGTTTTTGTTTTTGCAATCTGTACTTGCTGTATGAATATATAGCTCCTTTTACATTTTCTAAAGCTACTTACTTGAAGGAGAAATCCTTAGTTCTATTTTTTGAGAATTGGGAGAATTCATATGTATTCATTCTACCTTTATGTTTCAAGATTCTATGACATTACAATTTTTAAAATAATTTTTATAATTTCAAATGAAATGTCATGTGCCTTTTTCATTTTTGGGAGTTCCTTCATCTCCCTTGCTAGAGTTTCTCTAGCCCTTTACTAATTCTTTAGGGAAAACAAACACAAAATGTATAGGTTTTAATCCAATAATCATACTATAGTTTCTTAACTTCACTTCTATATTTTTGATATTATGCCAAAAAGTTCCACTTTATAGAGATGTCATTCTTGGCTAAAAAATATTCTATGCATTCTTTGCCATTCATTGATTTAAATGGATTCATAAAATCACATTTATTAATTCTATACATTTACCTATATTGAAAGAGAGAAACAAAGAGACAGACAGAAATAGAGACAGAGACAGACGGACAGACAAAATGAGGCAGACAGCAAGAGATTTTATAGGAAAAACATAATAAATTGGAAAGAAATAGTTAAAATGGCTTCATTTTAAGTATCTTAAGAACTATATTATTTGAGTATTTGAAGTTTCACAATTAAAAAGATAGTATTTTCTAACATATCTATCATTTAAAAAATTAAATCCTTTCTATATGTTGTCATCAATGTAAAGCTAAATTTGTACGATCTAATCATTTGATATGTATAAGTTAAGACTTGGTTAAATCATAGAAATTAAGTGTCAGTATTACTACAATTTGTATTTAGGATAATACCTGAAGACTTTATACTTAATTATGTAAAGAGTTATCAGGATCAGTTTCTGCTTTGAAAGAATAACTAGAAGAATATTCAAGGATCAGCAATTCAATTAAAAATAAAGACAATTTCAATTTTAGAATTTTAGCCCATTACTAAGACAAATAATCCCATGTTTCTACAAAATTTATTGTTTTTGTTGAAAAATAACTTCTCTCCTTCAATTTTCCCCCTAATTACTTTTAAGGAATGAATAATTTGTCCTAAATCCATTAGGCACTTAAAAAAATACTAATGGGCTACTGAGTTTTTAAAGAGTAGATGGTATTTATAAAATAAATACTAAGAGATCCAAAGATGATATAAAACTAAATAATTTTTAATTGGGGGTAGGACCCAGATATGTATACAAATGCATGTATGTGCATAAAACATATACTGTTTTTGCTATGTTATTAACTATATTATTTTTGAAGAAAGGAAAAAGTTAATGGTTAGCAAATATATGAGGAATTAGAAAAATGGGATTCTTATATCCTAGGTAATTATTTGTGGCAAGCCTCTGGAATGGCTACATATTTTTTTAAATGCTTTTTGGCGACATCTACATACTAATGTATGTAGTTTATTACTAATGATAAGTTTATTAATAAAAAAATGTCATACACCTTTGGAGAACAAGAGAGAGGCCAGAAAGCTCAAAAAGATTAAAAGAATACTTCCCTTATGCCATTCTATTTGGATATCTCACCACCAAGTACTCAATCATATTCTAATTTGTATTTTAGCTGTGTTAATTCATTTTCCTTTGACACTATAAGTTCCACAAAGGTAATAACTATTTTTATAGCCAACACCTAGGACATAATTTTTTAGATTAATAAATATTTATTGAATTGTTGTTCCAACTTTCAAAGATAGAAAAGGTTAATTTCAGAAACAAAAGTTTTATACTGGTTTCCTGAATAGTATTTTGGAACACACAAAAAAGATAATAACATTGATAAATATGTCAGCCTGTTGGGCCAAACTTATCACATTTTATTTTTATTTTCATACATTATTAAACTCTGAGAGACAAATATAGGAAATATGGTTTTGAGAAAAGATCAGCCTTGGAATTAAAAAAAAAAAACTGAATTCAAATCCTCCTCTGACATATATGAGCTGTGTGTCTATATGTAAGCCTACTTAATTCTCCATTTCCCTAAACTTGTAAACATATAAGTTATAATTATTTCACAATTTAAATCAGCAAATGAAATTTCCACATTAGGAGTTCCTCAAGTCCCACAAATTGCAGAAACAGATCAAAAGAAAAAAAAAAAAGACCAGAATGCCATAGATAAAAATTCTGGCAATATACTTGAAAAAAATTAAATTTGAAGATATTATTGATGGATTAATTCATTTAGAAATATTCCATATATTTATATCTAATTCTAATGTTTTTCCTTTGTGTTTAATACTAGTGCTAAACTACATGCTATTTTAAATGCAAATGCAACTTTTCTTATTTGGTGTTTACATAATTGTCTTTATAGTTCTGTCACTAAACACGTACTTTTGTGAATCACAACATATTCTCATAATTAATGTATAAGTATTCAAAGCACATAAACACAGGATTTAAAGAGGAGTAACAAAAATTATTAATAATAATTAGAACAAAACGCTCATCAAATTCTTGGTAATATTCAAAGAGATGCAAACTAAAATAGCTTTGAGATACTGTCTCTATCAGATTAGAAAGAAAACGAAAAGTTATTTGACATAATGCAGGTTAAGAATTGGAGAAATAGATATACTCATTCATTGCTAAAAGAATTACAAACTTGCAGAATCATTTTTGAGCCATCTAGAATTACATATCAAAAGTTACTCAAATCATTATACTCTTTGACTAAACAATTCCATTGTTGGGAATAAAGAATGAAAGTGTTATAAGAACGAAAAAATAGTTGAATGGTTTTCATAGCACCATTATTTATAATTAAAACAAATCCTAGCCATCTCCATGCCCACAATGATGGAAATGGGTAATTAATTTGTGGCACATTAAAATAATGGAACATTATAATGTAGTTAATGTGGACAAATATAAAGAATATAAAGGGATATGAAAAAAATCTTTATGAAATAATGCTAAGTGAAAAAACAGCAGAACCTATACAGAATTTATACTATGATCGTGCCAGAGAAAAAATAAGGTAAATGAATGGACAAAAGATTTTGGTAGATAGAGATTTAAGGGAATAATTGAGGAGAAGTGGTACAACTTGGCATTGTAGTTAATTAACTTAAATATAATGCTTTAATTGGTTGTGCTCTTATTTTTATATTTATCATTAAAATTTAAATGTATAATATGGCCAGGTGTAAGATCTGCAGTTAGGTTTAACAAATCAAATGACTAAGTACATGATAGAAGAGTTATTGCTTTTCATCACTTCTAATGAAAAAGAACTATAAATTTTATTTGACTGTATGATCAATAGGAAGCTACAATGTGCCATGTCTGCTAAAAGATCTAATACAATTCTGGGCAGTATTAAAGTAATACTTTATTCCAGGACAAGTGAGATAATATCCTCATGTACTCTGAACTATTACAGTTGCATCAACAAGAGTATTGTCTTCAGCTCTGGATACTACATTTTAAAAGATTGGTGATTGATATACTAAATTATTAGAAGCATATGCCACATAAAGAAATCCTGAATGAATTGGGAAAGTTTCTTTCAGAAAATTAAAAATATATATATACAACACAATACACCAATATCTCATGAATTTATGATTCCATTGGCGTGAGTGTGATAATATTCCCTCCATTGATATGGATCACAAGTACTCCACAATACATGACATATACATTACCTCATAGGCAAACTAGAGATGATCCTTTGCAAATTTAGCTATAATATTATTATTCTGTTGTATGTAAAAGGTCTATATTTGAAGGCTTTCTAGCCTAGTAGGATTTGTAGACTATGCTCCACAAAGGTAGCCTTTTAAATTCAGAGAAATGCCCATGATATAATACGAAATCAGAACAAGGTTTTCCTAGACAAAGGAGAAGTGACAACTATTTTCATATATTTGAATGACTGCTATATTTTGGAAAGGAATCAACTTATTTTGTATAACCAAAGAGTTTGAAATGGTTATCAACTGATTATATTAAACTAAATGGTTAGAATTATAAGAAAATGCAATTTAATATGATAAATATATTTTTGACTGAATTTCACAAACATTCATTCAGGTCTTACATTGTGTAAAGCAAAGAAGCACCATGGTATGGTAGATAGAAAGCCAACTCTGGAGTCAAGAAGATTTCAGTTCCTGTTTTGACTCTGATATGTACTAGCTATGTGACCATGGGCAAGTTGTTTAACTTCTCAGTGTCCCCAGATCATTCTCTAAGACAATAATTTGTAGATGATTAATCAAAATTTAGTAATGGGGTATTTCCACACTAGGTATTAGTTATACCACAGAATCACAGGTTTGGACAACCTTCCCCTCCCCCAACTTCAAATGCATAAATAACATTTCAAATAATCAGCACTGTCCAAAAGTGGATTGGAAATGGATGCTTTGTAAAGTAGTGAGGTTCTTATCAATGGATATGTTTAAGCAGAAAATGAGTAAACTTCTGTCAGTGCTGTTTTGGATGAGATTTCTGCATAAGGTAGCAATTTAGATGATTTCAAAGATGCATTCTAACTTAAGGTTTATGATTATACCGTCCTTTTATTTTGACATCATCTAGACACAGCAACTCTTTTTTTCCATTTTGAAGCTCTTGTCTTGTCTTGGCATTAGGAAGCAGCAATCTTAGAATCACAAACTATAAGATACATATGATTGATTACTGTTAAAATGCTGATGGATGGTTTTCAAAATGTGGGATTTTTCTATATAGAATACTTATCTTCCACCCCAAACTCATCTATCACAATTAAAAGTTCTAGCTTCTCAATTACAAATCCTTAACTCCCATAGGCATAGATGAATTTTCTGTCACATTTGCTCAAATCCAGTCAACTTTATCAAAACTGAACTTAAAGAAAAAATTAATTTTTATCTTCTTTGGGCTTCAACACCTAAATATCTTTTCTAAAATCCTCCCATTATCAATAGGAATATTTGCATACCATCACAAATAACTATAGCCTTTGAAAATTCTTGCCATTAATTGAGTAAAGTGGAAACCTTCACAAGCATTTTGTGGATACATATTCATGCTATGCAGATTATAGCAAAAGGTAATCATCAGATGATGTATATTCAGTTGTGATTTGTACTAAGTACATTAGTTGAGGGATCTGAATATAGAAGTTACTATCACAAGCAGATATAAGGTCAAATAAAAGTAATTTATCTAGATGACATGGAAGAATCAAATTAGTGATTCAAAAGAAGCTGCTGAATTGCTAGATTGTTGGAAATGCCCTATGGAAGTAGCTTTCAGCCTTCAGTACTATCATCTTATCATATGTGAATCAAATATTCATTCAAATATTTAAGCAGAAGGATGTGATAGGTAGCTTAAAGATGTAGTTCTGGTATATTATACCATATTGCACATATGTTAATTTTGCAAAAGTAGCATAATATGAACATTTGAAAAATATATTAATTGGATTAAAATATAAAAATCTACTAAAGACTCTTTGTCATGTTTAATACCACATATCTTTTTTTTATCCTTGTCTTATGTGTTCCTGGAAAACTTGGAACATTTATAGTTGCATGCTTTGTAATTTGGTGTAAAAATAACTGATGGATTTTTAAAAATTCATCAGAAGGACTATATAGATTAAGTTTTCTTCAGTTCCTATTACCTAATATTGTACATTGATTTAAAGGCTTAAAGAAAATCATTCTTGTCTTTCCTTGACCTTAAGGTTAACAATTCACTATTTTTATTCATCAAACAAGCACTAAGTTACATTGTATATGAAACTGATAACTCTAGAGAATAGGAAATGTAAATTAAAATGCATATCATAGAATAGAAATAATAAATATATTAATTTGTTCTTTGAAATTCAACTCCAAATTACATATGAGTTAAACTCAAAATGGTTTTTAAAAGTAAAATCATGCATGCAGCATTTTTCATTAAAATAAGAAATTCATACCATCCCTTTGATTCCTTCTCTAACATGTTCATTGTATTTCAACTTTGAATTTCAAGTTCTTTTTATAGCTATTTGACAGTAAACAGATGTCTTTTTAAAATACCAGAAATCATAACTTAAACTTCTTCCAATCAAACAATCAAGTATTTGGTGAATCTTGGAATATTCAATTATTTCTGAAAAATTTTCATAATAATATTTCTTAGAAACTCAATGCACTAAGTCAAGTAGTTTACCTATAGGACCAAAAATTTTAATTAACCACACATCCCCATTGCTAGAGTCCAGTGGATATCTCCAAGGAAGTAGCTCCCTATTTACTCAACTCTTTGTATATCTGCAACCAAAGTTTCTACAATGCCTAAATTGATTCTGCCATAAGATTTAAGAGGAGAAAAAATAAAGCCTCTGATGCAAAGGTTTTAACTTTTTCAAAGTCCATTTTAGAAAGTGTTTTTGAAATTTAAAGGGGGGTGCATTTTATCTTTCTTTGCTTTTCCAAAGTATTCCAAATGGAAGAACATTTGACCAACTCCACACAGACAGCTAAGATCAGCAGCAAAAAGCTCCTTCTTTCCAACGGGTCAAGACATTGAAAAGCTTTTCCCCCCTTCAAACCCCTATTAGCATGAACATAAACCTAAAGTGACACTTCGCCTAATTCGCCTTTGGCTTCCCTCCTGGCAGCAGCTGCTCTTTCAGAAAACTCGTTCTGCAGCATTAGCTTTCCTGTTTTGAAGCAGGTGGGTGACTATCAGCACTTCGGACAGCGGCTGTCCGAGCTACAAGTTTCGTTCCCAGGATTTCAATATATACCCCATTTCTCGAAGTCTGACCCCCACCCCGGAACAATGGAGAGTCAAAATACCCGACTTGAAGTAAAACTGGAAACCATCTCCTCACATTCCACTTTTTCTTCGTTCCCTGTAATCGAAAGCCCCTAAAGATAACTAATTAAGACAAACGGAAATTATCAAGTAACTTTGAAAGGAACCCACCTTTCAGGTGGACGATGAAATATAGTAGGGGAAAGGTGATTTTTTAGGACCTGAGTCATTGCCAACTTAAAGCATTATCTGTCTGAAAAGTGAAGTCAGCACAAAGCCTGGCCCTAACCCCACCTACCCTGGGCTTTCAAAAGCAACCCAAACAGATCAGTCACCCAGCAAAGAAAGATACGGGGGGAGGGAGGGGAGGAAGCCAAACAATAAAGAATACACGGAACAGAGCCAAAGCTCCCCTGTGGACCCTCTCAGTCAGTCCAGAAAGAAAAAAAAATGTGGTAGCAGAGGCCTCGAGCACATTTTTGCCAGGGATGCGTTTGTTGAGGAAACAACTAGAGTAAGAAAGGTACTCACCATGTTGACTTCGGATACCATATCGATACTCGCGATATCAATGTTCATCCCAACACAGACTGGGGGACCTGCAGAAAACCAGGAAAAAGTAAAAACCTTCCGACGGTATTGCAAGACTGTATTGGTCTGTATCTAGTGATGGGGGCAGGGGAGGAGGCATCTGAAGATGGAATCTATCAGTTCCCACCCCAAATCCTACTGCTTTCTAGTGGAGTTTACAGATGCCCCCCCAACACACACACACACACACACACACACACACACACACTCCATCTTCACTCCCATAACACTTCAATATCAAAGGATAGTAGGTTAATTCCACAGTAGCGGCGCAAGTACCACTTACCCCCAAAGTCGGGTCTTAGGCGAATGTCGTAGCCTTTCAAAAGCTTGTCCACCGTCTCCTTCACGAAGGACATGTTTCCAGGATCGTTCACACTATGGAACAGGGGTAGGGGGTATTTCATAGGAGAGTAGAGACACAAAGATCCTGGGTCAAGATGCAGCTGTCATCCTCTAGCCCCCCAAATTCCCATCCCACCCCAAACACACATTGTCTAACCAAACACACTGGCTTCAGCTCTTCTTCCATCCCGGGTGCTTACCTTTGAGCGCAGCAAACCACCGCCACCAGCACAGGGGCCGAAAAGATGCCGAAAAGCCTTCCTCCTGCAAAGCCCCACATCCCTCCGCCGCTCCCCGGAAGGGGGGAGGGGGGGCCCCGTCGCCGCCGCGACCCCGCTGCTGGTGCTGCTGCTACCGCCGTCGCCGCCGCCGCTGACCGAGAGCGGAGGAGGAGGAGGAGGAGGAGGAGGAGGAGCAGGAGGAGCAGGAGGAGGAGGAATAGAGGGAGGAGGACAAGACGGCTGCACCACGCACCCAGCTCTCCCCCCTCCTCTCAGTCCTCCTCCCCTCCCCCCCACAGACACCGAGGCTACACGGACCCAGTCGCCCTCTCTTCCTTATTCTACGTACAACCCCGCCCCCAGCTTGCCCGTTGCTCCCCAGGGGGAATGAAAGAGGAAGGAAGAGGGTGGGAGAAAAAAAAAAAAGGCTATCTGTAGCTCTAGGGTGCGGGAGGGGCTGAGACTAGCAGTAGCCTTTGAAGAGCTCCGTGTCTCTACAACTGCTCTGGAGGCTGGAGTAAGGAAACCTGGTCACTACAGGTTCAGCAAAAGCATTTTCATTCTCTCAGTCGTGGAGGCAAGGGCGTTTGCCTCTGTTGCTGCACATCTGGCTTCTCGGAAAGAGAGCGTCTCCCCTCTTTCACCTCTTCTGCCCAGTGGTTGCGACCGCCGCCGCCGCCGCAGCCATTGACATCGAGCCGTGACCAACTCAGTACCTTGTTTCCTAGCCCCCGAATCCTATCTCTACCTCTGGTAGGCTCTGGACAAAGAGTCTGATACATAAAATTAATGAATAATGCTTCAAATCTGTTTCCAAAGATCCTTCTCCCCCAATCTTTTCCTCTGCCTCCTTCCTCCCTGATCTCTAAGCCCTTTGATTGTAAGACCCCTTCCACTTCCTTCAGTGTTCTGGGTCCCTATAACTGTATCAACTCCGCCTTCCCAAGCTCACTAGGCAACAGGAACCATAGTCCCAATGGGCAAGCTCCTGTGAAGCTAAAGGGAAGCCCTATTGTCTCATTCTTCCCGAGCCTTTTCCCCGCCCCAATCACAAAGGAGTCTTGAAGCTAGTAGCCGCCCATATATTGTTGAGGTTTGGAGGTTGGGGGCCGAGGAGCTACTCCCCTTCCCTATCCCCCAGCGGAGCTTCCGGAAGTGGACTACTGTCCAGGAGGGAATCCCCATCCCCACCAGATCCGTACACAGTCTCTGGATCGCTAATGGGAAGAAAATCAGACTGCACATTGAGAAGATAAGTCTATAGTAAATGGAACATCATTCACCCTTTACCCCACGTTGATTTTGTTCTTTCCTCCCCCTTTCACTACCAAAAAGTCAGTGGGGCAATAAGGATCGTATTTTCCCCCCCACCCCTCATCCTTTCATCCTCTCATCTCCTCATTGAAGACGGTACTTCATTCTTTCCGTTTAATCGTTGGACCAAGAAATCTTAAGTGACGGCAAGATTCAACCACAGACATTAACGTGAATCTTTCCCCTAATACCGAGGGAAAAGATTGTACAATTTTATTGTTGCAAAGTAGAAACCTTGTCTGATTCTCTGTTCTATGTAGCCCTAGGGCAATGAAGCTAGTCAATGAATGTTTAATAATAGATTATAGCAATCCCACCCAGCTTCCCCCAGTATTGACTCTCTTTTCTTATAAAGCTTAAACTTTACTTTTTGAGACTATTGTGAGCAAAGGATCTAAATTTGGGGTCTTGTTGGTGTTTTTCTTTGCATTTATTTTAAACCTTCTTGACTAAAATCAACAATTGCATATCTGAAATAGGAAATCTAACCACACAAACTGAAAGGGTCACATTTTGGTGAGTGGAGGTAGATAAATGTATTCCTTTATTTGCTGGGTAGAATGGGTGCATTTTCATAACTTCTTTGAAACAATATTTCTTCTTAAAATTCAAATACATATGATTATGTCACCTAAATTCATTATTTCATCCATTTTTTACATATTTTCACATACATTTACTTTGAAGAAACACATCTGGGGATGCAGGGAAATGCAAAATAATAAAATAATATTTATATTGGCTATGTGTTCACCAATATGTACAAATAAATGTATGTGTGTTTGTCTGAGTCATTTCATATGGACACATTGTGGTTACAAATTAAGGAGAAAAAAGATTAGATGATACGGAACAACTCTACCACCATATAAAGATTTAAATTGAGGAATAGAATCATAATATTACATTCTCTTCAGGTAAATTTCTTCCAGCATGCTGCTACATTGATTAGGGATTATCATGTTCTCAATAGTATTTTATTTTTTCAAATACATGTAAAAATAGTTATCAACATTCATTTTTGTAAAACTTTGTGTTCTAAATTTTTCTTCCTCCAATCTTCCCCCTCCCTTCCCCAAGACAGCCAGCAATCTGATATAGGTAAATATGCACAATCCTTTAAAACATATTTCCATATATCTATGTTCTCTTTGCATCTATGTTGTGATAAGTGATGAGCAAATGCAATTCTTCAGAGACTATTTAAAATTAAAACAAATATCCTCTAGGCTGCTTAGTTCTAACACTAAAAGATTCAAAAGTGAACTAAATACATCATTTTGTCCAATTGCTCTCCCAAATTCCCTGAAATTACTTATATGTTAAATAACCCCATTCAACCATCACATCACCTAATAAGAAAGCAATGTTTAATTTGTTAACACCTTTGGAGAGATTATATTGTCTGATTTCCATAACCATTGATTATTGACTCACAGGAAGCACATTCTTTTGATAGAATTGTAGGAGAGAGAGAAAGTGGCACTACAATGGTAGTACTTAGGCAGTCAGGAGTCATCATAGTTTAACTGAATTTTTAGCATTACAGAATCTGAAAGTTTAACATAATCTCTACAGCTTTAAATTCTAACCTATACCTAAAAGAAACCCCCACTTTAATATATTCAGCAAGTGGCCATCAGGTATTTACATGATTATATGTATAGGATGGCAAATTGCTACCATATGAGCCAGCCCATTACACTTTAAAGTTCTAATTATTATGGTTTTTTTTCCTGATACCCAAACTAAATTTTCATGTTTAGAAATTCCATCTACTACTCCTATTCTCCCAGGCCAAATGAAACAAGTCCCATTCCTCTTTTAATTAGTTGTCTTTCAAATACATTTAGACTTTTAAAAAATCCCTTGAGTATTTTCTCATATGACATGAGCCAAAAGGGTACTCTTCACCATCCTAATTGACCTCCTCTGGATATGTTTCTTGAGTTAAACACAATATGTCAAGTATGGTCTGACCAGAGCCAAGTCAAGGGTATTACATTGTTCCTGGTAGGTATGTCTCATTTAATATAATCCAAGATTAATTAGCTTCTTTTGGATGCCACATCCCATTGCTGACTTAAATTGTTAATGCGCCAAGACAAATAATTTGTGTGTGTGTGTGTGTGGTCTAAGCCAAAGCTTCTTAAACTGTGGATTGTGATCACATATGGGATCAGACAACTGAATGTGGGGGGTCATGAAAAATTTGACAACATAAAAGGTATCAAATATTCCTCCAAGATTTAATTCTTTATGTAAAAATAAGCACATCCACTTCCTTAAAATACAAATTTGTTTTCATCTTTAATAAATGGTAAAATTATATTTATTTAAAAGAATTGTTTTAAAATAAGTTTCTTTATGATTTATTAGCAGTAAACATTTCATTTACTTTGCAAATACTGGTTTTTTATATACCTACATATAAGTCACTTAGACATTTCTCAAGTGAAAATCAGTCACTAGTGGGAAAAGTTTAAGAAACCCTGGTCTAAACAATGTTTCTTTGATCTTGAATTTGTGAGGGTGATTTTTTAAAACCCAAGTATAAGACTATGAGGTCCAAAATCATGAATTATTTGTTACACAGTGTTAGCTGGCCCTCCACATTTGCATCAACTACAATACATGAAATTTTCACTTTCAGCTATGTGTAAGAGAAATGGGTGCAAACCCTCCTTCACCCAAACTTAGTTGATGTCAGTGGCGGGACTTAGCCAAAGATGATGGAGTTTTAATACAATTACAAGATATTTAACTATAAAAATGCAATGATACTTGTTAATCCTTTTAAAAGTTATGAGCATCTGAGTGAAACAAATTAATAATACCCATGGTGGGGGGCTCTTCAGAGATAAACTCTGAAAAGCTTGAGGAAGTTGATCTAAAACATTTTGTTGAGGAGACTCCTACGTGTGGGGAAGAGATTTATCTCTCATCTTCATTAACCACCTCTAATGGCAACTTGTGCAAAGGTAGATACTACATCAATCATTTTGGATTCAAGAAAACTCAATGCACAACTGATGAAGCAAAGATGAGTACTCCAGCAAACACAAATATAAAGACATTCATTTGAGTGATCAAGCAGCTACAAATTCAAAAAATGAACTGGCAATAGAGAGCTAATTTTTGAAGGCAGGTAGATGCTGAGAATCTAGCTAAACAAATTGTCCAGTAGAAATATTGCATCAAAGGGAAAGATTAGTGAAAATTCTGTAAAAAGAGGAAAGAATTCTTCTCCCTGTAGACCTAATTTTGAGTTACCTTAGCAAACAGAAGATGTCCAAACATCATGTACAATACTCATTCTTCCGATAGATGTCATGAATATTTGTGACAGTGTATTCCAGCTTTCCTTGGGAGAGAAAATTTGTAGCTATTGTTTCTATTATGCTTTCTTAGAAAATTACTTTCCTAAAAAAGTTATTTTATCTACTGGATAATTATTCATGGGAGAACACTAGTAGAAGGTCTTGAGTTATAATTTTAAGAGTATAGTCCATATATATATATATATATATATATATATATATATACATGTGTGTGTGTGTGTGTGTGTGTGTGTGTGTGTGTGTGTATAAAAGGATAGAGTACGAATGGCCCCATAGGGCAGCCCTTCAAACTTGACATAGCATTCAACCTCTGTAGACACATTTCAACATTCCAAGTTCTAGTTGGGAGAACATCTCAGATATGGTACTACAGAAATGATTGTAAAAATGGTAAACAGTACAGGTTGACATATATTTCTGGAGCTCTTTAGAGTTCTCCATTAGCGATATCCCCTCAAATTAAGATGGAACCATTTAAAACTACTCTCACTCAACCAGTCTGAAAACATATGATTTTATTATCTAGTCCATGTCTCTCCATTTTTCCACATAGAATGAGAAATTTTCAGAAATACTTCCTTAAAAACTAGGTTGACTCTATCTGAAATATTGCCCTGATCAACCGGTTTATTAATCTGGTTAAAAAAATAAAGACGGGTCGGGTGGTGTAGAGGAGGGTATGAGTGTGATTGGCTGGAATGACCTATTCTGAAGGAAACCACAGTGCTTCTCTGTCACACATTTCTGTTATAGCTATTCAATAACCCTATATTTCATAATATGTCCTAAATTTCTCCAGGAATTGAAATATAGTTCTCTGAACTATAGTTTGCAAACTATTTTATTGCCTTTTTTTTTTAATACATCATGGAATGTTTCTGAAGTCCCAATTACTGGGGAGGCTGAGGCTGGCAGGTCTCTTAAACTCCCAAATTCTGAACTGAAGAATCCAAACTAAGTTCTAAATTAACATAGTAAATTCGTAGGAACCACAGCCTATCAGATTGTTTAATTAAAGGTGAATTACCCCAAAATAGAAAATAGGAGATTAAAACTTCGCTCCCAGTGAGAAGACTGATCCTGTGATCAGCTCCAACACTTCCACCCAGGGTGAAATTAAGATATCTAGTTTTTTTTTTTTTTTTTTTTTTTAAATGTCTTTCTGGAGTCTTTCAATACATCTTCACAGAAAGATCACTAGCTCTTACATCAGAGGACTGTGGTTCATAGCACACTTTTGATATTACCTATGTGACTTTGAAGAAGTCATTTATACTTCCTGAACACCAGTTTCCTTATCTGTAAAATGAGAGTGTTGCATTAGATAGCCTATTAGGTTCCTTACAGCTTTTGATCATTACCAATGTCCATCTCTTCTCTAAATTTGAGCTCTTTGGGAACAGAGGTTATGCCATAGATCACTTTTATGTCTCTTTAAGTATATGCCTTGCCTTAATCAATATTTGTTGAATTGAACTAATATTAGGAAATTTAATCTTTATTTTTTACTTAAAAGTTGCAGTGAATCTGCATGAAGGAAATATCAGAGATTTGTTTCATTGACTTTACTAGCTAAGAAATTTCATGCATTCTATTAGTACAACTATATTTGAAAGCACAAAAAATAATAGTTTTAAAATATTGCAAAAGAATCATTTTCCAAATACCAGTAGACTAAAAATATTAGTGTAAAAAATAGTCTCAGAATAAAGGTAACCTCATGCAGTTAATTTTCAATCAGCTGGAGAAATGGGACAGAAATAGCCCAGATAATTGGCATCAAAATAAAAGTCCCAAAATGTTATTAGGGCCAATAGTTATAAAATCCTTTTATTCTAGAAATCCTTTTTAATGATTAAGTAGCCAAAAATAATCTTAAATCATCAACAGTATGTAGGAAATATCAATATATATATATATTTTCCAAATATAGCATACAAATTTTAAAGTAAAGAATATAACTATATGCACATTATATCCTATTGTATTAGAAATTATTAATAGCATAATTCTGAAGATTATCTTTGTTTCTGATATAAATATATATGCATATATATCCATAATAAATTTACTACTTCACAATTCTTTATTTGGTCAAAGAAGGCCTTCCAGGTCTACATTGCACAGTTTCATGAGTTGCTGTAATGAATCTATCTGAAATGAAGTACTGCCTGCCGCTCCAATGACATATAAGCCTATATTTGAAATCTTTTTTTTTTTTTTTTTATCTTTCACTTTAGTGGGAATAACCTTTGAGTCAGAATAAGGCACAAGGGGAGGAGTAAAGAGCATTGAATTAAAGATTAGTGGCCCTAAATTTAATTCCTGCCTTTGCCACTTATTCCTTACCTTATACAGAACACTTAACCACTTTGTGCTTCAATTCCTTATTTATAATATGAAAATACTGAACTTGATAAAGGTTTCTTTCAGCTCTAAATTTATGATTGTATGTCCTATAGGCTGCATTCAAATTGTAGGGGATCTACCTTATTCCCTGATATCATGTAGCTATTGATGACACACATAAGGAAAAATAATTGAGAGTCAATCCCAGGCAATATTTATTTGAGAGCGAGAGGTAAAAATAGAATGTATTTTTATTACTGAGGCAATAAAAATAAGGAACTGATTTTTAAAGTTCCCTTCCCAAGGAAGGAACATATCTCAATGTAAAATGCAAATGGGGATTTTTTTCTTAATCTGGAAAGAACAAAGAATCTTTAATATTGCCAAAAATATGAATATTTATTTTGAATATTTATAGGTTCTCATTATTAGTTTATATGGTTCTCTTTGATATGTGACAAAAGAACAGAGGAGATTTGGGAACAATCTTTAACATTGTCTTATTTATTATATAACCTATGGCTATTCTTCTAAAGACCTATAATATATGTATACACCATGTCCAAATATGGAATTTCATTAATAACGACTTAAGTATTTGGTAGAAAACTTAGTGTATATTATTTTGATTTTATAGTTAGAAAGTTTCTCCTTTGTTAAAGTCTTTTATAAAGGCATTTAAGTTCACAGGTGCAAAGAAGTCTTTTCAGGAAAGAGGGTTCATTTCTAGAATATGAGTCAGAAAAGAAAAGACAGCTAGTAAGGGATAGATTAAAAAGGAAAACTCAGTCCCTATCGAATAGCATTATATTTTCTTCTTTTAATTTCATGGAGAAAAAGATTAGAAATTTTCACAAAGTAATCCCATGAACACAAGGGCAAAAAATCTGGCTAACATCATTTCAATTGCATCTTATTCTTTGTGACCCCATTTTAGGGTTTTCTTGGCAGATATTAGACTGGTTTGGCATTTCCTTCTCTAGCTTATTTCAGAGACGAGGAAACCAAGGCAAAAAGGGTTAAGTGACTTGTTCAGGGTCACACAACTACTAAGTTTTTGAGGCATATATGAACTTAGGGAGATGAATCTTCCTGACTCCAGACCTAGCACTCTATCCATTATGCCACCCTAGTACCAAACTGTAATGTTTCTACATCTGAAATACAATAGAAAACAGCTAAAATAATTATAGGAATATGAATTGCCTTTATATTATAGTGGAAATCAGTATGGGGAGGACAAAGAGGTATGCTATACTAAAGACCTGACAATTAGTTATCATTACTCATGAGAAGTCTTTACCAGGACAATCAGTAGTAAAAAAGATCTTTGAATTCAAGGAGTGATAAAGACAGTTATTAGGAATGGATCATTTGAAAATTTAGTGTTAAAAAGTTTGGGACTTCCTGAGTGAAGGTTTCTCAGAAGTATCTTAAAATTAACATGGGCAAAAAGGAACTCAACCCTTTTCTCCCTCAGTTAGTTCATGTTTCTTCCTAATTTTGTCATTTCTATTGAGGACATCATCATTCATCTCGATCTCTGAGGTTCACAACTTCAAGATTATTTCCAGTTCTTCTTTCTCCTTTATTTACTATAAGTTACTCATCTTCTTGATTCTTCCTTATTAGTATAATCTCTCCCTATTAGTATAATTTAGTATTTTATTATTTCTCATCTGTACTATTGCAGTATCCTAATTGTTCTCCTTCTCTCATCTCTCTCTTCTATAACCTGTGGTTCCTTTAGCATACACACTACTGGATAAATTATCTGACCAATTCACTCTACTACTTATGAATTGTCAATAGACTCCCTATGGTCTCTGGGATAAATTGCAAACTTTTCTCTTTAAAATTTAAAGCCTTTTACCATCTGGTTCCAACTTATCTTTCCTCGCTTATTTCACAACTTATGTATGTTCAAAGCAATTAATCTACTTGCTACATATTATTCTTTTGCACACATGCCTAGAATTTTCCCTCTTCATTTTCACTCTTGGAATCATTAGAATTTTCCTTCATGGTTTAGATCAATTCCCAACTCCTATATGAAACATCTCCTGATTCTTCCTAGTGCTCTCCTTTTTTCTTTTCTTAATTTTTTTGTTTTTTTTATTATTTTTTATTTTGTTTTTTTATTTTTTATCCTTTTTAATTTTTTTCCTTTTTTCCTTTTTTCTTAAAATTACTGTGTATACATTTTTAATATACCTATTCATGTCCTGTTCCATTCTGAATTTATAGGAAGGTGAGAATTGTTTCATTTTTGATTTTGCATCTTATGGCAAGTAAAATAAAACTGAGGCAAACTGAAGCACTTTTTCTACTAGCAAGATACAAATTTATCAGTAGTGATGTGTGTACCTGTTAAGAAAGTGTGTCAAATTGGGCTTCACAGTTAGGTCAGTGACTAGGAAATAAAAAGAAAAATCCTCTTTATTAAGTGGCAGGAATGGAGGAGTTCTAGGTGGTTGAAGAATGTCATAATTGACTATAGCTGGTTCTGGTTTGATAGCCTTCAAGTACAAGTAAGCATGATTCCCTGACAATTAAGAAATGTTTAATTGATTTATAAGATTCAGATGCCCCTAATAATCTTTTCTAGAAAATCAGAACCACCCCTTTCAGGACCACCCAGTTAGCCATTCCCTAGTTGGAGAGAGAAAACTGTATATTGTGAACAGTTCTGCCTATACTGTTTTCCAAGTACAAATAAACAAAATAAAGGTCCCAGGCTAAATTGATTAGTAAGCAAATATCCTGGAGGGTTAGGCATGATCACATTATTCAACCCCCACTTTTAATTCTGGACTAGAAGGGACTGTATTTTTTAGCTTAACTGAGATATGAGATTTGACAAAATGGGGAAGTAGGTTGATTGTAGGATCAATTTTAAGTGATATAGCATGATTTTAATTTCCCCAGTTTCTAGTGCCTAACATTGCCTAACACTTAATAGATATTTAATAAGACTTGCTTATTGAATTAAATTATATATCAACTCATTGATCATGAGATAAGCATCTCACATCTATAGTAGCAATCATTACATCCTTTTTTATTAAGATAGTTTAAAAGCTGAGTGATTCACAGAATAACAGAATCTGATTTGAAATAGATTTTACTGGCCATCCAGTCATATTTTGCAGACTGGTGTTCTTCAACATACCCAAGAAAATGATTATTTTATAAAACTCCACTTTGGGATTGCTCTAATTGTTAAGGTTGCATTTTTAACTTGTACGATGAGCTGAACATTGCATCTTTGTAACTCCTATCTTTTGCTTCCAGAAAGGGAACCTAGATTCAAATTATTTTCCTCCACTGTCACCAGTCCATTGAAAGCACAAGGGTTAACTGGGATAATGAATTCCTTACCTAGTGAATGAACTAGTGATATATTCCACATAAGACTCATTTTCAGACATCAGATTCTGTTTAGTCTGATCCTGGAATCAGCTTTTCCAACACAATAGAAATTGGTACACTTTGTGGTCTATTGGTATACCTTATAGAATCCCAGGGTCATCTCTACATTGTGACAAACTATCGTAGAATTTTTGTGTATGTTTTCTACTTGAGAGCAGGAATGGTCTTATTTATTTGTACCCCTTAGCTACTTGCACATGGTAAGCCCTTAATAAATGGGGTTTTTATTCATTCATTCACTCAAAAAATGAATAGTAAAGTTCCCCTTCACAACAAGACTGCAGAATTTAGGAAGGAGGCTTTCCTAATTTTTATCATCCCAAAATAATCTGTAGATATATAGATGAAACTGGAAGTAGGATCACAGTCCAAAAAAAGAATTTACCTAAAATGTTATAACAAGTTTTATCATCAATGACAGAGGAATTATCACATTGGACTCTAACAACTCAGCCTCCAAAGTGCTATATAAGGAGGTGGAGATGACACAACAAGATGAAGACAAAAAAAAAAAAAAAAAGAATTGGACCATTCCAAGAACACACAAAAGAAATTTGTGTTACAAGTGACATAAGTTAGCAAATGTTAGGGTACTAATTTTCTATCTATCTAAACGAGGGGAAAGTAAGTACTTATATGGAGGAGGCATTGAGGACAGTGTTCTTTCAAAAAAATTCAATCAAGATGATCACAACAACTGACCCAATTCTTATCTCCTCTTTAAGAAATATTTATGAAAATAATCTTCATCTCATCTTTTTTATTATTTCAAAGAATATAGGTAAGGCATGAAAGATTTGATGCTCATTTTCATCAAACATCTTTAAATGATTTTCCTATAGTAGGTTATATTACTATCAAAGATTTCCTATCCCTGGCTAATCAGAATTTCAGAGAATTTAGATCCATCTAACTATACAGTAACTTTATTATTTATGATATGTGATATTACTATTATTTTAGGGTATAGTTTTATCACTGAAAATAAAGGACCCTAACAGAACAGCTAAATAAACAAGCTATTCAGTAATAGTTCAGAAGGAAGATTAATATCTCATGACAAATTAGTATTTTTAGAAAGTTATTATCTATCATACTTGAATATAGCCAAGGTAGTTGTATTCTATAGTGTTGATTCAAATTTCCTGTATAAATCATGTAGAATTCTACTTTGGACTCAAACTTCCTTTGAAATGTGCCTGAATTTGTGTGTCTCAAAAATTTACCATCAAAATCCTTTACAATTTCTATTTGTTATTGAGCATAGGTCGAATCATCTTAAAGAATCACTTCACAATCATTTATTATGAAATAATATTTTTACAGCTTTTACTTTTCTTTGTCAATTGCCTCTGTTAAATATAACTAAAAAGAAAAAAAAAAGATCTAAATGGGATTTTTTTAAATGCTAAAATTGTAATCTCTGTCATTATGAATAAGTTTCAATAGTCTACTACTTGGAATGTTTAACTACATGCCCCCAAAGAGGAAGGTGCCTTTAAACTAGGGGAGAAAATGAAGTGGCAGGAAGAGGAGGGATCAGAGTTACATGCAGCTAGGAGAAGTGAATGGTGAATGGAAAGGAAGGAAGGAAGTAACAAAGAGCTACCCCATACTGCTAACACTGTATATTCTATACCACCAACTATCAACCTCCATACCCTCATGCTACAGATGATCATAAAACTTTTTCTGGTATCCATTTTGGCAAGATCACTTTTATAAAGGAAGCTAAAGCCAAAAGCCAATTCCAATAGACATGATGGAGAGGGCCATCTGCATACAGAAAGAGGACTATAGGGATTGAATGTGGGTCTGAATGTGGTAGTATTCTCACCTTTGTTGTTGTCGTTTGCTTGCTTTTTGTTTTTTCTTATTTTCCCCCCTTGTGATCTGATTTTTCTTGTTCAGCATGATAATTGTAGAAATATGTATAGAAGAATTGCACATGTTTAACATATATATTGGATTACTTGCTGGCTAGGGAAAGGGGTGGGGAGAAGGAAGGGAAAAAATGGAATAGAAGATTTTTGCAAGGGTGAATGTTGAAAACTACATTTGCATATATTTTGAAAATAAAAATTTATTTTTTTAAAAAAACAGGACCTAAATAAGATAACCATAAACCAGTTCCCACATCCCAACATCCCATTGATGTCTCTTTTAGAAAAGCCCTCAGGGAAGGGGACAAGGTAGGAAGCAAAGCATATCCAAATACCATTGGGGACATAGCAAGAAACCCAGAATGGTGGCTTATGGAATCTATAAAATTGCTAAGTCATTACTATTACTATTACCACCACTAATCTCTGAGAGTCTTCCACTGTTAAGATTGCTTAACACTCTCCCCATTCTTTCTGTCTCTCTCTGTGCCTGACCTTCTATCTAAATGTCCTTCAACTCTCTTTTCTCTCTTCTTCTCTTTCTTCCCCTTTCCAATATTCTCTTTTTATCTTGTCCCTCTCCCCCTCTCTTTCCTTCCTTCCCTCCCTCCTTTCCTCTTCCTCCTCTTTCTCTTCCCTCCCTCCCTCCTTCCTGTGTGTGTGTGTGTGTGTGTGTGTGTATGTGTCTGTCTGTTTGTGTTTCCTCTCAGAATCTCTCTCATTTATCTTCCCTAAACTGGTCACACTCATCATCAGTTACTAGTAGATGTGTGGTTTTGGCCAAGGTTTCTGATATGCATCAATTGCTTTTCAGAATGCTGTCATTATAATTGTGGGAGGAAAATAACCCCTGAATAAAATGACAACACTTGACTTTAGTCTCTTCTGAATTATCACTGGAACATTAAAATATTCTCAGCCCTTTAGTGGGAAGTATAGAATATTTTATTGAAATTCTTTAGAAAATCTCTGAAATCTTTCAAATTTGTTTTCAATTACATTATTCTAATAATAGGTTAAACTGATCTTATGTTATACTTGTTTCACTTGTCAAAAACTTCCTCTCTCGCTTCCCCTGATTTTTCTGAATCCTTCACATTCATTGTTTTAAAGTGTAATGATATTACATTATATGTATAAACCAGGATTTGTTCTCCCATTTTCCACATGGTGGTCACATACTTTATTTCCAGGTCTTTACTAAAACACAAAGTACCAATATTATTATTAATATTAAACATGTGGTCCTTTCCCCATATCTTTGACTCCTCCAGAATATATATTTAGTACTAGTATCATGGGATCAAAAATTAGTGTCTTTTAGGGAGTAATTAGACATTTATAGTGCCACTAATATTACATTAGTGATCTCCCACAAAACTTCTAGCATTTGACATTTTCCTCTTTTGTGTTCTTTGTCAATATGATAGGTTTAAGTTAAAATGTCAGAATTGCTTTTATTTGCATTTTTCTTAGTTATTTAGAGCCTTCCTTCACATTCATTCACATGAAAGCTTTCCATTGCTTTCACTTCTTTTTGTTTATATCCTTTCATCACTCATAAGTTGAAAAATGGCTCTTGCTCATAAATGTCTTAATTAGCTATGAATCCTTGATATAAGATCTTTATTGGAAATATTTGTTTCAAATCTTTTCCTTAAGTGATTCACTTCTAAATGCCGTTGCATTGATTTTGCTTGTGTTAAAGTTCATTTTATGTGATTAAAATTGCCCATTTTATCTTCTATGATCCACCTCTTATCCTTGGTTAATTAATTATTTTCTCTTAGCTATATTTGTCAAAGATATCATGTTCTATATATTTTTAAAGGATGTTTCTATCTTGTGCTCCTTTAGATCGCATTGTGACATATGGTATAAGAAGCTTTTGAGTTTTCTTAGTTTTTTTTTTTTTTTTTTTTTTTTGTATTTCAAATACAGACTTTTTACCTACAGGAAAGAGTTTATGGAACACAGTGTTATTGGGTTTAACAATTTTTGGTATTTGTTTATTTAATCTGTTACACTGACCAACTTGCCTTTTTAAAAATCTCTAAAAAGTTAGCTCACCTTCATTTTTGTCTCATTATTTCCCTTTAGAATATTTATCTTTTATTCCTTTAGACCAATTTTGCTATTATTTTGTCTAGCTCTAAAAGTAATTCATTGGTTGATTGAAATGACTGTAAATTGAAAAATTACTTTTGTTATATTGGCATATCAACCATGACAATTAATTTCTCTTCACTTGTTTCAGTAAAGAGTATTTTGTAGTTGAATTCATGAAATGTCTCATTGTGCCTTCATATTATGACTCTTCCATGTTTTATATATTTTATTAGTTAATTTGAATGGATTCTTATCTATCCTTCCTATTAGGCTTTATTACTAATATATGGAGAGGCTGATGATTATGACTTTGTATCATGATACTTTATTGAAATTGTTATTTTCTTCATTGAATAGCTAGTGTTCTCTAAAGAAAACATCATATTACCTGAATAGCAAAAATTTTGTTTCTCATTTGCCAATATTCATTTTTTTTAATTTGAATGTTTTCAAATAAAAAGTTGCAAAAAGTGACATTCTTGATTTACTTTTGATTATTGAAAGAGGCTCTAGTGTTTCTTTATTACAGATAATTTTTGGCTCTTCTTTTGAAGACAATATTTACCATATTTAAAAAATGAATCCTTTATCCCTATATTGTTCAGTGATTTTACCATAAATGAGGTTTGCATTTTCTCAAAAACATTTTGCTATGTGCTGATACAACAATATGATTATTATAATTTTTATTATATTATGACCTATTTCCTTCTCTTTCCTTATTATCTTGTTTGTTCTTGCTGGACAAATGGAGTTAAGTGACTTGCCCAAGGTCACATAGATAGGAAGTGTTATGTATCTGAGGCTGCATTTGAACTCAGTCCTCCTGACTTCAGGGCTGGTGATCTATCAAGTGTGCCACCTAGTTGTCCCCTCTGTCCATATTATTGAAACAAATCTGAATTCCTAGTATAAATCCAAAGTAATCATAGTTTTTAAAAATATATATCATGTTATGGCTTCTTTTCTAATATTCCATTAAATATTTTTACATAATACTCAGTAGAAAAAGTGATTTGTAGGTTTTCTTTCCCAGTTTTATTACTCTCTAGTTTGCTTATCCAGAAACTCATTTTCTCATAGAAGAAATTTGATAAAATGCTTTTTTTTCTCTTGTTTAAGTAATTTATGCTATTGTGTTAAGTACTTCTTATAGTTTTATAATTCACTTTTAATTCCAAATGGCCCTTTTTTGATTTTGAGAATTCATTCATGACATTCAATTGTAGTTTCTATAACTGGGTTATTTAACTGCCCTATAACTTTCCCTGCCATTTTGAATATTTTATAGTTTTGTAAATATTTATTAAGTATTTAATCTTGTTAGATTTTAATCTAATAAAATATTTTACAAAAATTTCCTTTAGCTTCTTTTCCTATTTTTTGATGAATTCTAATTTTTTAGCTTTGACTATGGCCTTTTTTATTTCCTATAAAAATTAAATTAGCCATTAGATTATCAATAGTGTTCTCTTAAAAAATAGCTCCTAGTTTTATTTATCAACTTAATTGTTCTTTTGCAAAAAATTTTTTTTCTTCTTTGATTACTAAAATTTTAGTTTTTTGTGTTAACATTCATTTTGGGTCTGTTGCTTTTATTCATCAGATCTAGAATTAGAAGGGGTCTCAAGGACCATGTAATACAATCACTTTTACAGATTAGAAAACTGAGACATTGGTATGTTAAATCCCACATCATATATGTAATAAATGTCTGGGATTTTAACCCAGATATTCTTAACCTTTTGAATATACTATATGATATCATGTTTACTTAGTTGTATGTCCAATTTATTGATCTCTTTTTTCTTTGTTGCTAAAAGCATTTAGAGATAAAAATCATAGAATCTCTATTACCTGACCACCAAAGCATTTCTTTGATTATATTTCATAACTTTGGGTTTATTGTCTCATGTTTAAAATTTTCTTTCATAGCATTATTTATGGTTACTATGATTTATTTTTATTTAATAGTTCTTTTGGATTATATCAGTCTCTGAGTATGAATCCTTCAAATTTGTCACATTGGTTTTTATTGCATTATCTGTAGTAAAGGATATGTATAATATTTCTACTTTTCTACATAGTTTCATTTTTATACAGATTGGAATTTCTCTATTTACCATTTAATCCTTTCTATTTTGCTCCTTTGGCAACTTCTTAAAATCCTAGAATATGGCCAAAGGTGAAATACAAGTGGAGAAATGTTCGAATTCCTTATGATTTTCATTCAATTCTCATTAAAATAATGTAATTTTAGTAGGAACAACCCCTATTTTTTGGTAGATTGGACTGGTTTCCCTTGAAGAGTAAAGAAGTATCATCAGTATAGCATTTGGTTGGTACAGAGATGCATCATTGCTTTTACCTCCATGTTACTTGGAAGCTGAAAAAATCCTAGATACAGGGAAGTATGGAAAATGGGTTTAGAAAAATTCCCACTGCTCAATGTTGACAATATTATGACCCAATAGAATGATTACCATGATGAATATTGGATGGAGGAATAGCATTTTATCCAAATATCATGAATTAAAGTTGTTTAATATATTTAATAGCATTAATTTCATTTTGTTCTGATGCTATTTATCATTGATGTTGTCTGAGTTAGGCCTAACCAAGAATAATGCTATCTAATTTTCCCAACTTTTCTTCAGGCCCTTAATTTCTTTCCTATCTAACGTTTTTCACCTTAGAATTGTGTAATTCTAAAAAGGGTACATTCAAGTTCCTATGTGGTGCTTCAGATACCTATTTTTTTATCCAAACCTCCATTCTTTTGAATACTAAATCAGATATGCTCTAATTATGAGAAATAATAAGTTTCACCCCCTTTCTTCGTAACAGTTTATTTTTCCTACCTTTTTTTCCTCTCGTAAATCAAACTAAAACAGAATTAAAACACAGCAAGATTTTGAGTTTCTCTCTCTTTGGTTACATTTTAAACACGAACTTAGAAGAGCCAATTTTACCTTCTCTTTCATTTAGGGTATAAGAACTTAGCCTAGCTTATAGTGTCATGGGTTGTCAAAAGCGGCAGAAAATGGACTTTTGTATTAATATAAAGGATGTACAATGATTTCCTTTTCATAAGTGAATAGTTTGATGACTAAATGACAGAGAATTATAAAAGTATTTTTGTAAAAGAAATTACAAAAGTCATTATCAATAAAATATAAAATAACAAATAAGAAACAGTTTTCCAAAACCATTGTAAAGGACCAGGTTAAGGATTAAGAAAAGTCAGTGGTTGTAGGACATTGTGATCCTTCAGACAATTTTTGTATTAAGGCTTAAAAGGTAAAAAACTCTCTAGATCAAGGCATCTTAATTTTTTTTTCCAATAGCAACCCTTTTTTGCCCAAGAAATTTCTATACAACCTTGGGCAAATATATATATATATATAAAATAGCTATACAGATTAAACTTTTACTCATAATAAATCATAATTTCACAGCCCCAAATTCAGTTATAAGATTCCATATGGGGTCACAGTTCACAGTTCAGAAAATTCAAGAAACTTTGTTCCTGATAGGTTGACAAATAGATATAGAATTTAGATACATATATTGCAGCTATAGATCTAGAATAACTAATTTTTATGACTGAATAAGCTTTTATAACTAACAAAAAAGGGGAACTTGTGATTTCTTTCTTTATCATAACAGAAAAGTTACTGACTTCAGCCAGTGAAATTCGTGAAGACCCTGCCTAGAATTGTCAAGAATGATCAGATGAGAAATCTCAGTAATGGGTGAAAAAGGCAGTCCTGAAAGACCTATATGAAGAAATTAGTAGCAAGAGTTAACTAATCAAAAATTTCAATTGTGTATTTGTCATCGCCTGAAGAAAAATGAGCTAACATTGAAAGATGGATGAATTTGCATCATCTACAATGTGAGAGTTGAATCCTTTCAGAGGACCTTGATACTTTGCTGCCCTCCTTGATATGAAAGGAGAAGGAGAAAAACAGAAAGGAAACTAGACTTTGCAGCAGATTTGCTGTTGAACTGCCAGTTTAACAGTCTGTGAGAGAGTGTAGATGGTGAGTGAAAAGTTTCCTGGTTTTGTTGTTTTTTTTTTTAACTCATAGAAAGCCAGCCTTATTTTAAGCCAAAATAATATCTTAACACTTTTTCAACATATTTTAACAGTGATTATGCATTAAAAGAACTTGTTAAAATTGCACCATTTTGAGATTAACAGAGATTCAATAGGAAAGGTTTATGCATCACAAGGAGACATGTGGGAAATTACTTCAGTCGTTTCAATGTTCTTGAATAAACCAATGATCTCAAGGAATGGAGATCAGAATATTTACTTACTCTGAATATATGAGATTCCCTTATTCATTTGACTTCATGCTATATTTGAAAAAATACACATCTTTTCCTCAAAGATATGGAATGCATTGGTAAGCAAGTATTACTAAGCTTATGTATTAGCTGGGATATACTGATTATTTTTGCATTTACTTATAATAATAGTGTAATAATAATAGTAGACTGGAGTGAGTAATCAGCCCAATAGCTGAATAGGTACAAATCCTACATAAGGGGTTATATGTTTTCCTATAGGATTAGACACGACTTCTCAGAATTAAAATATTCTTGGTCATAATCTTTTTTTTTTCTTTTGGGTTATTACATTGTAAGTTCCTCTGGCCTTCAGAGAAACTGCTATATAATCTTTTGTGATCCTGGATGTCAATCTCTCATACTGGATCTTTTTCTAATTATCTGCTAATAGTATTTTACTTTCTTTTACCCAAAAGTATGGTGTTCTCTTCTTTAAAATATAATGGTTCCCTCCAAACAGGTTTCTTGGGGAGGTTTTCTGGAGACAGCCTTAGTTTCAGTTAAAAGTAATAATCACTTCAAATACAGCCAGCTGATAAAATCCAAATGTTTATTTCCTCCTTCCTTGGGCCCGGTTAGCTTTAATAGAGACCTATTTCTCTCCTTGGTTCTAAAATTTCTCTCCGAATGTCTCCAAATCCAAAGGTTTGTCAGCCTCCAGCCAGCACAAAGGTAGAAAATGGAATGAATCTCTTGTCTCCTTGCCTGGGGCTTGGCAGCTTTCTGGAGAGCCTTTTAGACCAGCCTTGGTCTCAGTGGGGGAAGTGCAGGAGGCCAGCCATCACAGTGGTGTGAGATGAAGTGAATGGATGTGACTCTGGGCTTTCTCCCAGAGTGCTCTGCCAGGCTTAGCTTCTCTTCTTCCAGCTATCTCCAGCCAGCACCAACGTGAAAGTTGGAATGAATGTCTTGCCTCTGAGAGAGGGCTTCTGGCTCTCAATCTCCCAGAGTGCTCTGTGTCTGTCCCAGAGTGCCTCTGGCTCTAAGAGCTTCTTGCTTATATGAGCTCTCTAAAGGTGTGAACACAAGCATTGTTTCTATCAGTTCCACTTAGTACCTTGTTTCAAGTTCTGGCCCATAACATCTTCTTGTAAGATCAGATCAATCATACTGAACCATGCTAAATTAGATAATTATTGTCTCTATCAACTCTAATGAGTTAACACTTTGTAAGGATTCCAACACAAAAGTAGTAGAGTTTGCCTAGATATATTAATTTTAGGATTTAAATTTTTTTTTCTATTTTGCCTTTATGTTCTAATTGTTGAGGACTGTTGGAATACACGGGAGAGCTGTTGGAATACACGGGAGCCACATGACAGTGGCTGCTGGAGATCCAACCTAGACCTGTAGAATTGATCTCCTCTTGTGAGAGGATGATACAAGGAGACTGAGAGGCAGTTGCTGTTCTCTGACCTCTCTGACTGAGGGGAGGTTGCATTGTCTGATTTCTCTCCTTTTCCCTCTGCCTCCAATTTATCCCATTCCCAGTCCGTGATACTTGTGTCAGCAAAGACTACCTTGCAACTCCTTCAGATGTTATGATCCCCTACTGTGGAGGTTCTCAGAGAATTGACTCGTCCTTTAACAATTCCCCATTTTTTTTTTTTTTTTGCTGTTATTATCCCCCCACAGCATGGTCTGTACACTGAGGAATGCAAGCAGCACTTGCACTTCTAGATGGTTGTAACAGGTGTTGATCTTGTGAAATATCAAGAAGGCAAACTTTCAAATGGAGATGAGGATTGTAGTCAGAATAGACTGTGGAGGGTCTCTAAGCCTCCCTTAACAGAGCCTATCCCTTAACAGAGGAAAGTTTTCTTTCATCATTATGACATCATATAACATGATATCCAGGTCTCTGTGTGCATGTGTGTGTGTCTGTTCATGATTCATAGGGAATTCAATGTTTCTGAAGTTATCTCCCTTCATCTATTTTTTCTAATTCAGTTGTTTTTGACATTAGGTTTCATATTTTTTATATTCTTTTAATTTGGATCTAATAATCCCATGAATTATGTAATAATTCATTAAATCATTGAATTCTCTTTTATTTAATTTTATTATCATTTACTTGAACTTTTTGTTTAAAGCTGTTTATTTCCTTTCCAATTACTCAAATTAAGTTTTTCTTAATTTAACTTTTTCTTCATTTCTTTTATTTATCCTTGCTGTCCTAATGACCTATATATTTTATCCTTTCCCATCTGCTTGATTCTTTATGTACTTAAAATAATATTGATTTATTCTTTAGAAATTTCTTGAGTTTTCTTTTCCCAGACTATTTCCTCCTCATAATTTTTTTCTATTTAATTATGTCTTCAGCCTAAATTTCTGGAGTTTGTCTTTATGCCAGTAACAAATTCCAATTTGTTCCACAATCCAGTTTCTAGTATCCACACTATAATCTACAAGGATGATGCATGTATGTTGGTTCAAATATTAAATATATGCTTCAGTAGGAAAGAAATTATTTCATTTTTGTATTTGTAGGCACACAGTGCTAGAAAATAGTAGATATTTAATATATCCAAGGTGTTGATAATGGCAGTCCACTGCAGGGAAATTACATAAAGAAGGTAAGGTACACATTTCCTTAAAAATGTAGTATTTTATTTTTCCCAGTTACATGAGAAAAATTTTTAACATTCATTTTAAAAACTTTTAGTTCCAGATTCTCTCCCTTCTTTCCTCTTCACCTCCCTCTCATTGAGAAGGTAAGCAATTCGATTATAGATTATACACACACACACACACACACACACACACACACACATATATGTAGCCATGTAAAATATTTCAATAATAGTCATATTGTGAAAGAAAACATAAACCAAATAATTGAAAACATCAAGAAAAAGTAAAAAATAAAAATATTATCTCTCAATTCATATTGAGACAACAGTCCTTTCTTTGGGTATGGATAACATTTTTCATCCTAAGTTTCTCAGCATTGTCTCATTGCTGAAAATAGTTTAAGTCATTAATAACTGATCATCTTATAATATTGCTGGTACTTTGTACATGGTATATCTCACTTTCTATCAGCTCATGGAAGCCTTTATAGGTTTTTCTGTGAGTTTCATGCTCATCATTTCATATAGAATAATGATATTTCATCATAATCACATACCACATTTTGTTGTCATTCCCCAATTGATGGTCATCCCTTTAATTCCAATTCTTTGCTGTAGAAAAGAAGTTCTAAAAATATTTTTGTATCTATTGTTTCTTTTCCTTTTTTTTTAAATCTCTTTTGGGATACAGTATGACTAGTGGTATTACTAGATCAAAAGAGGGGCATGGTTTTATAGCCCTTTGGGCATAATTCCAAATTGCTACAGAATGGTTGAATCAGTTCACAACTGCATCAGTAGTGCATTAATGTCTCATTTTAAATATATCACTCTAATATTTGTCATTTTCCTTTTTTGTCTTATTAGGCAATCTAATAGGTATAAGATAGCACCTCAAAATTGTTTAAATTTTCATTTCTCCAATCAATAGTAATTTAGAACATTTTATTATTATTATAGATACCTTTGATAACTTCATCTGAAAATTGTTCATGTTTTGATCACTTGACAACTGATGAATGACTTAATTTTTATAAATTTGACTCAATTCTCTATATATTTGAGAGATGAGGCCTAATTTCTTCAAAATTATTTTTTAGAATTATTATTGCTAACTGTATTTTTACCTGTTTATTCTATTTTCTCTGTGTTCACCCTGAATCTCCTCAAAAGTGTTTGCTTTTGATTACCCCATTCCCTCAAAATCACACATTTCTTTTCCAATATTTGGGAAAGGAAGAGGTATAATACAGAAATGTATATAGTATATGTACAAATGTGACACAATTTCAAAACAGTAAATAAAATAAAAAAGCATTATTGTGTCTTAACACAATACTAAAGGATTTGCATGAAATATCATGCAAATATTATAAATTCACAATTATAAATTTACAAACTCCACAAAATGCCCTTGATTTCACACTAATCTAACAAAGAGTTTAGAAGATAGGATGTTCCTGTGTTCACAACTTACTTCAGACACTTGATAAGTCTGTGATCTTTGGACAAATCATTTGACCTCTCTAGAACACAACTGTCTTATCTGTAATCTGTAATAGCCTCAAATATCTCTTCTATCCCTAAGTTCATGGTCTTATGAATCCAAAGTTAAACAGTCTAATAAAGTGTTTTATTTATTTAAAAAATGAAATAAAGTACTTATGATTAGAAGTTCCAAAAGGCAAAATATAGCACATCATACCATATTTATTTTTTAATATAGCTTTGTTGGAAAAACACTAAAGCCCATATTTTTCAAGCCAATACAATATATGGAAATGTGGCAGAACTTTTCAACTACACACATTTTTCTTGCAAGAAAAATCAATTGCCATATGTTAAAAAGTGCCATTAAGGATTGGCCCAACCTCTAATGTTAATGATTATATCATTTTCCATTGATAGTAACAGTCAATTAAATATTACTGAAATTTTAGAAGTTAGAACTTTTTTCCCTATTAAATTCCTTTGGCCCTGTCCATTCCTTTTGGCATATACAACTTTCTGACCTATTTAATTTGGAAGAAGGCCAATACACAGGCTATGCAGCAGGCCAGCAGAAGAGAGAAAAGAAAACACTCAAGTCCCACAATTCCTTTCTAATCTTAATAATTGGTCATAAATGAGTTCCTTCTACTATGTATTTATTGCTAAATGACATCATCTCTGGCAATCTATCTATCACCCTACAGAATTATTGCAAAATCCAAAGCAGTTGTATTATCTTTCAGAAACAATTTAGTTTCTGACAACTCTTGCTGATATGTTGATTTTATATGATTTTCTTGCTGTTTGGGGTACATCGAGTCTGATTTTCAACATTATATGATAGGATACCAAATATATTTTCTTCTCTCTTTGTAGCACAGGGATAGATCATGGTATCTACTTACTGGATTCTTGTGATTATAGCATTTAAATAGGCAAAGGAAAGATGGTGACTGACTGTTGTCTTAATTAAAGAGATAGTTCAGAAAGACAATATGGCTCAATAGAGAGTTAGAAATGAAATGAGATTGTGTATCTAATTTATGCTTTAATATATTTAACATCTACTGGTCATCCTGCCATCTAGGGGAGGGGGTGGGGGGAAGGAGGGGAAAAATTGGAACAAAAGGTTTGGCAATTGTCACTGCTATAAAATTACCCATACATATAACTTGTAAATAAAAAGCTATTAAAATTTTTTTAAAAAAGAAATGAAATGAGAAAATTTTGAATTCACTTCTGGCCTTAAACATATATGTATGGAAACTGATAAGTTGCTGAAATTCTTAAAATTCTAAACAATTTTCTAAGTCTAGAAGTTATAAGCCAAATTGCCTGTTTACATTGGTGAATAGTAAGAACTTTCCACTGTTGAAAAATCATGTCTGATAAAAAAAATAGATGTGTGTGTAAAATCACAAAAAGTGTTAAGCCAAAATGTAATGTGAATATACTGCATGATATATAAAGTGAAAGAAGGAAGAGAAAGGAAGGGGAAATGTAAGGAGAAGGGAGAGAAAGAGGTAGAGAAAGAGACGAGATAGAAACATACAGAGAAAGAGAGTATCCCCCTTTTCTATACTGAAAATAAAACTCAGTCTATTTCAACTAGCTGGAAATCAGGAATATGATCAATAAGTTACCTTCTGTACATCTCAGGGCTTCTTCCCAAAGTTTTTCTCTGTTTCTGTAGCCTCCCCATAAGAAGGCAGAAAATCAAATGAGTCTTTTCTCAATGAGTCTGCTGCAGAAGAAAAATTCTCATCACCCTAAGCTATAGTCAATTCTATCCCTCACACAGGTATGGAGAATTGAGCATTCACTTCTTCACTTATAAAAAGGGTCTTATGCAAATTCCCAGGCTTGAACTCCAGGCTACCTTATCATTCAGATATATTTTTTAATGTAAGTAAACTAAGGCACAGAAATATTAGTTAATTTTCTTACCTTCAGGAACCAGATGGGTCAAACCAATTTTCTTTGCATTGTATCATACTGCTTCTCATGCTATAAAACATGGATCTTGCCTCAAGGGAGCTTAAAACTCAGCTGAATAGATATTGAGTTAGTATGATCTGCATAAAGCAGTATACATCTATCTGAATGTAAATATGCTTGTTGTTCCTTAGATATCTCAAACTCAAGATATCAAAAATGAAATTCATTAAGTGTTGGCTGCCCCAAGCAATATTTTTGAACTTCTCTATTACTGTCAAAGGCATCATCATTCTTCTGGTCAGTCAAATTCTCAACCTCTGTGTCACAATCTACTCTTTATTCTTTTTTTTTTTTTTTTCCTGAGGCAATTGGAGTTAAGTGACTTGCCCAGGGTCATACAGCTAGGAAGTGTTAAGTGACTTCAGGTCCAGTGTTCTAACCAGTGCACCATCTAGCTGCCTCTTAATTCTTTATTCTTATATAATAAATCCAATCAATTTCCAGATCTTGTCATTTTAATTTCCACAACATCCTTCCCCTTCTCCCAAGTCACACAATTACAACTGTTTTATACCTTATTTTTTTTTCCCCATTGATGATATGTTAATGATGCATTCTTCTTTTTTTTTTTTTTAAATAACTTTTTATTGCCAAAACCCATGTCAGGGTATGTTTTAGACCTTATTAAGTGGAATGTCACAACAGCTTCCTTCTTGGTCTCCTTGCCTCAAATCTGCCTCACTTCAGTACAGCTCTCACATTATCATAAATATGAGTTTCCTAAAAGGCAAGTCTGAATATTTCACTCTCTACTCACTTCCAATAATTGTTTCTCACTTCTAGGATTAAAAATCTACCCAATCTGGCCTCTTTCTATCTTTCTAGTTTTCACATATACATCTCCTCCTTTGTAATCTCTATGATCTAGAGATACTATTTTTGCTTTTCCTCACAGGATTTTCCTCCATCTCTCAAGTCCATGCCTTTTCACTGAAGTATAGAATATATCCTCTTTACCTGTATTTCTCTCACTCCATACTTCCACACCTTAAGATCTCTAATTTCCTTCAAGATATAATTCAAGTCATTTCTGGCCAAGATGGCAGAGAGGACACACACATCTACTTAAGTTCTGCATTTTCTCTGAGAATTTATTTCATGACAAGCCTTGGAATTAATGCTTGACTGAAAAAAAACCACAAATAATTACCAACAGAAGACATCCTAGAAATTTGCCAGAAAAGGTCTGTTTTTGCTCGAGGGTGGGGATGGTTAAACTGGGTACAGGCTGAAGGCAAGCAGGGCAGTGAGAACATGGCAGGCAGCTCACACTGAGCAGACCTGAGGGGGATGAGGTGTGATCTCAGCCTTCTCTGAGGGGAGAGTTTTACTACAGTATTGGATATTTTGCCCTGGCAGCAAGCCAGTAGACAAGCAGAGAAGCTAAAAACACAGGGGGTGAAGACTATAACCCCAAGAAGCTAGTGGCTCTCAGGACCTGGCCACACCCACCCACAGAGTCTCAGCATGCTCTCAGAATCTCAAAGTTTCAGAGCACAGATGCAGCACAGCCACAAGTCCTGCTAGTGCTTCGCTGCTGCTCCCCTGCAGTTTATAGAGGAAGCTCTGTAATACCACCCAGCCCCTCCCCATTTGTTTTGTTTTTTGTTTGTTTGTTTGTTTGTTTGTTTTTTTGCTAATTTGTCTTCTTTGATTCTTCTCTGACAAAATGTGCAAAATGGGCCCTGACCATTGATAACTTCTATATGGATAGAGAGAAGACTTTAAACCCTGAGGAGACTAAAAACAGATTGTCTCCAGATGAACCCCCAAAGGGGGTGATGATCTGGTTCTCAACACATAAGACTCTCATAGAAGTAATTAAAAAGGATCTCACAAGAGACTAGAAGAGAAATGGGAAAAGGAAAGGGAAGCTTGGCAAGAGAGTTGGGATAAGTCATCTCACTCATTTAGAGAGATAGTGGATAAAGAAATCAAATCCTTGAAAAACAGAATTTGTGAGTTGGAAAAAGAAAATAACTCTCTAAAAATAAAATTGGTGAAATGGAAAACAATTCCATAGAACAAAACAACTCACTCATCTTAGTCAATTCAATCCTGCTTTGCTCATAGAACATATTATCTTCTCTGATGACAGCATGCCATGCTGGGTGGTCCTGTGCCAATGTTTCTTATGTCATACAATCAATTCTAAAGTTTTAAGAGAGAACTTGAGAGTGTTTTTGTTTTGCTTTTTTTGAATATTCTGTGAGTGCCTGACTCCTTAAAATAGTCTTTTTGGCATGTGTTGGCATTCAAATAATGTGGCCAGACCAATGGAATTGCAACATATATATTTACATATAGATCCTAGTCCTCTTTCTTTGCTCTCTTTGGGGCATAGGGCTAGTAATAGGGTCAAAGAATATGAAGAGAGTTTCAACTTTTTTAGTCATAGCTTGAAATTGTTTTTCAGAGTGGTTGAACTAATCACAGTTTCTCCAACAGGATATTCAAATATCTGCAATCTGACATATTTTGCATTGTTTGCTAGAGAGTTTATATAGAAACAGAGAAATTTTTGTACCCACAACTTTAAACAACTAAATATGAAATATATTTTGCTTTTCCTTAGGCAGACCATATGTAGAAAGACAATGAACCAGATTTTTACATTTAAGGGGAAATCCTCAATAAAGAGACAGGCCAAAGAATGCTTTTTTGAGCAGTCCCTAAGAGTTTTGAGTAACTGGTTCATATAAACTCAAAAGTTGGAGTCCAGGATTATGAATTAATTCTGTATTGCTAGTTAATTTTAATTTTATCTCAAACTTTTATTGCAATGAATATTGCAATAAGACAATATTGAAGTGGTTAGTTAAAGTGCCAAGAACCTTAGGAACATAGGGTTATAGATTTAGAATTTGATGTAATATTAATTTCAGCTAGTCTATCCCCTCATTTTACAGATAAAGTAATGAAGGCCCAGAAAGCTTAAGTGACCTGCCTTAAGTCACACAGGTGGTATTTTTCAGATCTTGGACTTGAACTCAAACTCTGATTTCAAATCTAGCATTCTTTCTACCATGCTACTTCCTGGTCATTTCCTCACTATACTACTTCATTCTGGATATTAACCTCTTTCTCCCTTTTCACTCCCTTTGTAATGGTCCCTTTGCTCTGATAGGTAATCTTTAGCCTTACCTTGCCAATAACCAGACTTTTCTTCTACTTATTGGCCATCTACTGTGAGCATATCACATGTCTCCGTCTGACATTTAAGTCCTCCTTTCTTATATGTATGTGGTGACACTTGCTTAAGAAATGCTAGTTAACTCACTGACTGAGGACCCCCTTTCCTTCCCCATTTCTCTTTTCTCTATTAGGATATAAACTCCTTGAGGACAGGGGTTGTATTGCTTGATTGCATTTAAAATTTCAGTATTTTCCATAGTGCCTGATATATAATAAACAAAATAAATATGCTGTCCCACCAAGTAATTTAGTAGCTGGTGATTTAACACCTGCTTAAGGCTTTGAAGGCCTTTGGTCTAGCTTTTAAATGGGTTCTGAAGTATATATTACATTGAATTGCAAATTCGAAGAAGTAGCTTAAATGCTGCCGGGGCTTTTTTGGAGAATTTAGCTTAATTAAAGTGTTTGATTTGGATTGGAGTGATGCAAGGTAAAGTCTTGTAGTTCTTAGTTATGAGAGTGTGATGAATAGTGGGGTTAGGGGAAGTAGCAGGGCTGAGATGACTGTAGCTGTTGGAATTAGTGTGGTAGTTTGTGTTGAGCTACTGTATCATTGTATTTTTGAGTTGTTGGTAGATGGAAATATGGTAAGACTTGATACATGAATGATTCGTATATAGAAAAATAGGTTTAGTAGGGCTGAAAGAGCTATTGTTGTGGTTGTTATGATGTTGCCATTGTTAATTAGTCCTTGTAAGATTAGTCATTTGGATATAAAGCCGGTGAGAGGTGACAGGCTTAGAAAGTATACAGAAAAATTAATGAGTCTTCTTCTATTTATAATTCTCAGTCACATAAATATTCCCTATGCATTTTCATTCCTTGGTATATGATAGTGTCAAGCAACAACAATAATATTCTGATATTATTTTAAACAGGGTATCCGTTTATTTATAGCATGTATATCTTATCCCCTCCATTATTCTGCAGATAGAAAGGACACTCTAGTAAACTCTCACAGTGGCATAACAAAACTTAACCACATTTCTGTGAGTCTAAGATTTGTTATATTGGATATCCAAAACTATTCTATCCTCTAGCATTTGCCTCCAACCCTTCACTCTCAGTAGATTTCCTCCTTTATATTTTACTGAAAATACTGAGATAATCTGATACAATCTATCTGTCGTTCCCTAATATTCTTCTAAATCTCTGAATGTTTTTAATGGTTTACCAATTCTCTTTATCCTCGAAGGAATAACTAACATCTGTGCAGTACTTAAAGTGCTTTATAAACATTGTTGATTTGATCCTTACAACACCCCTCTGAAATTGTAATAAAGGCATTTTATTCCAATTTCACAAAAAGGAAATTGAAGCTCAAAGGGATTAGGTGTTTTGTTCATCATTATGTAGATAGTAAAGTTAGAAATAGGTTTTAAAACTATGTTTTCTGATTACAGGAATGCACCATTCCACACTACTTCTTCATTGCCAAGGTTAATCTCTTCTCCATTCATCCAATCTCTTCATCTTTATTGACCTATACCTTCTCTTCTACAGATTCCTTTCCCTTAGTCTAAAATCATGTTTGCTAAAAATCCATTTTTGACCCTTTTACCACTATAAGTCCTACTTCTCTCTTCCCCATCCATAGTCAATTTTTTAGAAAAAGTAGTCTATATGTACTAATTCTATTTCCTTATACTACTTTCTTACAACTTAATCCTTTGAAATCTCATTTCCAAATTAAACTTTTAACTGAAACTGCTCTTTCCAAAAGCACTAATGATTTTATCACCATATCCAATACTTTTTAATGTTCTCATCCTTTTAACTTCTTTATCTCAACAACATTGTCCACTCCTTTTTGATGCCTTTATAGGGGAAAAGTTCACCTGCCATAGCAATTTCATGATTATTTTCTCATCTCTATCAAAATTCCTCTATTTCTGCTTTTCCTGACTCTAATCATCTTTCAACCTTTTTAATGTTCTTATTCCCCAAAGTGCTGTCTTTAACTTTCTTTTCTTTGCACTCTCTATAATCTCTCTTGGTGATCTTGACAAGCCCTGTGGCATAAGGGATCACATCTGGATATAGACCATTAAATTTTTTTTTACCCTCCCCCCATCACATTGTAGAGTTAAAGCCCCCTTTTCCAACTGCCTGCTGGATATTTCCACAGGTATGCAGTTTAATATATCAAAAACTAAAATTACTGTCTTCACATAAATACCAAACAAACTCAATTATCCTTTGAAGTTGAAAGAAATTGCTGCTTACTAGTTGTACAATATTGTACATAATGTTTAACCTCTTTAGAGTTTAGCTTCCTTCTTTGTAAAATAAAAAGACTGGACTAGATGATTCTCAGCTGGATCCATTTGAACCCAAAATCCTATAAACAGATCTATTTATATGAAACTCCCATCTTCCCATTTACCTAAGTTTTTGATCTCAGAATAATTTTTATTTCCCCCATTTGAATTTGAATGGCCATCCAATTAGTTAACAAATCCTTTATTTTTATCTTTTCAACAACTCAACTTCACCTTATTTTTACACACTCCCTGAAACCATCCTGGTTTGGGTGCTCATATCTTTTAACCTACTGATGAGGATTTTTCTTAGCTCCAGCCTCAATTTTTCAATTCCATCATTCATTCAGATGCCAAAAATAACATTATTAATGCACAGTTTTGATAATGTTACTATCCTGTTTTTAAGAATTTTTAATGACTTACATGCCAAATAAAACATATCTCCACAAAGCTGATATACAAAGTCTTTCCCAGTTTGATTCCAGTCTACTTTTTAAGTTTTATGACATGCTAATTTTTATATGTTCAATATTCAACAATACTGGAAGCAGAACCAAGATGGTGGAGGAACACATGCATCTATCTGAGCTTTTTTTACCCTTAAACTATTTTTTTTATGAAACTCAGCCTTGTAATTAATGCTTGACTGTCAAAATCCATGAATACTGGGAGTACAATACATTACCAACAGAAGATAATCTTAAAATTTGCCAGAAAAGGAGTGTTTTTCCTAATGCATAGGGATGGAATGGGGCTTGGCCAGGCACAGATTCAGGCAGGTAGGCAGTGAGATCACAGGGAACAGCTCACACTGAGCAGACTGGAGGGGGGTTGGGTGTGATCCTTGCAGGCTAAAAATTTGCAGGGAGAACTTTACCACAGTGTTGGCTACTCTGCTCTGGCAGCAAGCCAGTAGATCAGCAAAGAAGCTATAAACACAGAGGGTAAAGACTATAATCCCAAAATGCTAGAGTTCTCTTTGGACCTGGATACATCCACCCAGCACCAGGAAGGACTCAGCATGATCTCAACCCGCAATGCTGATGGCAAAGCAGATGCTGAGATCAGTGCAGACTCTGATCCCAGTGCAGACACTAATCCCAGCAGAGCCAATGCTGTCCCACTGCTGCTTCACTGCTACTTCCTGTTGTCTGTTGAGGAAGCTCAGTAACCCCACATTGACCCAAAAGCAAACTGCAGCTTTTTTTGTTTTGTTTTCTTTTGTTACTGTCATTAAAATGAGTAAAAAGGCAAAGAGGGCTCTAACTATAGATAGCTTCTATACTGGAGTGAGCAGACTTCAAACCCTGAGGAGAGTAAAAGCAGATTGTCTCCAGATGAAAACCCAAATAATGATATAACCTGGTCCCCATTACAAGGCTCCTAAAAGAGAGCTAAAAGAAAAATGGGGAAAGGAAAGGGAAGCTTCGCAAGAAGGTCTGGATAAGACATGTAACTCATTAAAAGATAGAGTGGATAAAGAAATCAACTTTCTGAAAAACAGAATTAGTGAACTGGAAAAAGAAAATAACTCCTTACAAAATAAAATTGGCAAAATGGAAAAAATTCCATAGAACAAAACAACTCATTTAAAAACTCAATTGGCAATTGCAAAAACTAATAAAAAAGTAAATGAAGAAAATAATTAATTAAAAATCAGGATTGAACAAATGCAAATGAATGATTCGATGAGACACCAAGAATCAGTCAAGCAAAACCAAAAAATATGAAAAAAAAAAAAAAAGAAAAAGGTTAAATATCTACTTGGGATACGAACAGACCTGGAAAATAGATATAGGAGAGATAATCTAAGGATTATTGGACTCCCTGAAAATCATGATGAAAAAAAGAGTTTGAATAGTATATTTCAGAAAATCATCAAAGAGAACTGTCCAAATATTATAGAAACATAAGGTTAAATAGACATTGAAAGAATTCATCGATCACCTACTGAAAGAGATTCCCAAATCAAAACTCCAAGAAATATTGTAGTTAAATTCCAGAACTATCAAACCAAGTAAAAAATACTACAAGCAGTCAGGAAAAAAAAAAAAACAATTCAAATACAGAGGAGCCACAATAAAGATCACTCAGGCTCTAACAGCATTCACATGAAAGGACTGAAGGGCCTAGAATCAGATATTCTGGAAGGCCAAGGCACTTGGTATGAAGCCAAGAATAACTTACTCAGCCAAACTGAGCATTTTCTTCCAGGAAAAAAGATAGACATTCAATGAAATAGGTGAATTCCATTTGTTTCTGACAGAAAAACCAGAACTAAACAAAAAGTTTGACCTCCAAATATGGAGCTCAAGAGAAGTATAAAAAGATAAAAAGAAGTCTTGAGGACTTTATTTCTGTTATTAGTATACATAAAGAGTACATGCATAATTTGGTTTTACTGTTATAATATAAAAAAAGGATCCAGAGGTAGAAAGGAATTGTACCATAAAAAGGGAAAGTTTTCATATGAAGAAGCAAAGGAAACCTATTATATCTGAAGGAAAGAAGGGAGGGGGATGAACATAGTGTGAATCTTACTCTCATCAGAATTGGCTCAAATTCTGAAACATTAGAAAACATTAGACACATTTGGTTTACAGACAAACTTCTTCCACTTCATTTAAAAGTGGGAGGGGAAAAGAGAAAAGGATAGGATTAGGATAAATAGAAGGGAATATATAAATAATAAGGCAAAGGTTTACGCAAAGGGTAGGGGCTCTAAGAGGGGAAGGGATCCTAAAGAGGGAGGGCTGCATGAGACAAGTGGCACTCATAAGTTTAATACTGGGGAGGAGGCTAAGGGGGAAAGGAAAGAAAAAAAAGCAAAATCTGGGGTTAACAAGATGTCAGGAAATACAGAATGGTAATTTTAATCATAAATGTGAATGGGGTTATCTCCCCCATAAAGCAGAGGCAGATAGCAGATTGGATTAAAAGTCAGAATCCTGCAATATGTTGTTTACAGGAAACACACTTGAAGCAGGACAATACATATGGAGTAAAGGTAAAAGGTTGGAGCAGAATCTACTATGCTTCAGCTGAAGTTAAAAAAGCAGGGGTAGCCATCCTGACTTCAGATCAAGCAAAAGCAAAAAAAAAAAAAAAAAAAAAAAAAAGATCTAATTAAAAGAGATAAGGCAGGGCACTATATCTTGCTAAAGGGTAGCATAGGTAATGAAGCAATATCAATACTAAACATATATACACCAAGTGGTGTAGCATCTAAATTCCTAAAAAGAAGTTAAGAGAGCTGGAAGAAATAGACAGCAAAACTAAAATAGTGGGAGATCTCAACCTTGCACTCTCAGAATTAGATAAATCAAACCACAAAACAAATAAGAAAGAAATTAAAGAAGTAAATAGAATATTAGAAAAATTAGGTATGATAGATCTTTGGAGAAAACTGAATGGAGATCCAGAAAGGAATACACTTTCTTCTCAGCAGTTCATGGAACATATACAAAAATTGATCATATATTAGAACATAAAGACCTCAAAATTAAAAGCAGAAAGGCAGAAATAATAAATGCATCCTTTTCAGATCACAATGCAATAAAAATTGAATTCAATAAAAAGTCAGGGAAAAATAGACCAAAAAGTAATTGGAAACTAAATAATCTTATCTTAAAGAATGATTGGGTGAAACAGAAAAGACACAATTAATAATTTCACCAAAGAGAATGACAATAATGAGACAACATACCAAAATGTGTGGGATGCAGCCAAAGTGGGAATAAGGGGAAATTTTATATCTCTAGAGACCTACTTGCATAAAATAGAGATGGAGAATATAAATTAATTAGGCTTGGCACTAAAAAAGCTACAAAAAGAGTAAATGAAAAACCCTCAACCAAACACTAAACTTGAAATTCTAAAAATAAAAGGAGAGATTAATAAAACTGAAAGTAAAAAAAAATCCTATTGAATTAATAAATAAAACTAAGAGTTGGTTCTATGTAAAAAAAACAACCAACAATATAGATAAACCCTTGGTAAATTTGATCAGAAAAAAGAAAGAGGAAAATCAAATTATTAGTCTTAAAAATGGAAAGGGAGAACTTTCCACTAATGAAGAGGAAATTAGAGCAATAATTAGGAGTTACTTTGCCCAACTTTATGCCAATAAATTTGATAACTAAAATGAAATGGATGAATACTTTCAAAAATTTAGGTTACCCAGAATAACAGAGAAAGATGTAAATTGGTTAAATGGTCCCATTTTAGAAAAAGGAAATAGAACATGCTATTAATCAACTCCCTAAGAAAAACTCCCCAGTACAAGATGGATTTACATGTGAATTCTACCAAACGTGTAAAGAACAATCAACTCCAATGCTATACAAGCTATTTGAAAAAATTTGGAGTAAAGGAGATGACACAGATATGGTACTGATATGTAAACTACCTAAGATGAAAATAGAAAAACAAAATTATAGACCAATTTCCCTAATGAACATTGATACAAAAATCTTAAATAAAGTACTTGCAAAAAGATTACAGAAAATCATCTCCAGGATAATACACCATGACCAAGTATGATTCATACCAGGAATTCAGGGCTGGTTCAATATTAGGAAAACTATTAACATAATTGACTATATCAGTAACCAAATTAACAAATAACATCACCATCTCAATAGATACAGAAAAAGCATTTGATAAAATCCAACATCCATTCCTATTAAAAATACTAGAGAGTATACAAATAAATTGACTTTTCCTTAAAATAGTCAGTAGCATCTATTTAAAATCATCAGTAAGCATCATATGTAATGGTGATGAACTGGAATAAAATCAGGAGTGATATAAGGTTGCTCACTATCACCATTACTATTCAATATTGTGTTAAAAATGATAGCTTCAGCAATAAGAGATGAAAAAGAGATTAAAGGAATTAGGGTAGGCAATGAGGAAATCAAATTATCACTCTTTGCAAATGATATGATGGTATACTTAGAGAACCCCAGAGATTTTACTAAAAAAAAAACTTCTTAGAAATTATCTACAACTTTAGCAGCATTGGGGACAAAATAAATCCCCATAAATCCTCAGCATTTTTATACATCACTAAAAAAATCCAATAGCAAGAGGTACAAAGAGAAATTCCATTTGAAACAACTGTCAACAGTATAAAATATTTGGGAATCTATCTGCCAAGGGAAAATCTATCTGTCAGGAACTATATGAAAGAAACTACGAAACACTTTCCACACAAATAAAGTCAGAGCTAAACACTTGGAAAAAATATTAATGCTCTTAGATAGGCCGAGTGAATATAATGATGACAATTCTACCTAAACTAATCTATTTATTTAGTGCTATACCAATCAGACTCCCAAGAAATTATTTTAATGACCTAGAAAGAATAACAACAAAATTCATATGAAAGAACAAAAGGTCAAGAATTTCAAGGGAACTAATGAAAAAAAATCAAATGAAGTTGTCTTAGCTGTACCTGATCTAAAACTATATTATAAAACAGTGGTCACCAAAACCATTTGTTATTGACTAAGAAATAGACTAGTTGATCAGCGAAATAGTTTAGGTTCACAGGACAAAATAGTCAACAAATATAGAAATCTAGTATTTGACAAACCCAAGACCCCAACTTTTGGGATAAGAATTTACTATTTGGCAAAAATTGCTGGGACATTTGGAAATTAATATGGAAGAAACTAGGCATTGCCCACACTTAACATTGTACACCAAGATAAGATCAAAATGTGTTCATGGTTTTGGCATAAAGAATGTGATTACAAATAAATTAGAGGAATAGTTGACCTCTCAGACTTGTGGAGGAGCAAGGAATTTGTGAATAAAGTACTACAGATCATTATTGATCACATAATAGAAAATTTTGATTATATCAAGTCGAAAAGCTTTTGTACAAACAAAACGAATGCAGACAAGATTAAAAGGGAAGCAATAAACTGGGAAAACATCTTTACAGTTAAAGGTTTTGATAAAGGCCTCATTTCCAAAATATGTAGAGAATTGACTCTAATTTATAAGAAATCAAGCCAATCTCCAATTGATAAATGGTCAAAGGATAAGAACAGACAATTTTCAAATGATGAAATTGAAACTATTTCTAGTTATATGAAAAAAATGCTGCTAATCATTATTATCAGAGAAATGCGAATTAAGACAACTCTGAGATGGCATTACACACCTCTCAGATTGGCTAAGGTGATGGGAAAAGATAGTGACAAATGTTGGAGGGGATGTAGAAAAACTAGGACACTGATACATTGTTGGTGGAATTGTGAATGAATCCAACCATTCTGAAGAGCAGTTTTGAATTATGTTCAAAAAATTTTCAAACTGTACATACCCTTTGATCCAGCAGTGTTTCTACCAGGTTTATGTCCCAATGAGATCTTAAAGAAGGGAAAGGCACTCACATGTGCAAAAATGTTTGTGACAGCCTTTTTTTGTAGTGGCTAGAAACTGGAAATTGAATGGATGCTCATCAATTGGAGAATGACTGAATAAGTTAAGGTATATGGATGCCATGGAATACTATTGTTCTTTAAGAAATGACCAGGAGGATGATTTCAGAGAGGCTTGGAGAGACTTACATGAATTGATGCTAAATGAAATAAGCAGAACTAGAAGATCATTACACACAGCAACACGATTATATAATGATCAACTCTGATGGATGTGGCTCTCTGCAACAACGAGATCATTCAAACCAGTTCCAATTGTTCAGTAATGAAGAGAATCAACTACCCCCAGAGGGAGAACTATTTGAAATTAGTGTGGACCACAACATAGCATTTCCACTCTATCTGTTATTGTGTGCTTGAATTTTTGTTTTCCTTCACAGGTTTTTTTTTCTTTCTTTCTAGATCCTATTTTTCTTGTGTAGCAAGATAACTCTATAAATATGTATGCACATATTGGATTTAACATATATTTTAATATATTTAATGTGTATTGGACTACCTGCCAGCTAGGGAAGGGGGTGGGGAGAAAGGGGGAAAATTTGGAACATAAGTTTTTGCAAGGGTCAATATTGAAAAATTACCCATGCATATGTTTTGTAAATAAAAAAGTAGTATAATAATAATAAAAATAATAACTAAATTGAAGCCCATAGAGTGGGAATAATTTGTCCAAAAGTCACATGAGCACTATTTAATAGAACTGTGGTTCAAACTTGGTCTTCTGATTCCAAATTCAGTGCTGTTTTCTCTACACCAAGTTGATTTACATGAAATATTAAACAATGTAAAACAATTTTTGATTAATAATTTCTGATTATATCATTAATCAGAAGAGAACTTTGAAAATATCTAGTTCAGCTTCCCATTAAGAAGTAGGGAATTTTTTTTTTTTACATTATACCTAATGGATTGCCTATAAACCTCTCATGAATTATCACCACTGGGGAGTTCATTGCTTGATAAGACAATTTTTGAATAGACTTAGGATCACCTCAGTTAGAAAATGCTTTTTTATTGAAACAAAATCTGTGCTGTTTAATAACATGTTACATCTTGGAGCACTCAATGATTTTCAACCTGCTTTCAATAACAATCATCTCACTAGACGTTCACAAAAACCATACTCATCTTTTCAAGGAACAGAAAGTGTCTTTTCAACTATAGGCTCTATCCTCAAATATTTGAAGTTAGCTAACACATTTCACAATCATCTCAAATCCTTTCAACTATTTAATTATATCTAGTGTTCATAGAGCTCTTTAAAGTTTGCTAAGAACTTTACACTTGTAATCTAATCTGATCTTTTCAGCAACCTTGTTGTTAGGTTCTATTATTATCCACATTTTACAGACAAGGAAATTTGATACTGAGAGTGGTTAAATCTATGTTCAGGCTTACTCATTTGGAACTGAAACAAAATATTAAGTATCTAATACAGAATTTGAATTCATATCTTCCTGACTATTAGTTTAGTCCTCTATTCATTTTGTTATCTAGTTATATGTTCTTTGTGTTATTCATTTTCCTTCTTATTTCTGATTTGGGCATATTCTGTTTTGGCAGTGTCTCTCAAAATCTGACAGGAAGCCTTGAATGCAATGCTTCAAATAAGCTGTGTATATAGTGAAATTAGTACAATTTATGATTCAGACTCCATATTTAATATATGCTGTCTAAAACTGCTATGTTTAAAACACTCATATTACATGACTGCACAATATTAAAATTGGTTATCTAGAAATTTGTTATACTAAAAGCAATTAATAACATTTTTGGTCTACACTTTTACATGAAATCTTTATAAAATAAAAATATTTGGAAAATTTGCACAAAGCCTTAGAGTTTTTATATACTTTCACATTCATTATTACATCTGTACTTCCAGTCAATCCATTAATTGAAGCAATGGAAGTGCTTTTATAGAAATAAGAAGTGATTAAATAGAAAGAAGAAAATTTCTCCTACAGCAAGAGAATAATAGTACTTACTCTAAGAAATAAAATGTTAAGCTGGACATCGTGGAAACAGTAGTGAACTCTCATAATTCCTGTACTTGCTGTTGCTAGAGAGGCAAAGACACATGGATCAATTCAGCTTGGGAGCTTTGAGCTTCACAGGGCTAAAGCTGATCAATTATCCACTATAGAGCCATCAAATTGCCCAAGGAAGTGTTGACCATGTCAGTAAGAAATAGTATAGGTTAAAGCTCATATGTTCAGTAATGGTATTGTTTTGGGCCCTGAAAGGCTCCTGAAATTCTGTCTTGGTGAGCTTGGAAAAGAAAGGAAGAAAGGAGGGAAGGGAGGGAAGGAGAGAGGGAGGGAAGAAGGAAGGAAAGAAGGAAGAAAGGAAGGAAGGAAAAAGGAAAGGAAGGAAGGAGGGAAGGGAGGAAGGAGGTAAGGAGGGAAGAAAAGGAAGGAAGGAAGGTGAGAAGGAAGGAGGGAAGGAAAGAGAAAAAGAAACAAAGCAAAAAAAGGAAGAAAGGAAGAGACAAAGGAAAAGGAAAGAAAGAAATAGAGGAATGAAGAGAGAAATGAAAGAACAAAGGAAGAAAAAGATGTTAAATTGTAAACTTCTCTTTATTGTGTAGGGTATTGAGGGGATTGTGTGAGTTATTAGGAAGTTACAATTCCAACTAAAAGAAAGAATGTTCTCTGATGTTCTTCTAGAAATTTATAAACCTAAGAAACTGTTCTTTAAAAAGTACAAAAAAAAGAAAAAAAAACCTGCCTAGGATGGTTGTTGATATAGTTTAGTGGGCAAGTCAAGAAAAAAAAATGATCTAAATAAGGGAAAGAAATTGAAGGTGATTTAGAGGACTTCAGACTTATGGATAAGGCTAGATATTAATAGGAGCAATTTGCAAGAACATGAGGAAATAATGAAGGCAAATAATTTCCGGATCTATCTGCTCTCTTTTTTCATTCTGTGGCCAATAATTGAATTCAAGGAAGAGAAATTTGGGAAAACTTGAGGAAATATTGAATACCAATGCTGAAGAAACTGATGAAAAAGTGCTCATTGCAAAGGAGTAAAATGATTTAGGAAAAATATAACAGGATGATGTGGTTAAAGGCAAGATAGGGAAGTTTACTTGCTAAACAAATTGTTCTGAGTTGGCAAGAATTAAATGAGAGAAGAAAAAGGAAGATGGATGTGCCTGCAAAGCCATTAAGAGGTGTTGACCTGATAGCTAAAATAGAAAAGTCTGTTATCTTCCTAGGGTATATATATATATATATATATATATATATATATATATATATATGCAAGACATAACAGAGAATCTTCCAAGACTTCTTTTTAAAGGTGACTACCAGCCATATCTGGTGATTTGCTTGGGCACACATGATTTTCTTTTGCAAGAAGAAACCTAAAAAAAGTATTGCCAGAGAGCATAAACTCTTTTTGAAGGACCTGAAAATCATGGGGACAAAAGTAGTCTTCTTTTTTCTTCTTTTTTTTTCTCTTTTCTTTTCTCTTCCTTTATTTCCCTTTCCTTTTTCTTTCATCTTTTTATCTTTCCTTCCTCTTCTTTCCTTTCCTTTACCTCTCTTTTCTTTTTACAATGTGAATATGCAAGATAATTGATTGAAAAACATTATGTCCCACTGGTTTCCTGGGCTTCTCAGGAGATAAGGTATGCCCAAGCATATTTTGATCATTTTTCTTCCCTGTCAGATATGGACAAGAGTCCCTTAGGATAGGAAGATATGGAAAGGTTGATATATAATTTTCTGAATCTTTGAAGGATAAGTGACAAAATATACAGTCATAACCATGACCACAAAAAATAAGTTGGAAGAAAATTTGTAGCATATTAAGTATCTCTATGAAAAATTTATGGAAAGACAGAAACAAGAATCACATAGAAGAGGGTGGATATCCCTTGGGTAGATACCCAAGGACTTCTTAATCATATGGAGGACTCAACGTAAAGATAAATAGGTATAAAGAACATTTATACAGGGAAGATACTAGTTTAATTTAGAGATTAAGACAAAAATGGGAGTAGATGCAAAGCCAGAAAAAGCCATCTGCAGAAGATCATACTTGAGCAGAGTTTTGAAGGAAATGTAGCATACTAAGAAATGGAGGAAGAGAAGAACAATCTTCCCCTGGAGGATAGCTACCAAGAATGCAGGGACCTAAAATATTGTGTTTGAAGAATATTGTTGTTTGCTCTTTGTTCTCAAAGAGTACTATGTTATCAAGGAGATGATGCTATGACATGCAAGTGACTTGGACTAAAGTGAGGGAGGGCTGTGCAAGGTCACCTACTTCACTTTCCCCATCCAGAGCCATCTGGGTCCAGTGGCAAGATATAGATTAGGGTAACTGGAGATAGACATGAATGCAATGGGAGAAATTGGCCTTTTTAAACTAAGGCCTTCAACAGGTCTCAGTTTGCCTGAGACTGCACTCATTCAGTGATTAAGGCTAATTAACAAAATTGGCAAAGAATCTATGCTTCATTAATTCATTTATTGAGGACTAACAAGTGGGCCAGAATGGCTGGATCATAAAGTATTTGAAGGAGAGTAATGCATAAGAAAATTTCAGATGGAGAAGTTTTCATCTGATCAGAGAAATAATTGAAAACCATTGCCACTTACTGAGTAGAGCAATGGTTTAGTCAGATGTATGTTTTAGAAAAACCACTTTTGACAGCTATGTGGAAGATAAAGTGAAATATGAATGAATTTTTAAAAGCATTTATTAAATGTTTACCATTTTCTTTTTTATTATACCTTTTTATTGACAAAACATATGCATGGGTAATTTTTCAACACTGACTCTTGCAAAAACTTCTGCTCCAACTTTTCCCCTCCTTCCCTTCACCCTCTCTCTTAGATGTCAGGTAGTCCCATACATGTTAAATGTGTTAAAGTATATGTTAAATACAGTATATGTATACATATTTATACAATTATCTTGCTGCACAAGAAAAATTGGATTTAGAAAGAAGGTAAAAATAACCTGAGAAGAAAAATAAAAATGCAAGCAACCAATAACAGAAAGAGTGGAAATGCTATGTTGTGGTCCACACTTGTTTCCTAGTGTTCTTTCGCTGGATGTAGCTAGTTCTGTTCATTACTGATCAATTGGAACTGATTTGGATCCTCTCATTGTTGAAGACACAACACTTCCACTTCCATGGAAATTGATCCTCATATAGTATTGTTGTTGAAGTGTATAATGATCTCCTGGTTCTGCTCATTTCACTTACCATCAGTTCATGTTGTCTCCCCAAGCCTCTCTGTATTCATCTTACTGATCATTTCTTACAGAACAATAATATTCCATAACATTCATATATCACAATTTAATCAGTCATTCTCCAATTGATGGGCTTCAATTCAATTTCCAGTTTCTAGCCACTACAAACAGGGCTGCCACCAACCTTTTTGCACATACAGGTTCCTTTCCCTTCTTTAAGATCTCTTTGGGATATAAGCCCAGTAGTAAGCATTTACTATTTTCTAAGCACTAGTATATAGACAGAAAAGCAAGACAATCCCTGATCACATTCTAATAAGGGATGGCAACATAGATCAACTGCAGCTGGAAGTTGAATGAAAAGGAAACATAGTCCTGTAGGTGAACGGCAATTTATAAAGTGATGCATCTTATTCTATACCATTTTCACTAACAAAACAATATTATTTTCTTATTTTGAATCATATGACAGTTCCAAGGACTTCAGTGATGAGAACTTTCTAATTCTTCTGTAGCTGTGACTTTGAGGAGGCAGTGGTTGCACATTTGCAGAGAGATTTGTCAAGGCACATTCCCAGAAGGTTTGCCTCATAAGACAATGGAAGAAAGAAAGAAGTCAAGGGGGAAGGGAGGAAGGGAGGAGTGGATGGAGGAATGAAGGAATAAAGGAAAGAAGGTAGGAAGAAAAGAAGAAAGGGAGAGAGGAAGGAAGGGAGAGAGGGAGGGAAGGAGAAAGGAAGGAAGGAAGGAAGGAAGGAAGGAAGGAAGGAAGGAAGGAAGGAAGAAAGGAAGGAAGGAAGGTGTGGGTAATATAGACACCACATGATGGGGGCACCAAAAGTTTGGGGTTTCATCTAGCTTGCTGGTCTCCTTTTTGGCATCTGTTTAGCCACATGGTGATGGTTGAAGGGTAGGTCTTTTCTCCACAAAAAAAAACAAAAAAAAATTCGTTACAAAGATTTCTGTAAAGATTATGTTGTCAGAATGGATGTGGAATGGGGGGGGCAATGTATTATTGCTCTTCTCAGGAATTATTGATGACAGTTGGCAGTGGAGTGAGATTTGAGGCAATTAGAAAGGACCCAGCAGTACTAGAATTCAAATATACTACAAATCTGTAATCATCAAAACAATTTGTCTATAAGAAATACAGTGACCTGGCTGGGTAGAGTACTAACTCTAGAGTTAGGAGGACTTAAGTGCAAATCTGGCCTCAGAAATTTACTAGCTATGTAACTTTGAACAAGTAACTTAACCCTGTTTGCCTCACTTTCTTCATTTATAAAATAAGCTAGAGAAAGAAATGGTAAAATTACTTTGTCAAGGACATTCCAAATGGGGTCATGAAGAATTATGTATGACCAATTGACAAAATAATACAATAAGAACCAGAGGAGATGATCAGCTTAAAAGATTAGATATGTAATATATAGCCATACATGATCATATTAACCATTACAGCCAAGATGGCAGAGTAAGAACAGAAAGCTGTTCAAGGTCTCCCAGTTTCCCTTAAAAACCAAATAAAAACAAGACTCTGAACAAAATCTGAGGAAATGAAACTATTCCTCAGCTCAAGATAGATTGGAAAAACTCCTTTTTTTTTATTAAAGCTTTTTATTTTCACAACATATACATGAATAATTTTTCCACATTAATCCTGCCAAAGTCTTGTGTTCCAATCCTCCCCCTTCCTCAACTCCCTCCCCTAGATGGCAAGCAATCCAATATATGTTAAACACGGTCGAAATATATATAAAATTCAATATATATTCATACATATTTATATAATTATCTTGCTGCACATGAAAAATCAAATCAAACAGGAAAAAAGGAGAAAAAAAATAAGTTGCAAGTAAACAACAAAAAGAATGAAAATGCTACATTGAGAACCACATTCAGTTCCCACAATCTTCTTTCTAGGTATAGATGACTTTCTTCATCACAAGATCATTGGAACTGGTCTGAATCATCTCATTATTGAAGAAAGCCACATCTATAAGAAATGATCATCATATAATCTTCCTGTTGCCATGTACGATGATCTGCAGGTTCTTCTCATTTCATTTAGCATCAATTCACATAAGTCTCTCCAGCCCTCTCTAAAATCATCCTTTTGATCATTTCTTACAGAACAGTAATAGTCCATAAAATTCATATGTCATATATTATTCATATATTCTTCAAATGTTGAGCATCCACTCAGTTTCCAGTTTCTTGCCACTACAAAAAAGTACTGCCCCAAACATTTTTGCAAATGTGGGCCCCTTTCCCTCCTTTGGGATATAAGCCCAGTAGGAAAAGTACTGGATCAAAGAATATGAACAATTTGACAACTCTTTGGGCATAGTTCTAAATAGCTCTCCAGAATGGTTCAATCAGTTCACAACTCAACCAATAATATATTACTGTCCCAGTTTCCCACATCCCTTCCAACATTCATCATTGTCTTTTCCTGCTTTTAGCCAAACTAAGAGGTATGTAGTTGTCTTAATTTGCATTTCTCTGATCAATAGCAATTTAGAGCACCTTATAATATGACTAGAAAGGATTTCATTTTCTTCATCTGAAAACTCTATATCTTTTGACCATTTATCAATTGGAGAACAGCTTAAATTTTTATAAATTTGAGTCAATTCTCTATATATTTTAGAAATGTACTCTTTATCAGAACCCTTGAATGTAAAAATGTTTTTCCAGTTTATTACTTCCCTTCTAATGTCATCTATATTAGTGTTGCTTGAACAACAACTTTTTAACTTAATATACTCAAAATTATTTATATTGTGATCAATAATGATCTCCAGCTCTTCTTTGGTCACGAATTCCTTCCTCCTCCACAGATGTGAGAGGCAAACTATCCTATGTTCTAATTTGCTTATAATATCACTATGTCTAGCTCATGAACTCATTTTGACATTATCTTGGTATACAGTGTTAGATGTGGGTCACTGCCTAGTTTCTGCTATACTAGTTTCTACTTTTCCCAGCAGTTTTGTCAAATAGTGAGTTCTTATCCCAAAAGCTGGGGTCTTGGGGGTTGTCATACAGTAGATTACTCTAGTCATGGATTATTTTGTCCTCTAAATCTAACCTATTCCACTGATCAACTACTTTATTTCTTAGTAGTACCAAATGGTTTTGATGACCACTGCTTTATAATATAGTTTTAGATCTGGCACAGCTAGGCCACCTTCAATTTCATTTTTTCATTAATTCCCTTGAAATTTCTGACCTTTTGTTCTTCCAGATGAAGTTTGTTATCATTTTTTTCTAGATCTATAAAATAATTTATTGGGAGTTTGATTGGTATGGCACTAAATAAATAGATTGATTTAGGTAGTATTTTCATTTTTATTATATTTGCTTAGGCTACCCAAGAGCATGTGATATTTTCCAAATTGTTTAGATCTGATTTTATGTGTGTGGAAAGTGTTTGGTAGTTGTGTTCATATAGTTCCCAATTTTGCCTTGCCAGGTAAACTCCCAAACATTTTATATTATTAACAGTTTTTTTTAATGGAATTTCTCTTTGTATCTCTTGCTGCTGGACTTTGTTGATAATATATAAAAATGCCAATGATTTCTGTGGATTTATTTTGTATCCTGCAACTTTGCTAAATTTGTGAATTTTTTCTTGTAGTTTTTTTAATTGATTCTCTATCTGTGAAGAATAATAATTTGTCTTCCTCATTATGTACTCTAATTCCTTTAATCTCTTTTGTCTTCTCTTATTGCCAAAGCTAATATTTCTAATACAATATTGAATAGTAATGATGATAGTGGACAATCTTATTTCACTCTTCCCCCAATTTTGTTGGGAATGGTTCTAGTTGTTCCCATTACATACTATGCTTACTGATGGTTTTAAATAGCTGCTACTGATCATTTTAAGGAAAAGTCCTTTTATTCCTATATTCTCTAGTGGTTTTAATATGAATGTGTGTTAGATTTTTATCAAATGCTTTTTCTGCATCCATTGAGATAATCATTTGATTTTTGTTGGTTTGTTTTTTGATATAGTCAATTATGCTAATAGTTTTCCTAATATTGAACTAGTCTTGCATTCCTGGTATAAATCCTATTTGGTTATGGTGTATAATCTGGGAGATGATTTTCTGTAATTTTTTTGATAATATTTTATTTAAGATTTTTACATCAATATTCATTAGGGGAATTGGCCTGTAATTTTCTTTCTCTGTTTTCATTTTACTTGGTTTAAGAAGCAGTACTATGTGTCATAAAAGGAGAAGGAATAGGAGTCCTTCTTTCTCTATTTTTTCTAATATTTTGCATAGTATTGGAATTATTTGCTCTTTAAATTAAATTCACATATAAATCCATTTGGCCCTGGAGATTTTTTCTTTGGAAGCTAATTAATAGCTTGTTCTATTTCTTTTTCTAAAATGGGGCTATTTAAGTAATTTATTTCCTCTTCTGTTAATCTGGGAAAACTATATTTTTGTAGGTATTCCTCCATTTCACTTAGATTATCAAATTTATTGAAATGAAATTGGGCAAAATAAATCCTAATTACTGCTCTAATTTCCTCTTCATTGTTAGAAAGTTCTCCCTTTTCATTTTTGAGATTAATAATTTGATTTTCCTCTGTCTTTTTTCTAATCAAATTAACTAAATGTTTATCGATTTTGTTGGTTTTTTCATGAAACCAACTCAGTTTTATTTATTAATTCAATAGTTTTTTTTAACTTTCAATTTTATTAATCACCCCTTTTATTTTTAAAATTTAAAATTTGGTATTTAATTGGCAATTTTTAATTTGTTCTTTTTCTAGCTTTTTTAGTTGCAAGTCCAATTCATTGATTTTCTCTTTCTCTATTTTATGCAAGTAAGCATCTAGAGATAAAAAAAAAAAATTCCTCTAATTACTACTTTACATCTTGCAAATTTTGGTATGTTGTCTCATTATTGCCATTCACTTTGATGAAATTATTTATTGTGTCTATGATTTGCTGTTTCATCCATTCATTCTTTAGGATTAGATTATTTAGTTTCCAATTAATTTTTGGTCTATTTCCCCTGGCCTTTTATTGAATGTAATTTTTATTGAAAAAAGATCTGAAAAAAATGCATTTACTGTTTCTGCTTTTCTGCATTTGATTTTGAGGTCTTTATGCCCTAATATATGGTCAATTTTTGTATAGCTTCCCTGAACTGCCAAGAAGAAAGTATAGTCCTTTATGGCTCCATTCAATTTTCTCCAAAGATCTATTATATATAACTTTTTTTTAAAATTTAATAGCCTTTTATTTACATGATATATACATGGGTAATATTACAGCATTAACAATTGCCAAACCTCTTGTTCCAATTTTTCACCTCTTACCCCCCCCCCACCCCCTCCCCTAGATGGCAGGATGACCGGTAGATGTTAAATATATTAAAATATAAATTAGATACACAATAAGTATACATGACCAAAACGTTATTTTGCTGTACAAAAAGAATCAGACTCTGAAATATTGTACAATTAGCTTGTGAAGGAAATCAAAAATGCAGGTGTGCATAAATATAGGGATTGGGAATTCAATGTAATGGTTTTTAGTCATCTCCCAGAGTTCTTTTTCTGGGCATAGCTAGTTCAGTTCATTACTGCTCCATTAGAAATGATTTGGTTGATCTCGTTGCTGAGGATGGCCTGATCCATCAGAATTGGTCATCATATAGTATTGTTGTTGAGGTATATAATGATCTCCTGGTCCTGCTCATTTCACTCAGCATCAGTTCATGTAAGTCTCTCCAGGCCTTTCTGAAATTATCCTGTTGGTCATTTCTTACAGAACAATAATATTCCATAATATTCATATACCACAATTAATTCAGCCATTCTCCAACTGATGGACATCCATTCAGTTTCCAGTTTTTAGCCACTACAAAAAGGGCGGCCACAAACATTCGTGCACATACAGGTCCCTTTCCCTTCTTTATAATCTCTTTGGGATATAATCCCAGTAGTAACACTGCTGGATCAAAGGGTATGCACAGTTTGATAACTTTTTGAGCATAGTTTCAAACTACTCTCCAAAATGGTTGGATTCGTTCACAACTCCACCAACAATGCATCAATGTCCCAGTTTTCCCGCATCCCCTCAACAATCATCATTATTTTTCCTGTCATCTTAGCCAATCTGACAGGTGTGTAGTGGTATCTTAGAGTTGTCTTAATTTGCATTTCTCTGATTAATAATGACTTGGAGCATCTTTTCATATGACTAGAAATAGTTTCAATTTCTTCATCTGAGAATTGTCTGTTCATATCCTTTGACCATTTTTCAATTGGAGAATGGCTTGATTTTTTATAAATTAGAGTTAATTCTCTATATATTTTGGAAATGAGGCCTTTATCAGAACCTTTGACTGTAAAAATATTTTCCCAGTTTATTGCTTCCCTTCTAATCTTGTCTGCATTAGTTTTGTTTGTACAAAAACTTTTCAGTTTGGTATAATCAAGAATTTTCTATTTTGTGATCAGTAATGATCTCTAGTTCTGCTTTGGTCATAAAGACCTTCCCTTCCACAGGTCTGAGAGATAAACTATCCTGTGTTCCTCTAATTTATTAATAATTTCATTCTTTATGCTACGGTCATGAACCATTTTGACCTTATCTTGGTGTATGGCGTTAAGTATGGATCAATGCCTAGTTTCTGCCATATTAGTTTCCAATTTTCCCAGCAATTTTTATCAAACAGTAAGTTCTTATCCCAAAGCTGGGATCTTTGGGTTTAGTCAAAGACTAGGTTGCTATGTTTGTTGACTGTTTTATCCCTTGAACCTAATCTATTCCACTGATCAACTAATCTATTCCATTAGCCAATACCAAATAGTTTTGGTAACTGCTGCTCTATAATATAATTTTAGATCTGGTGCAGCTAAGCCACCATCATTTGATTTTTTCATTAATTCCCTTGAAATTCTTGACCTTTGTTTTCCATATGAACTTTGTTGTTATTTTTCTAGGTCATTAAAATAGTTTTTGGAGTCTGAGTTGGTATAGCGCTAAATAAATAGATTAGTTTAGGTAATAATGTCATCTTTATTATATTTGCTCGCCCTATCAAGAGCATTTAATATTTTCAATTGGTTAGATCAGACTTAATTTGTGTGAAAAGTGGTCTGTAATTTTGCTCATAAAGTTCTAGATTTTCCCTTGGCAGATAGATTCCTAAATATTTTATATTATCAGTAGTTACTTTAAATGGAATTTCTCTTTGTAACTCTGACTGTTGGATTTGTTAGTGATATATAAGAATGCTGATGACTTATGTGGGTTTATTTTATAACCAGCTAACTTTGCTAAAGTTGTGGATTATTTCTAATCACTTTTAGTAGAATCTCTAGGGCTCTTAGTATACCATCATGTCATCGGCAAAGAGTGATAATTTGGCTTCCTCATTGCCTATTCTTATTCCTTTAATCTCTTTCTCAGCTCTTATTGCTATAGCTAGCGTTTCTAATACAATATTAAATAGTAACGGAGATAGTGGGCAACCTTGTTTCACTCCAGATCTTATTGGGAATGGTTGCAGTTTATCTCCATTACATATGATGTTACTGATGGTTTAAATAGATGCTGCTGATTATTTTAAGGAAAAGTCCATTTATTCCTATACTCTCAAGTGTTTTTAATAGGATGGATGTTGGATTTTATGAAATGCTTTTCTGCATCTATTGAGATGATCATATGGTTTTGTTAATTTGGTTATTAACATGGCCAATTATATTGATAGTTTTCCTAATATTGAACCAGCCCTGCATTCCTGGTATAAATCCTACTTGATCATAGTGTATTATCTTGGAGATGATTTTCTGTAGTCTTTTTGCTAATATCTTATTTAAGATTTTAGCATCAATATTCATTAGGGAGATTGGTCTATGATTTTCTTTCTCTGTTTTCAGCCTACCTGGTTTAGGTATCAGTACCATGTCTGTGTCATAGAAGGAATTTGGTAGGACTCCTTCATTCCCTATTTTATCAAATAATTTAAATAGGATTGAGGCTAATTGTTCTTTAAATGTTTGATAAAATTCACATGTAAATCCATCTGGTCCTGGGGATTTTTTCTTAGGGAGTTGTTTAATTGCCTGTTCTATTTATTTTTCTGAAATGGGACTATTCAAGCAATTTACTTCCTCCTCTGTTAGTCTGGGAAGTCTGTATTTTTGGAGGTAGTTATGCATTTCACTTAGGTTATCAAATTTATTGGCATAAAGTTGAGCAAAATAACTCCTTATTATTTCTCTAATTTCCTCTTCATTGGTGGAAAGTTCTCCCTTTTCATTTTTAAGACTACTAATTTCATTTTCCTCCCTCCTTTTTCTAATCAGATTTACCAAAGGCTTATCTATTTTATTGGCTTTTCATAGAACCAACTCTTAGTTTTATTAATTAGTTCAATAGGTTTTTTTACTTTCAATATTTTTAATTTCTCCTTTTAATTTTAGAATTTCCAATTTAGTATTTGATTGGGGTTTTAATTTGGTCTTTTTTAGTTTTTTAGTTGCAAGCCCAATTCATTAATCTTTTCTTTCTCTGTTTTATTCAAGTAAGCCTCTAAGGATATAAAATTCCCTCTTATTACCGCTTTGGCTGCATCCCACAAATTTTTGGTATGATGTCTCATCATTGTCATTATCTTGAGTGAAATTATTAATTGTATCTATAATTTGCTGCTTCACCCCATCATTCTTTAAGATGAGATTGTTTAGTTTCCAATTACTTTTTGGTCTATTTCCCCTAACTTTTTGTTGAATGTAGTTTTTATTGCATCATGATCTGAAAAGAAAGCATTTACTATTTCTGCTTTCTTCCATTTAATTCTGAGGTCTTTATGTCCTAATATATGGTCAATTTTTGAATAGGTTCCATGAACTGCTGAAAAGAAAGTATATTCCTTCTATCTCCATTCAATTTTCTCCAAAGATCCAACATACCTAATTTTTCTAATATTCTATTTACTTCTTTAATTTCTTTCTTATTTGTTTTGTGGTTTGATTTGTCTAATTCTGAGAGTGCAAGGTTGAGATCTCCTACTATTACAGTTTTGTTGTCTATTTCTTCTTGCAACTCTTTTAACTTCTCCTTTAGGAAGTTGAGTGCCATACCACTTGGTGCATATATGTTTAATATTGATATTGCTTCGTTGTTTATGCTACCCTTTAGCAGGATGTAGTTTCCTTCCTTATCTCTTTTAATTAGATCAATTTTACTTTTGCTTGATCTGACATAAGGATGGCTCACCTGCTTTTTGACTTCACCTGAAGCATAATAGATTTTGCTCCAGCCTTTTACCTTTACTCTATATGTATCCCCCTGCTTTAAATGTGTTTCTTGTAAACAACATATTGTAGGAGTTCTGACTTTGATCAGTCTACTATCTGCCTCCCTCTTTATGGGGAGTTCATCCCATTCACATTTACAGGTTAAAATTACTAAATCTGTATTTCCTGCCATCCTAATAACCCCAGATTGTGCTTTACTTATTCTTGCCTCCCCAACCCTCTTTCCCCTTTTAAACTTATGTACCCCTCTTGTATCACGATACTTATCCTCTTTATAATCCCTCCCTCCCAGCTTTGAGTCTTTCCCCTTCCTTCCTTATTACTCTTTTTCTTTTCCCTTTTCCTCTCCCCGTTTTTAATGAGGCAAGAGAAAATTTTCTCTAAAACAAATGTCAATTATTTTTCTTTGAGTCCAACTCTGATAGAGTAAGATTCACACAATGTTCCTCCCCCTCTCTAAATTCCCTCAGATATGATAAGGTTTCCTTAGCCTCTTTGTGGATGTGGTTTCCCTCTTTTTATCCCTCCTTCCACCTTATTCTGCCATCATCCCTTTTCCATATCTACTTCCCTTTTTTATGTTATATCAATACAATCAAATTTTACATGTATTCTTTTTGTATATCCACAACAGAAATACAATTCTCAAGAGTTATTTTTACCTTTTCTGCATCTCTTGAGTTCTATGCTTGGAGATCAAATTTTTGTTTAGTTCTGGTTTTTCTTCAGAAACAAATGGAATTCATTTGTTTCATTAAATATCCATCTTCTTCCCTGGAAGAAAATGCTCAGCTTAGCTGGGTAGTTTATTCTTTGGCTGCATCTCAAGTTCTTGTGCCTTTCGGAATATCATATTCCAAGCCCTTCTTTCCTTTAATGTAGGCAGCCAGATCTTGGGTGATCCTTATGGTGCACCTCGGTATTTAAATGGTTTTTTTTGGCTGCTTGTAAAATTTTTTCCTTAATCTGATAGTTTTGAAATTTTGCCACAATATTCCTTGGGGTTTTATTTTTGGGTTTCTTTCAGAAGGTGTTCGATGAATTCTTTCAATGCCTATTTTACCTTCTGATTCTATTACATCTGGGCAGTTCTCTTTGATGATTTCTTGTAAAATAGTATCTAGGCTCTTTTTTCATCATGTTTTCAGAAAGTCCAATAATCCTCAGATTATCTCTCCTAGATCTATTTTCAAGTCTGTCATTTTGCAAGTAGATAATTCATGGTTTTTCCAGTTTGTCATTTTTTTGTTTGCTTGACTGATTCTTGCTGTCTCAATGAATCATTAGTTTCTATTTGTTCAGTTCTAATTTTTAAAAATTATTTTCTTCATTAGCTTTTTACTTCTTTCTGTATATGTCAATTGAGTTTTTGAATGTATTGTTTTGGTCTGTGAATTTTTTTTCCATTTCACTAATTTTTTTTTTAGTGAATTATTTCTCTTTCAATTCACAGATCCTACTTTCTTGCGTGTTCTTTGTCTTTTTCCAATTCACCGGATCCTACTTTCTTGCAGTTCTTTGTCTTTCAATTCACAAATCCTACTTTCTAGTGAATTCTTTATTTTTCAATTCACAATTCTTACTTTCCTGAGATTTTTTATTTTTCCAATTCACCAATTTTGTTTCCCTGCACTTCCTGGGAATTTTTAACTTTTCAATTCGTATTTCAGGAAGTTGTTGCTCTCTGTAAGAGCTTCTCTTTTCTTTCCCCATTTATCTTCTAACTCTCTTTTGAGGACTTTTAATGGTCTCCTCTATGAGAGCATCATGTAAAGGAGGACAGTCTGATGCATGTTTGCTGTTTGAGGTCTCTTCAGGTTTGCTGACCTGCTCTTTTTCTGCATAGAAGCTGTCGATCGTTCTTTTCATCTTTTTATTCCTTTAGGGTAGGTCTCCTAGGCAAGGGGGTTACCAGCTTCCTCTGCAGAGCAGGGAAAGATGTAAACCGATTCCGGCTCCGAGTATGGGAGTGCTCTGGTGGAGTTTTCCTTCCCCCAACAGGAAGTGGATTCAGCACTGGCCAAGCTATCAAACTGCTTAGTAGGGCTGAGTGGGTTAGCGATTGCCCTCAGCTAGAGACAAAGGGGTGAAAGTGTCACTGCCCCAGGCCGGAGCCTCTTGTGGGACTGTGAGTATTAGCAGCTGACCGCAGACTGCAGACCGCCCAGAACTCTGCCCCAGTGTCTCTCCCCAATGCAAATCGGCCCTGGAAAAGCTCTATGGCCCCAAGCCAGCTCCCCACTGCGCAGATTGGAGGCTAACCCGGCTGCGTCCTCCTGCGGTGCAGGATCACTAACTGCCCCAAGGGAGAAGCCCCATACTGCGGGTTGGGGCTGCAGCTGTGCTGAGATCTGTGCCTTCACCCTCGGTTTGAGACTCTCCTCGGAACCTAATTTCTCTCCCTGTCTGCGCCGATCTCCCCCCTGGCCCCGGAACCAACCTTTTTTGGCGAGACTGCAGATTTTCTTCGGCCGGTGGAGTTGTTCTACTTCTTATCTTTACGAATTGTAGCAGTCAAGACTATTTTTGAGGCTCGATATAATATTGATAAAGAGGGTAAGAGAAGAGCTTAGAAAGTCGCGTGTGTCTTCTCCGCCATCTTGGCTCCGCCCCCCATATATAACTTTTCTAAAATTTTAAAATGTCTGATATTTTCTCTTTGAGCCAAATCTGATGAGAGTATATTCATACAATGTTCACCCCCCCTCCTTTTTCCCTCAATTATAATAGATTTTCTTTGCCTCTTCATGAGATGTACTTTCCCTCATTTTACCTTCACTTTCCCTTTTTCCCAGTACAAGCTCCTTTCTACCTCTAGTTTCTTTTTTATATTATAATAGTAAAATCAAATTATACATGCATTCTCTTTGGATACCCATAACAAAAATATGGTTTGTAAGAGTTATTTGCTTTTTACCTTTTTATGCTTCTCTTGAGTTCTATTTTTGAAGGTCAAAATTTTTGTCTATTTCTGATCTTTTCATTAGAAATACATGAAATTCACCTGTATCATTGAATGCCCCTCTTCTTCCCTGAAAAATAATGCTCAGTTTATCTGAATAGTTTATTCTTGGCTGTAATATAAGTTCTTTTGCTTTTTGGAATATCAGATTCCAGGCCCTTTGATCCTTTAAGGTGGAAGCTGCTAGGTCATGGGTAATCATGATTGTGGCGCCTCGATATTTGAATTTTTTCTCCTCTGGCTGCTTGCAATATTTTTTCTTTGGCCTGATAAGTATGAAATTTATTTATGACATTCCTTGCAATGTTTAATTTGGAATATCTTTCAGGAGGTGATTGGTGAATTTTTTCAATGGCTATTTTATTTTCTGATTCTAGGACACCAGGGCAGTTTTCCTTGATGATTTCCTGATAGATAATGTCTAGGCTCTTTTTTTTTTCCATCATGGTTTTCAGGAGGTCCAATAATCCTTAAATTGTTTCTCCTAGATCTATTTTCCATGTCAGTTGTTTTTCCAAGGAGGCATTTTATATTTTCTTCTATTTTTCAATTTTTTTTGGTTTTGCTTAACTGATTCTTGATGAGTCATTGAGCTTTCATTTCTATTTGTTTAATTTGGATTTTTAGTGAATTATTTTCTTCAGTTACCTTTTTGGTTCTTTTTGTATTTGGCCAATTGAATTTTTAAATGAGTTGTTTTGTTCTATGGATTTTTTTTCCATTTCACAAGTTCTGTTTTTCAGGGAGTTATTTTCTTTTTCCATTTCATAAATTCTGTTTTCAGGGAGTTGTTTTCTTTTTTCCATATTGTCAAATATATTTTGTAAAGTATTTTCTTCAAATAATTTCTATTTCCTTTCCTAACCCTCTTGAAAAGTTCTCATTTCTTTCCTCCATTTTTCTTCTAGCTATCTTTTAAGATTTTTTTTGAATTCTTCCAAGAGACATAGTGAGATAAGGATCAATTTATATCACCCTTTGGATGTTTCATCTGGAGACAATCTGCTTTTAGTGTCCTCTGTGTTTGGAATATGTTCTTCTCTTTCCCTATAAAAACTATCTTTGATCAGAGTTCTTTTTTGCTCATTTTTTTTAAATGTTGAGGTCTACTTTTAGGGCAAAGAAGAGATTGTCTAAGTTTTCCCTACAGACAGCATTGACTGCACTGTCAATGATGACTAACTTCTGGGACTAGGTAGATATTACCAGGTACTGTGAAATTCTAGTGTTTAGGACCTCACTATTTGCCTTTGTATTCATGCTGGATGTCTTATAACTAGTTTATTGATCTACTGGCTTGCAGCCAGGACTGAGTAGACAACATTGGTATAGATTTCCTCTGGTAGATTCTCCAGCCTGTGGAGTTGACACCTCTCTGAGACTGTGTGGTGCCTGCATTTGGTGCATGTGCTTGGATTGTCTGTGCTTGACCTGCCTGCACTGGACCTGCCTGTGCTGGGCCTACCTGCGTTTGGCCTGCCTTCCTCTATGCCTGATTGAAACAGACCTTTTCCGGAGATTTTTTGAAATTGTTTTCTATTGAAAATTTGTCACACTCCCAATAGTCATATGTTCTGTCACTCCAAAACCAGTTCAGAGGCTGTATTTGCTGTTAATTTGAGGGTCATGAGGAGAACTCAGAAAAAGATGTGTCTCCTCTCCACCATCTTGGCTTAGCTCCCTTAGACTAAAAAAAAAAACAAAAAACCCTTCAAGAAAGATTAGTCTCACTGGAGTGAAAAGGATGTTCAACCCTGCTGACATAGACTCTGGGAAAATTGGTGAGAGGGTCTTAAATCACAGAAAATCAGTGTCTAAGACCCTCAGTCATGTTTCAGTAAAGGGGCAAAATCAGCTTCCAGTCCCAGTTCAAAGGGTAAAATCTGGAAAACCAGGCTGTTTCCCAAAAAGAGCAAAGGACCATAAACAATGGAGTAATAATAATATTAAATATGTATACACCAATTGGTAGAGAAGCCAAATTTCTAGAGAAAATTTAAAGTCAGTGACAGGTAGAAATAGATAGCAAAACTATTCTAGTGGGGGACTACAACCTTTTCCTCAGAATCAGACAAATCTAACCACAAAATAAACAAGAAACTAGGGACATTAATAGGATCATGGAAAACCTAGACATGATAATTTTCTGCAGAAAACTGAATATGGACAGAAAATAATACACCTTTTTTTCTCAGCAGTAGATGGCACCTACACAAAAATTGACCAAATAGGGCATAAAAACTTCACAATCAGATGCAAAAAGGCAGAAGTAGAAAATACTTCCTTTTCTTCCTATAATGCAATAAAATTATATTCAATAAAGAGGCAAGGAAAGATAGAATAAAACCAATTGAAAATTCAAAAATCTAATTCTAAAAAATCAGTCAGTCAAACAACAAATCACAGAAATCAAACATAATTTCATCCAAGTGAATGAAAATAATGAGACAACATGCAAAAACCTATAGGATCCAGATAAAGCAGTTCTTAGGAGAAATCTTATATCTCTAAATAGATATATGAATAAAATAGAGAAAGAGGAGATCAATGAATTAGGCATGCAAATAAAAAAGCTAGAAAAAGAACAAATTAAAAATCCCCAATTAAATATCGAATTAGAAATTCTGAAACTCAAAGGAGAGATGAATAAAATTAAAAGTAAGAAACTATTTAACTAATAAATAAAATTAAGAATTGGTTTTATGAAAAATTCAACAAAATACCTAAATCTTAGGTTAATTTGATTAGAAAATGGAAAGAAAAAATCCATATCACCAGAATCAAAAATGAAAAGAGGAATTTACCACCAGTGATATAGAAACCAGAGCAATAATTAGAAGCTATTTTGCCCAATTGTATGGCAGCAAGTCTGACAATCTAACCAACATGGATGAATATTTATAAAAATATAACTTGCCCAGATAAACAGAAGATGAAATAAATTACTTAAATAGTTCCATTTTAGAAAAATAAATTGAAAAAGCCATTAATGAACTCCCTCAGAAAAAAATCTCCAGGACAGGTGAAAGACTACCAAATCATAAAAATTCATTAATTCCAATACTATGTAAACTTTTTGGAAAAAAATACAAATTTTTTTTATGACACAAACATGGCACTGAAACCTAAATTAGGAAGGACCTAAATATAGAAAGAAAGTATAGACCCTTCTCAAACCCAATGAATATTGATGCAAAAATTTAAATAAATTATTACCAAAGAGATTATAGCAATTTATCAGCCTGGATAATGCAATATGACTAAGTGGGATTTATACCAGTAATGCAGGACGGGTCAATATCAGGAAAACTATTACCATAATCAATGATATCAATAATAAAACCAACAAAAAAATCATATGATAATCTCAATAGATGCAGAAAAAGCTTTTGATAAAATAGAACACCCACAAATATTAAAAGCACTGGAGAGCATAGGGATAAAGCAAGCTTTCCTTAAAGTAATAAGTAGTATCTTTTTAAAACCAACAGCAAGCAATACATATAATGTATTGCTGGACACAATCCCAATAAGATTAGGGTGAAACAAGGATTACCATTATCACCACTATTATTCAAATAGTACAAGAAATGTTAGCTTTAGCAATAAGAAAAGAAAAAAGGAAATTAAGGAATTAGAATAGGCAATAAGGAAATAAAACTATCACTCTTTACAGATACTTAGAGAATCCTAGAAAACTATCCAAAAACCTACTCTAAACAATTCACAGATTTAGCAAAGTTGCAGGATACATAATAAACATACAAATCATCAGCATTCCTATTACTGACAAAGTCCTTCAGGCAGAGATAGGAAAAAATATTAAATTAAAATTACTGTAAATAAAATAAAATACTTGGAGTTCTACTTGCCAAGACAAACCCAAGAACTATATGGACACAATTATAAACACTTCTCACACAAACAAAAGTCAGATATAAATAACTGAATAATATCAATTGCTCATGGGTAGACAAAACTAATATAATAAAAATCACAATTCTACCTAAATTGTACTTGTTCAGTGCCATACCAATTAAAGTGTCAAAAAATTTTTTATAGAACTGGAAAACACAATAATAAAATTCATCTGTAAGAATAAAAAGTTGAGAATATCAAGAGAATTAATAGAAAAAAAATACAAAGGATGGTGGCTTAGCAGTACAAAACTTAAAATTATATTATAAAGCAGCAGTCATCAAAACCATTTAGCACTGGCTAAGAAATAGAGTGGTGGATCAGTGAAATAGATTAAATACATACAACATAATTATCAAGGTATATAGCAATCTAATATTTGACAAACTCCCAAACTCCAGCTTCTGGAATAAGAACTCATTATTTGACAAAAATTGCTGCGATAGCTGGAAAATAATATGTCAGAAACTTGGCATAGATCTACATCTTACACTCAAAATAGAGTCAAAATAGGTCCATGATTTGGGCATAAAAGATGATACCATGTACAAATTAGGAGAACAAGGGATAATTTGTCTATCAGATCTTTGGAGAAGGGAGGAGCTTCTGACCAAAGAAGAACTAAAAGGTAAAATGAACAACTTTGATTACATTAAATTAAAAAAGTTTTTGCACAAACAAAACCAACAGAAACAAGATTAAATGGGAAATATGAAACTAGGAAAAAATCTTTACAGCCAGTTTCTGTTCAAGATTTTATTTCTAAAATATATAAAGAATGTGTCAAATTTATAAGAATATAAGTCATTCCCCAATTGACAGTCAAAGAATATGAAGAGAAAATTTGAAGATAATGAAATTAAAGCCAACTATAGTTATATGAAATGATGCTCTACATCACGAATGATTAGAGAAATGCCAATTAAAACAACTTTGAGGTATCACCTTACACCTCTTGAACTGGCTGAAGTGACAGGAAAAAATAATAATAAATTTTGGACAGGATGTAGGAAAACTGGGACACATACATTGTTGGTGAAGTTGTGAAATGATCCAACCATTCTGGAGAGCAATTTACAACTATGCCCAAAGGGCTATAAAATGGTGTATACCCTTTAATCCAACAGTGTCATAACTGTGTCTGCATCCTAAGGAAATCATAAAGGAGAGAAAAGGACTCATGTGCAAAAAATGTTTGTAGCACTTGTTTTTGTGATAACAAAGAATTGGAAAATGAGTAGATGCCCATCAATTGGGAGATTTCTGAACAAGTTATGTTATATGAAGATAATGGAATATTATTTTTCTCTAAAAATTATCAACAAAAGTGATTTTAGAAAGTCCTAGAAAGATTTACATGAACTGATGCTGAGTGAAACAAGCAGAACCAGGAATACATTGTATTCAATAATAGCAAGAGTGTGTTATGGCACCTCTGCAAGACTAGGTTCTTTTCAGTAGTTCAGTGATCCAAAGCATTTCCAATAGACTTTGGACAGAAAATGGCATCCTGAATGTAAGGAGACTGAATATCAACAGTCACAAGCTATGTTTGCTTCTTTGTTTATTTGTTCCTTTTCTCTCTCCCATGGTTTTGCCATTTTGCTCTGATTTTCTGTCCCAAGATGATTCATAAAGCAATGTATATTAAAATAAAGTTATACAAAATTTTAAAAAATGTACACACCAAACTAATAAAGATATAATTAAAAGGAAAGCAGGAAATTGGAGGAATTCTTAGAATTTACAAGGTTTTGCAAGGGTGAATGTTGAAAATTATTCATGCATATGTTTTGAAAATAAAAAAGCTTTAATTTAATACAAATAAATAAATATCTGACTTTGTAAATCCTTTAAAAATTCAATAGCTGTATGATAAAAGGTTTTAAATCATTAATAATTAGAGAAATGAAAACTAAAACAACTCTAAGAAACTACCTCATAACAATCAGATTGACTGAGATGACAAAAATGAAACAAGCAAAAGTTTGAGGCAATTTGGGAATTTAGGTATACTAATGAACTATCGTGAAGTTTTAAACTGGTCCAACTATTTTGCAAAGCAACTCGAAGTTATTTAGTAAAAGCTACATAATAGTTCATATGTTTTGACCAGTATTATCAGTATTTGCTCTTTACCCCAAGATTAAAGGAAAAAGAAAAGGACCTCTAAAATGATTTTAGTAGCTTCTTTTTTCTTTTTGTTGTAGCAATAGTTGGAAGAAGATGCCTATTAGTTGGTTAATGCCTAAAAAGGTGTTATATGAATATGATGGAAGATTATTATGATGAGAGAAATGATGGAGATAAATTCTAGGAAAATATGGAGACATGTCAACTGATACAAAATAAAATGAACAAAATCAGAAGAATAATTTATACAGTAATAACAACATTGCATAGATAATCAACTCTGAAGCATTTAGGTATTCTTATCCATACAATGATCATCTATACTTCACAAGAATACATAAAGAAACAGGATATTCACTACCAGAAAGAGAACTGCTGGAATCAGTATGCAAATTTAAGCATTTTTTAAATTTCTTTTTCAAAACATGACAAATGTACATATTTATTTTCCCTGTTTATACTTATTTTTGACTTCTCCATGGGTAAAGGAAGGAATAGGAGAAGCAGGAAAATTTGGAACTGAAAACAAGTTAAAATGAAAATGAAATTCAAACTTTTTTGTGAAACGGCAAGCAGGAGAAGTTAGAATTAAATGCTATAGAGAATTTAAAATGAAGATATATGTATATATATATATATAATATGTTATAGTAAGAGTATAAGATTTGTCAATGAAGAAACCTCTGGTAACATTGAAGAGTGCAGTTTAATTTTAAAAATTAATTCAGAAATCAGAGTGAAGAGGTCAAGGTGGTGGAAAAGTGTGAGAGGAAAGGGGAGTCACTTAGTATTGATGAATTTGCCCAGGGTCACACAGCTAGGAAATATTAGTGTCTGAAGCTGGATTTGAACTCAGATCCTTTTGATTTCAGGGTTGGTGCTCTATCCATTCTGCCATCTAGTTACCTCTTGATGAACATTTTAAGTAGGTTAGCTGAGAAGGGCAAGTAGTGAAGGAGGTGTATATATGATTGTTATTTACATACCCTCCTTTTAGAACTTCTGGCAATTTTTTACAACACCATGTAGATTCATACTATTTGTTATATCACTACTTACATGTACAATTCATGTTTGTTACATCACATTGAGCCACATTAGTTGTGGGGAGAGTCATCACTACTAGCCTGTGCTTTACTGCTATGTGCTTATGTAATACCCCCCCCCCATGCTGATGGGTTTGTGTATACCTGTTTCTAGTAAGATACTTCAACCCAGAAATATGCTAACAATTTCTGGCTTGATACCACATTTTCCTTTGGTGCCTTTCATCTCTCTTCCTGAGAAATCAGGGAGGGTGTGATCATCTCCTTTTTTAGTGCTTTCACATCCCCTCCTGAGAAGTCGGGGCAGGGGGCATGATCACCTCCTCTTTGGTGTTTTCACCTCCTTTCCTGAGAAGTCAGGGAAGGTGTGATCACCTCCTTTTCGGGGTTCTCACCTCCTTGAGAAGTCAGGGATGGCATGACCACCTGTGTTCTAAAACAAAAGAAAGCGGGAGATGTAAAGGGCTCAAACTCTTAAAAGATGTGCTTGAATCAAACAACCAAGCACTTAAGCCTAATTACCCATTGGACAATGATTCTATTAGCATATGTTTTGAAAAATAGCCCTTTTCACTGTTCTGTGCTGGCTCGATGTTTGGTGTATACAGATAATTGTAGGTAAGGTGTATACAGATAATTGTAGGTAAGGATTAAGGGGTGGAGAGAGAGAGGTGAAAGAACTTCACTTTGCAGCAGGGCTAGGAGAAGGGACATTGGTGGCAAGCTTGTGGCAGTTTGTCTGCCTCCTTCATTTCTCCCCCTGAAGACCAAGAACTTTTACTTATCCTGACTCTGGCTGTTCTTGAGGCCTCCAGGGAGCTAGCCTGGACTTTACAAAGTAGGACAAAGTAGGAAGTATTGAGAGAAAGAAAAATTTGCAAGTTCTGCTGTGGTAAGTGAGACAGAGTATCATTTAAGAAGAAACAGAGGGATTGACACTAAGTATGAAAATGAATTTAGAAGACATAAGCTTCAGGGAGAGACAGGATGGCAAAAGATTAAAATTAGCTAAAGAAATTCAAAAGTTTTTGACCATGGAGCTGTAATACTTTACATAATTTCAAGATTAGGGGTAGGGCCAAACATGTGTAACTGAGGTACAGATGAGGAATAATACATAGGACATACATAAGTAGACTAAGAAACTTCAAAGGATATTTGAGGGGATATAAATATGTCTGTTGAAGTCCTTTATAATGAGGGCAGGGATTTGGGTGAAGAGGGAGGGTGTGAAATAGGCAATGAATTCACTGAGAAAGGAGAGCTAATGTCTTGGGTGTTGTTATATAACAATCCCAGTTGAGGTTTAGGTGATAAATCTGGAAGGAGGAACTACTAAAGAAAAGCTTGCTGAGTGAGGTCAGCAGAAGGACAGTGTTAAAGTGGCAACAGGGAGCACAGAGAAGAACAGTTTCCTCACCAGAACCAGTTAATCAGGGAGTAATAGAAAAAGTTCAACCAATCTTAGAAAGAAAGACCTAGGATGCAGAGTCATCTGGGAGAAACCAGGCATCATTAAGTGCCAAAGGATGGAAAGAACATAACAATTATAGCTGTAAAATAAAGTTTGAGAATGAATTTTAATAATACTGAAAATTATACTTTATTTAAAAATGAAGTTTAATAAAAACAGAGGCTAGAGTGGAATGGAGAGGTGAATTTCAAATCAGACTTTGGGGAGGGTAATATGATGAATGTGAAAGATGAAAGTTTTAACATATTTTGGGGAGAGGTGTTTATTGTATAGTCTTGGGGTTATAGTATTACTGAGTTAGGAGAAGCCAGAAAAAATGAGAATATGTTAACCAATGGGAAATGTGTCTAGGCAAAGTATCTATGAATGGGAGGAGTTCTGCTAATGAAGGCTAATGTTTAAAAAAAATGGATTGATGGAGATGATGATAATAAACTAGCATTTATATAAAGGTTTTCACAAGCACTTTATCTGTGTTAGCTCAATTGATATTTACAACAACTCTGTGATGTAAATACTATTATTTTTTACATTTCTTCAATTAATGGAAAAACTGAAATGTTAATGTGGTCCTCAATAAAAACTTCACTTTTCATGTACTCTTAATTGCTTAGGATAGTAACATGGCAGTGCTTTGATGAAGGGCTCCAGAATCCCATACACATAGATGTTGCAAAATTGCAAATTTCAGTTCAATATAAAGAAAAATTTCAAAGAATTTTAGATGTCCTAAGTTTTAATCTGTTAGTTCATGAAGTCCTGGGTTTGTCATCAATGGAGACGTTGAAGCAGAAACTATAATTAATTTTTTCAAAAATATTATAGAAGGATTGGACTAAAGGATATCTGAGATTCCTTTCCATTCTAAGATTCCAAAGTTCTTAAAATATGGATCCAGTAAGTATCAAATCAGGATAACATGTCACTCTGTCACTCTATTATTTTTATTTAAAGCCCATGCTCCTACATTAAAATCCTACTTTTTTCCCTCATTGTGGTATCCACATAAGTATGAGTTAGTAGAAACATTCCAAACATATGCCCAGTAGCAAACTACATATTATTCATCCAAGTGCCAATCTAATGAATTTCAGAGAGGTTCATTACTAGAAATGTTTGCTGGGAAATATGTTTTTGGCCACATCAATTTACCAACATTATATATTAAGCAGTGGAGCAGTTGCAATCTTCTATGGAGGGAATAGCATACTAACAAATTTATAGATCCTTACACTATTGAAGAATAACTTATGGTAATGGTAACAGAAAACATCTTAAAGAAAGGGCATGGAGCAAGATGAAAAATGATCTGAGTATACAAAAATCATTAACTTTTAGTAAGATCAGCAACAATAGAAAGATTTTAATTGCCAATTAGTGGGAATTGCAAACTCACCTGGTATCATAAATGGCATAAAGTTTTTTGTTCTCCTCAATTGCATTCCTAAAAAGAAAGAATATGAACTTTAAAATCTTTAATAAATATTCCAAGTCTTGCAATAAGTAGAGAATTAAATTATGTTATAGTTACAGAATAAGTCCATTAACCTTTTATCAACCTAAATTTTCCATAATGTACTTTTTGTCAAAATTTCCATGGATTACAAGATTTCTCAATATAGACTGCATCATTCATACTGAAATGTATTCAGTCAGTCATATTGTACACAACATCTTTTGAGATAGACAAGTAAACATGATTACAATTAAAATTTTAAAAATTAAAAAAAATGTTGGCAACTCACATTCGAGTGTAGCTGCAAAGCATGCATTAATTTTGGTGAGTGAGTACTTATTTAAAAATCCAACCTAAAAATATAACTCTAGTGAAGAAATGTTTTAAAAATGTGCTATATTGTTAAATAATTTGCATTTTAACATAATCGATGATACAGGCTAAAACTAGCTTGTTTTTCTCACATTAATGATTGCAAGGTACTTAAATTTATGAGAAAATAGTCCATGGGATTTTATATCTATTTTATTTTCTTAATATTATACTTAAAGAATCAAGATATTTCTTGTTTGTTTATTGTTTTAGAAGTTGTATAAACCTTGAAGAATAGGTAACTAACAAACTTCCTTTTTTTCTAGGGTATTTTGGTTTTTGTTACTGGTTAGGTTAGTGATCAGGATATGGACACTGAGATAGGATTTCAACTTAAATCTTGAAACAATATTTAAGTCTACTACATTCCTCCTTCTAGAAGGTGTCAGATTTCCATGTGGTCCTCACAGATAAACTCCCTATCCACACAAGTGAACACTCTCTTTGAAATGTAGTTTTCTAAAGTTGCATAGAGCACTGAGAAACAAAATCATTTGCCCATGGTCACAAGAATAATATATTTTAGAGTCATTATTTGAAACTTTCTTCATGGTTCCAAGGTTGGCTATTTACTATATTAATTTCTTTCTTTAGAGAAAAAAAATTGTGACTGAGTAATGATCACTATATTTTTGCAATATTGAAAAAATGAAGTAGAAGAGAAATTTGTCAAATTACCATATCTTATTAACTGACCTTGTTAAATCCAAACCACTAAGTTAATATTAGTCACAAACATGACTGTATCTATGTTGTTTCTCCCACTAGACTGTAAACACTGTGAGGGCAGGAACTATTTTTGCCTTTCTTTGCATACCTTTCTTAACATATAGTAGGCACTTAATAAATGCTCCTTGATTTGAACTGACAAAGGTGAAAATAATTTATTAATGACCAAAAGGAAGATGAATAAAATTAAGAGGAATAGTTTATTCTTTTAAAATTTCTTAAAAAAGGAAAATGAACAAGAAATAAAATTATTTCAAAATAATTTATTAGTCTTATTTAAATATCCTTAGGTAATACCTCATTTCTTATATCTATTTATGTTCCTTCAAGTTTTGAAATATATTCCCATCTAATACATTTTAATGTCTAGGAGGCTTTGCTAGGCTAATAGAATCTTACTAATCTATAAGCAAATTTTTCTATTTAATGCTGACAGGAATCTCAGATTTATTTATTTATTTATTCATTCATTCATTTATTTATTTATGCAGCCTCTGCATTCAATGATAACACTGTTAGAAATGTAACTGATTTTGCTGGGCTCACAAGCTTTCACAAAGACCTATAGTTATGTTATCTATTATTGCAGTGGCTTTACCCTAAAATTGTTGCATAATATGAATCTCACTTCTGGGGCTTGCCAACCCCAAAGATTTATAGAGCAAGCCCAGGGACTCTGACAGAGATGTTTCTGCTTAAGTAGTAGGCAGTTACTATGCATCTTGTATACAGAATAAGAATTCTCTATTCTGATACTGAACCGACTGACATAGTGAACCATGCTATTCATAAAGCTCAGTGTTCACTTTCTCCACAGGAATGACAAGTTAATGATAAAAGAAAAATGCAAGATAATATTAACTATAGCATTTCATGTGCTATAGTGTACTTCAATTTCCCAGCTTAAAAGGATCTGATGAGATGGCAAAACTTTAAATTCCTCCCCAAAGTTTAGATGGAATGAAATCTACAACAACTCATAAGATTTGAGCATAGTTATTACCACCTAAATGCAACTGTCTGCATACATTTATTTGCTAAATGCTATAGCTGAAGTGCTGTACTTACTCATGAGTGGCCCAAGAGGATTAAACAATTATTCGAGAAACATTTATACTTACTCTAGGCAAGGTACTATTCTAGGAGATAGAAATATGAATTTCAAGCATGTTCTTTCTCTTCAAGGAGCTTACAATTGATTGGAGGTAATGTAAACAGATAAATACAAAACACTTGGGAATAAATGAATACTTCAAGCCTGAAGAGGTAGGGAGTTTGGTGAAGAGAAATTGCTTCCAGTTGAGAGGATTAGATGAGGTTTAAAAGATAAAATGGGATTTGAAGAAGGACATGAAATATGAGTAAAATATCAATAGGTAAGTGTAGAAAGAAGGGTTTTTACAGATTTAGGGAACATGATGAACAAGAAGACAGAAATAGAAGTTAGAAAGTGAGTAGGAGAAATGGTGAGAAGCACAATTTGAATAGAGTGTAGAGTATATGAGGGATAATCTTGTGAAATGACATGAAAGTAGTTTGAAGCCAGATATAGAAGAACTTGTATGCCATTCTAAGGAGGATCCAAATTGTGATTTGAAATCTCAAAATATGGTAAAGAAGTAGCTTTATTTTTCAAGGAATTGCCTAGGGAGAAAAAAATCTAAATTTTCTCTACAGGAAGACAAGAATCTTTTATTTTATTAACTTTATTTTTAATTATTAGTATTAGAGTAGTTTTCAACTCCCTGAATTGAATTACCTTCACAAAGTTGATGTTTTTGTTTTTAAATCCTCATTTATTCACAGGACCATATATTTAGAGTTGGAAGGCATCTGAAAGGACATCAGTTCAAATCCATTCATCTTCAGATAAAGAACTAGGAACTTGCAGAGATTTAGTGACTTGCTTAAGGTCAAATAGGTAATAGGTATCAGAAGTAGGATTTTGAAACAAGTCCTAGTGTTCTTTACACAATCTCATATTTTTAAAAAAGTAAGGAATTTGTTAATTCTTAAGCTTTTAAATATCAGTAATGTCTTACAAGGTTTTGATATTCAAAAGAGAGGCTCATACATTAATTCAACCAAAGAAGACTATTTTCTGTCAAATATATTTGAACATATTAACAAAAGCAAGTTAAATAGGTAGATAAAAATATTTTCTTGAAAGTAAATATATACATATATCGGAAAAATGGTAATAAAAAAATCAGTGGTATGCAGAAGTATTTTTGTTTTCAAAGAAAATTTTATAATATAAAAAAATGCCTTTCTACTACCCAACATTTCTGAAATTAAATATCAGTTGAAATAATGGAAAAGGAAAATTAAGTTAGAAATATGAAGAAAGAAATTCTTATCTGTCAAAAGTTTAGAGTGTGAAAAAATACATCATAAGAAAGAAATAGAATAACTATTTTTGATTCAATGTAAATGGAGAAGTGGCTCTTTTCACAGAGATTAAAGATGAACTTTATGAGGAATAAACAGTTTTCTGTCTTCCAAGGAATGAAAGGGAGAACCCACAGATACTTCAAGGAGAGTGGTTATCCAATATAGGCTGAAGAAGACTACTTATGTTTGTTAGTAACTGACTGTTGAAAAGTACAAAGGAATTCTGACATTGGAGCTGACACGAACATTTGAGAGTAATGAATGGGTAATGAATCAAAAAGACAGATAGTCTCTTGAAATCTGTACAACCAGAAGACAACTACTTTAACTGAATCAAGTATGATTTCATGATACTACCATAAGGAAGGTAGAAATTGTGAGAAATTATGAATTTCTGAAAAAGAAAATGAAGCCTACAGGATACTTCTTATGTGATTTTTTAAAAAAATGTATTATTGATAAGTTATATTAAATCACAAATATTCACATATGACTCCCACTTAATGAGATACCTTTTAAAAAGTTTATTTGAAGTTTTCATCACTCTTGATGATTCAAAATACTGTAGATATTTCAGAAAAGAATGATGGACACATATATACATATACATGCACACACACATATATCTTAGCTCTTTTAGTGATGACAGATTTGAAAATTGAGGGGATACCCTTCGATTAGAGACAGACTAAATAAATTAGTCTTTTATGGGATGGGATGGGATACCATTAAGCTGTAAGAAATTATGAAAAAGATGTCTTCAGGAAAATCTGTACCAATTTATGTAATTTGTGCAAAATGGAGTAGAACCAGGTGTACAATTTACACAGTGCTGCCACTATGTAAATAATTAATAATAATAATAATAATAACAATAAATAATAGTCATGTTGTAAAGATAAACAACTGTTAAAAGATTTACTCATTTTCATCAATACTCCATAATGTTTCATAGTTCCCTCCATAGTTAAAAATGCCATCTACTTTCAGATAGATGTGTGATGGATTGAAAATATAGATTGAAGCATATCCTTTTTTGTTTCTTTTTCTTGCTTTCCCCCAAAAAACATGATAAATGCAGAAATTTGTTTTTTATAACATCATATTTGTGAGAGTTTTGAAATTTCCCATTTTCTCATTGGGTGCGGAGGGAAAAATATGGAACTGAAAATAAAAGATATTTAGAATATTTTTAAAAAGTAAATATCAATTTGGGAGGTATACGGCTACTTAATATTACATCTGGAGGTAGGATTTGTATTTCTGGACCAGAGCTTAAGAGAGGTTTTTAGAGATGATATACTCTACATATGTCTGATAAAATCATATTTACACACATGCATATACATATAGATATATAAGGATATTTATATGTGTATGTATATTTGCATATGAATTGTTAATTTGATTAAGAGAGTTTTAAAATGAAAATGTATGCAAAAGAGAATGTCCTCAAAGCAGTATATTATCCTACTCAGATATCACAAAAGTAACAGCAATATTTTATTCTGGTTGTTTATTTCCTTCAGCAACATTTCATTTTCTTTCATTTCCAAGTTTCTCTGAACCTATCTCTTCATTTTTATGGACCAAACTATTCTATCATATTAATATATCACAAATTGTATATCCATTTATACTATGTATTGATATTACCTTTATAATTCGTTGCTATAAACATTTTTATATGGGAGACTTTTAACTTTTTTTTGAGAGGGATTTAGGACTAGAAAAGACTTCACTGGGTCAAAGGGTATGCAGAGTTTAACAACTTTTTCATGCAAAGTTCTAAATTGTTTTCTCAAATGTCAGGAATAATACACAATCCTATTAACAGTGCATTACTTTGACAATTTCAATATATCTATAACTATAGTGTTCCATTTTTGTCATCTTTGACAATCTGATGAATATTAATTAGAACCTCAGAGAATGTTTAAATGAGCATTTTTCTAATTTTTTAGTGATTTGGAATATATATATTTTTAAAATGCTGGTCCTTGCTTGAATTTCTTCTTTTTCAAGCTTCTTGTTCATAATCTCTTAAAATTTATCTGTTGGGGATTGACTGACTTAATCACTTTAAACAATCATATGTTTCCAGTGTGATGTCATTTGCTTTCATCTAAGGACTGAAACATTTTACTCCTTCAAAAATGATTAAAGAATCATTTCCATTTAGTTTGCCCTTTCAATTGATTCAATATACATTAATTGAGTTTGATATGGAAAAGATCAATTCCTGAACTACATCCCTGAACTAATGTCTGGATCAGAACATACTTGGCTTTCTTCTCTATATTACAGACTCTAAGAACTGATAGCTTTAGGAACCTGTTTTTTTCTAATTGGTTAGGATCAGATTCAGAATAGCAATTCTCCTTATCACTTCAATCTGTTGAAGAATTAATTTATTTTCCTTTAAAGCCTTACCAGAATTAGTCAGCTTTTCATAGTGGAACGGTTCCAGCAAATGTCTATGACTATATGAAAAGCTCCAATGCAACACAATTCCTGACAATATTATTATAGGCAGTCTTCACATTGATAGTGTTTATTTAAAAAAAATTAAAAATCAGCTATTGTGAACCTTATATTCATATTCATGCTCCCTCCCCCCTCCAACAGTGGTAGAAATCATAGTTATGATCTACTCAGAAAAGCTTATTAATTATATGATGTCTTAAAATGTACTGTTTATGATATATAGGAGGAAGAATAGGGAAAAAAAACCCTCCTCCCCTCCACACTGATAGATGAGTTTCCTAGTGTAGTAACATTATTGAAATAGGTAAAATTTGTTTTTGATTAATTTTCACATTCTCTTTTTATATCAATTTTCTCACTTCCAAAGATCCCTTTCCTTAGGTGGTAATACTTGGGATTCTGGATGCTGAATGCCTTTATTTCACCTCATCATAAATTATAGCAGCATACTCTGGCCTAACCTCACCATGCCAAATGTTTAATATTTCTGAAATCAGCTAGCTTTCCCTTCCTTTGTTCTTTAAGTCCACTACCAAGGAGAAAAAAGTCAGAGAATGAAGGAATGAACATTCTGAAGGAGAGAAGAGAAGACATAGAAAGTTCATGAGATAAAAAGACCATTCTGTTTAGAAAATCCTCTTAAGATGACCTAAGAATTCAGATTCTTTGTTTCCTTTAATTGTAAAATGACAGGTTCTGTAAAAATACCATATTCTCTTCTAGAGTTGTGTCCATTGCTTTTCTGGAATAGTAGCAGGGGACTGGAAAAGTGGGGAAAATAGAAAGCTGGTATTGCCTGTAATTTTAAGATGAAATAAGAAAGCACAAAAAAGTCTTTAGAAAACATTACGAATATATAATTTCTATATCTTAATAAAATCCACTACAGGCTCAACATTCAAAATTTAGTTTTTCATTCCCAAGGAATTTCACTAATAACAAAAACCTTTGAGCAATGAATAAGCCACCAAACAAACAAAAAAAAAAAACTAGCAATATATAGTTTTAACCAAAATAATGAAATTAAATTCCCAGACTCTGTTTCAGATAATGGCAATAGATATTCATAATGAGAGGAGGCACAGTGTGACTAGACACAAGAAACATCTTTTGAGAAATCTGAAACAGAATTTGCAATGTCTCAAAAATGGTTTTTAAGAAAATTAATGAAGTGAAGATTATTTCTATGTATAATCTACATGATTGGTAAGGAAAGAATCCAATTAAAATAAGAAAGCAAGAAGACAGGTAGTTTTGAAGGGTTTTAATCTAAGTTTAAGGAATATAGATGTATAGAATGCTAGACCTGGAAAGAGAAGATCTGAATTCAAATTTAGCCTCAGATACTTCTTAGCTGTATAAACCTGGGCAAGTCACTTAATCCAGTTTGTCTCAGTTTTCTTATTTGTAAAAAGAGCTAGAAAAGGAAATATTTTTCCCAAGTATCTTTGCCAAGAAAACTCCAAATGGAGGTTACAAAGAGTCACACATGATTCAAATGACTAAATAAGAACAGAAATCATGAAAAAAATCAATAAAATAAATTATTGATAGATTAATGACATTAATGACAGGAAAGATAATATTTTTTAAAAAAATTATTCAAGGTTATAAAAAATAAGAAAAAACAAAACAGAAAAAGAAAGAAAAACACAAAACAAAAATGAATTAAAAATTGTCATATGCCTGGTAGAATCAGGGAAAATTCAAAATATGTAACAATAAATTTCCATTTCAAGAAATCATATATAATAATAAAGAACATTGTATTGATGACAATCTTTGCTTTCTTATAGATAATTCTTATATTCCCTGTGCACTTTTTACATTATTCTTTCTTTTTTCTTTCATTTCCCCCTAACTCCTTTAAGTAAGTTACAGTTAAGCACAGATGTATGTATGTGTGTGTGTATACACACACACACGTGTTTAGACACACCAACAAGACACATATATATGTATACATGCATGTATATACATCCATATATGCACAAATACATATGTGCATATGCATTTACACATACATAGGCATGAGTCTAAAACAATATTAATATATCTGACATATAATGGAAATTTATCTCTTTGTTATATCTTTAAGTTTTATTTAAATCAGTGATTACTAGCCCTACTTTTTTTCTAATAAATTCTAGGAAATTTCTTAGTTCCTATCTTTGCTAACTCTTCTATTTTAATTCTACTCCTTGACTTGTCTTATTAGTACTTAACCTCTATCAACCAGGGATTCCTCCCTTATCTTCTCCCTTCATTCTATCCCACATTTTCCACACCATTCCTGTTAATCTACATACTTTACCCCATTTCCATTAATCTAAACATTTAGATTTAGATTCTTCTAAATAAATCTAAACATTTCTGTACCCCACCTTGTCCTATGCAACCATTTCCTTTCCTCCTTATCCCTTTCCCATTAACTAATAAAACTTCTACCACTTTATCATATTTCCTTCTCCCTTATTTCTTTGACGATTTAGGAAGGTGCTCTGTCTTCATGCCATATATATGTATATATGTATAGATGTACACACACATCTCATTTCCTATTTAACCATTAATAATGAGTAGGTTTTCAGAACTACTAGCCCTTCTCCCCATCTAATGCCTCTGTTAGGGTTCTTTCTCTGCACCCGATTTGTATATCATAATTAGTTTTTTTACCTTTTCCTACAGTTTTGTTTTTTAGAGTCAAATCATACTCAGTTCTGCCCCAGTCTTTCTTTAGAACTAGCCAATTACTGGTGTAAATCTTAGATGTGTGTCCCATTTCCACATATAAAACATAAAGAATTTGTTCTTGTTTGGTCCCTTGAAATTAATTTTTGATGTTGGCTCTTATATATTAACTTTTCTATTGCATTCAGGTTGAGTTGAGACAAAATCTTGAAAATCTGTAAGTTAATTGAATATCTATTTTTAAATTTTCATTAATATGCTTAATTTTGCTGGATATGATATTTTTGGCTACAGGCTTAGTTTTTTTCATTGTTAGTGTATAATATTCCAGCATCTATGGTCTTTTGTTTTAGGTGCTATAATATATAATTATAATATATGTATATATAATTAAAATTTATCATTCTAATTGTAGCTCCAGTAGATTTGAATTTTTTGGAAAAAATGTTTATTGTAAAATTTTCTCTTTGATCTGGGGTTTTCAAAATTTAGAAATAATGTTTCTATGTGTTTCCTACATATGATCTCTTCTTTGAGGTGGAGATCAGTGTATTTTTTCCTATTTCCTTCTTGTTCTATCAAGTAAGAACAATTTTCTTTGATTATTTCTTGTAGTGTGTCAAGATTCTTTTTTTATCCACAACTTTCAGATAGAACAATTATTTTTATGTTTTATATTCTTGAACTGTTCTTTAGACCTGTTATTTTTCTTATAAAATGTTTCACATTCTTTTCTAATTTTTCATTCTTTATATTTTGTTTTGTTATTCTTTGGTGTCATAGGTTCACTTTGCCCAATTCGAATTTTCAAAGGATCATTCTCTTCTTTAAGACTGTATCTCCTTGGGGGGCAGAGCCAAGATGGTGGAGAACACACACACATCATTTTAAACTCCTCTTCTACGCTCACTACTTAATTACTAAACTCAGCCTCAGAAATAGTGCGTGACTGGTGAAATCCACGAATACTGGCAGTACAACAGATTACCAGCCAAAGATAATCTGGAAGATCACCAGAAAAAGTTTGTCCTGATTGGCGGGAGCAGGCAAGAGGCAGGGAGGTAGAATGCAAAGGCTAGCACAGTGAGTGGACTAGGGTGGGAATGGTCTCCATGGGTGGATAATTTGCAGAGAGGAATCTACCATAGGTTGGCTTCTCTGTTTAATTGCAAACAGTAGATCAGCAGAGAGGTTAAAGCCAAAGATAGTGTGTACTCCAAAAAAAAACAAAAAAAAAAAAAACAAACAAACACCAGAATCTAACAGGATCTGGCTACACTCATCCAGCACTGGAAGTGACTCAGCACAGACCACAGCACAGCTGTGCAGCCTCATTCTGCAGCACAGGGCTTTTGCCTGGGGCACTCACACTTCCCCAAGGTAGGGGGACTCTGCCCCCAGCAGCCACAAATCTGCACAGCTGGGGGTTCTGCCTGGGGCAGTAACACTTTTGCTGCTCAGCTGCTAGTCCCAGGGCAGTAGCTGATCTGCACAGCAAGGGGACTCTGCCCCAGGAAATAGAACTTCCACAGCGGCTGTGCTTCCAAGAGCAGAGACATTTCCAGTGTGGGGCTCTTCCCAGGGCAGCCAATGATCTACACAGCGGGGCTCTTCCCAGGGCAGTAGTACTTCTGCAGCTCAGCCATGCTCCCCAAGGCAGAGACACGTCTCTTGTGGAGCTCTTCCCAGGGCACTTCTGCAGCTCAACCAGTCTTAGCAGCCCATTTGAAGGACAGCTACTGTCCATATATCTATCCCTGTTTTACAGAGGAAGCTGGTAACCTCCTTGCCCTGAAGGCAGACCCTAAGAGCTTTAAAAAAAATGAGTAAAAAAGTCAAATGTATGCTAATCATTAATAGCTTCTATACAGAAAGAGAGCAGGTTTTCAACCCCCAAGGATACTAATAGCAGTCTCCAGACAAACCCCAAAGGAGGATGTAACCTAGTCCCCATCACATAAGGCTCCTTTAGAAAAATTATAAAAGATTTTAAAAGAGACCTGGAAGAAAAATGGTGAAAGGAAAGAGAAGTTCTGCAAGATACCACAGAGAAGGCATATAATTCACTAAAAGAAAAATTTGATAAAGTGGAAAAAGAAAACAGCTTCCTGAAATGTGAATTGGAAAAGGTAAAGAACTCAGAGGGGGTGCAGGGAAACAGAATTTGTGAATTGGAAAAGGTAAAGAACTCCCAGGAAAGTAGGATTTGTGAATTGCAAAAAGAAAATAACTCAGTAAAAAATTAGTGAAATGGAAAAAAAAATAGAAAAAAAATTCCATTGAGTAACAACTCATGAAAAAAACAGAGCTAAACAAAAAATTGATCTTCAACTATAGGATTCAAGAGAAGCAGAAAAAGAACTGAGAATTGTATTTCTGTTATATACATACATAAAGAGTGCACATATAATTTGATTTTACTGATATGATATAAAAAGTGAAGGAGAAATGGAAAGGAGATAGTATCAGAAAAAGGGAAAAGGGGAGATAAAAAGAGGGCAAATACATCCCACCAAGAGGCAAAGGAAACCTATCATATCTGAGGGAATTTAGGGAGGAGGAGGAGCATTGTCAAATCTTACTCTCATCAGATTTGGCTCAAAGAGAAAATAAATGACATATTTGGTTTACAGAGAAACTTCTCTCACCTCATTAAAAAGTGGGAGAGGGAAAGGGAAAAGGAAAAGAATAATAAGGAAAAGGTATAAGAAAGGGGAAGGAATTCAAAGTGGGTGGGAGGGATTCTAAAGAGGGAGAGCTGCATGAGGCAAGTGGTGCCCATAAGTTTAATACTGGGGAGGGGTGTAACTGGAATCAGAAAAAGAAAAGCATAATCTGGAGATAATAAGATGGCAGAAAATACAGAATTAATAATTTTAACCATAAAGATAAATGGGATGAACTCTCCCATAAAGTGGAGGCAGATAGGAGACTGGATCAAAAGCCAGAACCCTATAATATGTTGTTTATGGGAAACACACTTAAGGTAAGGAGATACATATAGAGTAAAGGTAAAAGGCTGAAGCAGAATCTATTATGCTTCAGGTGAAGTAAAAAAAGCAGGGGTAACCATCCTTATCTGAGATCAAGCAAAAAATAAAAATTGATCTAATTAAAGGAGATAAGGAAAGAAACTATATCTTGCTAAAGTGTAGCATAGACAATGAAATCAATACTAAACATATATGCACCAAGTGGTATAGCATCTAACCTCATAAAGGAGAAGTTAAGGGAGTTGCAAGAAGAAATAGAGAGCAAAACTATAATAGTAGGAAACCTCAAACTTGTACTCCCAGAATTAGATAAATCAAACCACAAAATAAATAAGAAAGAAGTTAAAGAGGTAAATAGGATATTAGAAAAGTTAGGTATGATAGATCTTTGGAGAAAACTGAATGGAGACAGAAAGGAGTATACTTTCTTCTCAGCAGTTCATGGAATCTATACAAAAATCGACCATATATTAGGGCATAAAAGACCTCAAAATTAAATACAGAAAGGCAGAAATAGTAAATGCATTCTTTTCAGATCATGATGCAATAAAAACTACATTCAACAAAAAGCTAGGGGTAAATAGACCAAAAAGTAATTGGAAATTAAGTAATCTCATCCTAAAGAATGATTGGGTGAAACAGTAAATCATATACACAATTAATAACTTCACCCAAAAGAATGACAACAAGGAGACAATATACCAAACTTTATAGAATGCAGCCAAAGTGGCAATAAGGAGAAATTTTACATCTTTAGAGGTTTACTTGAATAAAATAGAGAAAGAGAAGATCAATGAATTGGGCTTGAAACTTAAAAAGCTAGAAAAAGACAAATTAACCCCCCAATCAAATACTAAACTTGAAATTCCAAAATTAAAAGGAAAAATTGATAAATTAATAGTAAAAAAAACTATTGAATTAATAAATAAAACTAAGATTTAGCTTTATGAAAGAACCAATAAAATAGATAAACCTTTGGGAAATCTGATTAGAAAAAGAAAAGAGGAAAATCAAATTGTTAGTCTTAAAAATGAAAAGGGGGAACTTTCCACCAATGAAGAGGAAATTAGAGCAATAATTAGGAGTTACTTTGCTCAACTTTATGCCAATACATTTGACAACCTAAGTGAAATGGATGACTACCTTCAAAAATATAAGCTTCCCAGATTATCAGAGGAGGAAGTAAATTGCTTAAATAGTTCCATTTCAAAAAAGAAAAAGAAAAAGCTATTGATCAACTCCCTAAGAAAAAATCCTTATGACTAGATGGTTTTAAATATGAATTCTACCAAACACTTAAAGAACAATTAACTCCAATGTTATGTAAAATATTTGAAAAAATAGGTAATGAAGGACTCTTACCAAATTCCTTTTATGACACAGATATGGTACTATTACGTAAACCACGTAAGTTGAAAACAGAAAAAGAAAATTATAGACCAATCTCCTTAATGAATATTGATGCTAAAATGTTAAATAAAATATTAGCAAAAAGATTACAGAAAATCATCCCTAGGATAATGCACCATGACCAAGTAGGATTTATACCAGCAATGCAGGGGTGGTTCAATATTAGGAAAACAATTAGCATAATCAACCATATCAATAACCAAATTAACAAAAACCATATGATCATCTCAATAGATGCAGAAAAACCATTTGATAAAATCCAACATCTATTCCTATTAAAAACACTTGAGAGTATAGGAATAAATGGACTTTCCCTTAAAATAATAAGTAGCATCTATTTAAAACCATCAGTAAGCATCATATGTAATGGGGATAAGCTGGAACCATTCCCAATAAAATCAGGAGTGAAATAACATTTGCCCACTATCACCATTAATATTCAATATATTGTTAGAAATGCTATCATTGGCAATAAGAGTTGAGAAAGAGATTAAAAGAATTAGAGTAAGTAATAAGGAAACCAAATTACCACTCTTTGCAGATGATATGATGGTATACTTAGAGAATCCCAGAGATTCTACTAAAAAGCTATTAGAAATAATCGACATCTTTAGCAAAGTTGCAGGATACAAAATAAACCCACATAAATCATCAGCATTCTTATATATCACTAACAAAATCCAACAATAAGAGTTACAAAGAGAAATTACATTTACAGTAACTGCTGATAGTACAAAATATTTGGGAATCTATCTGCCAAGGGAAAATAAGGAACTATATGAGCAAAATTACAAAATACTTTCCACACAAATAAAGTTATATTTAAATAATTGGAAAATATTAAGTGCTCTTGCACAGGCTAAGCAAATATAATAAAGATGGCAACACTCTCTAAACTAATCTATTTATTTAGTGCTATACCAATCAGACTCCCGAGAAACTATTTTAATGACCTAGAAAAAATAACAATAAAATTCATATGGAAGAACAAAATGTCAAGATTTCAAGGGAAGTAATGAAAAAAAAATCAAATGAAGGTAGCCTAGCTGTACCTGATCTAAAACTATATTATAAAACAGTGGTCACCAAAACCATTTAGTATTAACTAAGAAATAGAGTGGTTGATCAGTGCAATAGGTTAGGTTCAAAGAACAAAATAGTCAACAGCATTAATTGTCTAGTGTTTGAAAAACCCAGAGATCCTAGCTTTTGGGATACATTTTTTGACAAAAACTGGTGGGAAAATTGGAAATTAGTATGGCAGAAACTAGGCATTGACCCACACTTACCATCATATACCAAGATAAAATCAAAATGGGTTCATGACCTAGGCATAAAGAATGAGATTATAAGTAAATTGGAAGAGCATAGGATAGTTTACTTCTCAGACCTGTGGAGGAGGAAGGAATTTGTGACCAAAGAAGAACTAGATATCATTATTGATCACAAAATAGAAAATTTTGATTATATCAAATTGAAAAGCTTTTTTTTTTTTTTTACAAACAAAACTAATCCAGACAAGATTAGAAGGGAAACACTAAATTGGGAAAACATTTTTTACAGCATAGGTTCTGATAAAGGCCTCATTTCCAAAATATGTAGAAAACTTAATCTAATTTATAAGAAATCATGTCATTCTCCAACTGATAAATGGTCAAAGGATATGAACAGACAATTTTCAGATGAAGACATTGAAACTATTTCTAGCCATGTGAAAAGATGCTCTGAGTCATTATTAATCAGAGAGACGCAAATTAAGATAATTCTGAGATATCACTACATACCTCTCAGATTGGCTAGGATGACAGAAAAAGATAATGGTGAATGTTGGAGGGGATGTGGGAAAACTGGGACACTGATACATTGTTGGTGGAATTGTGAATACATCCAGCCATTCTGAAGAGCAATTTGGAACTATGCTCAAAAAGTTATCAAACTATGCATACCCTTTAATCCAGCAGTGTTACTACTGGGCTTATATCCCCAAGAGATCTTAAAGAAAGGGAAAGGACCTGTATTTGCTAAAAAAATATTTGTGGCAGCCCCCTTTTTAATGGCTATAAACTGGAAACTGGCTGGATTCCCATGGAGAATGGCTGAATAAATTGTTGTATATGAATGTTATGGAATATTATTGTTCTGTAAGAAATGACCAACAGGATGATTTCAGAAAGGCCTGAAGAGACTTCAGAAAGGCCCCAGCAACATAGCTGGACCTAGCATTCCTAATGAATTCCTAATGAACTGATGCTGGGTGAAAAGAGCAGGATCAGGAGATCATTATATACTTCATCAACAATCCAATATAATGATCAATTCTGATGGATGTGGCTCTCTTCAACAATAAGATGAACCAAATCAGTTCCATTTGTTCAATAATGAATAGAACAAGCCACACCCAGGGAAAGAACTCTGGGAAATGAGTGTGAACCACTACATAGCTTTTCTAATTCCTCTGTTTTTGACCACTTGCATTTTTTGTTTCCTTCACAGATTAATTGTACATTATTTCAAAGTCCTATTCTTCTTGTGTAGCAAAATAATTGTATGGATATGTATACATATATAGTGTTTAACATATACTTTAACATGTTTAACATGTATTGGTCTACCTGCCATCTGGGGGGTTGGTGGCATGAAGGAGGGGAAAATTGAAACAATAGGTTTTGCAATTGTCAATGCTGAAAAAATTGCCCATGCATATATCTTTTAAATAAAAAGCTATTTTTAAAAGTCTGTATTTCTTTTACTAGTTGTTTGAGCTTCTTTTCATAATTTTGTTTTTCTTAGATAAATCTCATTTTTCAAAACTTTTCCTCAATTCTCTTATTTGATTTTTAAATTACTTTTTTTTGAGTTCTTTTATAAATTCTATCTGGGCCAGTTGTGATTTAATGTTATTCTTTGGGGTACAGGAGTCTTAAAATAAACCCCAGTGTCTTCCTCTGAAGAGGAACCACAGTCTTCCCCATTCCCATAAGAAGTTTCTATGGTGGAGTTCTTTCTCCTACTCACTTTTAAAAAGTGAGAACTTAGAGGATACTAGATGGCACAGTAGATAGAGCATCAACTCTGAAGTCAGGAGGACCTGAGTTCAAATCTGACCTTAGCTGTGTGACCCTAAGCAAATCACTTAACCCCAATTGCCTTAGCAAAAAAAAAAAAAAAAAAAAAAAAGTGATAACTTATTAGTGTAATCACCTATAATGCTGGAAATGGGTGGGGGTGGTGGAGACTCTGGTTTCACTTCATTTCTCCTCTTTAGCCTAGAATTTCAAACCAAGAAGTCCACCATCGTGTAAGTGTCTGCAGTCACCTACCTGGCCCCATTCTTTGTGTACTCATCAGGTATTCAGATAAGGTGGTTCTTTATTGCTTATGGCTGAGTCTCAGCAACATAGCTGGATTTAGCATTCCTAATCAGCTGAAATTTCCTCAATCTTCTGGACTCAGACTGGAGACTCCCCACATGGTCTGGGAGATGAAATTCTTTTGATTCTGGCTGAGGCTACTTCTGAACTAGGCTAGCCCCAGGGCTCCCATTTTTTGTTTCAGTGGAGCTAGTCTAGAGGTGTTTTTCCTTCACACCAATAAAAACTGGGTTCTGGGGTCTTACATTGGTCTTCTTGGGTTTTCCTAGAAGGAACCATGTTTTGCCCCAAGTTTTATTTGTTTTTCACTGTTTTTCATTTCATTTCACCCTGAGGGACAATTTTGTTTTCTTTGTGGGGGAAATCAGAAGAGCTTAGAATTTTCTAATCTACTTCGCCATCTTCCCAGAATTATCCAATGGTATTTATTAAACATATGCTATTCCTAATAACATCACTAATATGTCATTATGAACTTCATATGTCTATTTTTCAACCAGAAAACAGACAAGTTACAGGGAGGTTATCAGAATAATGTGGTCAAAAAAATTTATTGATGCATTTCTCCTTATCTTATAATCGTTTTCACTTCCTTTTGCTGTAGATTATGACAAAAATAGGCCAAAGTTCAATCAACTGATAACAGTTGATTAAGTATTTAGTATTCTATTAGTCCATTACCTATAACCTTGATGGGAAAATATATTTTATATTATCTATTGTCAAGGACGATTATAGCTTTTTCAAATACTCAAGAGTTTGACTTTTTAAAAATAGGTATATTCATTTATACTTTGTCATCGTTATACATAAATTGAATATCAAAGTAGGCAATTACATGAGTTAATAAAGTTATTTTTGTTGTTTTCCCCTATCTTTATTAATGTCTTTGCAGTAGATAGTTTTACTAACATTTTTGACATTGCTGAGTCTTTTGAATAGTGGGGTTTTTTATTTAAGGTGAGGGAAGAACTGCTCCTATGACATCATTCTTTGTACCATTCTTTCTATTGTTTTTCCCTGATGAGGAATAAGGAGTATAGCATTCATTATGTAATCAACTGAAATTATTAAATTTAAGTGTTTACCTGTGCTAAAACCTTTATATACAAAAATCCCTTTTGATTTAAACAACATCCACATATAAGAATAAAGTACAGCAAGGTATGTAACAGAATAAATCAAATCAGGAGGTAAAAGGTGTAGTGGTGTATGCCATGAAAGCATTTGGATTGAATCAGAAACTAGTGGCTCCTTATAGCGGTTCTGTACCATAATGGTTGGTTGGTACTCTGGACTTTGAATCTAATGATCAGAGTTCAAATCTTAATGGAAATTTAGTGTGTGGTTGGTTTGTACTATACAGTGAAAAAAATTCTTATGAACAAAGTAAAGAAGTTCTCATATTTTATGCTTGTTGTATTTCCTGTGGTGATGATGTCTGACAAATTCTGAGTTTACTTACAATCTTTTGTTTCAAGGTTTGATGAAACTAGGTAGTTTAAAATAGGAAATAATGTCTTGTCAGGAACCAACACCCCCTCCTTTAACAATCTTTGTTCAGGTGGCCTTCTCCCCTCCCCAAAGGCAACTGCACTCTTAGTTAAATATTTCAACAAATTGATTAGATCCTGCGGACATGATAAACACACCTGTTTGAAGAAGAATGCTTCAGAGCACAATGATCCGAGGGGTCCCAGGAAGAACATTAACCACAGAGCACAATGATCCGAGGGGTCCTAGGAAGAACATTAACTACAAGGACCATGTGAACTTTGACACAGAGATAATGGTCTCATGTAGCAGTATAGCATAAAAACAACACCCATTGCATGAATAAAGTTGAGCGGTGACAAAATTTGCTTGGTCTCCCTCCTCTTTCTCGCCTGTTTCTCTTTCAGGCTGGGTCCCCCTCGATCCCCTGAATAACTGAGTCCCGCTGGACGGGACAAAGTCTTGTGTTTATTTGAACTCAAATGAGAGCCCATGCTAACTCTCATTCATATTGTTTTACTGTACTTCTATTAATTTAACAGTTTTTCTTCAAATAATACATAAGGGGTTTGAATAATTTGGAATCATATTGTAGAAATGAAATATGTGGCTAAAATAGATGGACATAGAAACATGAGATTGATATGCATATTTCCGGATCATTTGAGAAATATATTAAAAGGTGGAAAACTATTGAAATATTAGTTGCTAGTACACTGATAGGGTCAGTGTGTGATCTACCAAAGATACCTTTATAAAAATAACCCAGATGATTGCACACTCCCACAGTACCACCTAGTGGTTATCTATATATGCCTTTATCTGGTGCAATAGAAAACAGCAACATTTACTGCTCCCAAATTATTTGTTCTGTATTCAAGATCAGTTAGTCTAATGTACTAGCTGAAGGCTATTCAAACTCTGAACAAAAGTTAGTAACTATAAAGCTTTTAGGAGACCATGATAGTAGCAATCAAAAAGTATCCATAGTTAATGTTTTTCTGATGGGAAAGTAATATGAATATTGTTCAAACTTAATTGCTCAAATGATTCCCTGGTTGTACAAATGGTTTAATTTGTAAAAAAGTTTTATCTTGGGTTTTTCCTAGAGTCAACATGATGCTTTTGAATCTGGTATCAAGGACCATAACTTGTATTTCAGCACTGCCTTTTGCTCCTGATTTTGGTTTACTTACTTAACTATTCTTTGTTTCTGTTTCGTTTTCTCATTTGTAAAAGGATGGAATTGCATTGAATGGCCTCTAGTGTCTAGGGTCTATAAATGCTTTTGAGAACATGGGGGTGGATTGTCTACCAACACATTTTCTTTAAGGTCAATTAGCTGCTCTGCCTATAGAAACTTTAATTAGGTTTTAAAAATAGTAATTTCATGAACTAATGTCATTCTTTTACAATAAAAAAAATCAAAGCCATTCACTCATAACGATAGAAATTTGGGACTGTTTCATGCAATGGAAAAGTAAAGTGAAGCCACTACTACTAAGTTAATAATGCCACATTTAACTTAATACATGCTCTATTTTAGGATGAATATTTTATTTAGAATAAATACATATAGATATTCTTTATCTTTCTTTTAAAAATGAAAATATCACATGGGAATATCCCAAAATCAAAAGTCTCTTTGAATTATTGAGACCATTCTCATATCCTAGAATAGAACTGTATTTTTGTAAAACAGTTTCTAACTCAATCTATTATGGTTTAAGTATCTTAAAATTTTCCTAAACTGCCCAGTGATGTTAATCCTTCAGTTCTTTGCAAAGAATCTGTCATCAGTATGAACAATCAGCAAATTTAAATCTGGGAAGATGGTGGAGTAAGGGAGAATTCTATTTCCAGATTCTCCAGATTTCCTCCATAAATAGAAAATCACCATGAAATGAACAAAGAGCAGCAAAGAAAGTAATCCTTCTAAGACAACTTGAAAGGACCTCAGAAAAGGACCTCCAGGATTGAAGTTTACCCCTAGTGCAGTAAGGACATTTCCAGGACAACACCAACTCCACTGAAGAAACAAATTGCAAGCCCTGAGACAATTCTGTCAGGAATCAGACTAGGTCTCAACAAATTTCACCTCAACTTTTACCTCACCTGGAGCCTCAAGGTTTTACCTCACAAACTTGATTATATTTTTAAAAGGAATAATAAATTGTACATAATGGATGTGCAGTTTCATGTACAATATTCTTTTTAGGTTATATTATGACAATGCTTGTTTATTCCATAAATTAAAAATAAACAAAAAAACCCCATTCATTTACTACCATGAGTAATTTCACTTTTAGAAATCTATAAAAGATACATCATTTGTGAAATATTTTCATGAAAAGAAAAAGCACAGAACACTGCCAATGAAACTATTCCTTCTGGTAAAACATTTGTGGCTCTTATTATCACAAAATGAAAACTGTAATAAGATTGCTTTGAATATTACTGTGAAGTGGCATTATTGAGAACATTTTTACTACTCTTTATCTCTGTTTTTTAGAAAAATAAGAATATATTTCCTATCATTTGAAAAATTTACAAAACTTGGAAAATTCTGAATTATTTATGATATGCTAATATAATTGCACTTCTGCTAGGATGTTGAGTAAAGGATTTTAAAAGTTCAGTCAATAATCTTAAATCCCACCCCAAATATACTTTCCTATAGAGTTTTAGAGAGAAAGAAAAAAACAAAGAGAAATGAAGAAAGGAAGGAAAGAAAGAAGGGAAGAAGGAAAGAAGGAAGGGAGGAAGGAAAGAACAAAGGAAGGAAGGAAGGAAAGAAGAAAGGAAGGAAAGAACAAAGGAACAAAAGAAGGAAGGAAAGAATGAAGGAAGGGAAGAAGGGAGGGAGGGAAGGAGGGAAGAAGAAAGAAAAGAATGTTTAAAATGATATATTGAATGGAAGTACAATTTCTATGGAAGAACTGATTTGGGAGTGACTTTTGAGCTTTGAGATCCTTTAATATGTTTACATATGCTTACATATAATGTTTATCTTTCTTAAAAATGAAGATATCGTGTGGGAATATCACAAAATCAATGAAACTAAATATCAAAAGTCTCTTTGAATTATTGAGGCCATTCTCACATCCTAGAATAGAATTGTATCTTTGTAAAACAGTTTTTGACTCTATCTATTATGGTTTAAGTATCTTAAAATTTTCCTAATGTTTGCATATAATATGTTTACATATTATTTTACATATGTTTACATATAATATGATATCATGGAAAAACTGTTGCATTTGGTACATAAAAGAACTTACATATGAAATCAATAACTAACACTTGTTAATATATGACTCTGGTGAAGTTATTAGCCTCAATGAGCCTTATTTTTATCTTCTATTAAATGGACCCAATAATAGCAATCACATAGGGGAAATGAAGGTTGATAGAAATAGAGTAAAACACTGTAGAAACAGTAAAATGCTACATAGATCAATCTATGTGGATGAAATAATTTGAAGGATATCAAAGGAAATGGATTTGAAAGGATGATAAAAGTTGCTACACAGAGAACAAATAAAATAATCAAATATTGATATTTTGGGAAGATTTTGATATATATTAATCATTAATTAGGAAATCAATTTATTGAATTCAAGAGATGCAGCCATAGTGCTTTAGTTATTGAAAGGAAATGTTTAGTTTTATGAGTATTCAAATATTAATTTTATACATTTTGATTAAAATGTCGTTTACAAAAATATTGTAGGTAGTGGTAATTAGAAAAAGATAGTAACATTCTGTGTATATGAATCCTGCCCTCTTCAAAATGACAAAAGGTGATGATTTAATACTGAGATAAATTCTTAGACATATAAAGTGATAAGTTCAAGAAAAATAGAAAAGAAAGTCTAAATTGAAGATTCTTTTTCCTCTTGATATTTTAGAGATTCCGACTTCTGGTCAAGATGGCGGAGAAGAGGCACACAGCTGTGTAAGCTCCAAGTTTTCTCTCAGAATTCATTTCATGACAAGCCTCTGAATTAATGTTTGACTGAAAAAAAAATCCACAAATAGTTACCAAGAGAAGACATCCTTGAAATTCGCCAGGAAAGGTCTGTTTTTGCTCGAAGGTAGGAATGGTTTTAGATCGGGCACAGGTTGAGGGCAGGCAGTGGCAGTGAGAGCCCGGCAGGCAGCTCACAGCTGAGCAGACTGGACCAGACTTCACCTGGAGGTGGGGTGGAGTATGATCTCAGCTGTCTCTGTGGGGAGAGCTTTGCTACAGGATTGATACTTTACCCTGACAGCAAGTCAGTAGCCCAGCAGAGAAGCTAAAAACACCAGGGGTGAAGAATACAACCCTGAACAGCTGGAATCTCTTGGGACCTGGCCACCCCTCCCCCACAGTGTTTCAGCACGCTCTCAGAGTCTCAGAGCACAGCTGCAGCACAGTCATCACTGTCCTGTTAGGGCCTCGCTGCTGCCCCCTGCAGTCTGTAGAGGAAGCTTGGTAACACCACCCAGTCCCTCCCCAAAAAAAGCAGATTCCATTTGGATTTTTTTCCTTTTTTTCTTTGCTAGTTTGTCTTTGATTCTTCTCTGACAAAATGAGCAAAAAATTGAAAAGGAACTTAACCATTAACAGCTTCTATATGGATAGAGAGCAGACTCTAAACCCTGAGGAGACTAAAAACAGACTGTCTCCAGGTGAATCTCCAAAGGAGGAGATCATCTGTTCCTCAGCACAGATGAATCTCATAGAAGAAATTAAAAAGGCTCTTCCATTAAAATACATACTCATACAGTATTGTTGTTGAAGTATATAATGGTGTCCTGGTTCAGCTCATTTCATTTAGCATCAGTTCATGTAAGTCTCTCCAAGCCTCTCTTATTCATCCTGCTGGTCATTTCTTACAGAGCAATAATATTCCATAATATTCATATACCACAGTTTTCTCAGTCATTATCCAATTGGTGGGAATCCATTCAATTTCCAGTTTCTAGCCACTACAGACAGGGCTGCCACAAACATTTTTGGCACATACAGGTCCCTTTCCCTTCTTAATATCTCTTTGGGATATAAGCCCAGTAGTAAGACTGCTGGATCAAAGGATATGCACAGTTTGATAACTTTTTGAGCATAGTTCCAAATTGCTTTCCAGAATGGCTGGATCCATTCACAACTTCACCAACAATGCATCAGTACCACAGGTTTCCTGCATCCCCTCCAGCATTTGCCACTATCTTTTCTGTCATTTTAGCCAATCTGACAGGTATGTAGTGGTATCTCAGAGTTGTCTTAATTTGCATTTCTCTGATCAATAGTGATTTGGAACACCCTTTCATATGAGTAGAAATAGTTTTAATTTCATCAGCTAAAAATTGTTAATATCCTTTGACCATTAATTGGAGAAAGAATTCATTTCTTTTTTTTTTTTTTAATTATAACTTTTTATTGACAGAACCCATGCCTGGGTAATTTTTTACAACATTATCCCTTGCACTCACTTCTATTCCGACTTCTCCCCTCCTTCCCTCCACCCCCTCCCCTAGATGGCAGGCAGTCCTATACATGTTAAATATGTCACCGTATATCCTAGATACAATTTATGTGTGCAGAACCGAACAGTTCCCTTGTTGCACAGGGAGAATTGGATTCAGAAGGTAAAAATAACCCGGAAGGAAAAACAAAAATGCAAACAGTTTACATTCATTTCCAATGTTCTTTCTTTGGGTATAGCTGCTTCTGTCCAGCATTGATCAATTGAAACTGAATTAGATCTTCCTTTTGTCGAAGAGATCCACTTCCATCACAATATAATGATCTCCTGCTTCTGGTCATTTCACTTGGCATCAATTCATGTAAGTCTCTCCAAGTCTCTGTATTCATCCTGCTGGTCATTTCTTACAAAACAATAATATTCCATAACATTCATATACCACAATTTACCCAACCATTCTCCAATTGATGGGCATCCACTCAGTTTCCAGTTTCTGGTCACTACAAACAGGGCTGCCACAAACATTTTGGCACATACAGGTCCCTTCTTAATATCTCTTTGGGATATAAGCCTAGTAGTAACACTGCTGGATCAAAGGGTATGCACGGTTTGATAACTTTTGGGGCATAATTCCAGATTGCTCTCCAGAATGGTTGGATTTATTCACAACTCCACCAACAATGCATCAGTGTCATAGTTTTCCCGCATCCCCTCCAACATTCATTATTATTTTTTCCTGTCATCTTAGCCAATCTGACAGGTGTGTAGTGGTATCTCAGAGTTATCTTAATTTGTATTTCTCTGATTAATAGTGATTTGGAACACTCTTTCATATGAGTGGAAATAGCTTCACTTTCGTCATCTGAAAATTGTCTATTCATATCCTTTGACCATTTATCAATTGGAGAATGGCTTGATTTCTTATAAATTAGAGTCAATTCTCTATATATTTTGTAAATGAGACCTTTATCAGAACCTTTAACTGTGAATGTTTTCCTAGTTTGTTACTTTCCTTCTAATCTTGTTTGCATTACTTTTGTTTGTACAAATGCTTTTTTATTTGATATAATCACAATTTTCTATTTTGTGATCAATAATGATCTCTAGTTTATCTTTAGTCACAAATTTCTTCCTCCTTCACAAATCTGAGAGGTAAGTTATCCTATGTTCCTTTAATTTATTTATAATCTTGTTCTTTATGCCTAAATCATGGACCCATTTTGATCTTATCTTGGTATAAGGTCTTAAGTGTGGGTCCATGCCTAATTTCTGCCATACTAATCTCCAGTTTTCCCACCAGTTTTTGTCAAATAATGAATTCTTATCCCCTAAGTTAGGATCTTTGGGTTTGTCAAACACTAGATTGTTATAGTTGACTATTTTGTCTTGTGAACATAACCCATTCCACTGATCAACTAATTGATTTCTTAGCCAAAACCAAATGGTTCTGGTGGCTGCTGCTTTATAATACAGTTTTAGATCAGGTACAGCTAAGCCACCTTCATTCGATTTTTTTTCCATTAATTCCCTTGAGATTCTCAACCTTTTGTTCTTCCATGGGAATTTTGTTATCATTTTTTTCTAGATCATTAAAATTGTTTCTTGGGAGTCGCTAGTTTAGGGAGTATTGTCATCTTTATTATATTCACTCGTCTATCCAAGAACACAACATTTTTCCAATTATTTAAGTCTGATTTTATTTGTGTGGAAATTATTTTTGTAATTTTGCTTATATAATTCCTGACTTTCCTTTGGCAGATAGATTCCCAAATATTTTATGCAATCAACAGTTATTTTGAATGGAATTTCTCTTTGTATCTCTTGCTGTTGGATTTTGTTGGTGCTGTATAAAAATGCTGATGATTTATGTGGGTTTATTTTGTATCCTGCAAGTTTGCTAAAGTTGTGGATAATTTCTAAGAGCTTTTAAGTAGAATATCTGGAGTTCTCCAAGTATACCATCATACCATCTGCAAAGAGTGATAGTTTGGTTTCCTTGAATTTGAGGTTTTTATGTCCTAATATATGGTCAGTTTTTGTATACTTTCCATGAACTGCTGAGAAGAAAGTATACACCTTTCTGTCTCCATTCAATTTTCTCCAAAGGTCTATGATACTTATCTTTTCTAGTATTCTATTGACCTCTTTGACTTCTTTCTTATTTATTTTGTGGTTTGAATTGTCTAATTCTGAGAGTGCAAAGTTGAGTGCAAAATAGTCTCCCACTATTTTAGTTTTGCTGTCTATTTCTTCTTGCAGCTCTCTTAATTTCTCTTTTAAGAATTTAGATGCTACACCATTTGGTGCATATATGTTTAATATTGATATTGCTTCATTATCTATGCTACCATTTAGCAAGATATAGTGCACTTCCTTATCTCTTTCAATTAGATACAGTTTTGCTTTTGCTTTGTCTGAGATCAGGATAGCTATCCGTGCTTTTTTTTTACTTCACCTGAAGCTGCTCCAGTCTTTTACCTTTACTTTGTGTGTATCACCCTGCTTCAAGTGTGTTTCCTGTAAACAATATATTGTAAGATTCTGGCTTTTAATCCAGTCTGCTATCTGCTTCTGCTTTATGGGGGAGTTTACCCCATTGATATTTATGGTTAAAATTACTAATTCTGTATTTCTTGCCATCTTGTTAACTCCTACTTATGCTTTTCTCCTTTCCTTCCCCCTTACTCCCTTTCCCTGTATTAAACTTGTGAGCACTACTTGCCTTTCACAGCCCTCCCTTTTTAGGATCCCTCCCCCCAACTTAAAGTTCCTCTTCTTTTCTTACCTCCTTTCCTCACAATTTCCATATTCCCTTCCACTTAGCTTACTCCTTCCCTTTTCACTTTTCCCCTCCAACTTTTTAATGAGGTGGGAGAAGTTTCTCTGTAAATCAAGTATGTCTAATATTTTTCTCTTTAAACCAATTCTATTAAGAATTCTCTTATCAGAATTGGTAAGAGTCAGATACACACTGTGTTTATCCCCCTCTCTTCTTTCCCTCAGATATAATAAGTTTCCTTTGCTTCTTCGTGAGATGTAGTACTGCCTCTTTACCCCTTTTCTGGTATTTTTCCTTTCCACTTCTAGTTTCTTTTTTATATTATAACTGTAAAACCAGATCATACATATGTTCTTTATGTATATTCATATATATTTCATGAAATATAGTTCCCAAGATTTCTTTTTACTTTTTTATGTTTTTCTTGAGTCCTATATTTGGATATCAAACTTTTTGTTTAGTTCCATTTTTTTCATCAAAAATAGATGAAATTCACCTGTTTCATTGAATGTCCATCTTCTTCCCTGTGAAAAAAAATGCTCATTTTGCCTGGGTAAGTTATTTTTGGCTGCATACCAAGTTCTTTAGCCTTTTGAAATATCAGATTCTAGGCCCTCCAATCCTTTAATGTGGACATTGCTACATCCTGAGTAATCCTTAGTGTGGCTCCTGTATATTTGAATTGTTTTTTTTCCTAGCTGCTTGTAGTAGTTTTTTTTCTTGGTCTGATTTTTCTGGGCTTTATCCCCAATATTTTTTGGAGTTTTGATTTTGGGGTCTCTTTCAGTAGGTGATTGATGAATTCTTTCAATGTTTATTTTACCTTCTCTTTCTATTACATCTGGGCAGTTCTCTTTGATGATTTCCTGGAAAATAGTGACTAGGCTCTTTTTTTCAACATAGTTTCCAGGAAGCCCAATAATCCTTAAGTTACCTCTCTTAGATCTATTTTCCAGATTTCTTGTTTTCCCAAGTAGGTATTTAACATTTTTCTCATTGTTTCATTTTATTTTATTTTATTTTTGGTTTTGCTTGGCCGATTCTTGGTGTCTCCTCAATTCATTCATTTGCATTTGTTCAATTCTGATTTTTAATGAATTATTTTCTTCATCTACTTTTTTATTTCTTTTTGTAATTCTTCAATTGAGTTTTTAAGTGAGTTGTTTTGTTCTATGGAATTTTTCCCCATTTCTCCAATTTTATTTCCAATAATAAATAAATAGCTTTATTTATATATATCTACTATACATATATATATATACATATATATATATATATATATATATCTACTATATAAAATAAATAATAAATAATAAAATAGCTTCAGAGAGCTATTTTCTTTTTCCAGTTCTCTAATTCCGTTTTTCAGGGATTTGATTTCTTTATCCACTCTCTCTTTAAATTACTTATCCTGGCCCTCTTGCCAAGTTTCCCTTCCCTTTCCCCATTTTTCTTCTAGCTCTCTTGTAAGAACCTTTTTAAATTTCTTCTATGAGAGCCTTGTGTGGTGGAGATCAGATCATTTCCCCCTTTGAGGATTCATCTGGGGATGCTCTGTTTTTAGTCTCCTCAGGGATTGAAATCTGCTGTCTATCCATATAAAAGCTATCTATAATTAGAGCATGCTTTATTTTTTTGCTCATTTTGACCAAAAAAAGAATCAAAGAAAACAAACAAAAAAACTGTAAATAAAGTCTGCTTTTTTGGGCAGTGTGGTGTTACCAAGCTTCCTCTACAGACTACAGGAGGTAGCAATGAAGCAGTAGTGGAACAGCAATGCCTGTGCTGCCTGCACAGCAGCCACTCTCTGAGACTCTGAGAGCATGCTGAGTCACTCTGGGTGTTGGGTGGGTGTGGTCAGGTCCTGAGAGACTTAAGTGTTTCAGGATTGATGTCTTTACCCTCTGTTTTTATAGCTTCTCTGCTGATCTACTGGCTTGCTGCCAGGTCAAAGAAGTTCATATTGGGTAAAGTTCTCCTCGCAAATTTTCCGAAGGCTGTGATTACACCCCACCCCTCTCCAATCTGTTCAGTGTGAGCTGCCTTCCTTGCTCTCACTGCCTGCCTGCAGTCTGCGCCTGATTTAACCATCCCTGCCTGCGAGCAAAACCAGACCTTTTCTGTTGACTTTCAAGGATATCTTCTATTGGTAATATATTTGTGGGTTTTTTCAGTCAAGCACTAATTCTGAAGTCATATCATAAAAAAAATATTCTAAGGGTAAGAAGGAACCTACATAGATGCATTTGCCCTCTCCACCATCTTGGCTGGAAGTCCACCATTTTCTCTATATCCTGATATAATAGCATGATTTTGAATTCTTAAACAACTGTTTATAATAGATTTATATAGTCAAATAATTATAAGCATAATCATTTATGTTTATAGTTAACAGAAGTATCTATTGTTTATAGTTTTTCTAATATTAAAGAAATGTCCTCCTCAAAGGGTGTACATTTTTGTGATGCCTTAATTTTGCCTCTTTACTAAATTTTATTTCAAATTTTGGACCAATATTCACTAGAACTTTTGGCTTACTACTTCTTTCTCTGACTTTCACTTCTTTAATCAGTCAATAAATATGTATTAAGGACCTATTAGGTACTAGGAACTCAGCTAAGCATTGGATTATCAATACTCTGTTGTTTTATAGGAGAAATTGAGCAGCATATGTTCTTTTGTTCTTTTTGCTGTTTTTGATCTGTTCATTCTCTTTCATGTTGAAAATATTTGGAGACATAATTTCTTCATAAATAATGCCAACATTTTTGTATATTGTTTCATTGATGTCAGTATCTTTAATGGAATTATCTATTTTTCTAATTATTCTTTAATGAGTCAGTGATTAAGGATTAAGATGCTATGCAATGGATATATCATGAATATTGAAATACATGGTTTTTATTTTTATCAAGATATAGTTTCTTTGTTTATATTTTAAACAAACCTATTTTACAATTGTCTGTAGTCATGATTGCTTTCCTGTTTTTTAAAATAAATTAAACTGAGAATATGAATTATTTTGCTTTAGCCTTTCATTTTAACTTTGCATAAGTTTTTGATGCTTTGTGCTTCTAATAAGCAAGAAAAATATTATTTTACTCTGAGTTCTGTTCTCTTCAACTATCCTCTTCTGTTTAATGGGTTAATCCATCTCATTTACATTCAGTTATGTTCGTTAATTAGCTATTTTCTTCCATTCTTTTCCTATACTTTTCCCTCCCTTTACTTCGCGCCTCCTTCTTTACATAGAAAAAAAAAAAGATTCTTTGAACAGGAGTTTGCTCTTCACCAATGCTTTATGCTTTATATAATCAACTTCGTTCCCTTTGCTTTTTTCTTTCCTGCATTTAGCTGCCCATCACATGTTCTTGACATTTCTTTCTTTCCCTGTAAACTTGTCATCACAATCCCTCTCTGGACTTAAGTTGTTTCACTTATTACATTCATTCTCATTTCCAGTTTTAAAGACCTCTGTTCCTTGGATAAGATTTTGTAGCTTATGTACTACCCTATTAATGCTCTTTCCAAGTCCTTCCCCCAAGGCTTTCAGCTCTTCTCTTCTAATTTTTAACTTGAGCACTCTTATTTTACTTATATTTTTAGCACTTGCTTCATCAATTCATTCATTTCAAGAATTCTCATTGCTCTTGTGAACAAGATGTGTTTTTTTAATGTTTTTCTTGTAGATATTTTGAAATTATTTTCTTTTTCCCTCCCTCCCTTCCTATCTCTCCTTCTATTCCTCCCTCCCTTCCTTCCTTTCTTCCTCCTTTTATCCTCCCTCCTTCATTTCTTTCCTTCTTTCTTTTCCTCCTTTCCTTCCCTCCCCTCCCTCCATCATTTCCTTCCTTCCTTGCTTCCCTACCTCCTTCCATTTCATCCTTCCTTCCTTCCTCCCATCCTTCCTTCTTCCCTCCCTCTCCTTCTCTCTCTCCCTCCCCCTGTCCCCCCCTCTTCCTCACTCTGCTCTTCCTTTCTTCCTTCCTTCTTTTTTTCCTCTCTCCCTCCCTCCCTCTTTCCCTTCCTTCCTTTCTTACATATAATATTGGAGTAGAAAAATGGCATATTTTGACTTTTCCTTTAAACTCAATCTGATTCTCTTCTTGGTTTTTTGTTGGGGTTGGAGGAAGATAGTTAAGTGTGCTTCCTTATGCTGTACCCTCTTCTCTAAGTCAACTTATAAAAAAATGATAATAGTTTAGTATCTGTAACAGTAAGGGATGATAACTGCAATTGATAGGATATATACATTAATAAAAAGCATGACCTAAACAATCAGATCAGAAAGGAAAGTAAATGATTAAGAAAACAAAATGCAAGCCAACAATAACAAGAAGAGTGAGAATGTTATGTTGTGATCCACATTCAGCTCCCACAGCCCTCTCTGTGGTTGTAGATAGCTCTCTTCATCACAAGATCATTGGAATTGACATCAGCCATTTCACTGCTGGAAAGAGTCATATTCATCAGAATTGATCATCATGTAATATTGATGTTGCCATGTATAATGATCTCCTGGTACTGCTCATTTCACTTAGTATCAATTCATGTAAGTCTATCCAGGGCTCTCTACAATCATTTTCCTGATCAGTTCTTATAGAGCAATAATATTCCATAACATTCATATACCATAACTTATTCAGCCATTTTCCAACTCTCTTGTGCAGCAAGAGAATTACATAAATATGTTTACAACTATTGAATTTAACATATATTTTAACATGTATAAAATTTATTGGATTGCTTGCCATTTAGAGGAAGGTATGGGGGGAAGGATGTGAAAATCTGAAACACAAGGCTATGCAAGAGCCAATGTTGAAAATTTAGCTATGCATATGTTTTGAAAACAAAAGGCTTAATTTTTTAAAGCATGACCTGAAGTATTGGAGTAGTAATCACAAGAAAACTGATGAGACTGATCAAAGGACTCCACAAGGCAGACAAAATGCAATATAGTAGAATGCTGAGAGGTGGATATATAAATAGTGTCTCATCAACAATCTAATCACCTTTGCAATTTGCATTTTTCAGAATATGTTCTCTTATCTATTAATCCCTGACAACAGCAGTGGGAACTATTTGGGCCTTTTTAATAAGACAAAGGTTGGATTCATCAAAAAAAAAAATTTGTTATATTCCATAGTCAACAAATGTGGTATCTTTTGAATTCTATCAAATTCATTTTACATTTGGAATGTTTGTCTAAGATGTGAAAGAAAGACAGAGAAGAAAGAAGGAAAGGAGGAAAGAAAGAAGGGAAAGAGGAAGGAAGAAGGGAAGTAAAAAAGAGAGAATATGATTGGAAGATAATGATCAATAAGCTTTATAGTTTTTCTATTCAAACATAAAGCATATGTTAGACAACAAATATTCACCACTCATTTTTTAAACTGAATTCTCTTAAATGAGTATGGATTGCATTTACAAGAATCTGTTGTATTCAAAGTAAGAACCAAAACACTGTAAATAAAAATGAGATGACTATAGTAATTAGACTTTTTGAGTACTTAGAAAAATATTTTAAAAATATTTTTATTTTATTTTAATATTTATTTCCCCCAGTTCATGTAAAACATTTGTTTTTAAAACTTTTTAGTTCCAGATTCTCTCCTCTTCTCCTTCTCCATGTCTATCCATTGAGAAGGCACCTAGGAAGTTGTGCAATAGAAAACATAAATTCTTCCCCCCAGAAAAAAATCATGAAGAAAGAGACATAAAAAGAAAGTAGGCTTCAATATGTATTCAGATACAATCAATTTTTTCTCTGAGTATGGATAGTATTTTTCAACATAAGGTCAGTCCTCATATTTTGTCCTAATACTATCTCTCTTCATATATGTAGTACTAATATTATGTTATTGTCAAAAGAATACAAATCTTAGAGATAGGGCCTACACCAAAACATATTAAATATGACCCTCTTAGCCTCATGTTCTTCTGCAAAATGGGGATAATAACATTAATATTACCTACTGCTTGAAGTTCTTTGGAGGTAAGAACTTTATAGGCTTTAAAGAATCATATTAATATGATTTGGTATTCTTCTTAAGTATTTGTTGTTGAGATAACTAAGGCACTGAGAGATTAGTCAATAGGGTACTTATGGTTATTCAGTGAGATCTTTGGGATGTAGATTCCTCATGGCAGGGCACACTATACTTTGTGTTCTAGTAAACTCTTTTAAGGGGGAAGTCTATACGTCAAACTACCATATATCAAAATTAAATTTATAAGATATCAATTTTATATAATGCAATTAATATATATATATATAATATAATATAGATAAATGCACCTTTTAAAGTGTAATGTTGTAAAATGTTTAAGTAACCCAGATAAATGATATATTCTAGCATTTGTCAAATGTCAGTCACCAAATAATTGCTGTCTTCATTCACTTTGAATGCATCATGTCCCAATTTTTATCCATTGTACGTATTGTTATAAAAAACAGTAAAAAAGAAATCTCACTACTTAATATCTAATTATCCTTCTTTTAAAAGGAATATTGTATTGAAAGAGTTCTGGGCCAAAAATTCCCCAAGGCTATTAGAAATGCTTTTATATTTGCACCTAACTTATTCTCTGGAGTGGTCCATTTATGAACTGAACTTCTATGTTTTCTTTAGATCTCTGGATTTGCCAAAACTTTAAGCTAATTCATACTTTTAAAATTCATTCTTCTTTCTTAAGTATTGAAATTTATATCTAATTGACAAACTTCCAAGTATATATTTATAATCTCATTCATTCTCTTTATTATTGAACTGTTAGTTTGAGAATAAAGGTAAGGTTTTTTTTTTCCTGGCAATTCAAGAATTAGCAAGAAGATCCCCAAACAACAAAGAAACTAATAATTTGTATTTATATTTTAGGTTCCTATAATATGTAAATAAATATTTTAACAAATAGCAAACAAAATTATTTAGCGAAATCCATTTAAATCATGCTAAACGGTGAATTGTTTCTTGTTTCTCTGTTTCTTGTGTCTCTTGTTTCTTCTCTTGTTTCTCTAAGGGTGTGAATGATATCCTCAACATACTGAAAACATTCTAGCTTGTACTTGACACTATAAAACTAACCCAACATCACACAGAACCTTTTCATATGAAAAATTACTACCTCAATGAATAAAAACAAAAGAGGAAACAAACTGTTTCCATTACATTGAAACATTTTGCAGTAAATTGATTACCTTTATGAAAATCTAAATAAATGGAAGGTTTCCAAAAGTACTGGTCATTCTATAGACATTGAATTTGTCTTTAAGTAGCTCAGGTCTAAATTATGACTCCCCACAGTAACTAAAAATACAAGAAACAAATATAACTATTTTTCTTTCCCTTAAGACTATGCCACCTAGCCAACTGTGTCATTTTACAGATGAGAAAAATTAGACCTAAAGAAATTAGGTATTTTGCTAAAAGCAACTGTCAAAGGAAGTGGGAAAAAATAAGATTTGAAATTCAATTCTATGATTCCAAACATTCTATCCATTGTAACTTCTTGTTCATTTAATTTAATTTAATTCAACAAACATTTATCAAAAAAAAAAAAAAGAACATGCATGACTTGGTGAGTGCAGAAGTAGTGGGGTATGGATGCTACTGGCTTCAGGCACTTGCAAAAGAGTATTTGATTTGGGGTTGAAGGTCAGAGAGGAGAGATGAAGTGAATCAAGAGGCACCCATCCCCACTCTAGAATTATAGGTGATCACACTAAGAAGTTCTCATGAAAAAAAATGATGTGGCAAAAGAGAAAGACTCTAACCATGGAAACTTACCAAGGGAATGAGGAAGACCAGAATTCATCTTCAGAGAGGAAATTGAAGTAAAAAAAAGCCTCTCTTACTTGAAATATTAATATTAAATGGCTACCTGTCCAGAAAGAATTTATAGAAAAACTCAAAAGAAACTTTTAAAATCACATGTGAGAGAGATTGAGGGAAAAAAATTCCAAACCCCACCCAAAGGTTATGAAAAGAAAGTCAGCCAACTGAAAAGGAGGTCCAGAATCTTAAAGAAGAAAATTATTGAAAATTGAAATTGAATTATAGAAAATTTAAAATTAGAATTGGGCAAGGGGAGGTGATTGAAGTTAGAAGAGACCAAGAAATAATAAAATAAAATATAAAGAATAAAAAAATAGAAGAGAATGTGAAACACAAAAGGGAACAGATCAAGGAGATAAAATAGAAGACCAATTGGACTATCTGAAATCTGTGACCAGAAAAAGAATCTTAACACAAAACTACAATAAATAATTAAAAAATTGTCTTGAAGTGATAGAAAATTAGGGAAAATTATAGCTAAAAATATCTACTCATCATCAATTCAGAGAGAGGTTACAAGAAAAACACAATGGAACTTTACTGCTAAATTTTGAAATCCCCAGATCACAGAGAATATTTTATAAGGAATAAACAAATTTTTTTAAATAGCTTTTTTATTTACAAGTTAAATGCATGGGTAATTTTACAGCATTGACAATTGCCAAACCTTTTGTTCCAATTTTTCCCCTTCTTCTCCCCACTGACAGAGAATATTTTATAAGGAATAAACAAATTTTTTTAAATAGCTTTTTATTTACAAGTTAAATGCATGGGTAATTTTACAGCATTGACAATTGCCAAACCTTTTGTTCCAATTTTTCCCCTTCTTCTCCCCACCCCCTTCCCTAGATGGCAGGATGACCAATACATGTTAAATATATTAGAGTATAAATTAAATACAAAATAAGTATACATGTCCAAACCATTATTTTGCTACACAAAAAGAATCGGACTCCAAAATATTGTACAGTTAGCCTGTGAAGGAAATAAAAAATGCAGGTGGGCAAAAATATAGGGATTGGGAATTTGATGTAATGGTTCTTAATTATCTCCCAGAATTTGTTCGCTGGGTGTAGCTGGTTCAGTTCATTACTGCTGCATTAGAACTGATATGGTTCATCTTATTGCTGAAGATGGCCAGGTCCATCAGAATTGATCATCATATAGTATTGTTGTTGAAGTATATAAGGATCTCCTGGTCCTGTTTATTTCACTCAGCATCAGTTTGTATAAGTCTCTCCAAGCCTTTCTGAAATCATCCTGTTGGTCATTTCTTACCAAACAATAATATTCCATATTATTCATATACCACAATTTATTCAGCCATTCTCCAGTTGGTGGGCATCTACTCAGTTTCCAGTTTCTGGTCACTACAAAGAGGGCTGCCACAAACATTCTTGCACATACAGGTCCCTTTCCCTTTTTTAAGATCTCTTTGGGATATAAGCCCAGTAGTAACACTGCTGGGTCAAAGGGTATGCACAGTTTGATAATTTTTTGAGTATAGTTCCAAATTGCTCTCCAGAATGGCTGGATGCATTCACAATTCCACCAACAATGTATTAGTGTCCCTGTTTCCCCACATCCCCTCCAACATTCTGCAATATCTTTCCCTGTCATTCTAGTCAGTCTGACAGGTGTGTAGTGGTATCTCAGAGTTGTCTTAATTTGCATTTCTCTGATCAATAATGACTTGGAGCATCTTTTCATATGGCTAGATATAGTTTCAATTTCTTCATCTGAGAATTGTCTGTTCATATCCTCTGACCATTTATCAATTGGAGAATGGCTTGATTTTTTATAAATGAGAGTTAGTTCTCTATATATTTTGGAAATGAGGCCTTTATCATAATCTTCAACTGCAAAAATGTTTTCCCAATTTATTGCTTCCCTTCTAATCTTGTCTGCATTAGTTTTGTTTGTACAAAAACTTTTCAATTTGATATAATCAAAAATTTCTATTTTGGGATCAGTAATGATCTCTAGGAACAAACAAATTTTTAAAAATCCAATTCAAATCTGCTAGAGCTACAATTAAAATTAAATAGGATTTATCAGCAATTAAAACAAAAGACTACAGGTCCTGGGGTGTTATATACTGGCAATCAAAAAGAACTAGACCTGTGACCAAAAATATCATATCCAGCAAACCTAACCATAATCTTGAAGAACAACAGAAAATGGATATTCTATGGACTTGAGCATTTTCAGGATTTTTCTTTCAACCAGATCTAAACTCAATAGGAAATTTAACATGTACAAGCCAACAATAGAGATTAATTTCAAAGGACTCAACAAGGACAAACTGTTTTATATAAGGAAATGTAAACCATATGTTTAAGATTGACATCAGTAATTGGGGGATTCAAAAGAAAGACTGAGACAGCACCGAGCATGATTTGACTAAAAAGCAAAGTTGTCTAGGAAAAAATGTAAAGTTAGTAATGATGGTATATAAATTAGGTATAGAAGATGGAACTGAAACAGACTCATTAGATGGGGGAAGAGGGTTGGTCATTCTAAAAACCTAGTCACATTAGGAATGAATAAATAGGGAACAATATCTATCTGTGTATTGATATATTTCTCTAAATACTTAACTAGTCTACATACCATGAAGGGTATAGCACTCTCCAAAATCTAAAGTAGGGGGAAGGGAATAGGATAAAGTGGGGTGTAGAAGGGTGTTTAGCATTATGGGAGTGTACTGATTAGAGAGAGGTATTTTTTTTGTTTGAAACATAAAACAAATTTAATAGATTATAAATACATTTGTATTGATATCTTTTTTTGTTTTCATATCACATATTCCCCCCTTCCTTCTCCAAGCTATTCCCTTATAATAAAGAATGTATATGGAAAAGGAAATAAAAGAAAAGAAATGAGGAAAATTCCAACCAAACCAACTTATTGAAAGAAAAAACAATCTCACATAGGCAACATTTCACACAAATGGAGGTTTTTGTACTTTTTCAAAAGAATGTATGTGGAAGAAGCTATTTACATATAGATCTTCTTTGGGATCATTCTTTATAATTTTGCAATATTTATTTTTTAAGAATACATTTTTATTGAAATCTAATGTTTTTACCTCTCCAGAAATTCCATCTGTATTCATCTGCTTTTTCCCTTTTAGACAGCTATCTCTTATACAAACTAACTTTTCCCTATTACATATATGTTTGCTAATGATTTTAGACAGATGATGCTTGCCATTTTTTTTGATTAGTATAACTTTTAATACAAAAATGTCTAAAAATATGTATGATGTACATCTAGATCTCCCATCTACATTCTTTTTTTTTATTTATAGCTTTTTATATAAAGTATACTTATGGGTAATTTTTCAACACTGACCCTTGCAAAAACTTCCATTCCAATTTTTCCCCTCCTTCCCTCCATCCCTTCCCCTAGAAGGCAAGTAGTCCCATACATGCTAAATATGTTAAAATGTATGTTAAATACAGTATATGTATACACATTTTTACAGTTATCTTGTTGTACAAGAAAGATCAGATTTAAAAAGGAGGTAAAAATGACCTGAGAAGAAAAAACAAAAATGCAAGCAATAATAGAAAGAGTGGAAATGTTATGTTGTATTCCAGAGTCATTTCCCACTGTTCTTTCTCTGGGTATAGCTGTTTCTGTTCATAACAGAGCAATTGGAACTGATTTGGATCCTCTCATTGTTGAAGAGAGCCATGTCCATCAGAATTGATCATCATATAGTATTGTTGTTGAAGTATATAATGATCTTCTGGTTCTGCTCATTTAACTTACCATCAGTTCATGTAAGTCTCTCTAAGCCTCTCTGTATTCATTCTGATGGTCATTTCTTACAGAACAATAATATTCCATAACATTTATATACCACAATTTTCTCAGTCATTCTCCAATTGATGGGAATGCATTCAATTTCCAGTTTCTATCCACTGTGAAAAGGGCTGCCACAAATATTTTTGTACATACAAGTCCCTTTCCCTTCTTTAAGGTCTCTCTGAGATATAAGCCCAATAGTAACACTTCTGGATCAAAAGGTATGCACAGTTTGATAACTTTTTGAGTATAGCTCCAAACTGCTCTCCAGAATGGTTGGATTCATTCACAACTCCACCAACAATGCATCAGTGTCCCAGTTTTCCCACATCCCCTTCAGCACTCTTCATTGTCTTTTCCTATCATCTTAGCCAATCTGACAGGTGTGTAGTGGTATCTCAGAGTTGTCTTAATTTGCATCTCTCTGATGAATAATGATTTGGAATACCTTTTCATATGACTAGAAATAGTTTCAATTTCATCATCTGAAAATTGTCTGTTCATATCCTTTGACCATTTATCTAATGGAGAATGGCTTAATTTTTGGAGAAATTTTGGAGATGAGGCTTTTATCAGACCCTTTAGCTGTAAAAATGTTTTCCCAGTTTATTGCTTCCCTTCTAATCCTGTCCACATTAGTTTTATTTGTGCAAAAGGTTTTTAACTTAATATAATAATTTTTTTCTACTTTGTGATCAATAATGATCTCTAGTTCTTCTTTGGTCATAAATTCCTGCCTCCTCCACAGGTCTGAGAGGTAAAAGATCCCATGTTCTTCTAATTTACTTATAATTTCATTCTTTATGCCTAGATCATGAACCCATTTTGATCTTAACTTGGTGTATGGTGTTAAATATGGGTCAATGCCTAGGTTCTGCCATACTAATTTCCAATTTTGCCAGCAATTTTTGTCAAATAATTAATTCTTATCCCCAAAGCTGGGGACTTTGGGTTTATCAAATACTAGATTTCTATAGTTATTGACTATTTTGTCCTGTGAACCTAACCTATTCCACTGATCAATTATTATATGTTTTATTATAGCTTTTTATTTACAAGATATATGCATGAGTAATTTTTCAGTATTGACAATTTCAAAACCTTTTGTTCCAATTTTCCCCTTCCTTCCTGCCACCCCCTTTCCCAGATGGTAGATTGACCAATACATATTAAATATGTTAAGTATAAGTTAAATGCAATATATGTATACATGTCCATACAGTTATTTTGCTGTACAAAAAGAATCAGATTTTGAAACAGTGTGCAATTAACCTGTAAAGGAAATAAAAAATTCAGGCAGACAAAAATAGAGGGATTGGGAATTCTATGTAGTGGTTCATATTCATCTCCCAGAGTTCTTTCACTGGGTGTAGCTGGTTCAATTCATTACTGCTCTATTGGAACTGATTTGGTTCATCTCATTGTTGAAGATGGCCGGGTCCATCAGAATTGATCATCATATAGAACTGTTGTTAAAGTATATAATGATCTCCTGGTCCTGCTCATTTCACTCAGCATCAGTTCATATAAGTCTCTCCAGGCCTTAATTAGACAATTATGACTCACATTCTGACAAAATCTGCTTAGGCAACTGAAAAGAAGTTTTCAGAAACTAGATTTCTATTAAGAATATACCAAGATTGCATCCCCAAAGATGCATGATATATACATAAAAGATTATATCATAGGGGTAGTTAGGTGGTGCAGTAGATAGAGCACCAGCCTTGAAGTCAGGAGAACCTGGGTTCAAATTTGATCACAGACACTTAACACTTCCTAGCTGTGTGACTCTAGGCAAGTCATTTAACCCCAAATGCCTCAGCCAATACACACACACACACACACACACACACACACACAACTGCCATATTAATTTCCAATTTTCCCAGCAGTTTTTGTCAAACAGTGAGTTCTTATCCTAAAAGCTGGGGTCTTTGGAATTGTCAAACATTAGATTATTAAAGTTATTGACTATTTTGTCCTTTGAACTTAACCTATTCCACTGATCATCTAGGCTATGTCTTAGCCAATACCAAATGGTTTTGGTGACCACTGCTTTATAATATAGTTTTAGATCAGGTAAAGCTAGGCAGTTAATTTAAATGGAATTTCTCTTTGTAACACTAACTGTTGGATTTTATTAGTGATATATAAGAATGCTGATGACTTATGTGGGTTTATTTTGTATCCTGCAACTTTGCCAAAGGTGTGGATTATTTCTAATAGTATTTTACTAGAATCTCTGGGGTTCTCTAAGTATACCATCATATCATCAGCAAAGAGTGATAATTTGATTTCCTCATTACCTATGATAATTCCTTTAATCTCTTTCTCAACTCATTGCCAAAGCTAGCATTTTGAATACAATATTGAATAGTAATGGTGATAGTTGGCAACCTTGTTTCACTCCTAATTTTATTGGGAATGGTTCCAGTTTATCCCCATTACATATGATGTTTACTGACAGTTTAAATAGATGATACTGATGATTTTAAGGAAAAGTCCATTTATTCCTATACTCTCACATGTTTTTAATAGAAATTGATGTTTGATTTTATCAAATTTTTTTTTTGCATCTATTGAAATGATCATATAGTTTTTGTTAATTTGGTTATTAATATGGTAAATTATACTAATAGTTTTCTTGATATTGACCTAGCCCAGCATTCCTGGTATAAATCCTACTTGATCATGATGTATTATCCTGGAGATGATTTTCTGTAGTCTTTTTGCTAATATCTTATTTAAGATTTTAGCATCAATACTCATTAGGGAGATTAGTCTGTAATTTTCTTTCTCTGTTTTCAACCTACCTGGTTTAGGTATCAATACCATGTCTTTTTCTAGCTTTTTTAGTTGCAAGCCCAATTCATCGATGTTCTCTTCCTCTATTTTATTCAAGTAAGCATCTAAGAATATACGATTTCCCTTTATTACCACTTTGACTGCATCCCACAAATTTTGGTATGATGTCTCATCATTGTCATTATCTTGATTGAAATTATTAATTGTGTCTATAATTTGCTGTTTCACCCTATCATTCTTTAAGATGAGATTATTTAGTTTCCAATTATTTTTTGGTCTATTTTTTTTTGGTCTATTTACCCCTAACTTTATGTTGAATGTAGTTTTTATTGCATCATGATCTGAAAAGAAAGCATTCACTATTTCTGCCTTCCTGCATTTAATTTTGAAGTCTTTATGTCCTAATATGTGGTCAATTTTTGTATAGGTTCCATGAACTGCTGAGAAGAAACTATACTCCTTTTTGTCTCCATTCGGTTTTCTCCAAAGATTACCTTATTTTTTTCTAATATTCTATTTACCTATTTAATTTCTTTCTTATTTGTTTTGTGGTTTGATTTGTCTAATTCTAAGAGTGCAAGGTTGAGATCTCCCACTATTATAGTTTTACTGTCTATTTCTTCTTGCAATTCTCTTAACTTTTCCTTTAGGAAGTTAGGTGCTATACCACTTGGTGCATATATGTTTAATATTGATATTGCTTCGTTGTTTATGCTACCCTTTAGCAGGATGTAGTTTCCTTCCTTATCTCTTTTAATTAGATCAATTTTTACTTTTGCTTGATCTGAGATAAGGATGGCTACCCCTGCTTTTTTGACTTCCCCTGAAGCATAATAGATTCTGTTCCAGTCTTTTACCTTTACTCTGTATGTATCTCCCTGCTTTAAATGTGTTTCCTCTAAACAACATATTGGAGAGTTCTGACTTTTGATCCAGTCTACTATCCACCTCTGCTTTATGGGAGCATTCATCCCATTCACATTTATGGTTAAAATGACAAATTCTGTATTTCCTGCCATCTTATTATTATTCCAAGATTATGCTTTTCTTTTATTTGCCCCCCCAACACTCTTTCTCAGTTTTAAACTTATATGCCCCACTTGTATCACACCACTCACCCTCTTTAGGATACTTCCCTCCCCTCTTTGAATCTCTTCCCCTTTCCTTATTACTCTTTTCCTTTTCCCTTTTCCTCTACAACTTTTTAATAAAGTGGGAGAAGATTTTCTATAAAACAATTATGCCAATTATTTTCTCTTTGAGCCACCTCTGATGAGAGTAAGATTCACACAATGTTCCTACCCCTCTCTAAATTCCCTCAGATATGATAAGTTTCCTTTGCTTCTTTGTGGGATGTAGCTTCCCTTTTTTTATCTCCCCTTTTCCCCTTTTCTAACATTATCCCCTTTCCATTTCCACTTCCCTTTTTTATGTTATATCAGTAAAATTATATTATATGCGTAGTCTTTTTGTATATCCACAACAGAAATACAGTTCTTAACAGTTCTTTTTACCTTTTTCTGCTTCTCTTGAGTTTTGGTTGGAGATCAAATTTTTTGTTTAGTTCTATTTTATTCCTTAGAAAAAAATAGAATTCATCTGTTTCATTAAATGTCCCTCTTCTTCCATGGAAGAAAATAATCAGCTTAGCTGGGTAGTTTATTCTTGTCTGCATTCCAAGTTTTTGCCTTTCAGAATATCAGATTCCAGGCCCTTCAGTCTTTTAATGTGGAAGCAGCTAGATCTTGAGTGATCCTTATTGTGGCACCATCATATTTAAATTTTTTTTCTGCCTGCTTGTAATATTTTTTTCCTTAGTCTGATAGTTCTGAAATTTAGCCACAATGTTCTTTGGAGTTTTTATTTTAGGGACTTTTTCAGAAGGTGTTCGATGAATTCTTTCAATGCCTATTTTACCTTCTCATTCTATTATATCTGGGCAGTTCTCTTTAATGATTTCCTGTGAAATAATATCTAGGTTCTTTTTTTTCATCATAATTTTCAGGAAGTCCAATGATCCTCAGATTATCTCTCCTAGATCTATTTTCCAGGTCTGTTGTTTTACCAAGATTATATTTGACATTTTTTTCTATTTTTTCATGTTTTTTGGTTTTGTTTGACTGATTTCTTGATGTCTCAATGATTCATTCATTTCTATTTGTTCAGTTCTGATTTTTAAAGTTATTTTCTTCATTAGCTTTTTTTAAATTTCTTTTTGTATATGTCCAATTGAGTTTTTAAATTAGTTATTTTGCTCTATGGAATTTTTTTCCATTTCACTAATTTTTCTTTTTACTGAGTTATTTTGTTTTTCCAATTCACAAATCCTACTTTCCTGGGAGTTCTTTACCTTTTCCAATTTCCAAGGAAATGATGTTTCCTTGCACTTCCTGGAAGTTCTTTACCTTTTCCAATTCACATTTCAGGAAGTTGTTAATCCCTTGCATAGCTTCTCTTTCCTTTCCCCATTTTTTCTTCTAGCTCTCTTTTAAGATTTTTAATAGAGTCTACTAGGAGAGCCTTGTGTGATGGGGACTAGGTTACATCCCCCTTTACAGTTTGTCTGAAGACTGCCTACTATTAATCTCCTCGGGGGTGAAAACCTGTTCTCCTTCTGTATAGAAGCTATTGATTGTCCTTTTGATTTTTTTACTCATTTTAAAAAGCCTTTAGGCTCTGCCTTCAGGGTAAGAAGGTAACCATATACCATAGGTATATAGACAGTAGTTATCCTGCCAATGGACTGCAAAGAGTGGCCAAGCTGTGGGAGTGCTTTGGGAAAAGCTCCACTCCAGAAGTGACTCAGGCCTGGGTAGCACTAGTGAGCTCCACAAGCTCAATAGAACTTCTGGCAATAGCCCCAGGGCCAAGACCTCCACTATGCAGATTAGAGGCTGCTCCAGGCTGTGCCCCACTGCCATGCAAATTTGTGACTGCCCCAAGCAAGCCTGTGCTGCAGAATGCGGCTGCACAGCTGTGCTGTGTCCTTTGCTGTTTCACTCACTTCCAGTTTTGGGTGGTATAGCCAGATCCTGTTAGGTTCTGGCATTTTTTAGAGTACCCTCTACCTTTGGCTTTAATTTTTCTGCTGGTCTACCAGCAACCAAAACATAGCAATTGACCTATGGTAGAGTACTCTCTGTAAATTTTCCAACCACAGAGACCACCCCACACCTGGTCCAGCTAGCCTCTGGTTCTATCCCTGATTGCACTGGTCTACTCCTTCCATATAGGACAAACCTTAACTGGCACTTTTCCAGATTATCTTTGTCTGCTAAATTGTTATACTTCCAATCTTTATTAATTTTAGCAGTAAAGCACTATTTTTGAGGCTGAATTTAATAATTAGTAGTGAGACTATGAGAGAAGCTCAGAAAGTCTCGTGTGCTTTCTCTACCATCTTGGCTCTGCCCCCTATGCCCACAACTAGTCTATTTTTTATCCAATACCAAATGGTTTTGGTGATCACTGCTTTATAATATAGTTTTAGATCAGTTACAAATAGGCCCCCTTCATTTAATTTTTTTTTTCATTAATTCCCTTGAAATTTTTGACCTTTTGTTCTTCCAGATGAATTTTGTTTTTATTTTTTCTAGGTCATTAAAATAGTTTCTTGGGAGTCTGATTGGTATAGCATTAAATAAATAGATTAGTTTAGGTAGTATTGTCATCTTTATTATATTTGCTCTCCCTATTCAAGAACACTTAATATTTTTCCAATTGGTTAGCTCTGACTTTGTTTGTGTACAATGTGTTTTGTAGTTTTGCTCATATAGTTCCTGATTTTCCCTTAGTAGATAAATTCCCAAATATTTTATACTATTGACAGTTATTTTAAATAGAATTTCTCTTTGTATCTCTTGCTGTTGGGTTTTGTTAGAAATGTATAAAAAATGCTGATGATTTATGTGGAATTATTTTGTCTCCTGAAACTTTGCTACAGTTGTGGATTATTTCTAATAGCTTTTTAGTAGAATCTCTGGGGTTCTCTAAGTATACCATCATATCATCTGCAAAGTGTGATAATTTGGTTTCCTTATTACCTACTCTAATTATTTTAATTTCTTTTTCATCTTTTATTGCCAAAGCTAGCATTTCTAATAATATATTGAATATCAATGGTAATAGTGGGCAACCTTGTATCACTCCTGATTTTATTGGGAATGGTTCCAGTTTATCCCCATTACATATGATGCTTACTGATGGTTTTAAATAGATGCTACTGATTATTTTTAGGAAAAGTCCATTTATTCCTATACTCTCAAGTGTTTTTATTAGGAATGGATGTTGAATTTTATCAAATGCTTTTTTCTGCATCTATTGAGATGATCATATATATTTTGTTAATTTGATTATTGATATAGTCAATTATGCTAATAGTTTTCCTAATTGTGAACCAGCTCTGTATTCCTGATATAAATCCTACTTGGTCATGTGTATTATCCTGGAGATGATTTTCTGTAATTTTTTTGCTAATATTTTATTTAAGGTTATTGCATCAATGTTCATTAGGGATATTGTCCTATAATTTTCTTTCTCTGTTTTCATTCTACCTGGTTTTGATATCAGTACTATGTCTGTGTCATGAGAGGAATTTAGTAGAACTCTTTCAATGCCTATTTTTTCAAATAGTTTATATAGCATTTAAGTCAATTGTTCTTTGAACGTTTGATAGAATTCACATGTAAATCCATCTGGTCCTGGGGATTTTTTTTAGGGAGCTGATAAAGAGCTTGTTCTATTTCTTTATCTAAAGTGGGAGTATTTAACCATTTTACTTCTTCCTCTGTTAATCTGGACAACTCACATTTTTAAAGGTATTCATCCGTTTTATTCAAGTTATCAAATCTATTGGCATAAAGTTGGGCAAAGTAACTCCTAATTTCCTCTTTATTAGTGGACAATTCTTCCTTTTCATTTTTAAGACTAAAAGATTGAGTTTCCTCTTTTCTTTTTCTAATCAAATTTACCAAGGGTTTATCTATTTTTTTTTCATAAAACCAACTCTTAGTTTTATTTATTAATTCATTAGTTTTTTTTTTTTACTTTCAATTTTATTGTTTCTCTTTTTATTTTTAGAATTCCAAGTTTAGTGTTTGATTAGGGGTTTTTATTTGCTCTTTTTTCTAGCTTTTTTTTTACTTGTAAGCCCAATTTGTTGATTTTCTCTTTCTCTATTTTATGCAAGTAAGCCTCTAGAGATATAAAATTTTCCCTTTTTACCACCTTGGCTGCATCCCACACTTTTTGGTATTATGTCTCATTATTGTCATTCTCTTGCGTGAAATTATTAATTGTGTCTATGATTTGCTGTTTCACTCAATAATTCTTTAGGATGAGATTATTTAGTTTCCAATTACTTTTTGGTCCATTTTCCTCTGGCTTTTTATTGAATGTAATTTTTATTGCATCAAGTTCTGAGAAGGATGCACTTACTATTTTTGCCTTTCTGAATTTGAATTTGAGGACTTGATGCCCTAATATATGATCAGTTTTTATATAGGTTCCATGAACTGCCAAGAAGTGTACTCCTTTCTGTCTCCATTCAGTTTTCTCCAAAGATCTATCATACCTACCTTTTCTAGTGTTCTATTTACCTCTTTAACTTCTTTCTTATTTATTTTGTTGTTTAATTTATCTAGTTCTGAGAGTGCAAGGTTGAGATCTCCCACTATTATAGTTTTGCTATCTATTTCTTCTTGCAGTTCTCTTAACTTCCCCTTTAGAATTTAGATGCTATACCATTTGGTGTATATATGTTTAGTATTGATATTGCTTTATTATCTATGCTACCCTTTAGCATGATCTTTCTTATCTCTTTTAATTAGAACAATTTTTGCTTTTGCTTGATCTGAGATCAGGATGGCTACCTGTAACAGGCTGTAACTATTGATTTCATGCACTGATGTTAGGACAAGAAAGCACTTAAGGCTAGTTACCCATTGGACAATACTCTATTAGCATTTGCTTGGAAAGTGGCCCACCCCACCATTCTGTGCTGGCTCGATTGGTTGGTGTATTGGAAGATTTGGAGGAGGGATAAAAGAGTGAAGTAGGACAAGCGAGGGACCTCCCACCGATAGAAGAAAGAGGAGATTCCTATGTCCACTCTTTCTCCTCTCCCTTCAACAAAGAATAAATATTAAGGACTTTTATTTATCCTGACTCCGGCTGATTTTAAAGTATCCATGGTGCTAATATGGTCTTCACAGCTACCCCTACTTTTTTTTTCATTTCACTTGAAGTAAAGTAGATTCTGCTCCAGCCTTTGAACTTTATTCTGTATGTATCACTGTGCTTCAAGTGTGTTTTATCTTTCTCTCTCAGAACTAGATAAATCAAACCACAAAATAAATAAGAAAGAAATTAAAAAGGTAAATAGAATACTAGAAAAACTAGATATAATAGATCTTTGGAGAAAATTGAATGGAGACAGAAAAGAGTACACCTTCTTCTTGGCAGTTCATGAAACCTAGACAAAAAATGACCATATATTAGGACACAAAGACCTTAAAATCAAATGCAGAAAGGCAGAAATAATAAATGCATTTTTTCAGATCATGATGCAATAAAATTATATTCAATAAAATGCCAGGGGAAATAGACCAAAAAGATAATTGAAAACTAAATAATTTCATCCTGAAGAATGAATGGGTGAAACAGCAAATCATAGACAAAAAAAAAATGGGAAATTCATCTGAGAAACTTGCTTCAAAATTACTATTGCTAATTATATTTACCCTTGTTTATTCTATTCATTCACTCCTATCACCCTGTAAAGTGTTTTGCTCCTCAAAAGTGTTTTGTTTCTGATCACCCCCTCCCCTAAAATATCTTCTCTTCTATCACTCTTCCCCCTTCTTATATCCCTTTCCTCTCCTACTTTTCTGCAGGGTAAGATTGATTTCTATATCCATATTGAGTCCATATTTGAGCCAGTTCTGATGAGAATAAGATTCACTGATTCTCCCTCTCCTCTCCTCCTTCTCCTACATTATGAAAGCTTTTTCTTGCTTCTTTCATGGCAGATAAGTAACACCATTCACCTCTCCCTTTACCTTTCTCCCAATACATTCCTCTTTCATGCTTTAATTTTATTTTTTATATTTTATCCCTTAATATTCTACTCACACTTGTGCCTATATCTATATATGTGCACCTTCTAACTGCCCTAATAATAAGAAAGTTTTTATGAGTTACAATATCATCCTGCCATTTAGGAATATAAACAGATTCACCAATATTAAGTCATCTATCATTTCCCTTTTCTGATTACTTCCTTATGCTTCTTCTGAATCCTGTATTTGAAAATCAGATTTTCTATTCAGCTTTAGTCTTTTCCTCATGAATACTTGAAAGTCCTCTATTTCATTGAATTTCCATTCCCGCCCCCCCCCCCAACCAAAGGATAATACTAAGTGTTGTGAAGAAGGGGATTGCTGGTTGTAATCCTACCTCTTTACTCTTTGAAATATCATATTCTAAGCCTTCTGTAGAAGCTACTAAATCTTGTGTATTATCCTGATTCTGTCTCCACTATACTTGAATTGTTTCTTTTTTGGATGATTGCAATATTTTCTCCTTGACCTGAGAATTCAAGAATTTAGCTATAATATTCCTGTGAGTTTTCATCTTGGGATATCTTCTAGGAAATTTTAGGTATATTTTTTCCATTTTTAATTTACCCTCTGGTTTTAGGTTTTAGAATACCAGGACAGTTGTCCTTAATAATTTCTTGAATGATAATGTCTAGCTTCTTCTTTTGATCATGGCTTCAGGTGCACCAATAATTTTAAAGTTATCACTCTTGGCTCTATTTTACAGGTCAGTTGTTTTTCTAAAGATATTTCACTTTTTTTACATATATATATATATGTGTGTGTGTGTGTGTGTGTATTTCTTGATTTTTTCATAAAGACATCAACCTCCATTTGTTGAATTTTAATTGTCAAGAAATCATTTTTTTCTGAGGGAACTTTTGTACCTGCTTTCCCATTTTGGCTTTTAAGACATTCTTCTCTTCATTTTTTTTTTTTTTTGTACTTCCTTTTGCATCACTCATTTCTTTTTTTTTTTTTTCAATTTTTCCTCCCTGACTTAATTTTAAAAATCTTTTAAAAAATTCTTCTATGGCCTAAGTCTAATTCTTAATTTTCTTAGAGGCTTTGGATGTAGGAGCTTTGACTTATCTTTTTCTGAATGTGTATTTTGATTTTCCCTGTTACCATAGTAACTTTCTATGGTCAGAATCTTTTTCTGTTGTTTGCTCATTTCCACAGCATATTGCTTGGCTTTTAACTTTTTGTTAAAATAGGGTTCCGTTTCTAGGGTGGAGGATGCATTGTCCCAAGCTTCAGGGATTCTGTTCAGTTGTTTTCAGAGATACTTGTAGGGACTCGTATTTGTAAGGCAGCATTATAATCAAAATCTGAGTATGGGCAAAGCAATAGAGTCTTGCCTCAGTGCTAGCAAAGAGACTCTTGTAATCTCCTTCTGATCAGCTGTCTAACTATATTACCTGTAGGCTAGACTTCTAGAAGTTGCTGCTGTTGCTGTGGTTGCTTCAGCTACCACCAGCACTGTTGCCACTCTGCTGCTACTATTGATTCAGTGACTCTAAATTTGTTTAAAGTCATTATTTAAAGGTATTTAGAGGGATTTGAGTGAGAACTCAGGTGAGTCACTGCCTTTCTTCTACCATCTTGGATCCATCTCCTAAATATGTTTTTTAAATGAAATAATGGGACATTTATAATAAATGTTGTAGAAATAGAATTGATAAAATTTGGAAACTTGATATCTGAGGGAAGGATGGATTAAGGAAAACGAGTTGAGCATGACTTCAAGATTATAAACTTATATCATTGAAGGATTATGGTTAACTTGATAGAAATGGGTAATTTAGGAAGTTCAGAGTTTCAGAAAAAAGTCATTGAATTTAGTTTTAGTTGTGTTGGGGTTGAGATTTTACATGAGCAGTTGCTGATTATGTCAGTTGCATAATGACAGATATGAGCACTAGATAGTTAGATTTGGAAATCAGCTATATCCATTTTAAGAATCAATAGGTCCTTATTAGGTCATTGACCAAAATCAAACAAAAAATAAAAACAAACTGGGAATGAAAAAAGAAAAGGACAAAACAGGCCATAGGAGAGAACACTGTCATATCTCCAAGCAATAGAAAAAGGATATGAATGAAAATCCAAAGGAGACTGGATATGAGTGGACAGTTAAGTAGGAAAACCACAAAAAAATCAGTGTCACAAAAACCCATGAAGACACAAAAAATTGAAGAACGGGGAAGCAATAGTGCTCAAAAAAATGAGAAAGAAATAAGATGGTGAAATTTCAATTTACAATTAAGAGCTCATTGGTAACCTTGGATAGAGCCATTTCAGTCAAGTGATGATGCAAGAGTCAATTACAAGAAGTAAGTGGGAGTGAGGACATACAATCAATGATAACTTCAAGTAAATAGCTTTTGGGGATAATGTAGCTCATAAGAGGGGATAAACATGCAGTAAGAATAAACTGAGAGGATAGAAAGGCTAAGTGAAAATTTGTGATAGGAAATCATGGTTTTTATTTTAGATAAGGGGAAAGCCAATGGATAAAAACCATATCAGTTGAAGAATAAGGAAAGGTATTACTTAGTGATTGAAGGCACAAACTCCTAAAATATGGATGAACTCCAGGTCATACATGAATGGGTTGGCCTTTGTAAAAAGAATTACTACTTCTTCTTTTGAGACTGTAGCAAAGCAGAGAATTGTTACATATTGAGGGGATTTGTGGTGTAGAATTAGGGAAAGAAAAAGAAACTCCCATCAGATAGCCTCTGTTTTCTTGAAAAAGTCTAAGATATTTTAATTTTCTGACAAAGAATGTGGAATGTGTCTCTTGAAAAGAAAATATTTGGAACAGATGTTATGCAGAATGCAAAAAAGAATTCCTCCAATAAGGGAGGAATAAAATTGCCATGCAGCAGTGAGGATCCAATTGATGTTAGATCTCATATACTTGTTAGCAAATCAGCAGGGTTGTGAAATTTCTTCTTCAGTGTTTGAAAATGTGCCCATAAAAGCAAAGACATCAAGGGAGTGATTTTAGACCAAAATTGGTATTTGGAAAGGTATGAGCTATAATCAATTAAGTGGACAATGGATTCTAAGGCTGAACTGATTAAATCTAGTTTCTACAGGATAAAAGGAAAAACAATGAGACTCAAAGGTTTATAAACTAGAGAAGCAGGAAGTAAGAGGCAGATTATTGGAGGTAATAATGAAAATAAATAATAGATTAAATAAGAACAAGGTAGAGATGAGATGAACAAATAGTATCTGAGAAAGGAATTTCAAAATTTTTTATCACGGAGGTCAGACAGTTATGGGGGATGGTGAAATCAAATGCATAATCAGAAAAAGTGAATATCAAGTGAAGACAGGAGGTTGGTGATTAGAGAGACTAGGTTGTTTAATCAGGCAATAAAATGTACATCAGTATATATAAAGAAATAGACAGAATTTGAAGCAGGCACTGAGTTCATTAAGAAAAGAGAAGAATTACTTGAAGGACACTAGATGACAGACACCATTTCTCTATATGTGGTAATATAGATGGATAGAGTGAACTTCAAAGGAGGAGGAGTTTCTGAGTCACAGTTGCACAAGGAAAATCTAGAAGTTGGAAAAAGTTGTTTATAAATTTTTTTGTTGGATACATGTTTTAAGTCTTAATAAAAAAAATGTGTAATGGAGAGGGAGCCATGTTTCAAGTATCATTTCTGTAAAAAAAAAAAAATTAGCTGTAAGAGCAAGGAAATGTGTCTCAGATGATTTTCTGAAGTGGTAACTTACAATTCAATTTTTTATCTTCATGGTTGGAAGGAATTTCTATAGTGGGAAATTCCCTGATACTGATAGAATAATAAGTTTGGACATATTCACCTCTACAAAAAGGACTAGAATTAAATTAAAGCCACTATTAGATAGTCCTTTACAATGACTTATACTTTGTCTCAATTTCCTTCTTAATCATATATGTTCTTCTCTTTACTTTTTTACTTTTTATTTTTAAATAATATTTTTATAATTTTTAAAATATATGCAAAGATAGTTTTCAAATTCACCCTTGCAAAAACTTGTGTTCCAAATTTTTGTCCATCTCTTTCCCACTCCTTCCCCTAGACAGCAAATAATGCAATATATATTAAACATGTACAATTCTTTTATGCATATTTCCACATTTATCATGCTGCACAAGAAAAATAAGATCAAAAAGAAAAAAAAATGAGAAAAAAAAGCAAAAAGCAGGCAAACAACAAAAGAGGTAAAAAACAATCATGTTATGATCTACATTCAGTCCCCATAATTCCCTTTCTAGCTGCAGATGGCTTTCTCCATCATGTCTATCAGAATTGTCATGCATCACCTCATTAGTGAAGAATCACCTCTATCAAAATTAATCATCACATAATCTGGTTGTTACTGTGTACAAGGTTCTCTCAGTTCTACTCACTTCACTTAGCATCAGTTTGTGTTATAGAATAATAATATTCCACAACATTCATATACCATAACTTATTCAGTCATTACCCAATTGATGGGTATCACTCAGTTTCCAGCTCCTTGCTACTACAAAAAAGGGCTGCTACATACATTTTTGCGCACACAGGTCTTTTTCCCTTTTTTAAATGATCACTTTGGAATACAGAACCAATAGAGATACTGCTGGATCAAAGAATTTGCACAGTTTGTTAGCCCTTTGGGCATAGTTCCATATTGCTCTCCAGAATGGTTGAATCAGTTCACTACTCCACTAACAATGTATTAGTGTCTCAGTTTTCCACATCCCCTACAACATTTATCACTATCTTTTCCTATCATTTAGCCAATCTGAGAATTTTATAGTCTAGTAGCAGTCTTGGTATGACAATTAAGAGTTGTCTTAATTTGCATTTCTCTGAATGGTAATTTAGATCATTTTTTCATGATTGGAAATGGTTTTAATTTTTCATCTGAAAATTGTTCATATGTTTTGCCCATTTATCAATTGAAGAATGGCTTATATTTTTATAAATTTGCAGCATTTCTCTATATATTTTAGAAATTAGGTCTTTATTATTTTCTTCTCTTTAATATCTGTAGATCATTCTTGGAAGAAAACAGAAGACTTATAGAAACTAGGTAGTTTAGCATCTTTCTAGGATCTGTTAATGTTGTATTTTATTCCTTGAACAGTGATGCAGAACTTTCTTCTTCCTATTTCATAATTAAGAAGCTCTTTGGTATTATATGATCCTAAGCATTTTCTTGTCTTCTGTAACAGCCATCTTCATACTATTTTAAACTCTGTTGCAGTCTTTTATATTGTTTCTTAACTATTTGACCCAACTTTTATCTTTCTGTACACATTCTTTGTCAAAACTAACTCATCTGAGAATTCCTATAAAACATATCAGTTTCTTTAGATTTTTCTGTCTTTTTTCCCATTCATATTATTTGATATTGTGATATAAAAGTATCTAAGAGATACTTTAATAGCAAAGAGTAGTAAGCTCTTGTTTATACATCCTAAACCCCATACTCTCATAGGTATTTAATTCTAACTTTGTAAAAATTGCAAGTATATTTTCAGGCATTTTGATGGTTGAATTTGATATAAAGAAAAATTATCCAGTTTTTAAAAATAATCTTTAATACAAATTTCTCTTTAGCAGTTAAAAGATCTTTAATGTCTTCTGAGGTACTATCAGAAATGATTTCTGGCATTCATAATAGAATGGCATAATTTCAAAAGACAGGAATGATTTAGAATGTTAAAGGCTCAAATGTACCCAAACAAAGAAACAAACTACATATATATATATATATATATATATATATAATCTTTTTTTTAGTTTTTTTTGGTTATTTTCTTCATTTTTCCCCCTGAGGCAATTGGGGTTATATGACTTGACCAGGGTAATATAGCTAGGAAGTGTTGAGTGTCTGAGATCAGATTTGAACTCAGGTCCTCCTGACTTCAGGGCTGATGTTCTATACTATTATACTATCTAACTGCTCCAGTACTTTTCTTCTAAGGTCAGGGTATTCTCTTGACATTCTTTCATTAATCTTCAGACTGCTGTCAGTAGAGGTCAAAGATTTTTCATCCCATTTGGCAAATAAACAGCAGCCAAATGGTTAAACAATTTGGCTATATTCACAAGACAATCATTGACATAACTAGAATGACAGGTTATATCTCCAAACAACTAATCCAGTGCTCACTCACCTAAATATAACCTCTTACTTTTCCTTTCCATAGAATTATTAGATATCCACATAAATAATCTTTTGTATTTGTTATAAATTTCCTATGCCTAGAGCTAAAGTCATCTTTAGATAAATGAATGAACTAGGTACAACTCATAATGTCAGACCCCCTTTCCCAATTTTACTTTTCCTCTCTTCTTTCCTTCCTCTCACTCTCTTGTCTCTCCTCTCTCTTTTCCCTTCCTTCCTTCCTTCCTTCCTTCCTTCCTTCCTTCCTTCCTTCCTTCCTTCCTTCCTTCCTTCTTTCCTTCCTTCCTTTCTTCCTTCCTTCCTTCCTTCCTTCTTTCCTTCCTTCCTTTCTTCCTTCCTTCCTTCCTTCTTTCCTTCCTTCCTTTTTCCTTTTATGGTGAATATTAAAGGAAACAGTATTCAAAAGGTTTTGCAGTCCTGCAGCTACTGATAAGGAAGTGTAGAGCTATTTTATTCTGCTAAGAGTGGAACAAAAAAGGCTTGCTTATTTGCCTATCCATTTTGTCTAAAGGTCTTCTATTGTGTTGATGGCTCACTGCTGCCTCCTCCTGTCCAGAGCCCTTGGACAATTTTGGTTACCTGATACTAAGCACATATATGTTTCCCTTTGAGCACAGAACTTGGAAAAATCATTCAGAAAAAAAATAATTATGAAAATTCTTGTTAGGCAAAGAGAAGACAACTTGTATCCCTCCCTATGTTATCAGCCAGAATTTAATGTAAATTCTAGGTAGATAAAGAGCAGACAACTTGGACTTCTGAATATGGTCAGTCAGTCAATCAAGTATTTATTAAGATCTTACTATGTGTCAAACAATGTAAGATGCATTGGGGATAGAAAAAAAAGCAAGAAATATGGAAGGAATAAATTTCATCATGTTTATGAAAACAAATGCAAAAATGTTATTATAATACCCTGAGAACGTATGAGATTTCAGATTTCATCATATTGTGAACTTGGATTGACTGTGTGACAAGTCAAATGTCTCAATATTTTATTTTTACCCATGTATATAATGAAATGACATATATGTTTCTGAGTATCATATAGGTATATTAGAATTAATCCATCTATATCATTAATCAACCTTTAAGGTAAAGGCTACAGAATTCTAAATATTGACTACCTGAAACAACTTTCAGGATTATCATGCAAAATCCTCTAACATGAGAACAAATGTTGACTATCCTGTTTATTGACTATAAATGAAAAGGATGAAAACAATGAGACACCTGATGTAGGCCCAAGGTAACAATCATACAATGTACTTTCCGAATCATTTTATTAAATGATTAAATGATTGTGACAAGAGTAGTTGATGAAACTAAACCTATTCAGGTATACTGTTAGTTCAATTGAATAACAAATCATCTATTGCACCAGTCTTTTGTCTCTTCACTTTTCATAGTATAGTTTTTTAATCCATCGACCGACCATTCATCAATAAATGAGTATTTAGCAGAATAATTAGGTGGCCCAATGGATTGAGCACTTGATCTAAAGTTAAGAGACCTGAGTTGACTCTGGCCTTAGACATTTCCTAGGTGTGTGATCCTGTGCAAATCACTTAGCTGTTGTGTACCTCAGTTTCCTCATCTGTAAAATATGGATAATATTAACACCTATCACCCAGAATTAGTGTGAAGATAAAATGAGATAATAATTGTGATGGGTTTAGCAGAGTGCCTGGCACATAGTGAATGCTAATGATATTATTATTAGTATTATTACACTCTGTGACAAATCAAAAAGCTAAAAGAGTAAACAACTTAACTATATTCAAAGAATAGTATTGACATAATCTATGTGAAAAGCCTTGTGTCTGACCAATTAATTTAATGTTGTATTGACTAAATATGTCTCACTTTTGTCTACCATAGTAGCTACTGGACATGTAAATAAAGGTCCTTTTTAAAATTTGTTATATGTAATTTTCCTACCCCACAATCATTTTACAAATGAGTAAATTGAACCTCAGAGATGTGAACTGGCATACAGATAGGAAATGGTAGAACATTTGTTCAAATGTGGATTCCCTTCTAGAAACATACCTTACTGCAGAGTCTTGGAATTTTAGATATGGGAATTTTGAAGAGAATTATATGAATAGTTCAATTTATAAAATACTCCCATAGAAAGACATAAAGAATAAAAAATCATAATTCTCTTCAAACTCTCCTGTAAAGATTGAGGAAACAGCCTGAACTCATAGAGAATCATATAAATTTGCAGTTTTGATTCATCTTCAGAGGCAAGGATTTGTCAAATGATTTGGGAAGAATGGCAAGATTTAAAAAAAAAACTTTCATGATCAAAGAGTTATAAAACTGAGAATATCCTTTGATCCAGGTGTGCCACTACTGGGTTTGTATTCCCCCAAAAAATCACGAGAGGGAAAAGAACTCACATTTGCAAAAATATTTGTAGCAACTCTTTTTGTGGTGACAAAAAATTGGAAAATAAGTAGATGCTCACCAATTGCAGAATGGCTGAATAAGATTATGATATATTAAAATAATGGAATGTTGTTGTTCTATAAAAAGATAAACAAGCTGATTTTGGAAAAGCTTGAAAAGATTTACATAAACTCATGCTCAGTGAAACAATCAGAACCAGGAAAACATTGTACACAGCAACATCAAGATTGTGTGATGATCAATCATGATAGACGTGGTTCTTCTCAGTGGTTCAGTGATCCAAGGCAATCCCAATAAACTTTGGCTAGAAAACACCATCTGCAAACAGAAAGAGAAGTATGGAGACTGAATGTAAATCAACACTTGCTGTGTTCGTGTTTTAAAAATATTCTGTTTTTCAAAACTAATGCAGACAAGATTAGAAGGGAAGCAATAAACTGGGAAAATATTTTTACAGTCAAAGGTTCTGATAAAGGCCTCATTTCCAAAATATATAGAGAATTAACTCTAATTTATAAAAAATCAAGCCATTCTCCAATTGAAAAATGGTCAAAGGATATGAACAGACAATTCTCAGATGAAGAAATTGAAACTATTTCTAGTCATATGAAAAGATGCTCCAAGTCATTATTAATCAGAGAAATGCAAATTAAGACAACTCTAAGATACCACTACACACCTGTCAGATTGGCTAAGATGACAGGAAAAAATAATGATGATTGTTGGAGGGGATGTGGGAAAACTGGGACATTGATTCATTGTTGGTGGAGTTGTGAACGAATCCAACCATTTTGGAGAGTAGTTTGGAACTATGCTCAAAAAGTTATCAAACTGTGCATACCCTTTGATCCAGCAGTGTTACTACTGGGATTATATCCCAAAGAGATTATAAAGAAGGGAAAGGGACCTGTATGTGCACGAATGTTTGTGGCAGCCCTTTTTGTAGTGGCTAGAAACTGGAAACTGAATGGATGTCCATCAGTTGGAGAATGGCTGAATAAATTGTGGTATATGAAAATTATGGAATATTACTGTTCTGTAAGAAATGACCAACAGGATGATTTCAGAAAGGCCTGGAGAGACTTACACGAACTGATGCTGAGTGAAATGAGCAGGACCAGGGGATCATTATATACGTCAACAACAATACTAGATGATGACCAGTTCTGATGGATCAGGCCATCCTCAGCAACGAGATCAACCAAATCATTTCTAATGGAGCAGTAATGAACTGAGCTAGCTATGCCCAGAAAAATAACTCTGGGAGATGACTAAAAACCATTACATTAAATCCCCAATCCCTATATTTATGCACACATGCATTTTTGATTTCCTTCACAAGCTAATTGTACAATAATTCAGAGTCTGATTCTTTTTGTACAGCAAAATAATGTTTTGGTCATGTATACTTATTGTGTATCTAAGTTATATTTTAAAATATATAACTTAGATAGATCATAATGCCATCTAGGGGAGGGGGTGGGGGGGGTAAGAGGTGAAAAATTGGAACAAGAGGTTTGGCAATTGTTAATGCTGTAAAGTTACCCATGTATAAATCCTGTAAATAAAAGGCTATTAAATAAAAAAATATATATTCTGTTTTTTTCTTGTTTTTTTTTCCCTTTTGTTCTTATTTTTCTCTGCCAACATGATCCCTATGTAAATATGCAAAAAGTGAATGTACATGTTGTTTCACATGTAAATGGGCAAATAAAACTTAAAAAATAAAGAGAAAAAAGAAAAAAGATCTTTCAAAAAGATTTTTAAAAGTACATAAAGAGAAAAAAATAAATTTTTATATGTACTTCCCCCTACCTATTGCTAGGGTGACCCTTGAATAAATGTATATCCCAAGGGCAAGTTGCAGTATTGGATCTTTTTTCTTAACAAAAAAAGGGAAACAAAAAATTAGTCATGAGAACAAAAGGGAAACAAAGCTATTATCATTGAGCTTGCATTGTAAAAGAAAAATACTTATGGATTTAAATATATGCAAATTGTAAATAAAAGAAATGTAAGGTATTTTAGGAAGCTCATGAATGTAGGGAAAGGTGAGCCAAAAAGAGGCTGCAAGCCGAAAATGATAACTGAATATATTCTTAAAATATAAAAGAATATATTCTAAAACCCCCTTTAAACAGGGGTTTAAAGAGATGGAAATCCTGAATCAATAAGATCTAAGTTTAAATTGTGATATAAGAATGTAATAGAAAATTACCACATTGCAATAATAAAAATAACAATAAATAATAATAATCAGTTACTAAGAATTAGCTTTTTGTAGCTCTGTAAGCATTTATAAGCATTGTTTTTTTTTCCATCTTCATAACAATACTGGAAGGTAGATGATATTACTTTTCCTATTTTACAGATGATGAAACTGAAGCTGTGAACAAGATAGGTATCTTGTTCAGTGTCACATAAATAATAATTATTTGACGCTGTATATGAACTCAGACCTTGCTGGCTTTGAGTCCAGCACTCTGACCCCTCAGAAAAAACATAAAGATGCAAATTATTAGAGAGCAAAGTAAATGGAATCAGGAAAATAATAAATTCACAGACTACAATGATATAAACAAAAATAATAAAATTAAATCGAACACTTAGTAGTTATAACTTCTAAACTTGTTCACAGAGAAGAGATGAAAAAGTGCACTGCTTTCCCATCACTGAAATGGTGAGGGACTGTGAATATGAAATGTATTCAGGCAGCCATTGTTGTGATGGCTGGTTGTTTTGTTTTATATTTAATTGCTGTTATTATTATTATTATTATTTTTGCTAATACTTGTTAGCAAAGAGGAGACCATTACATGGTGTATAGGAGTTCTGGCCTTAGAGTTAGAAGGATCTGAGTTCAAGTCCTATCTCTGGGGCACACATTGGATAAATCACTGAAACTCAATGCTCAGGGCAAATTTCTAAGTCTACAAATTGTAAAGAAAATAATTGACTTTTATTGATATAAGCAGTTTCCTTACTTGGTTGTTCTCTATGCCAATGAAAATATAGGTATAACCCATAATCCTATAATCATTATTACAAGGAAAGATGTCCTGGGGGAGATAGGAATGAGACATAAATGTGAAGTGAAGTGAAAATCCCCAAGAGACAACATTTCTGATCAATTAATAATCAATTTATTAGTTATACTAATCAGCAATCAGTGAATTGATGGTCAATGGCTCCCCCCAGTAATAAACATGGACTGTCTTTTGTCTATTTTTTATCCCTGGTGTTCAGCACAATGTTTAATAAATGCTTATAGATTGCTTGAAAAATGATGTGTCCAAAGTAAAATGGGTAGTAAGTTGCAGAACTCGAATTCAAAATCTAAAACCCTTTGATTCTAAGTCTAGTTTTCTTTCCATGTCACTGCATTATGTGTACACAGGAAAATCAGAGACAACAACCGTTCTCACTCTGACTACCAAATCTGCATCTTGTCAGGAGAAACAATGGAGATTTGTTTGTGGGCAATGAGAGGGAATGAAGAAAATGGAGTTGTTGTAGAGAATGTTAAAGGTTAGTGGCAGTCCCATACTTTTCTTTGTGAGGGATGTCTACTTCATACATTCACCTTTATCAGAGATTGCATAATTGTGTACAGAAGAATTTCAGCATACTTACCAGTAAAGAGAGCTAAGAACAAGTTACAAATCTCAGTATGTGCTTAGATCCTGAGTCAATCCAGATGCCAAGTACATCACCTGATTTGTTAGTACAAAATTGAGTTCCTCTAGAGGTTCTGTGTCAGTACCTAATAGTCATTCCAATTTGAAATCAAGCTTCTTCAGGGAATGTTTGTTACATTCCATTGCCCATTTACCTGTACATTTCTTAAAACACTGTGGTTTATATCACTCTTATGCCCAAGGGATTTATGGAATTTTAAAGAGTATCATGTTGATAGCTGCTTTCTAAATGTGTTATTATTAGGCATTTTATACTTCTTATAATTTAATATTTATCTTCTATTAATTCTATACAATTAGCAAAAAATGCAACATAGAGTATTTAAGCATGAGTTTCTGCTTCCATGGAGAAACAACAATCATTATACCATAGCCATACAATTAGTTTTTTGCTGAAATAGAATGAGTTCAGGAAAAGAGAATCAGGTTCAACAATGGGTAGGGCTTAGAGCTAAATTTTAATTGAGTAGATACATAAATCTACAATCTCTTAAAAAATGAGACAGTCATGTCCCACAAAGGGAGGCAGAGCTAAGGGATAAAATATTACAGATTCTGAATACCATATAAGAGATGTCATTCGTTACTTCTGCTCAGTGGAACATTCACAAAATGCTAAGTAGAGCATGGGACTTCCCAGAGAGTGGTTATCAATTTAAAATGGGATAATACTTGTCATTCCTACCTTACAAGATTGGTATAAAATTCAAATATGACAATGTATCGAGAGCGTTTTGCAAATTTTTAAATACTATGAAAATGTCAATAGCTATTATGTTTGACAACAATCAGAGTTCTGGAATGGGGAGTAACTGAATTTGATTAATTTTTAGCCCTCATTCTTTTCCTCCCTTACAAGCAACATGCTGAAAAAATCATGAAACACAAACATGTATTAAACCTAGAAAAGAATGCACAAAGGGCTCAAATATGAGTGCACGCACAGAAAAGAAAAATATCCCAACTAGTAATTCTATCTCACCAGTCATTTATATAAACACCATAGACTTATAATACTTTGAGTTTTAAGTTCAACCAAGTAGAAAAATAACTCAAATTTGCTATAGGTAACAAGAAAGGTTCACTTTCCCTAGGAATTTATACACATATTCCACACTTATAGCAACACATATATTTCATGAAAATAAATACCCATGATCACTTTAGTATTTATAATATTCACACAGATCTACAAAACCTACATGACTTGAAGTACTAGAGAGAGCAAGATTCAGTTTTGCTTCTCTTCTTCAGTCAAGATCTTCAAAATCTGGCCCCTTTTTACCTTTCCATTCTTCTTGTATTTTATTCCATTCCATGTACTCTATGATCCTGTGAAAGAATTCTCCTTTGCGTTCCAAAACACCCCTTCTCCTGACTCTTAAGGATTTTTACAATCTGTCTTCCATGTTTGGAACTTTCTTCCTTCTTGAGTGAAGAGCAAATCTTAGACTAACCATTTGGGCTCTCACCCATACATAGCAAGAAAGGACTGGGTGGGAACAATGGCATCATTAAAAAAAAAACTGCTGATTGGAACTCTGGGGCTGCCCCTTTCTTGATGAGCCCCTGTGAGTAGACAAAATGCCTGGATTCCCATAGGCAGAGTCAGTCTCCACCCAGAGATTAACCAGTGCTGATGATGCTTGGGAAGACTTTTTTTTGTGACTTAGTAGGGATAAGTGCTCTCTGTCCTACAACACTGAGTACCATCTTGTCCCTCCACTTAGTTACAGTTAGTGCAAGTGTGTGTATGTGTGTGTTTGTGTGTGTGTGTGTGTGTGTTCTTCTAGGTCATTAACCTGGACTCCCCAATTATTCCCACCCATAAATTTCCCTTGCAAGATTAGTAAATTGTTGTGGCAATCAGCATTCTCTCCTTCCTTGATGAATCTGAACCTACTGTCTAGTCCAGTCAGTTTATTCATCATCTCTGCTTTCAAATTTGTCTAACTAAACTATTTCTCTAACTTTCAATTCTTAACTAAAGTGCCACCTCTTACTAGACTCTTTTCCTAGCCCTTCTTTATCTTAGTGGTTTCCTTCTGAGACTACACCCAATTTATCCTATATATTTTGTCTCTACATAGTTGTATGCTTCTTATCTCCTTCATTAATTCTTAGAGTCCTTGAGGGAAGGAACTGTATTTTTTTTTTTTGCCTTAAAAAAAAAAAACAGTTATTAGCACAATGCCTGACACACAGAGACCTTAACAAATGCTAGTTGGTTGATTTTTAAACGCCTATTGCATGTCAACACATTTGTTAGTACTGGGGATACAAAGAAACATTCTCAGGCTTCTGTTCAATTGGGGAAAGTGTGTGTGTGTGTGTTTGTGTGTTTGTGTGTGTGAATATATAAAACAGGTTCACATTTGATGTAAGATGATTTTGTATTAAGACCATTAGCATGATAAGAAGTGTTAAGGAAATGTCTCATGTAAAAGATAATCTAACTGAGTCTAAGAGGTAAATAGTGATTCAAAGAGTTAAAATTAGGAAAGGAATGAATTTCAAGCATGGAAATACACACACACACACACACACACACACACACACAATCCTGTTTACATAAAGGAAATGAAAATATTTAAGGAGATCATGCTTCCTAATGAATTGCAAGAAGGACAGGACTGGACTAAATCTTTGCTGTTCCTGCTTTTTCAGTAAAGTTATTTTGAAATTAGCCAGCCCAGACCAATATGTAACTGGACTAAAAATATATGTTTACTTTTTGTTAGTAAGATTCACATTTCTGCCTAGAAGGTACTTAAAAATTGCCCCACAGAGAATTGCATAAACCTTTCTACTTACCCATTCCAACTAAATGTCTTCTCTTGTTGACCCTATCAGTGACCTTGGCCAGACTACACAAATTATCTTGAATTCTACAGGAGTCTCAAAGCCTCTTCTTCCCCCATTATTTTTGGTGGAGAGGAAACTAAAACCAAAAACAAATGGGCAAAATGGGGAAGAGAATTTGTGCCCTCATTATTATTGTTGTTGTTTTTTTTGTGAAAGAGAAATTTTTAAAAAATCCTATGCAAATCATTTTCTTTTCAAAATAAGAATATGAAAAATAAAACTATTCAATAGATATAGAAAATAATAAAAATGTGCATTTCAAAGTTGTATCATATGTGGCCAATTGAGAGTTTAGGAGAGTAGATGAAATCTTGATAACTACAAAGCTCCAAGAGAAAATGAATTGATTTACTAAGAATATTGCAGTGTTTAAAACTTTTTTAAAAGCAGGTTCAAAAGCAAATATTAAAATTTGAATAAAATATTTAAATTTTCATCTGAATTTTCTGGCCATAGATAACATTAATGTCAACTCTGTTTCTCACACTTTTAATCTAGATTTCTTGTTCTATAGAGTTTCACTTTTTTTTTCTTTCTTTCTTTTTTTTTTTTTTTTTTTTTTGAGGCAATTGGGGTTAAGTGACTTGCCCAGGGTCACACAGCTAGGAAGTGTTAATTATCTGAGATCAGATTTGAACTCAGGTCTTCCTGACTTCAGGACTGGTGCTTTACCTACTGCACCACCTAGCTGCCCCTGTTTTTGTTTTTTTACAAAGCAACAGATTTACTTGTGTGGATTAATATGCTTATTCCATGGCCATTTAGAATATTGTTATTTAAGGCGTTAAATGCCTATACTAACTTTTAATAATTACAAGCATAAATGACATCATCTCCAGGTCTTTATTTATAGGACAAAAGATAATAAATAAAATATCAAAAATTGGGCCATGGATCATTTTGTTAGAAAATGTTTTCTTTATTATCATAGGAATCAGGTTATATCAGTTGTTATGTACTATTACCTAATTCTGTAGCTCAGAAAAAGCAACTGCCTTTGAACAAGTTCTAAGGCACAGAGAGTTTTGCAGAAGACCTATTATATCACTTTTAGACATAAATTCCCATTATTACTTCTCTGTCCTGGGACACATTTCCCATTCATTCTCATAAGCTCCAGAGATGAACAGAGACAAATAGAAGCACCTTTGGGATTTCTATTCTAATGATACAGAGACAAGAACAAATCCCTTGAAATCATTTTCATAGGAGGGTGCCAAAGAGAATCATGAAAAGCTCATCATGGGACTTCCAATTTACTTCAATGTGCTTGTGGGTAACTCACTTAGGGAGGCATATTCATCCACACTGGATGACATTTGCATAATTATACTTCTCTCTCTCTTTGTGTAGGTTAAAAATTGTTGCTGTCATAGGGAGTATGCCTACACCACAATCATGAGTTTTCATATTCCTATGCTTAATGCAAGGGTGCTCATGTCACTTAGGAACCTAACTGTACATTTGTATCCAGAAGAACTTGATTTAATTACCTGCTTCCACTCAACTCAACAAACATTCATAAACACTTATTATATTAAAACATGGTATAAGTATTTGGAAGAAAATCTTGGTTCTTACAGACAATGTAAACAGAATACAAACTACAAGAGTTTGTATCAAGCTTTGATTACTGGTGACCTACCATATCTTACAATAAGCTGTGTGTAGAGAGAATCATCACCAGTAGCCTAGGTGAGAAATGATGGATTGGGATGGTCATGGCAACACATGAACACTTAAACATACAAAATGATTCAATCCTCAGAATTTCCACTTTATATCAATCAGATGATGAATTCATAAGTTTTTCTTAAAGTCCTATTATGTATCAAGCAAGAGAGATACCAAAGACAAAATCAAAATTGCTGTCCTCAGTTTGCATTCTTCTATGTGGAATCATGCACGCAAAAAAGCATAAAATTATGTAAATAAAAAGCAAACATGGGGGTGGGAATGATTTGTATGAATAACAAGTATCCATTGTGTTTGAAACAAAGTATATTTTATTTGTTACTTTGTGAAACAAGTTTGGATAGGTAGTCTGAAGACAAATAGTGAAGTATTTTCAAAAACAAATGAAGTTTGCATTTTCTTCTGGTTACTACTGGAATTATTTGAACTACAAAATAAAGTGGTCAGACTTATGTATGAGGAGTATCATTTGGAAGCTGGGTGAAGTATGTGTTGGGAAGGAAAGAACTTTGAGGGACAGAAATCAATTAGAAAATTTATTGCAAGAGGTGATGCAATGCCTAGACATATTGAAAGACGTGCCAATGGAATTCAGTTTGGAAGGCAATATGAGCAGATAGATAGAGATAGATTCTGTACACCAATGTATCTATTATATCTCTGTTCTTATTTGGTTATGTCAGTTGTGTCCAACTCTTCTTGTCCCTAATTGGGGTTTTCTTAGCAAAGATACTGGAGTGATTTGCCATTTCCTTCTCCAGTTCATTTTACAAATGAGATATTTACAAAATTTATTTTACAAATACTTCATTGTACAAATGAAGTAATTGAGGCAAACAGGGTTAAGTGACTTGTCTAAGGCCACACAGCTAGTAAGTGTCTGAGGCCAGATTTGAATTCAGGAAATTAGTCTTCTTGACTCCAGGCCCACCTAACTTTCCTACTTTATGTCTATCTCAGTAGTATTCAGTTTAGAAGGTGGTCTAATGGTGTCTGAAAACACACACAAACACACTATATATGTATATGTATTTGTAATTCACTAAAAATCAGAACTGAACAATGGAAATGACTCAATGAGACATCAAGAATCAAGCAAAACCAAAAAAAAAATGAAAAGAAATAGAAAAAATATAAAATACTTAATTGGGAAAACAACTGACTTAGAAAAATAGATCTAGGAAAAACTTTCTGAAAACCATGATGAAAAAAAGAGCCTAGACCCTTTTTTTCCAGGAAATCATGAAAGAGAAGTGCCTGGATGTCATAGAATTAGAAGGTAAAATAGCCATTGAAAAAATTCACTTAACACCTCTTGAAAGGCACACCAATATTTAAACTCCAAGGAATATCATGGCTAAATTTCAGAACTATTGGACCAAGAAAAAAAATATTACAAGCAGCCAGAAAAAAATTCAAATACTGAGGAACCATAATAAGGATTACCCAGGACCTAGCAGCTTCCATATTACAGGATTGAAGGGCCTGGAATCTGAAAGGCAAAGGAACTTGGAATGCAGCCACGAATAAACTATCTGGATAAACTGAGCATTTTCTTTTGGGGAAGAAGATGAAAATTTAATGAAACAGATGAATTCCATTAATTTCTGATGAAAAGATCAGAGTTAAAAAAATTGACCTCCAAATATAGAACTCAAGAGAAGCATAAAAAGGTCAAAAGAAAAGACCTCCTGAGAATTGTATTTGTTATGGCTATATAGAGAGAATGCATATATAATTTTATTTTACTATTATAATATAATAAAAAGACTAGAGGTGGAAAGGGAATTGTACCTAGAAAAAAGAGAAAGTGGAGGCAAAATGAGGGAAATTATATCTCAGGAAGAGGCAAAGAAAACCTATTATAATTGAGGGAAAGAAGGGAAAGGGGTGAAAATTGTGTGAATATTACTCTCATCAGATTTGGCTCACAGGGAAAATATTAAAGATATTTTGTTTCACCAAGAAACTTTACTCATCTTTTAGAAAAGTAGGAGGGAAAAGAGGAAAAGGGAAGAAGTAGGCTAAATAGAAGGGAAAACAGAAATAGTAGGGGAAAGTTATAAGAAAGGGAGAGGGACTCTAAAGGAATAGGGCTGCTTGAGATAAGTAGTGTTCATAAGTAAAATTCTGGGGAGGATGAAAAAGGGAAAAGGAAAGAGAAAAGTATAATTTGGGGTTAATAAGATGGCAGGAAATATAGAATTAGTGGTTTTAACCCTAAATGTGAGTTGAGTGAACTCTCCCATAAAGCATAAGCAAATAGCAGAGTGGATTAAAAGCCAGAATGCTACAATGCCATTTTCAAGAAATACATTTAAAGCAGAGAGATACATACAGAGTAAAGGTAAAAACTAGAGCAGAATCTATTATGCGTCTTCAGGTGAAGTTAAAAAAAAAAAAAAAAGCAGAAGTAGCCAACCTGATCTCAGATCAAGCAAAAGCAAAAATTGATCTAATTAAAAGAGATAAGGAAGGAACCTATATCTTGCTAAAGGGTACCATAGATAATGAAGCAATATCAATACTAAACATATATGCACCAAGTGGTATAGCATCTAACTTCCTAAAGGAGAAGTTAAGAGAGCTGCAAGAAGAAATAGACAGCAAAACTATAAGAAAAAATAGTGGGAGATCCCAACTTTGCTCTCTCAGAACTAGATAAATCAAACCACAAAATAAATAAGAAAGAAATTAAAAAGGTAAATAGAATACTAGAAAAACTAGATATAATAGATCTTTGGAGAAAATTGAATGGATTCAGAAAAGAATACACCTTCTTCTTGGCAGTTCATGGAACCTATACAAAAATTAGGACATAAAGACTTCAAAAATCAAATGCAGAAAGGCTGAAATAGTAAATGCATTTTTTCAGATCATGATGCAATAAAATTATATTCAATAAAATACCAGGGAAAATAGACCAAAAAGATAATCGAAAACTAAATAATCTCATCCTGAAGAATGAATGGGTGAAACAGCAAATCATAGACACAAAAATGGGGAAATCAGGAACTATTTGAGCAACACTACAAAACACTTTCCACAAAATAAAGTCATATCTATACATTTGTAAAATATCAGGTGTTCTTAGATAGGTCGAGCGAATATAATAAAGATGACAATACTATCTAAACTATTCTATTTATTTAGTGCTATACCTATCAAACTCCCAAGAAACTATTTCACTGATCTAGAAAAAATAAACCAAATTCATCTGGAAGAAGAAAAGGTCAAGCATTTCAAGGGAATTAATGAAAAAAAACAAAAGCAAATAAGGTGGCCTAGTTGTACCAGATCTAAAACTATATAATAAAGCACTGGTCATCAAAACCATTTGGTACTAGCCTAAAAATAGAGCACTTAATAGTTGTACTTTTGAGGAGTGGAGCCAAGATGGTGAAGAAGACATATGCATCATTCTAAGCTGTACCCTCGCTACTAATTACTAAATTTAGCCTCAGAAATAATGCTTGACTTGTAAAATCCACAAATATTGGGAGTACAACAAATTACCAGCCAAAGAAAATCTGGAAGAGAGACAGAAAAGGTTTGTCCTGATTGGGGGAGCAGGCCATTGTGGCAGGGAGGTAGAATGCAGAGGCTAGCACACTGAGCAGAGCGGGGGTGGTGGTCTCCATGAGTGGAGATTTTGCAGGGAGGACTCTACCACAGGTTGGCTGCTCTGCTTTGGTGGCAAAGCAGTAGATCAGCAGAGAAGTTACAAAAAGGCCAATGGTGGAGTGTACTCCAAAACCCAACAAAATTTAACAAAATCTAGCTACATCCATCTGGCATTGGAAGTGACTCAGCACGGACAACAGTACAGCTGTGCAGCCCCATTCTGCAGAATAGGGCTTTTGCCTGGGGCAGCCACAAATCTGGATGGCAGGAGAGCTCTTCCCCAGGACAATTTCTGCAACACAGCTGTGCTTCCCAAAGGCAGAGACACTTCCTGTGCAGGGCTCTTCCTAGGGCACTCCCATTGCTCAGCCACTCTTAGAAGCCCAATTGCAGGACAGCTACTCTCCATATATCGATCACTTCTCTGCAGAGGAAGCTAGTAACCTCCTTGCCCTGAAAGCAGATCCTAAGGGCTTTAAATTTTTTTTTAAACGAGTAAAAAAGTCAAGCATACACTAAACATCCATAACTTCTATACAGAAAGAGAGCAGGTTTCCAGCCCTAAGGAGACTAATAGCAGATTGTCATCAGACAAAAGCCCAAAAGGAGATGTAACCTGGTCCCCATCACACAAGGCTCTCCTAGAAGAAATTATAAAACATATTAAAAGAGAGCTAAAAGAAAAATGGAGAAAGGAGAGAGAAGCTCTGCAAGAGAGTACATAAGAGGCATATGATTCACTTAAAGAAAAATTTGATAAAGTGGAAAAAGAAAACAACTTCCTGAAATGTGAATTGGAAAAGGTAAAGAATTCCCAGGGAAACAAAATTTCTGAAGTGGAAAAAATAAAGAACTCCCAGGAAAGTAGGATTTGTGAATTGGAAAAAAAGAAAATAACTCAGTAAAAAGGAATTAGTGAAATGGAAAAAAAATTCCATAGAGCAAAACAATTCATTTGAAAACCCAATTAGGTATATACAAAAAGAAGTTAAAAAAGCTAATGAAAAAATAACTCATTAAAAATCAGAACTGAACATATAGAAATCAATGATTCATTGAGACATCAAGAATCAGTCAAGCAAAACAAAAAAAAAATGAAAAAAATAGAAAAAATGTTAAATATCTACTTGGGAAAACAATAGATCTAGGAGAGATGATCTGAGGATTATTGGACTTCCTAAAAATTATGATGAAAAAAAAGAGCTAGACATTATTTTATAGGAAATCATCAAAGAGAATTGTCCAGATGTAATAGAATCAGAAGGTAAAATCGGCATTGAAAGAATTCATCAAGTACTTTCTGAAGAAGACCCTAACATAAAAACTACAAGGAATATTGTGGCTAAATTTCAGAACTATCAGACTAAGAAAAAAATATTCCAAGCAGCCAGAAAATAAACACAAATCAAATACTGAGGAGCCGCAATAAGGATCACTCAGGATCCAGCTGCCTCCACATTAAAGGATCAAAGGGCCTGGAATCTGATAATCCAAAAGGCAAAAGAACTTGAAATGCAACCAAGAGTAAACTACCAGCTAAGCTGAGTATTTTCTTCTAGGGAAGAAAATGGACATTTAATGAAACAGGTAAATTCCATTTGTTTCTAATGAAAAAACCAGAACTAAACAAAAAAATCTGAACTCCAACTGTAGAACTTAAGAGAAGCAGGAAAAGGTAAAAAAGAACTCTTGAGAACTGTATTTCTATTATGAACATACATAAAAAATGTATGTATAATTTGATTTTACTGATATAATATTAAAAAAGGGAAGTAGAAATAGAAAGGGGATAGTATTGGAAAAAGGGGAAAGGGGAGATAAAAGGAGGGAAATTACATCTTATGAAGGGGCAAAGGAAACCTATCACATATGAGGGAATTTAGAGAGGGGGAGGAATATTGTGTGAATTTTACTCTCAAAGAGAAAATAATTGATATATTTGGTTTACAGAGAAACTTCTCTCACCTCATTAAAAAGTGGGATAGGAAAAGGGAAAAGGAAAAGAGTAATAAGAAAAAGCTATAAGAAAGAGGAAGGGATTCAAAGAAGGTGGGAAGGATTCTAAAGTGGGAATGCTGCATGAGGCAAGTGCTGCCCACAAGTTTAATATTGGGGAGGGAGGTAAGGGGGATAAGAAAAAGAAAACCATAATCTGAGGGGTAAAAAGATGGTAGGAAAAACAGAATTAGTAATTTTAAGCATAAATATAAATGGGATGAACTCTCTCATTAAGCAGAGGCGAATAGCAGACTGGATCAAAAGCCAGAACCCTTCAATATGTTGTTAACAGGAAACACATTTAAAGCAGGATACATAAAGAATGAAGGTAAAATGCTGGAACATAATGTATTATGCTTCAGGTGAATTAAAAAAAAAAGTAGGGGTAGCTATCGTTATCTCACATCAAGCAAAAGCAAAAATTGATCTAATTAAAAGAGATAAGGAAGGAAACTATATCTTGCTAAAGGGTAATATAGACAATGAAGAAATATCAATACTAAACATATATGCACCAAGGTATAGCATCTAACTTTCCAAAGGAGAAGTTAAGAGAACTGCAAGAAGAAACAGACAGCAAAACTATAATAGTGGGCGATCTCAACCTTACACTCTCAGAATTACATAAATCAAGCCACAAAACAAATAAGAAAGAAATTAAAGAGGTAAATAGAATATTAGAAAAATTAGGTATGATAGATCTCTGGAGAAAACTGAATGGTGACAGAAAGGATTACACTTTCTTCTCAGCAGTTCATGGAACCTATACAAAAACTGTCCATATATTAGGACATAAACGACTGCAAAATTAAATGCAGAAAGGCAGAAATAGTAAATGCATTCTTTTCAGATCACGATGCAATAAAAACTATATTCAACAAAAAGCTACAGGTAAATAGCTGAAAAAGTAATTGGAAACTAAATAATCTCATCCTAAACAATGATTGGATGAAACAGCAAATCATAGACACAATTAATAATTTCACCCAAGAAAATGATAGCAATGAAATGACATACCAAAATTTGTGGGATGTGGGATGTGGTAATAAGGGGAAATTGTATATCTTTAGAGGCTTACTTGAATAAAATAGAGAAAGAGAAGATCAATGAATTGGGCTTACAACTAGAAAAAGACCAAATTAAAAGCCCCCAATCAAATACTAAACTTGAAATTCTAAAATTAAAAAGAGAAATAGATAAAATTGAAAGTAAAAAACCTATTGAATTAATAAATAAAACTAAGAGTTGATTTTATGAAAAAACCCAATAAAATAGATAAAACTTTGGCAAGTTGGATTAGAAAAAAGGAAAGAGGAAAATCAAATTGTTATTCTTAAAAAGAAAAGAGAGAACTTTCCATCAATGAAAAGAAAATTAGAGCAATAACTAGGAGTTACTTTGCTCAGCTTTATGCCAATAAATTTGGGAACTTAAGTGAAATAGATGACTACTTTAAAAAATATAGGCTTCCCATATTAACAGAGGAGGAACAAAATTGCTTAATTAGTCCCATTTTAGAAAAAGAAATAGAACAAGTTATTAATCAGTTCCCTAAGAAAAAATCCCCAGGATCAGATGGATTTATATGTGAATTCTACCAAACATTTAAAGAGCAATTAACTCTAATGTTATATAAACTATGTGAAAAAATAGGGAATGAAGGACTCCTACCAAATTCCTTTTATGACACAGACATGGTATTGATACCTAAACCAGGTAGGTTGAAAACAGAGAAAGAAAATTATAGACCAATCTCCCTAATCAATATTGATGCAAAAATCTTAAATAAAATATTAGCAAAAAGATTACAGAAAATCATGCTCAGGAAAATACACCATGATCAAGTAGGATTTATACCAGGAATGCAGGGCTGGTTCAATATTAGGAAAACTATTAGCATAATTGACTATATCAATAACCAAATTAATAAAAAAAAAAGATCATCTCAATAGATGCAGAAAAAAGCATTTGATAAAATTCAACATACATTCCTAATAAAAACACTTGAGAGTATAGGAATAAATGGACTTTTCCTAAAAATAATCAGTAGCATCTATTTAAAACCATCAGTAAGCATCATATGTAATGGGGATAAACGGGAACCATTCCCAGTAAGATCAGGAGTGGAAAAAGTTTGCCCATTATCACCATTACTGTTCAATATTGTATTAGAAATGCTAGCTTCAGCAATAAGAGTTGAGAAAGAGATTAAAGGAATTAGAGTACATAAGGAGGAAACCAAATTACCACTCTTTGCAGTTGACATAATGGTATACTTAGAGAACCCCAGAGATTCTACTAAAAAGCTATTAGAAATAATCCACATTTTTAGCAAAGTTGCATGATACAAAATAAAGCCACATAAGTCATCAGCATTCTTATATATCACTAACAATATCTAACAGTTAGAGTTACAAAGAGAAATTCCATTTAAAGAAACTGCCTAGAGAATAGTCATTGACCCACACTTAACACCATACACCAAGATAAGGTCAAAATGGGTTCATGACCTGGGTGTAAAGAATGAGATTATAAATCAATTAGAGGAACACAGGATAGTTTACCTCTCAGACCTGTGGAAGAGAAAGGAATTTATGACCAAAGAAGAACTAGAGATCATTACTGATCACAAAATAGAAAATTTTGATTATATCAAATTGAAAAGTTTTTGTACAAACAAAACTAATGCAGACAAGATGAGAAGGGAAGCAATAAACTGGGAAAACATTTTTGCAGTCAAAAGTTCTGATAAAGGCCTCATTTCCAAAATATATGGAGAATTGACTCTGATTTATAAGAAAACAAGCCATTCTCCAATTGAAAAATGGTCAAAGGATATGAACAGACAATTCTCAGACAAAGAAATTAAAACTGTTTCTAGCCATATGAAAATATGCTCCAAGTCATTATTAATCAGAGAAATGCAAATTAAGACAACTACACACCTGTTAGACTGGCTAGAATGACAGGGAAAGAGAATGCAGAATGTTGGAGGGGATGTGGGAAAACAGGGACACTGATACATTGTTGGTGGAATTGTGAATACATCCAACCATTCTGGAGAGCACTTTGGAATTATGCTCAAAAAGTTATCACACTGTGCATACCCTTGCATCCAGCAGTGCTACTACTGGGCTTTAAGAGATTTTAAAGAAGGGAAAGGGAACTATATGTGCAAGAATGTTTGTGGCCGCCCTCTTTGTAGTGGCCAAAAACTGGAAATTGAGTGGATGCCCATCAATTGGAGAATGGCTGAATAAATTGTGGTATATGAATGTTATGGAATATTTTTGTTCTATAAGAAATGACCCACCATATGATTTCATAAAGGACTGGAGATACTTACATGATCTCATGTTGTGTGAAATGAGCAGGTCCAGGAGATCAATATATACTTCAACAACAATACTATATGATGATCAATTTTGATGGATGTGGCTGTCTTCAACAATGAGATGAACCTAATAAGTTCCAATAGAGCAGTAATGAATTGAACCAGCTAGACCCAGTGAAAAAACTCTGGGAAATGAATATGAACCACTACATAGAATTCCCAATCCCTCTATTTTTGTCCATCTGCAATTTTGATTTCCTTCACAGGTTAATTGTACACTATTTCAAAGTCTGATTCTTTTTGTACAGCAAAATACCTGAGTGGACATATATACATATTTTGTACTTAACATATACTTTAACATATTTAACATGTGTTGGAAAACCTGCCATCTGGGAGAGGGGGTGGGGGGAAGGAGGGGAAAAATTGGAACAAAAGGTTTTGCATTGTCAATGCTGAAATAGTACCCATGCATATATCTTTGTAAATTAAAAAGTGTAATAAAAATAATTAGATCTATTTTTTTTTTTTGCTGTGAACAGGATTGTTATCCCTGTTTTTTTTTTTATTTCAACTGATATATAGCAGAATCTGCTGCAGCCTTTTACCTTTACTTTGAATATATCACTCTACTTTAAATGTGTTTCTTGTTAAAAAAAAAAAAAAAAACATATTGTAGGATTCTGGCTTTTAATCCTGTCTGTTATCCACTTCTGTTTTATGGGAGAGTTCATTTCATTCACATTCACAGGTAAAATAACTAACTGTATTTCCCATTCTCTTTTTTTTCCCAAGTTATATTTTTCTTTTTTTCCCTTTTCCTCCCTCACCAATGTTTTGCTTTTGATCACCACCTCCTTTAATCTGCTTTCCCCTTTTATAGCCCCTTCCCCTTTCTTATCCCTTTCCCTTTTCTACTTCTGTTCTCTCTTTTATTGCCTTCTCTTTCCTTTCCTCTTTCTCCTTCTATTTCCCTATTAGATGAGACAAGTTTGTATATTAAATTAAATGTCTGATATTCTGTCTGATCCAAATCCAATGAGATTAATGCCCACACAATGCTCATCTCCTTCCCTTCTTTGCTTCAAAAGTAATACCTTTTTTTTACATCATCATGTGATGAAATTTACCCCATTTTAGCTCTACTTTCCTCTTTTTCCAGTGCAATCCCTTTTCATCCCATAGCTTCATTATATTAAAGGCAAAATTTACCTATATCCCCTAAAACTTCCAATAAATATACAGTTCTCAAGAGTTAAACATATCATCTTCCCATATAAGCATGTAAACATTTTAATATTTTTAAAAAACATAGTTTTCCCTTCCCTTTTACCTTTTTGTGCTTCTCTTGAGTTGTGTCTTTGAAAATGAAATTTTCTGTTCAGCTGTTTTTTTTTTCATAAAAAAAGAAAATTCCCTATTTCATTAAATGTCTATATTTCCCCCTGAAACATAATGCTTAATTTTGCTGGATAATTGATTCTTGGCTGTAGTCCAAGTTCCTTTGCCATTAAGAATATCATATTCTATCTTCTTAGATCCCTAAAATTAGAAGCTACTAGGTCCTGCATAATCCTGATTGTGGCTCCTCAATATTTGATTTTTTCTTTCTAGATGCTTGTGGTATTTTCTCCCTGATCTGATAGTTCTGGAATTTAGCTATAATATTCCTTGGAGTTTTCATTTTTGAATCTCTTTAAGGTGGTGATCAGTGGATGTTTTAATGGCTATTTGACCCTCTGGTTCTAGGACATCAGGGTAGTTTTTCTTGATAATTTCTGGAAATATATTATTTAGGCTCTTTTTTATCATAGTGGTTTTTCAAGAAGTCCAATAATTCTTAGATTGTCTCTCTTGAATCTATTTTCCAGGCCAGTTGTTTTTCTCATGAAAAATTTTACACTTTTTTTTTCTATTTTTTTTCATTTTTTGGTTTTGTTTGGCTGATTCTTGATGTCTCACTGAGTCATTTGCTTCCATTTGTTCAATTCTAATTTTTGGTGAATTATTTTCTTCAGTTAGCTTTTTTATCTACTTTTGCATTTGGTCAATTGAACTTTTAAATGAGTTCTTTTTGTTCATTGGATTTTTTTCCATTTCAAATATTCTGTTTTTCAAGAACTTGATTTTGTTTTCCATTTTACCAAAACTATTCTTTAAGGAGTAATTTTCTTTAGATAATTTCTGTGTTTCCTTTTCCAGAGGTCACATTTCCTTTTCCTATTTTTCTTCTAACTTTATAATCCTTTTAAAATTCTTACCAGAGAGTTTTGTGATAATAGAGATCAATTTGTATCACTATTTGCAGCTTCATCTGGAGATGATTTATGTTTAGTGTTCTCAGGGTTTGAGATCTTTCCTTCTCTGTCTTCATAAAATCTTTCCATAGTCAGTGATTTTTTTGTTCTTTTGCACATTTTTAAAAGTTGAGTTCTGCATGTAAGTCAAAGGGGAGATTTCCCCAAGCTTCCTCTACAGACAACTGTGGCTTTATGCTGTCCTTGGGCTGGTGCTGCTGGCTTCTGAGTGAATGTGGCCAAGTCTCATGTTATGCTGAAGTTGAGGGGTTCAACTATTTGCCTTTTGTAATTGTTTTGGATGTCCTACAGCTAATCTGTTTATCCACTGGCTTCTGTATCAGGACAGAGTAGCCAATGCTGCTGTATTTCAGTTAAGAGCCTCCCAGTTGATTTACCTGCCATACAAAATATTTGTGGGTTCTGTCCCTCCAAAACCTGTTCAGTGGCTTGATCTGGTGGTAATCTGAGGTAAGCCAGGAGAGCTCAGACAAAGATCTGTTCACTCTCCGCCTTCCTGGCTCTACTTCCACTCCATATTTCATTCTAAATGTTATCATTGGATTCTTTCTGATTTCATTCTGATCTCTGAATCTCATAGTTTTGTATTATGATTTCTTGAAATATTGTATAAACATTATGGGGTTCCAATTGGTAAAAGCCATTCTGAGAAGGGTAGGAAAAGCTATTATAAGCACACTGTGTCTAGTAAATAATTTTTGTGTGTCTGAGAATGTCTTCAAATTGAGCATCACATGGTTTTATAAGGTACTTATTAGGCTAAGAGCCATAACAAGGATATAATAATCAGGTGGAAGCTATCATAAGACCTAACAAAGACATAGTGACCAGAATACAACCTTCATGGCAAGACATAACAAAGACATAGTGGCCAAAGTACAATTTTCACTGTTTCCACCACATAGTCTTGGTGTTTAGACACTCACCCAAGGATTCTGGGATAATGCCTGAGCCCTAGGACTCAGGTCCAAAATTAGAATTGCTTGCTAAGCATGATGCCAATCTTTAATGGCATTTATAATGATGCTTTGCAGCACCTCTTCTTTTTCTTTGACTTCTAGGTTTACCATGGGACTTTTTGGGGATCTTTTTGGGGATCCACTAAATCCACTAGTCTGGCTTTTACCACAAATTGCATGCAGTGATCTGAGGTCTAATGAATTGTCTGGCAGCTGTTCTCAGATAGTTCCTATGTAAGTAACCCATTATGATTATTTAACCATTCATAATCATAATGGAGCTCTCTTGTTATGGACAAGAACTTGAAACAAGGTGATAACTCACTGGAATTGATAGAAACAATTCTTAAGTTTACACCTTTGAGAGTTCACACATTAGCTCACACGTTAGAGTTCACAAGTTCAGGAGATTCACAAGTTAGAAACCCACAATCCCACTCTCTCAGAGGAGGAGTCAACCTTTGGGTTCACAGCTTTAAGAGATCATATATAAGGAGCTCCTGAAGTCAACTGGGGAGATTGAAAAGCCAGAGACTGCAGTCGGGCAAAATGAAGGATTCAGAAGAGGAGAGGCTGAAGCTGGCAGAGGCAGAGGCAAAGGACTAGCAGCAGGAGTTCTCGGAACCAAGGAAAGCTTACAGGGCTATTTTGGAAGAGACAATAAAAGATTGGGTTTTAACTCCTGGCTGTATTTGAGGTGATTATTAATTTGAACTGAAACTAAGGCTGCCTCCAGAAACCCCTCCCTCCTAAGAAACTTGCTTCCAGAGAATGATCATAATATACAAAAGAAGAGAACACTACACACTCTCTCTTTCTTTGGTAAAATTAGCTTGTCCTTGATTGGGGGGAGAGGAGAAGAGACTTTGGGTTCCTTTGGTTATGGAATTCCAGACCATGAAAACATATTTTATTTGACTTTAGCTTTCAAGACTCTAATGAGATATTGTTGCTTTATTTTTTCCAGCTGCTTTTGTAGTTCAGTAGTCACTGTTTTTACCCTCTATTATTTTTGCCTGTATTTGCACAGAGAATTAGATTTTTTTTTGAGTTTACTCTAGCGTAAATTGTAATCCATATTATATCATTATATTCATTGTTTTCTTCTGTTTATTCATATGTTTACCCTCAGTTTTTGAATTAGTACAATATATCAGGGCCAAGCTCAACTCTCTGTTATTATTCTGAATAAATCTATTTGGAATAACTCAAAGGCAAAAGTTCTGTTTGGTATCGTACTTTCTGTTGTCTGGATGCTGGGGTGACTGTTAACCAGCAACTCTGTCTCAATCTCTTATTTTTTTTCAGCCCCTTCAGGGCCAACTAGGAGTGTAGATTTTTGTCTCTCCCTGTCGTCCTGTACTTTCACCATCATCTATTGTTGGTTGATCACATCTTCTGTTGCAATTCTGATAGACCCTATTTGAATGCTTCAAGTAGTACTGACCTTAGGCCTTAGTGAGAGTCTCCAGGTGTGAATACCTAGGCATTGATGCATTGATTATGCTCTCTTTTTCAGATTTTGGAGCAGTAAACAGACATGTCTTCCCCTTGTAGTGAAATAAGTTCTGACCCTCACTTCCTTTTTTTTTTTAATAGGTCAGGCTTAGGATCTGGCTTCAAGTACCCAATTGCTAAAGCTAACAGTTTCTTTTGAAGTGCAGATCTAAGGTACTAAGGTACTACCCAAAAGTACATTAAAAAAAAAAAAAGTAAACCATTTGCTGAGTCAATAGGCTTCAGGCTAATTTGCCACAATTAATGCTGGATTTCTTGACATAATCACTGCCAGATTAGTTTTTTTTTTTTTTTTTTTTTGTTCAGGACTGAAATGAATATGGAAGCTTTCTTTTATTTTCTTAATCATTTCTCTGGTGAAAAAATATGGAAGTCATTTTCAGATATTTTCTGGGTTATATGTGGGGCAGCATGGTTCATGCATACCTTTTCACATCATCATCTAAAATAGAAGCCTGACTTAAAAATAATTCTTGGGGAAAATATCTGGGACTTTCAGTGGACATAAAGCTCAATTTCAGTCCATAATGAGATAAAGCAAAGAAAACTGATGAAATCTGAAGATAACATTGAGAATTATATTTTACTCTGTCCAGTTATTTCAAATCTAGAATACTGTATTCAGTTCTTCATGTCATATTTTAAGAAGGATATTAACAAATTATTTAGAGGCTAAGTGAAAATAGCCAGAATGATGAAGAATATCAAGAAAGTAATCACAAGGACATGATTTTTTTTTTAAAAAAAGCAATACTAAATAAAGTACTAAATACTAAAGAAAACAAAATGTAATTACTTATAATTCAATTAAATCATGCAATACCATGAAAGAAAATGGCAGATAGATAGAAAAACAAATCCCAAAATCTGCTATGTACTACAAATATATGTAAAAAGAAGATATAGAAGTTGGGACTGAATTTAAAATGCATTAGCTATTTAAAAAAGGAAAATCCAAATAGCAGTTGCAATATGTCTAATCATAAAATGAAAAAGTAAAATTCAAAATATTAATAAAGAAAAGCAATGGGACTCCATTACATTTAAATAAATGTTATATGAAAATACATTTAAAGAACTGGGAATGGTTAGATGCAAAGAATATTTCAGGCATCATGATAGCTCTACTAAAATATTTATAGAACTCTCACAAGGAAGAATGAGACAAATGTATTCAAATTAAGAGTGATAAGTGCCCCCTAGTAAACTATTCTAAAGAGGCAAATTTGACTTGCTACTTAGAACAATTAAAGCTAATGATAAATGGAATAGATCAGATTTAGTGATCCCCCTCCCCCTTATTGGAGATCTGCAAACAAAGGTTATTTAACTACTTGTCAGGTATTCTTCTAAATAATAATATTTTTTATTTATTTCATTATATGTTTCCTAATTATATGTAAAAAAACTTTAAAATTTATTTTGAAAATCCAAATGTTCTCACTTTGTCCCATCACTTCCCCATCCATTGAGAAGGCGAGAATTATGATATCAGACAAGTGAAGTCAGGCAAAATATATTTCCATATTGACCATGTTGTAAAAGAAAACACCTACACACAAACAAGAAAAACAAACAAATAAAAAACAAAGTATGCTTTGATTGATACTCAGAATTCATCAGTTCTCTAGTATTGTACAACATAGGTCCATTGAAATTGTTTTAATGAGACTAGCTGAGTTTTTCATAGTTAATCATCTTTACAATTCTATATACAATGTTTTGTCTGATTTCACTCACTTATTTTTTTTATCAATTCATATAAGATTTTTTCAAGAATTTTTCTGAAACCATGCTGTTTGTCATTTCTTATAGAACAATAGTCTTCCATTGCAATCGTACATCACATCTTGTATAGCCTTTCTGCAGCTGATGGAAATCTCCTAAATATCTAATTCTAGCCACCACAAAAAGACTACTATAAAAACTTTTATACAAATAGATACTTTTTTATTTTCTTTGGGATATGGATCTAGTAATAATATAACTGAGTCAGAGGGTATTCATATTTTAATAGTTCTTTGGGCATAATTACATATTGTTCTCCAGAATGGTTTGACTAGCTCACAACTTCAATAACAATGCATTAGTGTGCCAATTTTTCCACATGTCCTCCAGAATTTGTCATTTTTTTTTCTGTCATGTTAGTCAATATAACAGGTGTGTAGGCTAGTATTTCAGGGTTGTTTAATTCTCATCTTTTTTTTGACTGCTAGTGATTTGGAGCATTCTTTTATGTGACTGAATAGCTTTGATTTTTTTATCTGAAAATTGCTGATACATGTTTTTTGACCTTTTGTCAATATGGGGATGGTTCCTATTTTTTTCCCAAATTTGGCTTTTTTTCTTATATAGTTCATAAATGAGGCTTTTATAAGAGAAACTTGATGTAAAGTGTCCCCCTCCACCATTTTCCTGCTTTCTTCTAATTCTGGCTGCATTAGTTTTGTTTGTGCAAGAGCTTTTAATTCCATGTAATCAAAATTATCCTTTTTGCTTCCCATAATCTGTCTCATCTTTGGTCACAAACTCTTCTCTTAACCAAAGATCTAACAGATTTTTCCCCCCATGCTAATTAATTAATTTATGTATCCTACTTTATGTCTAAATTCTTTATCTATTTTAACTTTTATCCAATTGGAATACAGAGCGAGATGTTGATCTATGCCAAAGCTCTGCCATATTTTTCCAGATTTCCCAGAAATTTATGTTAGATGGTTAGGTTTTACCCACAAAGCTTAGATCTTTAGGTTTATCAAACATCAGATAGCTATGGTCATGTTGTATAATTACTCTATTCCACTGCTCCACCACTCTATTTCTTAACTACAAACAGATTGTTTTCATGATTATCTCTTCATAATATAGTTTGAAATCTAATACTTGTTTTTTATATTTTTAATTACCTTGGTATTCTTGACCTTTTATTTTCTTCAAGATGAATTTTTTAGCTCTATAAAACAAGTCTTTATTAGTTTGATTAGTATAGTACCAAATAAGTAAATTAACTTGGATAAAATTGTCATGTTACTAGAGTGACTTGGCCTACTCCTGAACAATTAAATTTCTTCAATTATTTAGATGTATTTTTGTTTTTGTTGAAAAGATTTTATAAATGTTTTTGTACAGTCTCTTGATTTATCTTGACAGGTAGTTTTTATTGTTTGCAGTTGTTTTTAATAACACCTTTCCTTTTATCTCTTACTGTTGGGTTTTGTTGTATACAGAAATGCTGATTATTTATGTGGATTTATTTTCTTTTCAGCAGCTTTGCTAAGCTGCTAATTGTTTCAACTAGCTTTTTTAGTTAATTTTCTAAAATCATCTAAGTATACAATTATCCAATATGCAAAAAAGTGATTGCCTATTTTTATTTCTCTATTTTTTCTTGTATTATCAACATGGACATCTTGTTTCATCCCTGATCTTATTGGAACTCAAATTTATCATTTTAAGGAAAACTCCATTTATTCCTAAGATTTCTAGTGCTTGTAATAGGAATGAATTGCATTTGGTCAAAGGCTTTTTATTTACCTATTGATATAATCATATATTTTCATTTAGTTTTTAATATGGTGATTGTTTTATTAATATTAAATTATCTTTTCATTCTATTATAAATCCCACCTGATCACATTGTATCGTTTGTGACACATTGCTATAATCTAGTTGCTTGTGTTTTATTTAAATACACACTTTTTTTGCATCAATGTTCATTAAAGAAAGTAGTCTATTATTTTCTTTCTCTGTTTTAATGCTCAATGATTTGGGTAACAAAAGATTATTCATGGCAGAACTACTTCTTTACATATTTAAAAAAATAGTTTCTGTAGTGTTGGAATCAATTATTCTTTACATGTTGGATAGAATTCATTTGTAAATCCGTCTAGTGCTGAGAATTTGTTCTTATATAGCTCGTTGATAGCTTGTCCAATTTCTTTTTCTGTCATAAGGCTATTTAAGCATTCTATTTCTCTTAATCTGGAAGTTGATATTTTAAAACATATTTATATATTTCACTTTCAGTTTTATGTCCATGTAATTAGGCAAAATATCACCTAATAATTTAATTTCATATTGAATGAGAATGAAGTCATTATTTTCATTTCTGATACTACTACTGTGGTTTTCTTATTTTTTTGAAGCAAATTAACTAAAGCTTTATAATTTTATTTCATAAAGTGAGATACCAATTTTATTTATTAATTTAATTTTTAATTTTCAAGTTTATTATTTTTTTATTTTCAAGATTCCTATTCTAGTGTTTAATTGGGACTTAAAATTTGATCCTTTTCTATTTTCTGGGTTTCATGCCTAATTTACTGATGTGTTCTTTCTTCTTCTTCCTTCCCTTCTTTTCATTATTTTCTTCCTTCCTTCTTTTCCTTTCTTCCTTTCCTCCTTCCTTCCTTCCTTCCTTCCCCTTCCTTCCTTCCTTCCTTCTTGCCTTCCTTCCTTTCTTCCTTCTTTCCTTTCTTTTTTCTTCTTGTATACACTTAGAAATATTGCTTTAGCTGCATCTCACAAATTTTGGCATATTGTCTCATCATTTCCATTCATTTTAATGAAATTATTGAATGTTTCTATGATTTGTTCTTTGATCCTCTAGATCTATAGGATCAAATTATTTAGTTTCCAATCAATTTTAATCTGTGGTTAAATAGGTCTCTTTTGAATGTAATTTTTATTGCATTGTCTGAAAAAGGTACATTTACTATTTCTGCTTTTATGCAATTGAACTTGAGGCTTTTATGCCATGATATCAGTACTTCAAAAGGAATTATTTAAAAGCATGAGTTGGCTTGATTGGTCAGTCAGAAACTATTGAATCTTATGATTCTGAAATGCTCAGAAGAAGAACCAATGAACAGTAGCAGTGGGTAACTTCCTCTTGAAATATAACTAAGTTGTTATTTGTCAATCTGGGATAAATGGTGGTGATATCTGCCATTTTCCTAGAACATTAATTTGAATCATATTGGAGAACCTTTTTAGAATTGTCAAATCTTACAATTAGTGTACACTTATGATAATTTATATTGAGACATATGATTCCATGAGAAGAGACTTAGAATACTGAAAAGGATTATATAGGCCTGAGAAAAACAACAAAAGCCACAACAATAGCAATGTAAAATTTAGAGTGCTACAATCACAGCTGCCAATTGAAGATCCAAGACTTCTTTAGAGAGACTACACTAAAGAAAAGCATATTTTGAAAATTTAAAATTAGATAAGCAGATGATGTCTAAAAATAATTTAGATTCCCGGGCTACACCTTAAAATACAATATTGGTTCATGGATAAAAATGGAATTCTGTTTTTGAAACAAAATAAGAATATGCTTTCCTAAGTTCTTAAGAATCAGACAGAAAAGACTTTAAAATGAAAAAAATGAAGGAAGGGTAAAAGCTAACCTAGAACATAAATCTAAGCCTTAGGCAGGTATGTCTTGTCTTACTTGCCAAGTAGAATACAAGTTTCTTGAGAACAAAATTACTTTATTTTGGATCCATGTCCCTGATGCATAGCACAATCTATGAAACATAGGAAGAACTTGATCAATTCTTGAAGGAAATGGAGTAAAAGAAGGCTATCATGGATGGCACCAAGATGGCCAAGAGCAGATATGACTCTCTGTGACCTCCTCTGACTTTCCCTCAAACCAATAGCAGATTAAGTCCCAAAAGTGGTTTTGTAGTCAAAGAATCCACAAATATTTGGAATACAACACATTTCTAGAAGAAATTATCTCGGAAGAAGTTCAGAACAGGTGTTTCAAATGGGCAGGGGCACAGTCTGCCAAGCACAGACTGCAGCACAGGGAGACCAAGGCAAGAAGCTGCAGCCAGGAATCAAAGCATTGCAGTTTCCATGCACCTGGTAATCTTCTGTGAGCTTATTAGGCCACTTTGTCCTGGTTGAAGCAGGTAGTTTGGCATATTTGCCTTTTGTAAAAAGCAAATGTAAACCACTGAGCCCTGGAAACTGCCAGACCTAGCCATGATAACCTAGCACTGGAAAACAATCAACAGAACTGTCCAACGACAAATTAAAGCAGCTGTTGATCCTTTGCATTGAATAGACTTCAAGCTTTAAAAAATGAATTAAAAAACCAAAGAGAACTCTCACCATAGACAGCTTTTATGGAGAGAGAGAAGAACAGACCTAAAATCCTGAGGTTCCTAAAGGCAAAGCAACTCCAGATGAAGCCCCAAAGGGAGACACGAGCTGCTCTCCATTTCACAAGGCTTTCTTGGAAGATTGCATAAAGAATCTTAAGAGAAAGTTAGAAGAAAAATCAGGAAATGAAATGAGATCATTGCAAGAAGGAATGCAAAACACATAAAATGCCCTACAAAAGAGATATGAAAAAGACACCAATTCACTGAAAAACAAAATTCCTGAAATGGAAAAAGAATGAAGTGAACAAAAATATTCAATTGGTCAATTATAAAAGGAGCTAAAAAAGATAACTGAAGAAAATAATACACTAAAAATTAGAATTGAACAAATGGAAGTGAATGGCTCAATACAACTTCAAGAATAAAACAAAAACCAAAAAAAAAAAAAAGAAAAAATAGAAGAAAATATGAAATATCTCCTAGGAAAAACAACTCATCTGGAAAATAGTTCTTGGAGAGACAATGTAAGGATCATTGGACTTCCTGAAAGCCATGATGAAAAAAATAACCTAGACACTATCTTCCAGGAAATCATAAAAGAAAACTGCCCTGATATTTTAGAATCAGAAGGTAAAACAGCCATTGAAAGAATTCACCAATCACCTCCTGAAAAAGATCACAAAATTAAATCCTGAAGGAATATCATGATTAAATTTCAGAACTATTGCATCAAGGAAAAAATATGGCAAGCAACCAGAAAGAAACAATTTAAATATTAAAGAGCCACAATTACCCTGGATACCCTGGACCTAGCAGCTTCCACATTAAAAAATGGAAGGGCCTGGAATGATCCAAAAGACAAAAAAACCTGTATTACAGCCAAGAATAAGTTATCCAGGTAAAATGAGCATTGCCTTTCAGGGAAGAAGACGGATATTCAATTAAACAGGTAATAAGTTATCCAGGTAAAATGAACATTGCCTTTCAGGGAAGAAGACAGATATTAAATTAAACAGGTGAATTCCATTTATTTCTGATGAAAAGAGCAGAGCTGAATAAAATATTTAACTTCCAAATATAGAAATCAAGAGAAATACAAAAAAGGAAAAAGGAAAGAACTCCTGAGAACTATATTTCTGTTATGCATATATTTAGATAATGCAGGAATAATTTGATTTTATTTTGATAATATGAAAATGATACTAGAGGTGGAAAGGAGATCATACTGGAAAAAGAGGAAAAAGGAGTTACATAAGAGAAATTACATCTCATGAAGAAGCAAAGAAAACCTATTATAACTGAGGGAAAGAAAGGAGGAGGATGAGCATTATGTGAATCTTCTTCTTATCAGATTTTGCTCAAAGAGAGAATATCAGACAAATTTGGTTTCACAAAGAAACTTGTCTCACCTTATAGATAAGTGGGAGGGAAATGGGGGAAGAAAAGAAAAGACTAATAGAAGAAAAAAATAGGAAAAAGGTATAAAAATGAGGGAGGAGCTCTAAAAGGGAAGGACAATTTGAAGGAGGTGGTCATCAATCAAAAACAAAATACTTGGATGGAGGGAAGGGAGAAAGTAAAGAGAAAAGCATAATTTAGGGTAAATAAGATGGTAAGAAATACAGAATTAGTTATATTAACTTTGAATGGGAATGGGATGAACTCTCCCATAAAACATAAGCAGATAGCAGACTGAATTAAAAGCCAGAATCCCACAATACGTTGTTTACAAGAAACACATTTAAAACATAGTGATATATACAGAGTGAAGATAAAAAACTGGAGCATAATCTATTATGCTTCAGGAGAAGGAAAACATAGCAGGGGTAGCAATCCTGATCTCAGATCAAGTAAAAGCAAAGGTAGATATAATTAAAAGAGATAAGGAAGGAAAGTATATTTTGCTAAAGGTTACCATAGATAGGACTCGTACCAAATTCCTTTTATGACACAGACATGGTACTGATACCTAAATCAGGTAGAGTGAAAACAGAGACAGAAAATTATGGACCAATTTCCCTAATGAATATTGAAGCAAAAATCTTAAATAAAATTTTAGCAACAAGTTTACAGAACATTATCCCCAGGATAATACACTATAAACTAGTAGGATTTATACCAAGATTGCAGGGCTGGTTTAATATTAGGAAAACTGTCAGTGTAATCAAATTTATCAATAACCAAACTAACAAAAATCATATGATTTATATCAATAGATAAAGAAAAAGCATTTGACAAAATCCAACACCCATTCCTATTAAAAACACTAAAGAGTGTAGGAATAAATGGACTTTTCCTTAAAATGATCAGTAGCATTTATTTAAAATCATCACCAAACATCATACACAATGGGGAAAAACTAGTACCATTCCCAATAAGATTAGGAATAAAACAAGGTTGTCCACTATCACCATTACTATTCAATTTTGTATTAAAAATGTTAGCTTTGGCAATAAGAAAAGAAAACGAGATTAAAGGATTGAGTAAATCATGAGGAAACCAAATTATCACTCTTTGATGATGATATGATGGTATACTTAGAGAACCTTAAAGAATCAACTAAAAAACTACTAGAAACAATTCACAACTTTAGTAAAGTTGCAGAATACAAAATAAATCCACATAAATCATCAGCATTTTATAAAATAAAAATGACAATACTGTCTAAAATAATCTACTTATTTAGTTCCATACCAATCAAACTCCCCAGAAATTATTTTACAGATACAGAAAAAATAGTAACAAAGTTCATGTGAAAGAACAAAAGGTCAAGAATTTTAAGGGAATTAATGAAAAATGCTACTGAAGGTAGCTTAGTTGTGCCAGACCTAAAACTATATTATAAAGCAGCAGTCATCAAAACCATTTGGTACTGGATAAGAAATAGAGTACTCAATCAGTGGAATAGGTTAGGATCACAGGACAAAATAGCTAATAACTACAGCAATCTAGTGTTTGAGAAACCCAAAGACCCCAGCTTTTGGAATAAGAACTCACTATTTGTCAAAAACTGCTGGGAAAATTGGAAAATAGTATGAAAATAATTAAAACTCAACCCACACCTAACACCACCTACCAAGATAAGTTCTAAATGGGTTCATAATTTAGACATAAATAATGATATTATAAACAAATTAGAAAATATAGAATAATTAACCTCTCAGATGTGTGGAAAAGGAAGGAATTTTTTGTCCAAAGAAGGACTGGAACTCATAATTGACCACCACATAGATAATTTTCATTATAATAAGTTAAAAAAGTTTGTGTATAAACAAAACTAATGCAGACAAAATCAGAAGGGAAGCAATAAATTAGGAGATCATTTTTACATTTAAAGATTCTGATAGAGGCCTTATTTCTAAAATATATAGAGATTTAATTCAAATTTATGAGTCCAAGTCATTCTTCAATTGATAAATGATCAAAAGATGTAAACAATTTTCAAATGAAGAAATTAAAACTTTCTAATTATATGAGAAGGTATTCTAAATTGCTATTGATCAGGGAAATGCAGATTCCACTACAAATCTCTCACATTGGCTAAAATGACAGAAAAAGACAAGGATGAAATGTTGGAGGGGAGCAGGAAAACTGGCACACTAATACATTGTTGTTGGAGTTGTGAACAGATTAAGCCATTCTGGAGAGCAGTTTGGAACTATGTTAAAAAAAAATTATCAAACTGTGCATAAGCTTTGACCCAGCAGAATTCCTATTGGACCTATATCTCAAAGAGATATTAAAGGAAGGAAAGAGCCCCATATGTACAAAAATGTTTATAGCAGCCCTTTTTGTAATGGCAAGAAACTGGAAACTGAGTGGATGCCCATCAGTTGGAGAATGGCTGAATAAGTTATGGTATATGAATGTTATGAAATATTATTGTTCTGTAAGAAACAACCAGCAGGATGGTTTCAGAGAGGCCTGGAGAGACTTACATGAACTGATGCTAAGTGAAATGAGCAGAACTAGGAGATCATTGTACATGGCAACATCAATATTATATATCGATCAATTCTGATGAATATGACTTTCCAACAATGAGATGATTAATGTCAGATCCAATGATGAAGAGACAATCTACATCCAAAGAGAGGACTGCGAGAACTGAATGTGGATCACAACATAACATCCCCACTTTTTTTGCTGTTGTTTTCTTGCAATTTGTTTTCTTATTCATTTGCTTTCTTTCTTTGATCTGATTTCTCTTGTGCAGTAAGAGAACTGTAGAACATATTTATACATATTGGATTTAACACATATTTTAACATATTTAACATATATTGGATTGCTTGCCATCTAGGGGAGTGGGTGGGAGGAAGGAGGAGAAAATCTGAAACACAAGGCTATTCGAGGGTCAATATTGTCAAATCATCTGTGCATATATATTTTTTTAAATAAAAAGCTTTAGGAAAAAAGAAGGCTATCACAAGAGATGAGTAATAAATTATAATTCAGTTTTCTAGAATGGAGATAGCAATAAAATCCATAGTCTAATATGTCTAAATATAAATGCATAAAATCTGATTAAACTGTAAGGTGAACTGGATATCAAAGTATAAGATGGCAAATTTCATTTTTTGGATTAATTGAGATTCAATGGTATGGGATTCTTGAATAGTGTATGGGTTGATAAAGATATATCTTATTCAAATTAACAGAATAGAATAGGTGAAGGGATGATGGAGAGTAGAAGCAGAATATAGGAAATATTATGTAAGCAAATCTAGGAAGGAAAGAGAGAAAGCATCATGAAGCAAACTTATTAGATGAAAAAAAAAGAAATGCAGAACTAATATTATTGTAGTTTTAACTATATATATTCTGTAGAGAAGAAGGAATTGCATAATGAATTAAGAAACGGTCACAAACCTATAAGAGATTCATGATATTTTAATGTTTGGGAGCTTCACTTATATTGATATCTATTTTACTAAAGCTTTTCCTTGGTAGGAAGATAACAAAGAATAATATTCAAAATCATATTTTATGATGGGATTTAATTCTTTATAATTATTTATTACTTAATAATTATCACATATCAGAAATGCATAACATATTTTTAATATTGTGATAAAATCAAAAAATATCTACTGGCCATATTTATAGGTTAATATATTTCACTTGTTTCAACATAGATGTACACTGTTATCACACTTATAACCTTCTCAAGGGTTATGTCATAGAATCAGAGACTTTAGCAACTCTCATCAAGCTGGAAATATTTTAGATCTAGGGCCAGTAACTTCTGTCATCTGAAGACCACCCAAATTTAAAAGAACTCATCATTTGAAGTTTAATCCTCAGGTAATGATTTTTTAAAGAGCAACTCACAAAAATATCTGCTTAGGTTTGGAAGATTTGTAATCTGGACTTGAAAAGGATCCACAACAATTAAATAACAGATCAATATATTATTGAAGCAAATATGTTACTTCATTGGCATAAGATTATTCATTGAAATATTAGAAAAATCAACAGTCTGTGTATAAATCATAAATGTCTCTGCTTAAAAATTGTACTTATGACTACCATTTCTGGAAATGATTGCCACTAGATGGATGATGATAATGACTAATAAATATTTTCCATCTAATTTTAAAGAAGTCTTAAAACAATTAGTTAGTCTTCAGAAGATCATTACCCTGATATTTGTATTGACTTACAAAGTGATGATGCATTGTGTGGAGCACACAATCAAACCCTGAGCTTTAGATCTTATTGAACCACTTCAGCTAACTAAGGCAACAGCTGCTTCTTGAATGAGATCCAATTGAGCTTCATCTTTGCCCTCAAATATTTCTTTTTTTCATGCCATCCCAAATCACTTTTCTCTGAGTATTCTTCCTTCTCCGACTTCCATAAAATGACATCACTTCATATAATAAAATCCTAGAATACTATGATGCCATATTTGGTAATCCTCTCTAAATATATGTTACATTTTTTTCTAATTACTAGCTATTTTAATTCCCCTCACCCAGTCAAGTTAATAAAAACAAGTGTAATTTGAGCACTAAAACTCATTGGTATGAAATTCTTTCCTCATTGGTAGAGATTTATGTCCTGTCCCTAACAAAGGGATAAGATTGAGTTGTTGAGAAGGGACTAAAAGAGAGTTTTAGGCCCTTCAGACTTTTGAATGATTTTAGCTTACCATATTGAGATAGAATATGTGTTGGATTTTAACTTCTCTTCAAGGCCAAGAAGAAAGCGTCCAGGAAGAAGCTGACCATTCCTAAGACTTCAAGGAATCATGACCCAGGGTGAGATCTGAATTCTCTCTCTTTGTCTCTCCTTCTCTTTTCTTCTCTCTCCCCCCTTTTCTCTCCATACTCCCATTTAGGAACTACATAAAATTTTATTGTTACCATCTCAACTTTCTCATGATTAAGCATATTTAAGGAACAATAAGTGATTATATGAAGTGAGTTACAGTCTAGCTCATATTTATCAGTCTATTAAGGGCATTTATTTGGTCAAACTTGATTTTAATTTTCCAATTTAGATTACAAGTTCAAAATAAACCTTACTTAAGCAGGACAGATAAATAAGCACATTTGTCTTCTGATCGAATGGTTCCATCGCTGTGTATAAACACACTACACACACACAGATGCCTTTCACCAGACTATATCATATTTTCCTTAGTGTTCAGTTATTTCAGTTGTGAATGCCTCTTTAATACCTGATTTGGGATTTTCTTGGCAGAAATACTCTAATGGTTTGTTATTGCCTTCTCTAACTCATTTTCAGATGAGGAAACTGAAGCAAACAGGAGACTTTCCCAGGGTCACAAGCTTATAAACTTATGATTCCTGTACCATCTAGTCTCCTCCTCTCCCATATTTTCTATTTTTCAATATCTTTCATTCTTTTCTCAGCAAAACTTCTAAACATATAATAGATGCCATCATTGCCTCTTCTCTCCCTTTTCTTAACTTTTTAAAATATGACTTTCTTTTTTTTTTCTGTAGTCATCATGTTCATCATTTCTTTTTTTAAAGCTTTTTAATTTACAAAACATATGCATGGTAAGTTTTTAATATTGAACTTTGCAAAAACTTTTGTTTCAAATTTTTCCACTCCTTTCCCCATCCCCTCTTCTAGCTGACAGGTAGTCCAATACATGTTAAATATGTCAAATTATATGTTAAATCCCAATATGTGTATAGATAGATAGATAGATAGATAGATATCTTGCTGCAAAAAAAAAAAAAAAAACAGATCAAGAAGGAAGGAAAAAAATGAGAAAGAAAACAAAATGCAAGCAGACAGCAAGAGAGAGTGAAAAATGCTACTCTGTGGTCCACACTCGGTTCCCACAATCCTCTCTCTGGTTGTAAATGGCTCTCTTCATCACTGAACAAATGGCACTGGTTTGAATCATCTCATTGTTGAAGAGAGCCACATCCATTAGAATTGATAGTTGTATAGTCTTGTTTCTGTCATGTATAATGATCCCCTGATTCTGCTTATTTCACTTAGCATCAGTTCATATAAGTCTCTCCAGGCCTCTCTGAAATCATCCTGGTGGTCATTTCTTACAGAACAATAATATTCCATAACATTCATATACCATAATTTATTCAGCCATTCTCCAATTGATAGGCATCCACTCAGTTTCCAGTTTCTTGTGACTAACAAAAAAAGGGCTCTTACAGACATTTTCACACATGTGGGTCCCATTCTCTCCTTTAAGATTTCTTTGGGACATAATCCCAGTAGAAACACTGCTGGATCAAAAGGTATGCACAGTTTGACAAGTTTTTGAGCATAGTTCCAAATTGCTCTCCAGAATGGTTGGATCCATTCAGTTTCACCAACAATGTATCAGTGTCCCAGTTTTTCCACATCCCCTCCAACTTTTTTCATTATCATTTCTTGTCTTCTTAGCCAATCTGACAGATGTATAATGGTATCTCAGTGTTGTCTTAATTTGCATTTCTCTGATCAATAGTAATTTGGAGCACTTTTTCATATGACCACAAATTTCTTTATCTGAAAATTATCTGTTCATTTTTGAACATTTATCAACTGGAGGAGAACTGGAACTATTATAAATTTGAGTCAATTCTCTATATATTTTAGAAATGATGCCTTTATCAGAACTTTTGAATGAAAAAATGTTTTCCCAATTCATTGCTTCCCTTCTAATATTGTCTGCATTAGTTTTGTTTTTACAAAATCTTTTTAATTTAATATAATCAAAATTATCTATTTTGTGATCAATAATGATTTCTAATTCTTCTTTGGTTGCAAATTCTTTCCTCTTCCACAGATGAGAGGTAAAATATACCATGTTCTTCTAATTTGTTTATAAAATCATTCTTTATGTTTAGATCTTGAACATATTTCAAGCTTATCTTGGTATAATGATGTTAGGTGTGGGTCAATGCCTAGTTTCTGCCATACTAGTTTCCAATTTTCCCAGCAGTTTTTGTCAAATAGTGGATTCTTATCCCAAAAGCTGGGTCTTTGGATTTGTCAAATACTAGATTGCTATAGTCATTGACTAATTTGTTCTCTGAATCTAACCTATTCCACTGATCAACTGCTCTGTTTCTTAGCCAGTATCAAATGGTTTTGATGACCACTGTTTTATAATATAGTTTTAGATCTGGTACAGCTAGACCAACTTCATTTGCTTTTCTTTTCATTAATTGCCTTGAAATTCTTGACTTTTTGTTCTTCCAGATGAATTTTGTTGTTATTTTTCTAGATCAGTTAAAATATGACTTTCAACTTCATTACACAACCAAATGTTCTCTTTTCAAAGTCATCAACAATCTTCTAACTGCTTTATCAAACTGTCTGGTCTCAATTCTCATCCTCCTTGATTGCCTTTATTGTCTAATTTCTCCTGAGTCTTTTTTCTTCTTTGGGTTTTCAAGACTTTGCTTTATGCTAGTTTCTTTCCTTCCTTTATGAAAATTCATTCTTAGACTCCTTGGCTTGCTCATTATTTATTTCAATGTTATTAACTTCAAGTTATCTTTCTCAAGCTCTTTTATTTTCTTTTCTCTATACAATTTTTCCATATTTTTTCTTGCAGACATCATCTACTCCCATAGGTTCAATTACTTTCTTTATTTGAATGACTTTCACATTTATTTATTTAGCCTTGGTCCATCTTCTGAACTCCAATCTCCAATCATAAACTGTCTTAATTTTCACTTGGATATTTATTGGATATTTTGGATATTCACAATGGGCATTGAATTTAAAATTCAAATTCAACATATATAGAATAGAACTATTTCCTCGCCCCTCAAACCCAATCGTCTAAGTTTTACTATTACTGTCAAAGACACGGTCACCTTTCAAATAATCAAGACTCAAAAATCTCACTTATCCTTGATTCTTTGCTGTCATTCATCCTACATACCAGTTTGTTATCAAATATTTTCCTTTCCATTTCTACAATAATATTTCAAATATTTCCTTCTCTTTACTCAGACACATCACTAGTTCAATTTCTAATCACATCTCAAATAAATTACTATAAGAATCCAGTTATTTTCTATCCTTCAAAGGTCTCGTCATTCTGATTTATCCTCCACATAGTAACCAAAGTGATTTTCTTAAAATACATATCTGATCATGTCATATCTCATCTCCTTCTTGCTCTGTTACCCTCAGGATGAAATTTAAAATTTTCTATTTAGCATTAAAGGTCTTTATTACCTAACCTCTTTCTATCTTACCATTCTTCAACCCAACCTCTCTAGCTTTCTATTTCATAAAATTCATATCCTATTTCTTTGTCTGGAATAGACTTTATTCTAATCTCATCATCTTAGAATCCTTAGTTTCCAAAAAAGATTTAATTCAAGCATCACCTTCTGTTTACCTTAAGGTATTCCTGACACCCCTCCTCCCAGACTTCAAGTTCTTGCATACTTACTTCTTAATCAAACTTATATTATTTTTTACAAAGCATCCCAAAAGTCTTAGTGTAGCTCTTTGATATTATTTTATACCCCCATTAAGAATTTGGGGGTTTTATATATATATATATATATATATATATATATATATATATATATAATTTCATTTCTATGTTGTATATGTGTATACGCACACAAATACCCCATACCACACAAAATTTTTATTTTGTATATAACTATATATACATACATATGTCTCTCTCTATATTTACATGTGTATACATTTAGATATAGATATAGATATATATTGTATTTATACTTTTATGAGGGTTTGTAATCTCCCCTATTAAAATGTAAACTCTTTGTTGTTGTATCACCAACATCTAGTTCAATATTTGGCACATAGAAGGTGTGTAAAATATTTGTATATTGCTTTATTAATTGGAACAAATAATTAAAATGTGATACAAATGACAAGGAAACAAGTTTTAACAGCCATTACCTAAAATTTTAAGTGAAAAGACAACAGAATATAATAATCTTTGTTTTATGCTTTTATGCTAGAGCTTTCTTTTTATTATCATAAATGTATGTGTATATGCATATATGTATAAATAAAGCTTTTGTATACCTTTGCATACTATTTCAAAGCTCTAGCATTATATCTTTGTGGGTACTCTCTTTATAGTTACATATCACAACCCCTGAGGGGCTTGATATCTAGTATTTGTGATTCATTTTGTCAGACCAATTCATCAGAATCATAGAATTTAAAATTAAAAAGGGATTTCTAGTACAATACATTTACAAAAAGAATTTCCACCACAGCTTATCCAAGAAGTGGTCAACCATCTTTTGTCTCAAGATAAATGATGATGGGGAACTATCTAATAGCATCCCACTCAATTTTTGGACATTTCTAATTTTGAGGAAATTTTTTCCATACATCAGAGCTAAATTGACTTTTTGGGTAACTTCTATCCATTTTTATGGGTGCTGCCTTTTCATCCACACAGAATCATGATCCCTCTTCAAATGAGCGTCCTTTAAATATTTGAAAATGGCTATTAAGTCTCCTTGAATCTTCTCTTCTTCAATGTAAACATGGTCAATGATTTCATTGATTCCTCATATGACAAGGACTTAAAACTTATTCCCCATTCTAATTACCAATATTTGGATGCCTTCTATCTTATTATTATTCATATAAAATCATAGGGCCCAGAATACAATAAGAATTTTCAAGGCAAAGTACAGATATATTATCATTTCTTTATTTCTAGAAGCTACTTCTTTCTTAATATTGCCTAAGATGGTATTAGCTTCTTCTTTTTTGCTTCATCACACAACTGATAGGGAAATTACAGTCCTATAGATGCTAGTTTTGTTTTTTTTCTTTCTGACTTTTTTAAAAACTACATTTGAGGTTTCTTGGCAAAGATACTAAGTGGGTTTGTAATTTCCTTCTCCATTTTCCTATGAAGAAATGGAGGCAAACATGGTTAAGTAACTTACCTAGGTCAAATACCTACTAAATGTTTGAAACTAGATTTGAAATCAGGACTTCTTATTCTAGGCCTTGTCCTCTGTCCATTTAACTGCCTTTATATTTCCTTTTAATGTCATCTTATTAAACATAGTCCCTTTGAGCTAGAGATCCTGATATTTGGATTCTGATTCAATTGTGTAATCTATTCCTTGATCCTTTATATCATCAGGGATTTGATGAGTATACTGTCTATAACTTAATCAAAATCACTGATAAATGTTAAATAGCATAGGGCCAAATACAGATCCTTAGAGTACTCCACAGGAGATTTCCAGTCATATTAACATGAAGCCATCAACATCTCTTTGAATGTGGCCACTTAACCAATTCTCTATCTACTTAAATTCTCCATCTTTCTATAGAAATACTAAGTATGTTAATTTATCATAATTGGCTCCTTTTTGTTTAAAGCCTCCATTTTGTGATTGAAATGTTTTGGTTAAGCAATTTTGCTATTAGCTTGTTTTCTGTCTCTTGTTTTTGATAACAATATAAATAGTTGTTTATTTTGATTCAGCAGACTTTGTATTTGGGCCCCATAAGCAACTGATAAACATATTTGAAGTCTCAGAGAGCATAGACTACCAATATAAAATATTGGAGATAATTTTTAACAATTTCTTACATAGCTACCAACCAAGAAAATTATATGACAAGCAAATCAAGCCAATCAGTAATTGAATGTTACCACCTAATATTTCTCCCTAGAATTATGAAAGCTAGTCAGAGGTACCACTTATCAACTTGTGACTGAGTCATGTCAAGGACAAACTTCTACATTCCCTGCACTTGAAACTAGCATACTCTGTTTTAGCGCAAGGAAGTAATGATTCATGAAAACTTGTAAGAAGTCTATGTTAGATAGAAACATATGGTCCTTGGCCAGACAGTAAGGAAGCCTTGTTTTGAACACTGACATGGGATACTATTATTGGCCTTCTAGGATTCAAATGAGTGACTTGTTCCTATAGAGGAGTTGGTGTTCTATTGTTGAGTAGATAATTGCACACCAAAGAATAATAAAATTTGATTACAAGCACTTATGAGTGTTAAGTCTGTTTAGTATTTTTGTCATACCATGCAGCACACAACAATTTACTGTACGCACCTTATATTAAAATTCTTCACAATAATAGTATGATAGTTCATCAAATGTTTTGCTAAAATCTAAACAAACTATATGTATGACCTTTCTCTAATCTACTAGTTCAAGTAACTTGTTTTAAAGAAAAAAGAAAGGCTAGTCTAGCATGAACTGTTCTTGAAGGTATAATGAGTCTGTGTGATTAAAGACTTCTCATGAAGCAAAATAGTCAAGCATCTCTATAATCTATAGATTTTTCCAAGAATCAAAGACTTACTAGTCTATAGCTTGCAGACATTTTCCTTGATTTTTTTTTGATTAAGAAAAAATTTTCCCTTCTCCAATCCCATGATAACTCATGTTTTCATTTTTTCCAAATAATCACATTTTTCATTTCTTTCGATATTCAATGCCATACTTCATATGGTTTAGGGCAGATAACTGCTCTCTTAGAATATTTGTTTTACCTATTTGTCTCACCCATAAATTCACTCTATCAGTTTGGTCTGTCCTCTATTATTTCCATTTACCTTTTCTTTCTTCCCTTTAACAACCTACCTTCTCATTTTTTGTACATGAGCTTTCTACTTAATGGTTTCCCTAAATTGTCCCTGGAAATCCATAGACTTCTGGTTGCTGAAAATTTGCAATAGATAACCCAATTCAAACTCACTCTTACCTACTATCTCCATGCAATCAATTTGCATTTCCAACTCTATGCTTCATTTCATTTCATTAGTCCCTCAACGTAATGTTGAGAATTCATCATATTGAAAATATATTTAGAAGAATTGCACATATATAAGCTGTATCAGAATGCTTTCTGTCTTGCAAAAGGGAGGAGAAAAATTTTGAACACAAGATTTTTCAAAAGTGAATGCTGAAAACTATCTTTGTATGTATTTGGAAAAATATAATACTATTTAAAAAAAATCACCATATCTAGCCTGACCTAGACACAACATGCTACTACCTTGATATCTTCATATGATAGTTCCATGAATACCCCATTCTGCCTCCTTTTCTACCTTTCCATCTGCAGGTTAGGGAACAATGATCAAATTAACACAACCATTCCTTTAAATAACACGAATGCTAATTGCTTTGAAGATTCTCTTTATTTTAGTAACACCCTGGCCACCATTTTCTATCTGTCTTCCTCTAGTTATTTAAAATATAAGTTCTTTGTGGTTAGGTAGTCTCTTTTTTATTTTTATCTCCAGGATTTACCACAATGCTTAGACCATAGTTAATCCTTAAATGCTTTTCACTTATTTATGATTTATTTATTTATTTTCATTACTTTTATGATCTCTTTAACACTCCTGGATTGTCTTCCTCTTCCCATCTCAAAGTAGAATCTGGAATCATTTCTTGTATATTGTTTTTATTTTTCAAATTTTCTTCAATTAACTTCAAATTTCACAAATTTCTCTTTTTTAAAATTTTTTCTCTGATTCAATTTTCCAGTCTGAATCCCTCCAGCGACCTGGGCAATTTCATCTTGTTCAACTCAAATTCTCTTCTTTCCTCTCACAACTTCTTTCCATAGAATTCAGAAGCAGCAACCGTAGTGATAAGGCTCAGTAAACTAAGCTAGCTAGTCCATGGACAGCAGGAATAAGTATTGTCATCAGATCTGAACACTAACTTTTCCAGCTTGGGAAACAAATTCCTATACTTGTCAAGCTTGATAATATATTTTACTTAGAAAAATGTGTTAGGGACAATAAAATCATGAATCAATAAAAAAAATTCACCTTATATCTTGACATCCCCTTGTCAAAAAAAAAAAAATGGTTTGTAAACCAAGAATATCCAAAAATGTCTCTGATAATTAGATCCATGACAATAATTATGCTGATAATATCTATTGATAAAAATTTTCATGCTAATAAAAAAGCTACAGTTATTATGTAGAGCATCCACTCTTAGAAATATAGGAACCCAGAAAAGTTATCTTGAGTTCAAAGTCTTCTGTAGATCTGTCTTCTTTAAACTATCACTGTTATTATTATTATTAACTTTGTTACAAATACAAACAAAATAATCAGTGTAGAATTGTTGGAATGGCTGACAAAAGGCTATTTGGTATCATTAAGGACCACAATTCACAACTTCCTATTGATGTTTACAGATTTACTAGTGAGTCAGAGGATGCAATTAGTTCAAAGCAAAGAACACTTAACAAAATCAAATTTACAATGAATAACAGAAAAAAAAATCTTCTATTACTCTAAATCTGAGGCATTCCCTTCCACAAAGATGCTAATCACAGACAAAGAATAGGAGCTTTACATGAACTAGAGAATTCATACAAATAGGGCATTTTTATAGAGACACTTTTGATCAAGACATACTCATGATGAAGCATATATAGAGAGGTTGAAGTTTAATATGTAGGAATAATTAAATATGTAGTTAAATATAAAGGCATATTTCAAGCTTCTGATGACTCAAGCTGTCATAGTCTTCTAAAGACCCCAATAGCTTCCCACAAGCTAGTATTCTCACCTCTCTTTGCTACTTTGGTCTTCTCTGCTCTGTACTGGGTTTTTGAATTCTATGGTCTTGTGATTATTGCTATTTATTGCTTCCCATTACTAATTTTTGGACATCATTTCCTCAGGGTTGCCTCTGGGCTATTTCAACTCATTTCTTCTTGGCTAAGGTAATTAAAAAATATCTCCACAGGAAGGATAAACTAACATCTCTTTAAACAAAATCAGAGGAAAAGAACCACCATATTCAAGTACTTTGAGTTAAAAAAAAGTCCCTCTCTTTGAAATCAATATTTTGTCTTTTAACTCTGATTTCTTGTAGTGAAAGTATAGTTCTTTGTATTGTGTTAGAATTAGAAATTGCTATGATCTTCTCTGGTTTTTAATGCAAATGAAGTTTTGCCCTCAAAAATGTGTAAACAAAAGATATAAGGCATTTTAATCTACACTTCTACATTCATTGTAAATATCAATCAGAAGCAAAATCCCTACGTTGGCTTCCACACCATATTTTATCCAAATGAAAATACTTATCTGTCTTATTAAAGTACTGTGAATTCAGTAAAACTTTTAAATGATTTTGTATTTTATGGATCACAACTGCACCTCAATAATTTGACCAAAATTAATGATGTACATATGTATGCATGTGTGTGTGTGTATGTTTGTCTTACACTACTTATTCATTCTAAGGAAAATATGATCATATATTCATTTTACTGAAGCTTCATGTTTCCTTGGAATTGAATATTTATAAAAATACAACATTTGGTGAAAAAAGTAGATATATAGAATCCTAACAAGACCACTTAGATTCATGTCTCTTAGATGGAAACTACTCACATGCAGGAAAATTCAGAAGCAGTTATTTTAAACAGTAATTTGGTGATTTGACATCCAAGTTTTTGGACGAAGGAAATATGTAAGTTTAAAAAGAATGTGCTTAAATTCCAGTTTCTACTTTATGACCATAATAATACATCACATATTTTGAAGTACTTTCAATAGATTTATGACATCAATAGAGGTACACTATCCTTCAGTGTTATTCATTGTCTCTCCACATTTTCATAGAGGATTCTATGTACCACTGTGATCATAAAAATCATTATCTATTAGACCAACTTTTGTGCTTTTTATGCACCTTTATGAAGATAACCAGGAAGAATCTCAGACAAGGATTCCATCACCAGGACCATCATGGGTGACATAATGACTAGAACACTTAACCTAGAGTCAGAAAGATATATATTCAAGTTCACTATCCATGTAACCACATGGGAAAGTCTCTGTTAACCTCAGTTTCTTCATATGCAAAATGGTAATAATAAAGGCATCTATCTCCTAGGGTTTTATGAGGATTGGAATGAGATAATATTGTAAAGTACTTAGCAAAGTGCCTGGTACATAGTAGAGGTTGTGTAAATATTAACTGCCATTAATATTATCATTGTTGTCTTTCTAGTTTTGTGGAATCTACCAGATCTCACATTTTTTGAGCTAACCACTGAGAAATCAGGATCATTTTAATGAAATGATGAGGAATCAGAAAAAGACTGAAGTCAAGACTATGTAAATATGTCTAATACTTTATACATTTTCCAAACATTTTCACAGCTCTTATCTCTTCTTACCAACACAACAGCCCTCTGAATTCTACTACTATTGCTGCTGCTGCTGCTGCTGCTACTACTACTACTACTACTACTATTACTACTGTTACTACAGGATTCTTTAAGCTTTGCAAAGTACTTTACACAAATCTAATTTCACTTTCATAGCAATCATCCTAGGAGATAGATTCTATTAATACCCCTCTTTTATAGATAATAAAAACTGAAGCAATCCAATTAAATGATTTCTGATAGGACTAAATATCCAAGGGCTTGATTTAAACTGTTCTTCTTGTTTCTTTGTTGAATTGAATGCCAGTGCTGCATCTTAAGTGTTATGTGTGGGTACAGATATTTGATAAACTCTAATTTAAAACTTAGGTTTCTTAGGTTCTGCTCTGATCTAGTCCTACACAACTATTAATATAGTATTCTAATGTCATAAGTGTGAAACCTGTTCATCTTTTACTATAAAATCTTTAACAGGTTCATAGTACATCTAGAGCAACCAGGTGGAACAGTGAATAGAGTGCCAGGCCTGAAGTCAGGAACACTTAAGTTCAAATCACGTCTCAGATACTTATTAGCTATATAGCCCTGTGCAAATCACTTAACTCTGTCTCAGTTTCCTCGTCTATAAGATGAACTAAATAAAATGGCAAATTACTTCAGTATCTTTTCCAATAAAACTCCAAAAAAAAAAAAAAAGGATTATAAAGAATTAGACATGATTGGAAATGACTAAACAACAACAATCAAAATTAATTATTGACCTGTCTTAAGTATGATGCATCCTTATGGTATAAAGGGAACTTTGGATTTCAGTAGCTATACCTACACTGCCAAAACTACAAAGACTTTTAGTATGAAGAAATATCTGTATCTGTAACTCAAAGATCCATCTACTCATGTTCAGAAAGGCTTATCAAAAATTAGCCACAAGACTGCTCATACAGAGCAATTCTGAAAGATATAACACTGTTTCAATACCTGACTATAGAGTATTCTCACATCAAGAAAATAACAGAATCTTAAAGTCAATTTAATAACTTCAAGCCTAAATTGATTATTGAGTTTTCTATGTATCATAATGATATTTTGGTCCTGAATTCTGTAATTAATTATAACAGTATTCCACTTTACTTTGGTTTTGTTTAAAATACAATTACTTTTGGTTTGAAATACAATTTTAAATGCTACTATATGTGTTTTTCATTATTTAATGAAAAAATATTTATCCTACTTTTCTTTTTCTTGCATCATTAACAGTAATAAATGTTAAAATTCTAATTTACTTGTGTACAACAATGATGAGCAAGTACTTGGATTCTCCTCCAATCAATTTCTCTAGACTGAATGACAGTTTACTGTAATTTGAATAATCTCACCCATTGGGCTCTAGAGGGACTCTGATACAGAAAAAAAGGTATGTGCAAGAGAGAGTGATAGATGAATTCTGGGAATTCTAATAAGCATCTAATCCCAAGTCTAGAAGACGCTATTGATTTCTTCAAGATTAGGTAGTTGGACTAGTCTTGCAAGGTGCCTTCCAGGTTCTAGCTTTATTATGCCACTATAATGAATCTATGGATCGATAACTACTAAATTCCTTTTCATCCTTAAATATATAATCCATTGTCTATAGAACTACCCTTCATCCAATATAGATGGAAATTCACTTAGACAATGAGATGGGCAGTGTGTTCTTGATCACTGGATAAGGTTGTGCTTTCATACTTTATATATTATAAACTTTCAAACTTTATATACTATAGAACAAGGAGATAGAATGAAAAAGAGTGCTTTATTTGACATTGCACTGAAAACCGGTCAGAGGAAGGCCAAAATAAGGAAACACTGGAATATGGTCAAAAACTATGGCACTGAATTCTCATAGTAACATGATGGGCAGAGGGTAGCAAAAGAGGACCATTATTATCTGTTGGAGAAATATAAACCTTATGTGAACAACAAGGGAATCCACTATGGGAATGGAGAAATGAAAAAAATCCTTCCATCTTCTGGGAGCTAGAAAGATGAGATTATAAAACAAACAAACATGCAAATAGTCAAAGGTGGTAAATATTGGTAAGGAACAATCATAAGTGATGGATTAATAGACATATACTGAATGACCACACTAAAGGGAAAAGAAGCTAGGAGCATGTGCAGGCCTGACAATATTAGGCATACATTATAAACTTCTAGGAAGAATTGTTTATGGGAAGTTGTCATGTTTTCTCAGAAAACTTTCCCTCTTTTTCCTTCCAACTGTAAATATATCTATTGATTCTTTGAGACCTTTGAACCATTTCTTTGAAAGTATAATTCTTGACACTACCTTAAGTAATGCCGATAGTGAAGCTATACATATAGATTTTCTTTCCTTATCTGAATAAACTCTTAAATGTAATTGATATTCTTCAAGTAAGTTTTTGAAATCTAGCTTCTTCTTCTGTCTTTTTGAAAGTGGTTAAAAAATTGGAGTTCAGATTTGAATCATAAACAAATATTTAATACTGTCTGATTACACATTCTTTATCTCCTTAGTTTGCTCATCATATATCGCATACCCTCTAATTGTGGATATTCCTGGAATTGCAATGTGTCCTGTGTCCTTTTATAATTTCCCATATTATTTCTTGGTGACCTTATTAATTATCAAAGGTTTAATTATCATCTCTATGCAGATCACTCACTAATCTACAAATCTAATCCCAATTTTTCCCTTGAATTTTAGTATCATACCCTTAATTGTCTATTAGACAGTTAAAATGTGTTTTTTGGAGATATCTCAAACTTACTATGGCCAAAAATCAACTCATCTTTACTACTGAACTTTCCTTTCTCTAAAATTTCTCTATATCTTTTCAAGGTGCCATCATCCTTATTGTTCCTCAAAAAAAAAAAATTCATCTTTAATCTCCATTCTTTTCCATTAACTTCCCCCATACTTGAAATACTATCCCACCCATTTTTTGCTTCATAAAAATCTTTCCTTTAAACTATAATTCAATAATGATATTTCACATGAATTCATTCTTAACCCTTTTCCCTCAATTGCTGGTCTTCCATATCAAACTATTTTATATTTAAAAACTTTGTATTTATCTACATTTGTTTTACTTTATATTTATTTTGTACATAATTGTATTTGTAATTGTTTCCCTGGTAGAATATAAATTCCTTATGATTAGGCATTATTTCATTTTTTATAATTGTGTTGCCTTTTCCTTAGCAGTGTCTCATACATAGCATACAGTAAACTTAGAAAACAGACATTTGTTGATTGCTTGATTGTGATCCTAAGTGAATTGCTTAACATCTCTGATCTGCAGTTTCCTTACCTGTCAAATGGAGAAAATAATAGCACTGACCTCACAATGTTGTTTTGAGGATTAAATGAAATAATTTATATAAGATGCTTTGCAAAGTGTAATGTGCTACATAAATGTCAGTTGTCGTAATTATTATAACATTCACATTTGAAGCACTGTATTATGATAAAGAGACTTATTGAAGGATTATTAGCTTTCTTTACTCTGTCAATGACAGCTGATTATTCATTAACAATTACATAATTTCTGATAAAGGTCTGTGTTCCTGGACGTAATGATTACTATTCTATTGAGGGGTTTATAGAGAGGGAGAAGATGAGGAGTTGGGAGGATTGGTAGAGAAGTGAGGGAATCAGTTTTATGGTTTCATTGAAATTAGATTTGGCCCACACCAAAGTACAGAGAGATTTCTGCCTATAGAGGGCTATCTATGTCATATTAAGAGCTCTATTTTGCATAAATCTCCTCCTGACAACTTCTTTTCTAGTTACATATTTTTCCTAAAATCCAAATCTAGATCAAGAGTCCTGGAGAGGAAAAATATGGCAGATGCCTTGGATTATTAAGAATGACTAGAATGTTAGAATGACTCTGCTTGATAAACAGGTGCAGTTTATGTTTTTGGCAAAGACATAAATTATTTTTATGTTTTACTCATTCTTCCCCAAATCATACACAAAGGCACTAACCTGCTAACCTCCTGATGAATGTAAACAATAGATGTTCTAGGGCAAGTGCTCCACCCACAGCACCAAGCATCTTAACCAACTCATTATTTTAAAACCCACAGTGATATTGTTTTCAATAAAAAAAATTAGCTACACACAGCTGTGGTTATATGGAACTATAATGCCCTCTGATGGACTATTTAAAACTTACACTTTTCTGTACATTGAATTTGAGAGGGAAATTGTTTTTTTGTTTTGTTCTTATGAGAGGGAAATGTTGGCAACAAATTAGATTAGTACTGATCAGGTGGCTCTTTCAGTCCAAGAAATATATTTGTCAAGCAATAATATTTAATAAATAATTATGAATTATTTTCAGAAAATGAAAATTTCTCCAAGATCTTCTTTATCTAGTGGCTAAATTCAATTGGATATCTAAATAAATTTATTTAGATACATATTTGTCAGAATCATATCTGACTTAGGAATAACTTTCATAAAATTGTATTTACATTCATTAATATTAAATGGATAGTGGAAATGGAAATTTTCTACCATGAAGTCAGTATTCTTGGATTGTATACTTTGTTTCAGAGTTAAAAATAATTTTCACTTAATGAAAACCCATTTTTATTTGATTTCATTTATACATTTTGGCAAAATAAAATGCACAAAAACAAGGAAAATATTTATCTAAATGAAAAAGAATAAAATAATCACAACCAGAACTCAAATTTTATTTTTCTCCCTCCATATGATGTTTCCATTTATAGTTAATTTTGTTGAGAATTATTTTGAGACCTTCCCATTGTTGCAAATATAAATCCCTTGTTCTTACATCCTTTTGCTTACTATTGGTTAAAAGCTATAAAACAAGATATATTCATTTAAAATTATTTTGTTATTCTTAAAGTGCAAATATACAAACTGCCTGAAGCGTCATTTCATTATATTTGGAATTGCAAAATACCTTTGATTCACCCAGTCAAACTTTGTTATTTTATAGAGGACAAAACATATTTGGATATGTTAAATGACATTCATATTTATACAGGAAGTAATTGAAAATAGCCAATATTTGAACCCAGTTTTTTTTATTTTAAAATCTATCACACTTTTTTATAGTAATCAAACCTGATTTTCAATTCACTAATAATTCAAAATCTTGAAATACCAATGTTTCATAGATCATAGGATATTAGAATTGAGACTGACTCAAAAGACTTTACTGATCACTGAATCTACAAGAAACTTTTTCTAGTGTACTTTATCCTTGGAGCCTTTACTCTGTTGATCACCTCCAATTTATCCTGTAAATATCTTATTTGTAAATAGATTTTTTGCATCTCCCATCAGATTGTGAACTCCTTAGGGACAAGTAGTTTTTCCAAATTCGCACAGTGTCTGTCATATAATACACTTAATAAGTCCTTGTTGACTGACATAGTCAATGTTCTTCATTGTGCTAATGAGAAAAATGAGATTGTTTAGGTTTGATATTAATAAATATTATTATACATGCTGTATTTTTCTTTATTTTATGGCTATCTAAGAAACTTTTATCTTAATTGCCAATCTTCTCTGAATGCTTGGTTTTAAAATCGTGATATTTCAACATTTTTATTCCAACATAAACTCAATGCTTCTATTCTTGACAGTCTCCACACCATGCCATGAAAGCATATATCTCTCTCCTGTCCTCCTTCCACCCTAACACATACTCTCTCTCTCTCTCTCTCTCTCTCTCTCTCTCTCTCTCTTTCTCTCTCTCTCTCTCTCTCTCTCCAAAAACAGTTCTGGAAACAATAGTCAAATCAATACTATGGCCCTTAGAGAATGTTATTCCAATTGCCCTATGACTACATTCAACATCCCTGTAACTTTCTTGACCAAAACTAAACTCTTAGGCCACATACCTCAAATGTGTTATCTTTAACTATTAGAATACAAACTTTTTGGGGGCAGGAATGGTTTTGCTTTTTATATTAATAGTACTTACATTAAACTGCCTAACACATGTTAAACACTTTAAAAATCTTTTAAATTCATTATTTCATTCACTACCCTAAACACATATACACAGGTCTATAATTTATTATTATTATTATTATTATTATTAGTCCAGATCTATGTTTTCCTTAGTAAAGTCCTGGTTAAAAAATTCCCTCTGCCATTACCGACTTCTGAAATTATTTAAAAGGAGTAGAGAGTAACAATTGTTCAATTTATTCATTTTAGAACTGGGAGGCTTTCAAACTATTATTGGTTACATGTTAATTTAATTTGGCATTGATAGATACTAATTATTGAAGGCTGTGAATACATGCAAATTTACAAGGGCACAAACTGTATTTTAGACATTCATATTTGTATGCTCTAGTCTTGATTTGCATTTCTAATAAGGTAATGAAGTGTTACAGGATTTTATGTGAATATGTAGTGACACTGACAAGTGCTCTGCTTTAAGTATATGGATAATTAGACAGTAAAAGATCTGTTATTATTCTATAGTGAATGTTAAAAATAAACAAAAAATTCCTCATAACAAAAATTCCTGCATTTCTGTAACATGAGATAGAAAACAGATTTGACCGACAGTTATATTATCAGCAGTATGATTTTTAAAATTCTTGCAAAACTTATATAAAAATACTGAAGAGTTATGCATAATTTTTCATGCTGTTTGTATTTTTCACCAGGTATTTATAGAGCCAAAGTATGTCCATTTTGGCTTTCATAATTTTAAAAGTTTTGATCCTATAAAGAAGTACTTAAAATCAATTTTTTGAGAAGGATCCTTTTTATTCATATAATATTCCCTTTCATCACATCATTCTTAGTATGCTTCCCTTTCTCCATCATGTTCTAGACAAGAGACAAGCATTATTAATTAAGGATTCCCATTTTATAGATTAGAATACTGAGGCAAAATGTGATTAAACAGCTTATTTAATCTAATAATGGGTTAACAGCAAAAGCATGACTCAAAAACCTTAAGGTGCCCTGAAATCCAATACTGATGAGAAAGTTACTTAAATGCTTCCTTCTACCATAGCAATCTCAGTTTTGTGAAATAGGAAAATAAGGAAACTACTAATTGCATAAAATGACTACCAACTGCTAAGTATTTTATTCTAGGTCAACTTTTTTCGCTGTCTTGCAGTTAATGAAGTTACTGCTATTTAAAGGAACAGGAAAAGTGTTTATAAACTTGTATTTTATTGACTCAGAACTAGAGATAGAAAACAAAGTCTCTAGGAAGCTAATAAAATCTGTGGGAAAAGATTGTTTAAATTTTAGAGAAGTCTTGGACGAGCATCCTGTCATGTTGCAACGATCTCCTTCTGGCCTCTGCCACTAGTAAGGTCTTTGCAGTGTCTGATTGGGTGACAGCTTCAGTTGCATTTAGTGAATTTCCCTCCCTTCATTCCTACATATATCCCCACCTACCATTATTAGAAGACAGCCAAAAATGTCACCTAAGGCCATCAGTTCACTTAAAGAGAGGTACATGAACCCTTCCCATAGAGGACTTATGAGACTCCTGGCTCCTTCTCTAAAAAAGAGATCTGAGATCTGACTCTTTATTACACACACGCACACTGTATTGGCTTGTCAGCCCATTTGTTGAGTGTGTGGCGGCCTCTGCTGGGATACAGCTGCATTCAAACATTACTCTAGCCTAAGAAGACGACATGTGGAGGCTTAGGAGAGGTAAGAGAAAAAGAGTGTGTGTATATGGGGGGGTTGGGGGGAGGGAGGGAAAGGGAGAGAGAGAGAGAGAGAGAGAGAGAGAGAGAGAGAGAGAGAGAGAGAATCTGCAAGAGGGAAGCAGTGCATCCTGGAAGGAGGAACTGTGGAGGGAGCCGCTGGGAATCAAGGCAGAGAGCGGGTGAGCCTACCCTCCCTCCATCCCGTTCCACTTGGGGAAGCGGTGGGAACTTCAAGAGATACAGGATGTGCTGGTGACAACTGAGACATATGCACCAGGCAGCTCGGGCTGGGGAGCAAAAGGGTCCGGGGAGGGGAAGGGAAGAGAAAGGAATTTGCAGAACATCTACTAACCTGTCTTCCCATGTCCAGCGCAGTTGGTAAGCGGGGTGAGGGAGTGGGGGTGGGGGCTCCGTGTGGGGTAAATACTGGAAGAGGACGAGGGTTGGAACACAATTCGACCTCATGGGGAAGAGATGAGTGGGGTGGCGAGGATGGAAAAAGGGCACGGAATGGAGAGGGCTGGTTCTCAATCTCCTTCTCAGGGGAACAAATGACCCATTGGGACAGGGAGAGAGAGCCTGGTCAGTGCTGGCTGGAGTGTTTTTGGTTAAGGGAAAGACAGACCCCAGACAGAGGGAACAATGTGTCGCCTTTCCTATTGGGAAGTGCCTAGAACCCGGAGCAAAGCAGTATCTGGTAGAGAGAGAAGGGAATTGACGGAAGAAAGGAACCCGGGAGAGCCCGGGAAGAGTATAAACTTTGCCTAGCCAGACTCCGGGGGCAAATCGGATCCCAGAGAAGGGAGAAGGATTGAGACAGAAGATAGCGCAGCCTGCATTGAATGAGTACAAAGATAGAGAATTGCTACCGAGGTGCGGAATCGCTTCCAAAGGGGTTGCTTTTGCCCACCTCCCCCAGTCCAGAGACCGCAGCTGCAGAGCGAGAAAAGGCTGGAAGGGGTGCTGTTAGGAGGCGGTGTCGATCTTGGAAATATCAATGTTTTCTCGGCTTCCTCTCCCCCGGGTCTCCCCACTTCATCCCCCACCTCCAGTGCCCTTGATGTTTAAAGTGCTGAGGGTATTTAGCGCGCTAAGGGATATGGCCCCAAACTGCCTATTTATCTTTTGTATATCTCCCAATGTTTAGCCCATAGTATGCGCTTATTGAATTTGTCAGCCTCCCTCCTTCCCTTTCTTTGCCTTCTCTTCTGGGCACCTGGGTAAGTTTTCCCTTTTTTGGCTTGCTTGCTTTTGAAGAGTTGAGGTTGGGAGACTGGGACTAGGTGCAGCCTGGTGTATTGCAGTGCGATTCAGAGGGGCGGCTAACCCACGGATCAATTGGCAGATGCTTTGGCTGTGGAGCCTCTACCCGCCCTTTGCACATTGGGCATTTGCAAGGAGGGAAACCTACGGATAAAATAACATTGAGTAATTCAATGAGATGCAGAGGAAAAGGCAGGTCTAGAACTAGATAGGAAACCGGGAAGAGAAGTGAGAAAAGAAAAGCAAGGTGAGGTAGAATCCAAAGGTGGGGTAGATTATCTAAAGATCGGTAAAATTTTCCCAGGAGGGAGAAGCAGGGGTCGAGTTAGCCAAAAGAGAAGACTGGAGTGAATACAGTGCTCCGACTCCGCAATCCTCCTCCCGCTTCCCTCCCACCTCCACACACCCTGGCACACACGAGGATGATGTTCTCGACTAGAGAGCTTACGCAGCGAACTGAAGACCCCCTGGGGCTCCTTACCTCTTTCCTTCAGCACCTAGTGCATAGGATGCTAGAAGAGAAAGAAGCCCCCTTCTTTTTTTGCTCCTCATCACCTCCCCTTTCCTGTTTGTTATATGCCTGGTTACATGCCAGTTACAGGGAGATCGAAAGGTGAAAAGGCAGGGTGTAGGTGACCTCTGACTCCGGAGACCTTCTGCATTTAAACTTGCTTTGGGTAGACACTAGGAAATATTTTAGCATTTTCGTTAAAATTCGTTATTGTGGTCCTTCATTTTGGGGAATTGCCATCTGCGATTCTCAGAAACAAAGTACAATGAAAGCAGGCAGGCTGCATGTATGTGCAGATGTGTGTTGATTTGGATAGCACAAAGAGAAGCACATTGCCTGGATCTGAGTCCTTAACCAAAGAGGAGAACTACAGCCTCCAATTCTTTAAAACGTTAATTAGGGATCAGAGCAGAGCTAAGAGACAGATTTCTTCAAAATATAATAATTATGAGGTTATTTAGTCACTGAGGCAGCCATCCAAGAAAGTGGCAACCTTTCTAATAAGCAGTTATTATATTATAGCAATCTTGCTCCTTTGAATGCTCCAAAAAAATGACCTTTGTCCTCTTTGCCCAAAATTTCTCCTGATACCTTGCAGTAAAAGGAATAAGCTGGAAAGTGCATAATTCATTTTCTCAGAAAATACAATGTATTTAATGTGGGGACCATTTGGATATTTATTACTTTAACAAAGACTATGAGGTTAAAATTAAATTGTATTAATGGTTTAAAATTAGAAGCATGATTCTGCATTTTGTTTTATGTTTAAGTGTGAAAAATAAAGCATTATGATAATTTCTTTGTACTGTATTTTATTGTCTTCTGAAAATGAAAATCATGAGGGAATGTGTATGAAACTGTATTTGTATAATGACACCAAAATGTATCCCAATGTTTCTTTATTTATGAATAGTTAAAAAATGAGTATTTGCAGTATGGTTGGGTTCCAAGTTGTTTATCACCAAGACGTTCATGGGCATATGTTCTTTTCTTTTTATTCATTCCAGCCTAAGAATCAAGGTGGAAAAGAGCATTTCCCTCCAAAATTCAACCATCTCACTTATCGTTTTTATTGGGAATGGACAATGGAATGTTTTCTAGTTTTGTCATGATTAAAAACCTCCTCCTCTTTTGCATTTCCATGAATTTAGCCAGTCACTTTGGGTAAGTCATGGTTTTTTTTCCCAATTATTATGCTTTGTATCAGCAACAAACACATTCAGTTAAAAATATTTATTCACCAGATCATAGATATAGAACTAAAAGACATCTAATGTCCTCTAATCTATTCTTCAGATTTTACTGAAGAGAAAGATGAATTATAGATGTCAAGGGATATTAAAAGTCTTATCAATGCAGAGCTGGGATTTGAACTCATATTCTCTTACTTCAAATGCAGTGCACTGAATAAGTCCAGAATTTTATACCAATCTAAGAGATTCAGTACCTTCAATGTTTTAGCCCTAGAAATAGCATTCAATGAGACTTTGATAGCTTGACCACCTGAAGTGTAGTTTCTGAAGTGAGTCAAGGAAAGAAGACTAGCAAAGGGAATATTGATGAATCCATAATCTTAAGGATAGAAAAAAATTGATTCAAAATCAGCAGTGCTTCTTCCTATACAGGTTAAAACCACACTTAGAAGTTTAATACTCATTTGAAAAAAATTGTTAGAAAATATGATTCACAAAATTTAATACTTATTGTTCTCTTATTCACAATAGTTTATGAAACATGTGGTGTCATTTGAAGGTTGTGATTAACTGCTTATGGCATTAAAAAATTGTGCTAAATTTACTCAATTATCTTGAATTTATGTTAACTTTGAGTATTTGAAAAGTCACCTTGAAGTCTTACATGATGAAAGATTCCTTGCATTCTTAGTTCTGTTATTATCATTTGTGTGACTTATAGGGTCAACATTATGGGTATTTTAAAAATGTCCTTTTCTCCAAAATGACATTTTTATCATGCCAGAGAAACTCATTCTTTCCATACAGGTCTTCACACTCATTTTGTGTTGTTCAGACCAATAAGGGAAGTGAGAATTTCTTAGCACTGATGAAATTAAGAAAAGTAATTAAAGAGTATCACAGAAAGATTCCATAGCTATAGAACTGTCAGACCAAAGAATTGCCCTCTGAGTGACTCTTTTAAAACTAAAATGGACAAAAATACTGAGAACGTTAGGGTAGAAAACACTTTTTCTGACCTCTAATGCAATTATTCATATTTTTCCTAATATTTAATCCCATCTGCTTGTAATCTAACATTTTTGCATGCACATCGTTTTCAGTTAAAAAATTAGTGTTCCTAGGAAATTTGCAATAGAATTTTGGAATATGTACCAATTGTTTTTGGAATTCACTGTAAACAGTTATTCTGTGAGAGTCATATACATCTTAATTAATATTATTGAAGTTATTTATAGCTATAGTTTTTTTTCAACTTATGCTTTTCCTTTTTTCCTCTTTCTCCTCTTAGATATCCCCAGAGGATGTATCACCATAGTTGCCATATCACCCCTCAAAAACATTTTTAAAACCTTAAATCCATTTTTAAAAATCCTAAAGGAGGCTTACCATCAAACACTTATCAGGATTTTGAATTATATGTACCATGACCCATTTGGAAATCTTGTGATTTCTCTGGAATCTTAACTCTATGTTGAGAATTATACCTAATTAATAAAGGAAATATATGTTTTAATATTTACTCTTTAGTTTTCTTCAGGAAACACCTTAACTTAGAGTTAAGTCAGTAAGTTAGAGTAGTCATCTCTAGTAAGGCTTAAATATCAATATAGGAGCAGAAATTTAGAAGTGGAAGGAACCTTAGAAGCCATTTACAAAGGCACCTAGTTAGAGTACTAAATCTAGAGTTAAGAGTACCTTAGTGCAAATATTACCTCAGACCCTTACAAGTGGTGTGATTGTGGGCAAGTCATTTCATTTTCATCTCACTTTACTCTATGTAAAATGTAGCTAATAATAGTACTGGCTTGCCAGTGTTAGTGTAAGGATAAAATTAGATACCACTTGTAAAGCACTTTTCTTTATAGTGCTACATAAATGCTATTGTTATTGTCACCATTTTTGTTACTATTATTAGATGAGATGACTGAAGGTCAGTAAAACTATTGTAGTAAATGGCAGTGAAGATTTTGAAGGCCTCAAACTTCAAATCCCAGTATTCTTTTTTCCTGTTATACTTCATTACCCATCTCTTAATATGATATTAGATTAATTCACAACCATCTATTATATTCTTTTTTTACAGCAATTGGGGTTAAGTAACTTGCCCAGAGTCACACAGCTGTGTCTAAGACTAAATTTGAACTCAGCTCCTTCTCACTCCAGAACTGGAACTCTATCTACTGCACTATCTAGCTAACCCAGGTTTTTATTATATTCAAGACAATGTTAAATCTTGAAGGTGTAGAGGTAAAAAATTGTAGTCCTGTTCGTTAAAGAACATAGGACTTAATTAGGAATGGATGATATCTACAAAAAGAAGCATGATATAGAATACCAGAGATCAAAGTATAGTGATCAAGTAAAATCTGAGGAGGCAGTGAATCAGTGTAGAGAATCAGAAAAGGGAAATTTTATAGAGTAGGTTATACTCAAGGTGGATTTTTAAGGAAAAGGAGAATTTTACAGGTGGGGATAAGGAGGGGGGCAGTTTTTGGTGCATTACCCTTGTGAACATAGAGATACTGAAGTCATATTAGGAGAGCAGAAAACAAATAATTCATTGTAGCTATAAAATAGCTTGGATGAAGAAGATTCATGTAAAATAAGACTGGAGGGATATGTTTGAACCGGATCCCAGTGACTCTTAAATACCAAGCTAAGGAGTTTGTATCATTTCCTTTAGCCAAATGGAAACCAACAGAGGTTTTTAAATAAGGAGGAAACATGACTCTTTACATTGTTGTTGTTGAGTTGTTTTTCAGTTGTATAATAACTCTCCATGACTCCTTTTGGGGCTTTTTTGGTAGCTGCCAGAGTGGTTTGTCATTTCCTTCTCCAGTTCATTTTATACATGAGGCAACTGAGGCAAACAGAGTTAAGTGACTTGTTGAGGGTCACATAGCTGATGTGTCTGAAATAAATTCATAAACATGAGTCTTCCAGACTTCAGGCCTGGTACTCTAGCCACTGAGCTACCTCGACCATCCACATTAGGCAAATTCTTTTGGAAATACTGTGAAGGATGGATGATGGAAAGTAGTAGAGCCTGATGGCACTAAGCCTAATTAGGAAAGAGTAACTGAATTCTGAAGTAGGGTGATGCCTCTGTAAATGAAATGATGAGGAGAAATGCTAGAAATATTGTGAGGATAGACACAACAGGGTTTCCCAGTTGTTTTGATGTGGTGACTTATGATAAAGAGAAGGAAGAATCAAAACTGACTCCAAAATCTGGTGTGCCATTACCAGAGATAGAGAAGTTTTAAATACAAGGCTTAAATACCAAACTTTAAATACCAGTTTGGAAGGAAGGAAAAGATATATATGACACATTGTTGGTAATATTACCTTACTTTATATAGTACACTTTACTTTTCAATGATTTCTGCCTTGCAAAGTGTGACATCTGGGTTCTACATTGGGCTCTGCAACTGACTGTATTTTTTTATCTTGAAGAAGTCATTTAACATTTGTGAATCTTAGTTCTCTCATTTTTAAAAGAAGAGAATTGAACTCAAGAATCTTTAAGATTTCTTCCAGCTCTAAATTAAAACAAGTATAGTTCTATCAACCTCTACTCTTCATACAGGCTCTGTAAACCAGAGAAAATCACCCCTCTCTCCCTTATGTAGAGGAGGATATTGAGGCATATGACAGCATAGTGACATAGTTATGATATAGTTATGACATAGATATGACAGCTAGTTATTGGCAGAAATGAAATTAGTAGGCATCTTTACTGAATTTTTACTGTCATTAATTTTTTATATTAAACTACCTTGCAACAAATCTTTAGTATAAGAAATATGCTGTGTATATATATATATATATATATATATTTCAAGAATAGATTTCTCTGATATAGTGGTCCATGGAAAATTACTTCAACCCCCCCCCCCTTTTTGGACAAGTACTTTGAGTTCTTAAATAATACTAGAATATTCATTTAACTAGATGAACAACTTAACTATTAGGGAATTGTTCTAAATTTCAGGAATCAAAAGATTTAAGAATTTATGTGTTTATGTAAGTATTATATAAAATACATATACATCCAATGCAATAAAAGTTAAACACCCACTTATTTTGTAGCTAAAATAATACATGAGTATATCTGGCAAACATATAGATACCTTTGTGCACATATGCATGTATAAACATGCATAAATATGCTAATTTTACACACCTACATATATACTAACATGCATATATTCATTTTAACATATAATTAATGTTGAAATCCATTAGTTTGTTGACTGGCTCATGATTAACAATTATTTAGGGAATTAGCACTCTAGTGGTGAAAGTTATAGTTAGGATTAGGAAAATATCTTTTTCTTGAAACATTTTGGTTCTGTTATTTAATTGTTTGGGAGATTAGCTGTCTATTCACAAATTTAGCCCATTTAGGGTTTATGTTTCATCTTTATAAATTACAGAATGTTCATCTTCAGTCTTCATCAGTCACACCAATCATATTCTTTAGTTTCCTATTTTCATATTTTAAAGAAAAACAAGCAGGTCTAAGATGATTTGAAAGTCTGTATTTCACACTATTAATATTTCCACAATCCTTCTTCTGTCATTCCCTTTGTTGATTCTTTCATAAGAATATAAACTTTAATTCCTTTAAACTCTGCAGTTGTCATAAAGACATTTAGATATTGCAAAGATTACTTGCATTACTTCACATGTATATATGTTCATTGCATAAGTTCAAGATGCGGTTTTCAGTCTATACAAATTTAAGATATTTGAATATGAAATTCTGGGAACTAATCCTTTGTTCTAATCTTAGCTGGAAGGAAAAATATGCGGGATGCCAAGTAGCATCCCTGTTTGTGGTCCAAGCATTAGCCTAGCAAAATTCTGAATGGCACATCCCCAGAAAGTTAGCCATCAAGGTAACGATTTTTATCCTAAGGAAATGGTCTAAAAATAATCTATTAAGTCAAAGGCAGTGATTGTAGTCTGTCTCGGTAGAAGGAATATACACCAAATGTATAAAAAATGAACTATTGGGAAGTGGTGCTATGCATTCCTACATATAGAATTTTGTGAAATGTGATGGCTTTTTTAAAAACAGTAAATTAATGCAGTAAAAATGGCAGAAATCATCTTGTTCACCCATTAAAAAAGAGGCTGGAGGAATTTTAGTATTCCAACTTTTGAATCTGATATAGGGAAATATATATCCCTTATTCAAACTCTGTGTTATTTTCTTTGTTAAGTTGAATCTTGAATAAAATGATCAAGTGTCTCAGAATATTTCAGGGCTATATGCAACTATGACATTACTTTAGTGGTCAAAGTTTGTGTTATAATGAAAAAGTGCTCATAACTCTGAATCACCTTAAATGCAAAATGAAAATATCTGAATAATTTGGAAAGTAGGCTAGGTCAGGAGAAAAAAGTAGAAACTGAGCAGTCAAATACTCTGGTTTCTGGTCCTTGGTCTAACTAATTATTTGATCTTGGAAAAATCATTTTATGTTCTTGTGATTCAAGGATTTTGTTTTTGTTTTTAAATATGCAAAATGGTGAAGATCATTCCTGGCATATAGATATTAAAAGTACAGAATGTGGAGTAAATGAATATGGAACCACTTAGTGTCTGAATGACGGAGTCATTTGCTTTAGATCATCATGGAGGAGAGGGTTTAGAAAAAAGTGACAAGCTATGGTCACAAAGAAGGATATTAAGTTATCTTATTAAAATTAAGAGAGAATGAGGAAGGACAAAGGCTGATAGTCGAAGAATAAAGATCCACTCCCTAAGTAACAAAAATGTTGAAACTCACACATCTAGAATTAAGAGAACTACCTGAAAGAGAGAAAAACTTTATAGAAAATAAGGAGGGGAATGAGGATGAAGGAAATGATACAATTTTAAAAATATTATATTTATAAAAAATTAATGTGAAATATGTATAGGAATTTATTTTTTGTTCTTAGTAAAAGGATTGGAAATATGAAAAATACATGAAAATGTCCTGAATCAATATGATGATAAATTAAAGTAGGAGATATGATGACAGCTCTGATTTCTCCTGCCTTTCCATTATCCTAAAAATTCCAAATCTATTTCTGTTTTTGGAACAGATCTTAATATTAAAAAAAAAAAAAATCTTCCTAATTTATTTGATAGATGTTTGAATTTTCTCTTTTTACATATTGTTACTTTGTTATCTTTATTCAAACACAATACTTAAGGATGTTGATTCTTGGGGCCGTTGTAGATACTACATGTGCTGTACACATACATAGTGCATGCATACAAACACACACACACATACTTTTACCAAACTATCAAATCTAAAAAAAGTTATTTTTTTAAAAGAGGGTATTTGTTAGAAGATAGTGCCATAAGTTTGTAGGGTTGGTATAATTTGAAGTTTTATCATGAAAATAAAAACAACATAAAGGAAAACAAGTCTAGAGTCAATCTGTCAATCTGAGTCATCTCTGTGCACTTAAAAAAAAAAAAACAAACACCTAATTTAAAGCTTAATCCACCCATGGGACTTAATAATTAGGGAAACAATAAAGCTAATGAAAGAAAATAATTCCTAAGTGTATGCCTTATCAAGAAGTTAGGAACATTCTTCATGTCAATAGGCAGTTAGTTAAACATAGCATGACAACTAATCAGTGTGACATTGGGAGTGAAGTTACATCTCTATCTGCCAGCTTCATCTGGCAGTCGATTGAACAATGAGTCAGAACAAGCAAGAGAAAAAGGATGTGTGCTTCCTATTTGAAAAAGGAAAAAAGTGTTAAGATATATGAAATGCATCTCTTAATTAATCAGTTTGAAATTTAAAAGTCAAGAGACATCTCTGAAAATCATCTTCTTTTCAAAGCCCCTGATGGAATCACTGATATTTACTAGAGTTGTTATACTTATGATATATTTAGGAAACAATTAATAAAAAAACAAAATACAAAAGTAGAATCAAAGAGACTCCTAACCTTGTTACAATCATGTTAGAAGTTAGAAAACTTTTCTTCTCACCTTTAATAGTGAGAAATCTTTACTTAAGACTTCCGTGGACCTTTCAGATCATTCAGAGTATTTGGAGATTTACAAAGAAAGTTCTCTTCCATTGTTACTTCTCCCCCAAACTCCCACACAACTTAACTCTCACAAAGAATAAAGAGGATACACCAGAGGCATCACATTACTTTTGTATAGATACAAAGCAGTCTGAGTATTAAATATATTTAATTCTTGATCTACAATATCTGTTCTTCAATTATCAAAACTATTCATATTCTAGTTAACCATTTAATGTCATTTCATCAATATGCAACTTTGTGGTAGTTTAAAATTCTTATTTTCTTAAACTATTTAGCTCTCTCTGTGAATACATATATATGTATGTATATATATATGTGTGTGTGTGTGTGTTTTCATCATACTGTGAGTACTTCAATCTCTATATTAAATATTTTTAAATGATATAATTGGATAATTGATCACATCAGAAAAATTAGACATAGACCAAAAGATTGAGAGATCCAACCAACAGGGGACATAAAAACTTTTAACAATGTTTACTTGTATGTACTTTGCCTGTGATTACCTAGCAGTGAAAGCTAGTAATTAAATAGTATTTCTTCTCTTTGAAATTGTTAAGAATATTTCAGGAAATCTCAGAATAGACTTATTAAAGCAAAAAGTAATATTGGATTATGGAAGGTAAAGTAATCTAAGACCTCCTTTCAACTTTACTATTTAAAGTAGTATGGATTCTAAGATTCCTAAAACAAATCACTCTATATATTACTCTTCCTTTTTGGAATTATTGCATTAGGCATTATATGTCACTTTCTCACTTGTTGGGAAATTTGCAAGGGAACTCATAGGAAATCAATTTCCTAGCTTTAGCAGGGTCTTGCTTTAAAAAAAAAAAATTCCTTTTCTTAAACAGCTATTCACAAATGCCAACAAGTTCAGTGAAGGATGAGACCAATGATAATATTACAATATTTACCAGGATCCTGGATGGTCTCTTGGATGGATATGACAACAGACTACGCCCAGGACTTGGAGGTGGGTATGTGATCCTTTTATGAAGAGAGGTGAATACTGGGAAGAATTATACTTCTTTATTTCTTGTACTAAAGAAACTTGTACAAGAAACTCTATGGAGTGGCTCCTTTTACGTTCCTAAATAACCTTTCAGCCTTATACTGAACAGATAAATCATTGTAATAAGACATATTTGGACTAGAAACAGGAAATGATATGCTTAATTTTAAAGAAAGGTCATTTACTATCCAAGTTACAAAATTCTTGCTATATGTTGACTCCTTTCATTCTCACAACAAGTTATGCAAAGTCCAGTGCGAAGTATTATCTTAAAAATTTACAAATTAGAAAACTGAGGGTCATTAAGGTTAAGTTATTAGGCTAATATCACACAGATAATTAATGGTTTAGCTAGGACTCAATGAATCCAGTGATCTTAACTAAACTATTCCAGGGATACATGTACCTTACTTTCCATTTTCTAGGTCTTAACTGTTTTAGAGTAAATTTATTGGTTTCGGAGAGCAAATGTTCCTGATAGTATCCTTGTCCAAAGAGAATCACTTTTTCTGGGACATTTAAAGAAAAACAAAAATTTAGGACAACCCTGAATGGATGGATCTTTTACAAATCAATTTTACAAACTCAGCCTTTCAAAGATTTGATGAGAAAATAATTTCCTATCAAGTGAATAACCAATAGAGAAAAAATAGATGTTCTGCAGAATAGGACAGATTATGATATTCCTTAATAACATGCAGCATTAGTGATGAAAAGTAATTTATTAAAAAACTAAGAAAAAGGGGATAGTAACTTTAATTTCCCTTTATGTGGTTTGGTTTGCAAAGTACTCATTTGCTATTCAAATAACATCCAGTGCTAATTTATAAAACACACACTCAAAAGAGAAATTGTAGGAAGCAATAACTGGTATGTGATGAAATTATTAGAAGGAGAGCTTCCCAATTAGCATTCCCAATAAAACTACTTATCTAAAGATTTAATGTTGCAAAGGTTACTGAATTTTATTTCTGAGTATAATATCAATGATTTACATACACACATATATACATATATGTATATGTGCACACATACATATATTTATACCTATATCTAAATGTATGTGCATGTGTATTGTGTATAAAGCATTAACTTAGATCCCATGCAGAATACAGAAACATTAAAGCATTATTCTAATTTTCAAAGAGAATGCAATGTACATGAGGAAATAAGACATGCACATGTAAAGATTTAACAATATGACAATATCAGCAATATATGACCAGTAGTAAGTGTAGTACTTAGGCTATAAATACTATCAGAGTATAGATTTGAAAGAATTCATTTAGGGTGGATTAAAGTAATGAGGTATTTTTTACCTAATAAGTACTTGGTAAATGATGATGAATGGAAAGTTATATGAAAGACATGGGATCAGAGCTCAGTCATCAAAGATGGGAAAGATTTGAGTAAAGAATAAGGGGAACAAAATGATCAGATATAATTCTCTTCCTAATTCTATGACATAGATTATTTTAAGATATTTCTCAGGAATACCAAATATATTCCAAGTAAATGGAAATATGCTGAAGTCTTCTTATAAGATAGCACTTTAAAGTAAAGTCCTAATGCTGCTTCAGTAGTAATATAAACTTAGGTAGGATTGAATATGATTATACTAAATTATAGTTCATAAACCAAAAGAAATTCTAGAGCCTCTTTTGAAACAACATTTTTAAAAGTGCAAAACTATTAAAGAATTATATATTGAAACAATCATCTGTTTTATATCTCCAATTGTCTTTCCGGCATTTCAAACTAGTTATCCAGTAGACATCTTAAACTCATTATGTCTAAAATAGAACTCATTATCTTTTCTTAAAAATCTCCTCTTCTGCTTTCTCTATTAATATAGAGGGCAATGCCAGTCTATCAATACTAGGAGTCATCCCGTATTCACTATCTCTCACCTTTCATATATAATATGTTGCCAAGGTCTATTATTTTCCCTTTTGCCATGTCTCTCATATACACTCCATTTTTCCTGTGCCATAACCTTGTTGCATGCCATTCTCCCTTTTGTTCTATATTATTGTAATAGCCTGTTACTGGGTTTGAATGACTCTAGTCTCTCCCCAGTCCACTCCACTAAAGTGATTTTCTTAACCAGGTCCATTCATATAGCACCCTTCTGCCAAGAGAAAACTCCCTTGATTTCTTATTGCCTTCAGAATCAAACCATGGTATTTGGCATTAAAAGGCCTTCATAATCTAGCTTTCTACTTCCTTTCCTGTCATTATATCTTACTCCCCAACAGATATTCTTTGATCCAATGGCATCAGCCTCTTGGGTATTCAAGAACAAGACACCTCATCTCAATGGTGGGCATTTTTTTTAATACCTCCATGCCTGAAATACACTTTTTCCTTTGCTCTGACTACTAGCCACTTTAAGTGTCAACTAAAATTTCATCCTCTACAGGAAGCCTTTGCTAATCATCTTCTCCTCACCACCCTGTCTTAATTCCAGTGCCTTCCCTCTGTTAATTATCTCTTATCTTCTTGTATATAACTTGCTTTGTATATATTTGTTTGTGTGTTGTTTCCCTCCATTGGATTGCAAGCTTCTTGAGGATGGAAAATATGCTTTGCCTCTTTTTGTATCCCCAGTGCTTAGCACAATATCTGACACATAATATGCTCTTAATAACTATTAATTGATGAATTGATTATATTAGTTTCAATTATTATGTGATTATTCAATTATTTATGGAATAATTTAATTATTATAAAATTAAAAATCACTTTTGCTTCCATTATAATCTTGCTCCTATATCTGTTGTGTTTGGTGGCTGAGAAGCTGGAGTCTCAAGGGCTTTGTTAGAAAGATTATGGCTGTGTTGGACAAGCAACATGTTTATTGCTAAAAGCTCAGAATTTGGAGAGGTTTATACTCGGAGTGATGGTGGTGAATTTTTGCCCAAAATTATTCTGAAAGAATATGAGTTGTCAAGTAGTCACAAATTGCATTGTTGAAGCATAGAAGGACAGTGATGAGGAAGAAATGAAGTATTTAACATGAATCCTGATAGTGAGTTCAATATTATTCAAAGCATTTTATATCCATTATTTTATTTTCTTGCAACCATCCACATGAGATATAGAGGTCAAATATATTTATCCCAACCAGACAAATTTAGAAACTGAGACTCAAAAATATTATCAGAAATATTTCCTGGGCAAAGTCACATAATTTATAAGTAAGGAAATAAGATCTTTTAGTCCCAGAATTTTTGACATCAAATATAATATTCTTTCCATTACATCAAATTATCTTTTGTGATTAGTTTTTTTTTTAATTTGAGGTCATTGGGGTTAAGTGACTTGTTCAGGGACACACAGCTCTTAAGTGTTAAGTGTCTGAGTTCTGATTTGGACTCAGGTCCTTCGGACTTCCAAGATTAGTTTTCTATCCATTATGCCATCTAGCTACTCCATTTTGATTAGTTTTTTAAAATACTGCTTTACCACTCATATTAACTGAATGGCAGTTAATGAGAAAAAAAAGAAATGCTGCATTTTCATATACAAACCTCTTTTTCTATTTTATTTTGTCTATGGAAACTCCCCATCTCTCTCCATCTTTCTATTTCTTTGTTTATATCTGTCTCCATCTGTCTCTTTTTCTCTTGCATTCATACCCTCTATCTTCCTTTCTGTGTGACAATTCATTGTGTGAGAGTACCAAACTAAAATGCTTTTTATCATTGGCCATCCATTCTGTCTCTGTTTCTTAGTGTATAGTGAATGCATCCTGGAATGTACAATGTAATACTACATATCAAAAATTATAGAAACTTTTTCTTTTTATTATAGATTTAATAGCATCATCCTGTGGTACAGAGATAGATTATAGGATTTTGGATAAAAGTGACTTAAATTTGAATCCTTCTTTTTTCACTAGCTAATAGAACCAGTAAGTTAATTATGCACTCAACATTTAAGACAGTTCTTTAAGATTTATGTAGAAAGTTGTGGTGAGCATCGTATAAATGGAAGGATTCCCTAGTCCTATGATATAACTGATCCTTGATGTATTGACAGATTGTAATTTTCTGAGTTGAAATATAAAAAAATACTCTGGGTCTAGTACACATTTTAGTGTAATTTAATTTGTACCTATTTTTGGAAACAAAGCAATAGTTTTTTTTAAAAAATATAATACTCATAGATTAGAAGATTAGATATTCATTAATTAGAAAATAAAATATATCTTCATTGTTTAGTTGTTCATCTTTATGAAAATGACTAAATTAGGTTTCATCTTTCTATATTTCAGAGAGAATAACTCAAGTGAGAACAGACATCTATGTTACCAGCTTTGGCCCAGTGTCTGACACAGAAATGGTAGGATACAGGGCATGGACCTTATCAAGCCCCAAATTAAATGATATCTCCAAGGGAGAGTTTATTGAAAGATAATAACTTTAATTCCCTTTCTTTGACTTAGGAGTATACCATTGATGTATTTTTCCGACAAAGTTGGAAAGATGAAAGACTTCGTTTTAAAGGACCAATGCAGCGACTCCCTCTCAACAACCTTTTGGCCAGCAAGATTTGGACTCCAGACACATTCTTTCACAATGGAAAGAAGTCCATAGCTCACAACATGACTACACCAAACAAGCTCTTAAGGCTGGAGGATGATGGTACCTTGCTCTATACTATGAGGTAAAGTCCCATTTATGCATTTCTTTAGAATACTGACCTTTTGAAGAGTTCTTTCTTAACATCACTTATTTCTGGAGCCTTTTGTTTCTCCTCTAGGGAAAGGAGACTAATTTCTCATTGTTTTTCTGCAATGAGCTTCTTCTTTAAGATTATATAGTTAGTATTATTCATTAAATGCAGTATCTCCTATGAAGCCCTTCTAAGAATAATTAATGCATCTAGGTATCACAGACCAGACAATACTGGACTTTGAGTCAGGAAGACCTGGGTTCAAAAATATCCCTTAGACTTATATGACCCTGGAAAAGTCATTTTAATTTCTTTCAATCTTAATTTCTTAAATGGGAATTGTAATAAAACCTACTTTGTTGGGTTGTTATGAGGATAAAAAAAGATAATTGTGTAAAAGCTCTTTGAAAACATTTAAACACTATATGATAATAATTATTAATTATTTGTAGAATGACCATTGAGCACACAATTCTGTACTAGCTACTATGGAAACATAGTCAATAAGATCTCCTTTCAACAAGTCTCTTACATCTTACATCAATTCAAATTCTGTTTAAAGATTCCATTTTTACTTATACTTAGTTCTCATAGTCTTAGAATTGGAAGAACCTTAGGCATTCATGGAATCATAGAAATAAAGAATTTAAAACAAGGAAATTTAGAACTCCTCCAAACCAGTCTCATTTTACAAATGAAAAAACAATACAGAAAAGGTATATAGTTAACTTGCTTATAGCTATACAGCTTAAAGTGCTTGTTCTTATTTAGATTTATCCCCAGGGCCTAGTGCAATGCCTGGCATATAATAGACATTTAGTTAAAAATCTCATTAATTGACTGATTATTAGATGGAATTTAAAACTCACTTTCTAGTGCTTTTCTTATTGCTATTACAAAACCATTCATGTCTTTTCTAAGGTAGGGCAGTGAATAGTCTGACCTGGAGTCAGTAAAACCTCAATTAAAATTTGTCCTCAGACATTTACTATGTATCTCTGGGCAAGTCACTTAACTTATATTTCTTCAACTTTTCTCATTTGCAAAATGGAGATAATAATAGCACCTACTAACTTTTGTTATTTGTAGTTTTCTCATCTATAAAATAAAGGTAATGGAAATACCTACCTCCAGGGATTGTTTTAAGGATCAAAGGAGATAATAATTATAAAGCACTTAGCATAGTGCCTGACACATAACAGGCACTATATATACATTAATATTATTATTATATTTTAACAAGGAAATCTCACAGGACATATAAATTGTTTTCTTGAGTTATTATAAATTTGCTATTCTTGCAATACATATTTATTTCTTTAGTTACAAGTCTAATATTAAAAAGATGACCTAGATTTAGTAGAGTAAGCAAGTCATTAATTGTGTCTATTTTAAAAACTATAGGAACCATCTTATATTTGCTTTTCAAAAAGCCCATTTAATATTTTATATCTTAAGGTCCTTTTAACATCTAATGTTTAACATCTAATTTTGTAATATTTTCATGCTGGATATCTCATTATTTTTCATCTGGAATGATCTCACTTAATTTCATACTGTGAATTGTTAATTAACTCTAAGTAAATCTATCATTAAATCAATCAATTGAACAATTTAAGACAAAAGATGACTTAACAAGGTTTCCATTAAAAACCTCCATTTGCACAAAGTATATAGGAAAGACTAAGGAAAAGTACAGAAAAAATATTTGACCTAAGAAGATATTTATATACATAAGAAAATTAAGTGTGTTGAATTCCTTCCCTTTATCTCATAATCTCACACAGAAGAATGAGGATCGTTCAAAATGGGCACTTGATCTTTTTAAAAAGAATGATATTACCGAAAGAATATTAAGTAACAATACTTCAAGGAGATGTTAATTCTCTCTATTCTATTTCCATTGTCTTGGATTTTAAATTTGCCTATCTTGCCCATAGAGAGGAAATGTAGTTTAGTTAAAAAAGAAAACAGGGGATTTTCATAAGCTTTAGATGTTAATTCTATTTTCTTCCCTTTATCATTAAAAAGCAAATCACTCCCTAACTCCAGGTCTCAATATCTTATCTTCATTTGTTTAATGAGTGTTTGAATAGAGATCTAAACTCACATTGGCAATTAATATTCTTTGAATTCTGACTGTTATGCCATAAGTAATATCTTGCATATTTTAAATATGGATAATTCTTCAAAAAAAGTGACTACAATATCAGCTCTATACTCCAACTATATAAAAAAGGATTTTTCTCCTTACATCATAACTATTACACTAAGGGACAGCCAGAACATTAGCATCAAATTGTTACTTTGATTTTATTTTAAATATGATTTTACTTAAATGTTTTGATTTTAATTGATGTAGGTCTACTTATAATCCCCTTGACTAAAAATACATTTAGGCTTAGACTCTAAAATAGGACTAGAAATATGAGTAAGGTTTAGGCCTAGAGCCCTGAAGGTTATAGTACTCAGAGGGAGGAGTCTTCAGTCAAATTGCTTTGAAACTCTTCCATAAAATCCTCTCTTCCTTGCCCACTACCTACTCTGTTAATGGTTTTAGATACACTCCTTTAGGAAAGTGACTGAATTATATAAAGTATGAGCCTAATAAATATTTGTTGAATAAAAACATATTAATTCACTGTTCCCCCTAATTTTGACCAAACAAACAAGTAACATTTACTAAGTTCCAGCTATGTAACTGGCAGCATGCTAGGCACTGGGGAAACAAAAGAGACAAAAGATTCTCTCTGTCCTGAAGGAAATTACAATCACTTGGGAGAAATAATATTCAGTTGAATATGTAGCGTCCCACCTCATTTTATTATCCCATAAATTGAAAGTTTGTGGTAACCCTGGATTGAGTCTAGTTTATTGATGGCAATTTTCCCAAAGTCTTCATATCATGTCTGTCAGATTTTGGTAATTCACTTAATATTTCAAACTTTTTCATTAGTATTATATCTATTATGGTGATCTACGATCAGTGATTTTTGATAATACTATTATCATTATTTCGGGGAACCATGAATCTCACCCATATAAGACAGTAGACTAAAAACATATCTATTGTGTATACAGACTGCTCCACCAAATGGGCTATTCCCTCACTCTCTCCCTATTCCCGAGATACAACAATATTGAAATTACTAACCCTACAATGGCCTCTGTATTCAAATAAAAGAGTCAATTGATGTGGCAAACTTCATTGTTTTCTTATTTCAAGAAATTGCCACAGCTACCCCAAACTTCAGCAACCACCACCCTGATCAGTCAGCAGCCATCAACATCAAGGCAAGACCTTCTACCAGCAAAAAAAGATTATGACTGATGGCTCAGATGACGATTAGCATTTTTTAGCAATAAATATTTTTAATTAAGGTATGTACATTGATTTTTTAGACATTATACTATTTTACACTTAATAGATTACAGTATAGTATAAATATAACTTTATATGTTCTGGGAAACCAAAAAAATTCATGACTCGCTTTATTGTATAATTCACATTATTGTGGGACTGAACTCATATTTCCAAAAGAGGCCTTTACAAAACAAGCTCAGTATGTGTGTTTGTTAAATAAAAGATGGTTAACAGAAGGAAGGCCCTGGAATTAAAAAAGGACTGGGGAAAGCTTCCTATAGAAAGTAGAATTTTAGTTGGGACTTAAAAGATGCTAAGGAGGTCATATATTCTAGAGATACATTCCTTGAAATATAATTCACTTACAGAATCTTCTATAGCTGCTGAAGCATCTAGGTGGTGCAGTGAATAGAATAAGGACCTCAGACACTTCTGCCTTCAGGGTCATATTGTGTGACCCTGGGCAAGTCAATTAATCTTGTTTGTCTCAATTCTTTATCCATAAAAGAAACTGGAGAAAGGAATGAGAAATCTATTCTAATGACATTTTAAAAAACTCAAATGGAGTTGTGAAGACTAAGACATAACTCAAATAACTGAACAATAACAATAACAGCAGAATCTTTGAAATAAGATGATAAGCATATTTTTAAAAATCAACATAAAATGTTTTCATCTTTGAAAAGGGAGCATATTTGTGAGGGCTAAACTCTTTGGACCTTTTGAAAAATATGTATTTATTTCATCAATTTTCAAAAATATGCATTTAAAAATAGCCTTCCTTTAAAAATTGCATTCCAAATTATTTTCCTTCTTTCCACTCTCCTATTTCTTGAAAGCTATTTGATATCAATTGTATATGTGAAGTAAGGCAAAACATATATTTAGATCAGCCATCTTGCAAAAGAAAACAGAAAAAAAAGAAAGTTTAAAAAATATTCTTCAATCTGCATTCACATTGTTCTGTCAACATAAGTGGACAACAGTTTTCATAGTGACTTCTTTGAAATTGGCTTGCCTTGAACAGTGTAGCTAAATCTTTCTTAGTTGATCATCTTTATAATATTGCTTTTACTATATAGTACCCTGTTTTCTTGGTTCTACTTCACTCATATCAGTTCATAAATCTTCCTGAGTTTTTCTGACACCAACCTGTTTGTCATTTCTTATCACACAATAGTACACCATTAAAATCATATACCACAATTTGTTCAACCATTTTCCTACTGATAGGTATCTCCTTGATTTCCAATTCTTTGCCATCACAAAAAGAACTACTAGAAATATTTTTACATAAATAGATCATTTTCTTTTTTCTTGAATCTCTGGAACATAGACCTACTAGTGTTATTTTGGGATCAAAGGATATAGACAATTTTATAGCTCTTTGTGTAGAGTTCCAAATTGTTCTCTAAAATCACTGGAGTAGTGGACAACTCCAACCAGAGTTGTATTGGTGTCCAGTTTTTTCACATCCTCTGCAGAATTTGTTGTTATTATTTTCTGTCATCTTAATCAATAATGATTGTTATTGTGTCTGAGGTGTTATCTTAGAGTTTAATTTTCATTTCCCATAGTGATTTAGAACATTTTTTCACATCTATTGATAGTTTTGATATATTCTTCTGAAAAATGTCTGTTCATTTTCTTTTACTATTTATGAACTAAGAAACTATGCTTATTATTTTGAGTAGTAGTATTATTATTGTATAAATTTAGCTCTTCCCTATATGATCAGAAATGAGGTCATTATCAGAGAAACTTTCTATATCTTTTTCCTTTTCTGGTTTCCTTCTAATTTTAGTTTTGTTCATGTAAAAACTTTAATTTCATTAATCTCTTCCCCTTCTCCCATTTCATCCTTCTTCCTTATCTATCCATTGTTTGTTCACATCTTTGCAACATAAATGCTCTCTTTCTGTGACCGCTTTTAAAGTAGAATATTTCTAACTGTCCTAATTATAAAAATTTTTAGAAGCTTCATATATCATCTTCCCAAAAAGAAAGGTAAACAGTTTAACCTTATTGCATTTCTTATGATTTCTTTTTCATCTTTACCTTTTTATGCTTCCCCATGAGTCTTATATTTGAAAGTTAGATTTTTCTATTCTGTTCTTTTCATTAGGAATATTTGCGGGTCCTCTATTTCATTATATATCCATTCTTTCCTTGAAATAGTATACTTAGTTTTTTTCTGGGTAGGTTATTCTGGGCATAATCCCAGTTCTTTTGCCTTATAGACTACCATATTCTAACCCTAGACTCCCTTAACATAGTAGCTACTAAATCTTGTGTGATCCTGATGTAGTTCTCTGGTATTTCAATAATTGCTTTCTGACTGCTCAAAGTATTTTCTCTTTGACCTGGAACGTCTGGAATTTGCCTATAATATTCCTTGGAGTTTTCATTCGAAGATATCTTTCATATGGTGATTGGTAGCTTCTTTAAATTTTTATTTTACTCCCTCTCTCTAGGATATCAGGGGAACCCACTGGACCAATTCTGCTTTTTAAGGAATAATTTTCATTAGTGAATTTTTCTAATTCTTTTTCAATTTGACCAATTGTGTTTTTGAAAGTGTTATTTTATTTTCCTCAGCATGTTTTGTTCCTCTTTCCCAAACTTAATTATTATTTTCTTTCTCTTCTCTCATTTCTTTATCTAACTTTCCTTTTACCACTCTTACTGGATTTATATTTATTTATTTATTTATTTTAAGCTTAAAAGAAAAAAAATTGCCATGGGCACATAGAACATATGAGAAGATTCAAAATATAAAACACTTTATTACCATTTCAAGCTGTGTACTTCTCACTTTATTTTTCCCCTTTCTTCCTCTCTCCTACCAAGAAAGCTATGATTAAGTGTGGATGGATAGATAGATACCAATATCAATATTGTTATCAATATCCACACACACATATACCTATAAATATATACACAAACTATGTATATATGTATACACATATGTGTATATGTATACACACATATGTGTGCATATATTTGTATAGACACATTTTTGTGCATAGATATCTATTATCACACATATATATTCACTTAAAGACTTACACGCATCTGTGGAAACCATATTATGCTGATTGGTTCTCTGTTTCTCTCAAGGTGGATAACATCTTCCTTTATAAATTCAAATTTTTTCATATTTTTCTTACCCCAACAAATCATAATTTCCTACCCCACAGCAATATTCCAATCTTATACTGTCTAATTACTTTAAACAGTCTAAAACAGTATTGATTAATGACTTACATACAATGTAGTTTCCCTGTTTTTTCTTTTGATTAAATCTATTTTAGCTTTAACTTTGTCTGAGATCATGATTACTACTCCTGATTTTTTTACATAATAAATTCTTCTCTTAATATTTATTTTTATGTTTGTGTGTATCTCTTATTTCCTATCCTGCCTGCCTCATTTGCTTTACCTTCTAAAAGTAAAGCTCTATCTGATATCTATCCACTTCCTTGCTCTCCTATTACTTAACCTAACCCCTTTCAGGGATTCCTTCCTTATCCTCTATTCCTACTCTTTCCCTTTGCTCTCTTGTTTCTGTCTGAATTTAGAAGACAAATAACTTTTCAAGTACATATGTTGTTTCCTCTTATCACTTTCTGATTACTCTACACACCTTATCTACACACCTTTTTATACCATCATTATTCTACTCCCTCACCCTTTTATTTCTTTAATAATTTAGAAGACTTTTATTCTCTTCTCAATGTATATGTTGTTTTCTCTTTAATCTATATATCTAAGGTGAGCAAAGCTCTTTCTACAAATCCTTCCTTTATTCTTTGTCCTTTCCTTATCCCCTTACACTTTTCTTTCTTTCTGAATTTAGAAGACTTCTATACTTTTCTAGATATATATGTATTATTCCCTCTTTAATATATTTTTGATAAGAGAGTTTTAGAACTACCAGTTCTTCTGCCCCATCTAATTTCTCTTTGTCAGTTCTTCCTCTAACACCTTATGTATATAATTACTCTTTTTACCTTTTCCTATATAGTTTTACTTTTAGAATCATATCATACTCATCTCTATCTCAATAATTCTTTTGAACTACTCAACTACCTAATGACAATTTTAGATATATGGTTTATATTTCCATGTTTAAAAACATTTGTTTTTCTTGAATCCCTTGTAATTAGTTTTTGATGTTTACCTTGGATCTTGTATGTCAAATATTATATAAAGTTCAGATTTTTTTACAACAAAATCCTGAAAGTCTGACAATTCATCAAATACCCCTTTATTGTTGTTCAGGATTATGCTTAACTTTGCTGACTATGTTACTTTTGGTGATAACCCCAATTCTTTTGCTTTCTCAAATAAACACCTGTGGTCTTTTAGTGGAGCTGCTGCTCCACTTATATGATGTATTGATCTTGTATGATTCTCATCAATACTCCACCATATTTGAATATTTTTTTCTTGTGGTTCATAATATTTTCTCCTGGGAGTTTTACATTTTGGATAAGAAATTCCTGAAAGTTTTCATCAGAGGAACGCTTTCAGATGGTGATCAAGGGATTTTTTTTTTTTACTTTTCACTCTTGTTCTAACACTTCATGACAACTTTAATTATTTTTTGCATTATTGTATCAATAATTTTTGATCATAACTTTAAAGAAATCTGATCATTCTTATGTTTTCTCTTCTTGATCTGTTCTCCAGATGAGTTGTTTTTCTTATGAGATGTTTCACATTCTTTTTTATTCTTTATATTTTGTTTCATTATTTCTTGTTCTCTTATAACTTAGTTGAACCCCCCTTCCAAAATCTAATTTTCCTTAAAATTTTGGATCTTCTTTTCCAGTTGTTTGATTTTCTTTCATAATCTTGCTTTTCTTGGAATTGTGCTAATTAAAATTTTTTTCTTAATTTCTCTCAGTTTATTTTAAGTCTTTTTAAATTTATTTTATGAATTCTTTTGGGGCAGATGGCCATTTGCCATTTTCTTTGGGGTAAGAAAGACCTTTTTTGCTTCTTTATCCTCCTCTGAAGATGAACCCTGCTCTTTTCTATTCCCTTGTATCTATTTCATATTTTTTCCTTTGAAGCTTTGATTGTAGATGCTTTGACTTCATTGTTTTCTTATTTTGTGTCTTGATCTTTTCTGTCACCATAGTAATTTTAAAGGTCAGTTCATTTTTTTAAGTTTTTGTTTACTAATTTTCTTACCACATTTCCTGATTTTGAATTTTATATAAAAATTGGGTTCTATTCCTGGTGTTAGGGGTGAAGGAAGTTTCAAGCTCAGGCTTTTTTGCACTGATATTTTCTGAACTTGTTCTGGGGGGTCTGGGATTTTTGGTGGTTCCAAGGTGGTCTGCTATCTGGAGACAGTTGTGGTCACTGTTCTTCTGGTCTGTTGTTATGGGCTGGAACTCTGTACTTGAAACAAGGATTCTTACAAGATACTAACTCAGTGGAATTGATAAAACAATAGTTATCTAGTTTAGCATGGTGATTAATAGTTCTCTAGTTCAGTGTGACTGATTTAATCTTACTACAAATAATGGTTCCCTAGTGATATAATGATTGGATTATACTCAGTATACTGTAAATGATCTAATTATAATAGAGCATATAAACTAGGACAAACTCAGCCAGGGTTGAACTCAGAGACACATTCATTCAATTTCCCACCTTTGTGGTGGCTGGAGGCTGGAGCACAAGTCCTTGGAGTCAGAGTGAGATTCACGCCATCTCATACCACCTTCATGGCTGGCCTGTCTTCCTGCATTTCCTTCACTGAGACCAAGCTAACTTGGGCCCCAGGCAAGGAGAGAATAAATAATTTGGACTTTAACATCTGGCTATTCTTCTGGTGATTAATCTGCAGAAAGGAAGGCTGCTCCAAGACTTCCAGAAAAACAATAAGAACACTAAATCTCTTTAGTTTTCACCTAAGAAAGGATGTGTTATGGATCAGAACTTGAAACAAGGTGCTAAGTCAGTGGAATTGATAGAAACAATGGTTGTTTAGCATAGTGCTTAACAGTTCTCTAGTTCAGTACTTAGTACTTACTAGAGTTCTACAAGATTCACACCTTTAAGAGAGCATATATAAGTCAGGGAGATTTGGAAGTCAGAAGCCAGAGTTCAAGCTCTCAGAACCAAGACTACAGAAGGCCTCTAAGAAAGCTAACCAGGCCACAGAAAAGGAGACAAGACTTGGAAAGAGACAATAAAGAATTTGGACTTTAATCCCTGGCTACCCTTCTGATTACTGAGCTGAAAGGAAGGCTGCTCCCAGAAGCCCCCCAAGAAACCTGCTCCCAGAGAAGCTTACAATTTAGAGAAGAGTATTACAATGCTGTTCCTCAGGAGCCCTGTTCCCCTGGGACCAGAAGTGATCTTGTTCTTCAGGGACTCTGGTCCCATGTGACCAAAATGACCAAAGTGATACTACTCCTAATGGTTTCTGCTCCTGCTTGACTAAAAATGCTCCACTCTACTCTTGTATTATGATTGAGAAGTAGGTATACATAATGGAGCTGCCATGAAGTGCCTAGTCCTGAATCTACAACTGGCACAAAGTTCCTGTATAATCTCTTTCTGTTTAGCTTTCTGGTCCCCTTACCATCTCTGGCTTGAGAATTCCTGAAGCTAATGCTTCTTTTGGTGCTGCCACTTATTCCCATGATTGGTATTTCAAACATGTGTTACATACAGATCTCTCTTTCTAACCTCTTCTCACTCTGAACTTTTGTTGACTCTGACACTCTAGAATTTTTATTTGAGACATTATTTTAAGATTATTTAGAGAGGAAAATTGGAAGGGCTCAGCTAAATGTTTTCTCTACTTTGCCATCTTGGCTCCTCCTTTGGAATTCTGTCATGTTCTTAAAAAAAAAAAAAACTCTCATCTTCTTCTAACTTGCAAGTCAAAACATTCAGAAATGGAATTTTCATAACTGTGACAATTAAAAAATTGAGAAATATAAATGATTTCTTTTCTTTTTAAGTCAGCAATTTATCAGGAAAATTTCTTCATATGAATAGCTACAGGTAATGCTATATGTTTAGGATTCAAGGTCATCCAATTTTTGAAAGGGTTATTGAATGAAGGCTGTGCTATAACTTGTAATCCAGGAGTTCTTCAAATTTTAAATGTATTTTCCAGTTACCAGTCAGTTAAAAGAAAACATACCTCACATAATCTTTAACTTTCTTCTATAAAGAAATAGTGCTGAAAAAAAAGTATGGTAAAATTATGAACTTTAGAATAATCAATTTGGAATTATGCTCAAAGAGAATATAAAACTATACATACCCTTCGATCTAGCAGTGTTCTTACTGGATATGTATCCTCAGAATATTATAAAAAAGAGGAAAAAACCCACATGTGTAAAAAATATTTGTAGCAGCTTTTTTGTAGTGGCAAAAAATTAGAAATTGAGTGGATGCTTGCCAATTGTGGACTGACCGAATAAGTTGTGGTATATGAATGCAATGGAATATTTTTCTATAAGAAAGGATGAGCCGAAAAAGTCTAGAAAGACGTACATGAACTGATGCTGAGTGAAGTAAGCAGAACCAGGAGAACATTGTGTATGCAGTAACAGTGAGATTTTGTGATCAGTTATGATATTCTTAGCTCTTCTCAGCAATAATGTACTAAGACAATTTCAAAAGACTTGGTGTAGAAAATGCCATACTCTGAACCACTACATAGAATTCCCAATCCCTCTATTTTTGTCCACCTTCATTTTTGATTTCCTTCACATGTTAATTGTACACGATTTCAAAGTTCGATTCTTTTTGTACAGCAAAATAACTGTATGGACATGTTATACATATATTGTATTTAACCTATACTTTAGCATATTTAACATGTATTGGTCAACCTGCCATCTGGGTGAGGGGGTGGGATAAGGTGGGGAAAAATTGGAACAAAAGGTTTTGCAATTTTCAATGCTGAAAAAATTATTCATGCATATATCTTGTAAATAAAAAGCTATAATAATAATTTAAAAAAAGAAAATGCCATACTCATCCAGAAAGAGAATTATGGAGACCCAATGCAAATTGAATCATACTATTTTCACCTTTTAGTTGTTTTGTTTGCTTTTTTTCCTCATAGTTTTTCCCTTTTTGTTCTGATTTTTCTTTCACAACATGACAATATGGAACTATGTTTAAAATGATTGTACTATATAACATATTATAATGCTGCTTTCTCAAAGAGAGGGAGGTAAGGGAGAGAGGAAAAAATTGGAACTCAAAATTTTATAAAAAGTAATGTTGAAAACTATGTTTACATTTAATTAGAAAAATAAAATAGTATTGAAATTAAAAAAGAAAAACAAAAGAAAAGGAAAAAATCCAACTATATGATTAGGGATTGCTTTGAGTTTTTTTTTTTTTTTCCTATTCTTTATGTTTCTGAGCATCACAGCAATTCAGTTCCTTATGCTAGCTAGTTCAGGAAAAGGAGACAGAATTAGAAAGGAAAGGAAGATAATGAAGAAGGCTTTACCATAACAAATACACACACACAAATTCTCTAGTCTCTCTGTCTCTCTCTCTCTCTCTCTCTCTCTGTCTCTCTCTCTCTCTCTTCTCTTCTCTTCTCTTCCCCCTCTGATTCTGGCTTTCTTACAACTTTCATTTAATTTTTGTGCCACCTTGACATATATTCTACAACCTGTTGTTTTCTAATATAATAGAAAGATGCAGCCAGTCATTTGTAAGGGGATCAGAAGAGATGGATGTAATATATTTCTCTCAGCAAAGCAATGAAAAAAATCAGAGTTGAAAGAGCCTTCAGAGGTTATTTGTTCCAACCTATATGTGAAAAAGGAATCATCTTTATAAAATCCTTGACAAGTAATCACCTAATCTCTCCTTAAGAACCTCTAAGACAATAAATCACTACTTAGCAAGGAATCTGATTCCACATTTGGACATGTGTAATTATTATACTTTTTTTTCTCAAATCAAATTTAAACTTACCTATCTGGAATTTTTACCCATTCCTCCAAATTGCTTTCTTGGTCCAAGGAAAGATCTACATTATCTTTGACATGATGGTAGTTCAAATACTTGAAAACACCTTTTACTTCATTCCTAAATTCTCTGTTTTCAGACTAAACATCTTTCCCTTGCAATCATTTTTTTTTTTTTACTTCTCTATCTAATTTTAAAAGTTTGTCAATATGCTGGTCAAAATATTTCCTCCAGAACCAAACATGGCATTTTAGATTTATTCTGTACCAGAGCTGATGTAATAATATCACCTTATTCTACATTCTTTACCATTGGAATCTTCTAAATCTTTAGTTTTTTTTCATGTTATTATTTATTTAGCTACCACATCTACTTCACTCTGAACTAATTCTTTTTAAGCCAGCTGGGATAGCTCATACTTATAGTAAAGCTCATCATATTTAATTTTTTCTATCATTTTAATCTGGTAAGTTCTTTTTGGATCTTTATTGTGACATCTAGTATGTTAACTGTCCTGGGTTTATGACACTTGAAATTTTCATAAGAACATCGTTTATGCTTATAATTCAAATGATTGATTAAGATGCTAAATAGCACAAGATCATATAGAGACATATAGATCTTTCTATTAATAATGAAAAATAATGATTTTTAGTACAGACAATATAAGAAGAGTGGAAAAGTACTTAAATACAGACTATATATATGTATGTATATATATATACATACACCCACATATATATGTATATATACATATTGCAGCATGTGATTAGAACAGACAGAATTACTTTTGTTTTGTTTTATGTAGCAATTGGAGTTAATGACTTGCCAAAGTTACACAGCTGGGAAACATTAATTGTCTCAGGCTAATTTTGAACTCAGGTCCTCCTAACTCCAGAGTTAGCTCTCTATCCACCACACCATCTAGCTCCACCCCTCCCCCCGAATTATTTTTTAAAAACTCTTTTAAGTTTCTTTTTAATCTTTCCAGTGAAGAATATTACCAATAAAAATTTAGAGAAATGCTGGCTGATTGCTTACATTGTCAATCTCTTCAGATGACTGAGAACTATGCATCACAGATGATATAGCATTGCCATATATTATTCTAATTCAATATAGCTATGTTATTGATTTTTCTATAACTTTTAATTCTTGAAATAATCCATGATTTCACTGATATGAGATCTCTTTTTACTCATGTTTGTGATAATCTTTCTAAGCTTTGCAGATTGAATTAGAGGAATTAAATTAAAATCTTGCCTCTAATGTTTATTGTACATACGAGAAGCAAAGAACTAAACTTTCTTGGGTCTCAGGTTTTTAATATATAAAATTATGTTTTGGGGCTCAGAGATCTCTTCCATCTCTCTGACTATAATTCTGTGAGTAATTTTCATAGATCACTGGAACAAATAAATCACTTGGTCTCTTTTTTGGTGATAAGACTATTAAAACTTAGCTAGACTGAATACTACATGACACATTTCCAACTTGTTATTATTTGTCATAATTTTATGAAACTAGTATAAATTTAAAGGAAGTGAGGTCATTTTCACACTATGATGATAAATTAGAACACATGCACACATACACACACACACACACACACACAAAGAAAACCTTTAAAGCACTTGAAATTAGATGGGGTGTTCATATTTCTTGATCAACCATTAGATGGCAGCATAACCATAGTTATAGGTGTATGGAAATCATTTCAGTATCTTAATTGAGTGTTCAAAATTCATTATGTTTTTGCATTTAAAAGGAAATTTATTTAGGGGTTAGACTTTTAATTTAATGCATTGTATTAACTGTGTAATAATTTTTAAAGAAAATTATAGATGAGCATATTAATCTAGATAACATGTAATTAGCTCTAAAATCATTCAGAGTATAATGAAGAATGGTTAATTGTAGGATTCATAAAAACTTTGGTTAATGAAATCCTGACCTTTTTGGAAAAAAGGGGAAAAAACCCTACCTTATTATGACAGAATATATTTTATGCTTAATGAGCAGAACTAGCATAGCCTTTGCTTTCAGAAAGATCTATCATACCGCCCAAAACCTGAGCTTGGAAGCCTTGTCCAAAGAACTGCTTTTAAAACATGTTCATTATTTAGTGTCCTGTTCATCAGTTTTAGGATAACTTTAAAATGTTTTCTTCCTTCAAAGAATTTTATTCAATTTTGGAGATACAAATAAAGTTTCTAATTTTATCTCATTAACTGAAACTCAGTGTCTCATTTCAATGGTAAAAATTAATATGAGATTTTCCATATTATCTGTATGTATAATTGTGGAGATGGAAGAGGGTTTGTCTTAGCATGAATTACCATGTAATGACAAGAATAAAAATAATCTTGTTCATTTCTTTCCTTAGAATAGACAAGGTCTTAGTCATTGAGAGAAGAAGGGCAGTTTAGACTTTGTCATAACCTAAACAATGGCATACTTTGTAATATGAGAAACTTAAACAAAAACTTTATGGAAGACTACATTACCTTTTGTTAATGACACAATGATTTTCTTTTATACTATTACGTATTAAGGAAGCATACACATATTTATACACACACTATACACATGCATATATTTATACACACACTATACATTTATACATACACATATATATGTATATACATATACACACATATAATAATTGATTAGGACCTTTTTTCTTTCTCCAGCTTATTTTTCATTAGCTATTATGGTTTTACTATGTAGACCTCAACTTATAATTCAATCTCATTAAGCTTAGTACAGTCACTTCAACAAGTCAATTTCCCTTATCTAAACAGAATATTGAACATAATCTAAATGTTCTGTGAAGTCTTAGTGTTCTTAATAAAACTCAGTAAATGTACTTTGTTTAATATTCATAGAAGACTATGATATAGACAGACTGTTGATACTTCTAGGTTGAACTCTGCAACTCTTTCAGTCTAGGGACATGACATAAATATGGGTTGTTCTCATATTTAATGTATTGGTAAAGAACTACAGGGCTGGAGATGACAAATTTATTTTGGTTAATCAGTAAAACAATTAATGGAGAAATACTCTCAGATTCTTCAGACAGTTGGAAACTTCGTTTTGGTTGCATAGGCATAGCCATCAAATCATATTGAACTAAATTAAATTGAACTAAGAGACTGGTTTTCAAGCAGAGTTTCATCAATCTATAAGTAACAAACTTGTTTTCATCTTAAATATTTTCCTTTTTCATCACTATCTTGCATTCATTGAGACCTGACTAATGACTCTACATCTCTGATTGCACTTTAAACCATATGGTATGCTTCTGATTGATAATGGGAATTATCATTAGAATTAGAATCCAACTTGCTCTCAATTGTGTCTTCCAGATTCTATCCCATGGAAAGTATTTTTAAAAGTTTAAAATGAGATTGTGATACTATCATAAATATAATTGAGTTTTAAAAAATCAAGTAGTATTTACATTATCTGTTCTTAGCTCATAGAGAATTTATCAGCCAAGAGATGAAGAGGAATCTAATCATTTCCAGCAATATAGAAGACAGAATTAAATTGTTGGGATCTATAAAAGTATTCACAGGTATGGTTTTGGGGTTAATTGCCATATCCAGAATACAAAAGTAATGACAATAACAGTTTCTAAGTATAAGGTAAGGAGAAAGCATCAGAAAACCAATTAATTAATTAAGCAATTATAAACTTGTCTATTGTCTAAATTCCTTATGGGTGCAAAAGTATGTGTATATGTTTATACACATTTTTTATGTAGATGTTGACATTTACTTAGACATATGTACCCACATATGTGTGCAATAGATCTGAGCATGTGCATATGAATATGCATACACTTGTATATAAAAGGATAATTTGAGTCAGGCAAGATTGAATAACTCTGAATGTATATGTATGTGTGTGTGTGTGTGTGTGGATATAAGTGTGTTTGTGAGTGTGTGTGTTTGAGAGTTAGGTGGTAGAATAGATAAGGAGTTGTTGGGAATAGAATTAAGAAGACCAGAGCACAAAACCTAGCCCAACATTTACTAGCTATGGTGAGCAAATCACACCTTCAGATTGCTTCAATTTTCTCATGTATAAAATGGAAGGTAATAGTAGAAACTAGTTTCCAATATTGTCATAAGGATCACATGAGATAATAACTGTAAAGCATTTTGCAAATATCAAAGTACTATATGAATGCTAATTATTAATCTCATTATACTAATAGAATATTGGCTCTTATTTATGTTGGAATTGAATGTTTGGTTGTATAGACTTTAATATTTCAATGAATCTGCATATGTCACCAATGTGGAAATTGCTTTCACTTGGACAAACTGAAATTATATATGCATTCTGATCATTTTGATTTTTTCATATCCTTTGTCCTTTTCAAATCTTATATTTACTTGATGGTGTCCCTCATACTACTTCTTCCATAGGAATGGAACATAAAATTTGTTGAGATGGCCAAGGAAGAAGAAACAGAACATTGGAGAAAGTATCCCCAACATCATATAGGGCTTCACTTATTTTACCCTCAGAACATACTTTATTTATTGATTAATCAGAGGCTAGTGCCACTGACAAATAGATTTGTCAGTAATGAATGAGATTGTTTTGTGAGCTCCTAGAGATTAAAGACTGTCTTTTTTTTCTTGCCTTTATTTATAAACCCAGTAGTCAGCACAGTGTCTGGTACATAGTAGGTCCTTAAAAATATTTATTGACTATGACTCTTGACTGTTCAGAGAAGTGAAGGAGGTAGATAACCAATGGTTATAGTTTAATGAAACAGGAAGAATACAAAAATTGGAACTGAGCTTAATTCTCAGTTTGGTTACTTACTATTCAAATGACTTTTGGAATATTCTGACTTACTTGGATCTTGATTCACTTTTTTAGAGTGAGGAGATGGACTAGATCAGAGATATTAAACTCAATTAAAAATGGGGGCACTAAACCATATGTAAGCATCCCTATTGATGCATTTTTAATTAATACAATTACATACTGATCTTTTCTATGCCCTATGCAAGAGTTGTGTTTCTATTACAAACTTTTTTTCAACCAACCAAATTTTTTGAAAATATTTTCCACACGGAGGCACTCTTCCTATTGAAAAAAAGAGAGAAAGAGTTTTCAAACATATTACCATTGTTTTACCTCTAAATAACTATTTCGGGCAAAATATTTTTAATGAGAATAAAATACTTAATTTATAAAAAAATATTTGCTCATGAAGACATGAATAGTGAATGATAATTATTACATATGGATAAAATAAGTACTACTTTAAAGTCACATAATAGATGTTTATCTTGTAAGATATTTAAAGCTCTAGTAAGAGCACACTTTAGCTAGTAAATTTTGTGGCAGGGAATTCTGAAAACTGCAAAGAGAAAAAAAACTTGTATCAGAAGAATTAATGTAAATGGTGCATGTGCAGCAGACATTTCTAACTTTTTTTGAGTTTCATGGACTGCTTGGTAGTTTATGAATCCAGTGGAATTTCAGAAAGTAACATATAAATGCAAAAAAATAAAATACATGAAATTACAATTTGAAAAATTGTATTCAGATGGAGTTATCAAAGTATTTTTAAGCATTCAAAGACTTGTTCAAAAATACTTTTAGAGTGAATTCGTTTATGGATGTCAAATGCTTTATCAATGTAAAAAGATTATGAATGAATGGTTTTATTGGCAATTTTTGAGAAAAGCTGTCATTGTTTAGCTTGACGTGAATGAATGGAAAATGAATGAGGAATTTGTTAAGTTCTTACTCTGTGCAAAGCACCGTACTAGGCTCTGGGGATAAATGCAGAAAAATAAGAAAGTCCCTGCTTTCAAGGACCTCACATTTCATTGAAGGAGATAACACATATGACAGCTTTCATCTGTAAGGAAGAAATGGAAAAATTCTACCTCTTTAGACAGAAAAGCAAATTGTCTCCTTTTTCTTTCTTCTTTTTTACTCACTAGGATTTTATTTTTTCCAAACACATGTAAAATTGTTTTCAACATTCATTTTGGTAAGACTTTGTGTTCCGGTTTTTTTCTCCCTCTTTTCCAACTCTCTTCCCCAAAACAGTAAGCAATCTGATATAGGTTAAATATGTGCAGTCCTTTTAAACATATTTACATGTTTGTCATGTTGTGCAAGAAAAATAAAACTCAAAGGGAAAAAAGGCACAAACAAACAAACAAAAGGGTGAAAATATTATGTTTTGATCCACATTCACAGTCTCCATAGTTTTCTCTTGATTCAGATCCCACGTCTTTTGGAAGTGTCTTGAATCACCATGTAAATGTTATTTCTCTTCTAAAATGTTATTTCTACTAATAAAAACAATAGCATTTTCTGATGTTAATCCATTTGACAATTACAATGATCTCACTTAAGTCTTAAGTGACTGTGGCTACAGTACAAACAGGAGCAATTGCCATCATGTACCTCAGTAAGAGTTTCTTCACAGGATGATGGCTGAGGGGACTGAACTAGAAATAAGACTGATCTCAAAGGTATTGGGTTTAGATCTGTCATGATATAAATGGATAGGTGAAGTATGCCCAATTTCACATAGCTAATAGGCAGAAATACCAGGATCTGAACTTTGAATACTCTTGCTGAATTGAGCTCTTTTACCTAACTACTGTTCCCCACACACTATACATTCCTATGTATAAAACTGTGGTTTCTTATGTCAAATCCCCAATTCTGCTTTCCACCAATTTATTTGTCTCTTATATGACTCTAAGCAAGAAAAATCTGTTTGTATTGTTCATCTTATGATTTAATGTATTGAGATGCTATGCATTTCCCCATACCATTCCTTTTACATTAATTATCTATTGTCTCTCCCGTATCTCCTGTCATCTTCCCCCAATCCATGCTTAAATATTGTAATACTTCAGTGGTACTAGAATCGAATGGATATCATTGTTTCCTCTAATAGGAATTACAATTGAAACTCTTATCCTGTGTGATTCTTGTCTGCTTCTTCCTATAAGTCTTCCATTCAAATTGCTAGTGGCTTTCCTCTATGTTTCTTAAAATTCTATGCTTTCGGATTATCTTTCTGTTATCACTCATTCTTGCAACAGGGTATTTTAATGCTACCTTATGTGTAAAATTCAATAAGACATCATATAACAGATTATTTACACTGCCATACATCTCTTTTTTTCTTTTGATGGCCCACATGCTTTTAGGCATATGGAATTAATTATAAGGAGAAAGTTGGTATTCAAAAAAATGGGTTTATATTTCAATCCTAATGAGAATCTTGAGGTTGTCTAAAGTACTAAATGAGTTCACATTTGATATCAGTCTGCTCTATTTGTCCTACTTAACTGAGACCATAATTCATTGCTTAAATAGTATTTTTATTTTGCTTTAAATCTTATAGAGGTCTTTTCAAGTCTTAACTTACTTGACCATTATAGCAATACAGGAAATTGGTGTTATTATTATATCTCTTGTATAGATGAAAAAACTAAGGTAGACAATGGTTAAGTGGTTAAGCATACTGGATAAAACATTAAACCTAAAGTCAGGAAGTTCTGTATTCGATTTGAATACATTAGGTTTAATGTTTTATCCACTGTGTTACCTCGTTGCCAATGTACCACATCAAAACCCATACATTCAAGTGTATTTTCACTTGAAAAATAATCTGGACAATCAGCATACATCATCATTTGACTTTTATCTCTTGGGTTTCTGGGTAGAACTCTTTTAAGTGGGTACAAATCTCATTTAGGAAGATCTTCCACCTCTTGGTGCTTTGTTCAAACAGCAAAATGTCATCTACCAATGAATATTTGCAGGGCCTTACCATCTATAAAGAATCCATCTTTCATTTGGATTCTGTGTAGAATACATTCCACAGGAGTGGTAAACAAATTTTACAAGCAATGGCATCTTTTTTACCTTGCTAGAAATAAAGTCAGAGAATTATCAAAATTACTGCTGTTGCTGGATCAAGGAAACTTGTATAATTTTAATTGGTTCTCTAGAACGTAATTGTTGCAAAAGATGTTAAAACTGCAGTTTATTCTGCCTAATCAAAAGTCTGTCATAGTCAACAAACAAATAAAGTAGAGAATAGAAGTAGATAGGAAGGTCTTTCTGTCATTTTTAGTCTATTTATAACTGTAAAAATTTGATCTGCCAAAGAATAGTTTGCACAAGTCTCCTCATATTTTCATTGAGTATGCTATCAAAGTGTATAGAGATCATTCTTATAAATATTCTGTAGAGGGAAGAAGTTAGGCAGAGTATGATACTTATTCAAGCTCTCAATGTTCCCTTTTTTGTTGCAATATCTTTACTTTTATACTTATTCAATATCCCACCCTTCATATATATATATATATATATATATATATATATATATATATATATATATATATATATAAATAGCTTTTTTATTTACAAGTTATATGCATGGGTAATATTAAAGCCTTGACAATTGACAAACCTTTTGTTTTAATTTTTCCCTTCCTTCCTCCCACCCCCTCCCCTAGATGACAGGATGACCAATACATGTTAAATATATTAGAGGATAAATTAAATACAAAATAAGTATACATGTCCAAACCATTATTTTGCTGTACAAAAAGAATCGGACTCTGAAATATTGTACAGTTAGCCTGTGAAGGAAATAAAAAATGCAGGTGGGCAAAAATATAGGGATTGGGAATTCAATGTAATGGTTTTTAGTCATCTCCCAGAGTTCTTTCACTGGGTGTAGCTGGTTCAGTTCATTACTGCTCCATTAGAACTGATTTGGTTCATCTCATTGCTGAAGATGGCCAGGTCCATCAGAATTGATCATCATATAGTGTTGTTGTTGAAGTATATAATGATCTCTTGGTCCTGCTCATTTCACTCAGCATCAGTTTGTGTAAGTCTGTCCAGGCCTTTCTGAAATCATCCTGTTGGGCGTTTCTTACCAAACAATAATATTCCATATTATTCATATCCCACAATTTATTTGGCCATTCTCCAATTGATGGGCATCTACTCAGTTTCCAGTTTCTGGTCATTACAAAGAGGGTTGCCACAAACATTCTTGCACATTTTTCCCTTCTTTAAGATCTCTTTGGGATATAAGTCCAGTAGTAACACTGCTGGGTCAAAGGATATGGACAGATTGATAACTTTTTTGAGTATAGTTCCAAATTGCTCTCCAGAATGGCTGTATGTATTCACAATTCCAGCAATAATGTATTAGAGTCCCTGTTTTCCCACATCCCCTCCAACATTCTGCATTATTTTTTCCCTATCATTCTAGCCAGTCTGATAGGTATGTAGTGGTATCTCAGAGTTGTCTTAATTTGCATTTCTCTGATTAATAATGACTTGGAGCATCTTTTCATATGGCTAGATATAGTTTCAATTCCTTCATCTGAGAATTGTCTGTTCATATCCTTTGACCATTTATCAATTGGAGAATGGTTTGACTTTTTAGAAATTATAGTCAATTCTCTATATATTTTGGATATGAGGCCTTTATCAGAACCTTTGACTGCAAAAATGTTTTCCCAATTTATTGCTACCCTTCTAATCTTGTCTGCATTAGTTTTATTTGTACAAAAACTTTTCAATTTAATATAATCAAAATTTTCTATTTTGTAATCAGTAATGATCTCTAGTTCTTCTTTGGTCATAAATTCCTTCCTCTTCCACAGGTTTGAAAGGTAAATTATCCTGTGTTCCTCTAATTTATTTGTAATCTCATTCTTTATGCCTAGGTTATGAACCCATTTTGACCTTATCTTGGTGTGTGGTGTTAAGTGTGAGCCAATGATTAGTTTCTGCCATACTAGTTTCCAATTTTCCCAGCAATTTTTGTCAAACAGTGAGTTCTTATCCCAAAAGCTGGGGTCTTTGGGTTTGTCAAGCAATAGAGTATTAAGGTTATTGACTGTTTTGTCCTTGGAATCTAACCTATTCCACTGATCAATTAACTTAGCCAATACCAAATAGTTTTGGTGACCTCTGCTTTATAATGTAATTTTAGATCTGATACAGCTAGGTTATCTTCATTTGAATTTTTTCCCCATTAATTCCCTTGAAATTCTTGATCTTTTGTTTTTCCAGATGAACTTTGTTGTTATTTTTTCTAGGTCATTAAAATAGTTTTTTGGGAGTCTGATTGGTATAGCGCTACACAAATAGATTAGTTTAGGTAGTAATGTCATCTTTATTATATTTGCTCACCCTAGCCAAGAGCATTTAATATTTTTCCAATTGGTTAGATCAGACTTTATTTGTGTGGAAAGTGTTTTGTAGTTTTGCTCATGAAGTTTCTGATTTTCTCTTGGTAGATAGATTCCAAAGTATTTTATACCATCGGTAGTTACTTTAAATGGAATTTCACTTTGTAACTCTGACTGTTGGATTTTGTTAGTGATATATAAGAATGCTGATGACTTATGTGGGTTTAGTTTGTGTCCTGCAACTTTGCTAAAGGTGTGGATTATTTCTAATAAATTTTTAGTAGAATCTCTTGGATTCTCTAAGTATACCATCATATCATCAACAAAGAGTGATAGTTTGGTTTCCTCATTGTCTACTCTAATTCCTTTAATCTCTTTCTCAACTCTTATTGCCAAAGCTAGCATTTCTGATACAATATTAAATAGTAATGGTGATAGTGGGCAACCTTGTTTTACTCCTGATCTTATTGGGAATGGTTGCAGTTTATCCCCATTACATATGATGCTTACTGATGGTTTTAAATAGATGCTACTGATTATTTTAAGGAAAAGTCCATTTATTCCTATACTCTCAAGTGTTTTTTAATAGGAATGGATGTTGGATTTTATCAGATGCTTTTTCTGCATCTATTGAGATGATCATATGGTTTTTGTTAATTTGGTTATTAATATGGATAATTATACTGATAGTTTTCCTAATATTGAACCAGCCTTGCATTCCTGGTATAAATCCTACTTGATCATGGTGTATTATCCTGGGGATGATTTTCTGTAGTCTTTTTGCTAATATCTTATTTAAGATTTTAGCATCAATATTCATTAGGGAGATTGGTCTATAATTTTCTATATCTGTTTTCAGCCTACCTGGTTTAGGGATCACTACCATGTCTGTGTCATAAAAGGAATTTTGTAGAACTCCTTCATTCCCTATTTTATCAAATAGTTTATATAGCATTGGGGCTAATTGTTCTTTAAATGTTTGGTAGAATTCACATGTAAATCTATCTGGATCTAGGGATTTTTTCTTAAAGAGTTGATTAATAGCTTGTTCTATTGCTTTTTCTGAAATGGAACTATTCAAGCAATTTACTTCTTCCTCTGTTAATCTGGGAAGCCTATATTTTTGGAGATAGTCATCCATTTCACTTAGGTTATTAAATTTATTGGCATAAAGTTGGGCAAAGTAACTCCTTATTATCTCTCTAATTTCCTCTTCATTGGTGGAAAGTTCTCCCTTTTCATTTCTAAGACTACTAATTTGATTTTCCTCTCTCCTTTTTCTAAACAGATTTACCAAAGGCTTATCTATTTTATTGGTTTTTTCATAAAACCAACTCTTAGTTTTATTTATTAGTTCAATAGTTTTTTTTTACTTTAAATATTATTAATTTCTCCTTTTAATTTTAGAATTTCAAATTTAGTATTTGATTGGGGATTTTTAATTCGGTCTTTTCCCTTCATATATTTTGAAGATTTTCCTCAACATCCTTAAAATCATGTTGGCTCTAACATGAATTTCCTCTGAATACACGATCCAGTGGCTTTTACCATCTTAATTTTCATTGGCATCATTTCTATTTCTTCCTTTAGCATATTGAAGACAATTTTATTAGCACTTTACAGTTATAAATTGATCAAAAACCACAGAGAATTCAAGACACTCCTATTTACTTCTGTTCTCTAATTTACATGCATTTATTTGCTAACTATGACAGACTAATGACTTTCCTGTCAATATCATTATGATTGTAGAAATGGAATGAAGTCACACAGGATTGAAGATCAGTTTATTTTTTTCTTTTATTTGTGTTTTATTGTTGCCATTGAATTTGTCATCTTATTTCACTAAGTTGACCCTGGAAATTAAAGTTTCATCTAATGTGTGAACCATATTTAAAATCATAAGACCATGTGTCAAGATCTGAAAGATACCTCAAAGATCAACCATATGTAAACTCCTCTTTTTATAGATAAGTCAACCGAGACTCAGGAAAACTAATAATCTTGCATAGAGTCATACTGTGAGTAACCAGAAGAAGGATTTGAATTTATGGCCTCTCCTTGTAAGAAGAATGCTCTTCCTATTTTGCAATATTGATTTTTGAAAGCTTTTCAGTTGGCATTATTTTCAACAATTTATGTTTAGATGGGACAGAGAGATATCACAATAGATAAATTCTTTACTGAGTGCAAATCTAAGCTCAGGTACTAACTAGGTGTATGCTCTGTATAAATCACTTACCTTTTGTTTGGCCAAGTTTCCTCATTCGTAAAATGGGGATAATAATAGCATCTATCTCTCAAGACTATAGTGAGAATCTATTGTGATAATAATTGTAAAAAGTTTAGCTCAGTGCCTTTAATGTATTAAGTGTTATTCAAATGTTATTATGATTATGATTATCGTCATAATCATTATTATTGGCATTGGAATAAACTTTTATGAAAGACTACCTGTAAAATCTCATTTAAAAAATCAAATCTCCCAGGAAGTTTTCTATCATTAACCTCATCCCACTAATTTGTGCTGTGTAACTCATGTGTCAATTGTACTGCATTAATTTATTTTATAAATTATTTTACATTTTTTCTTTTCATGTGAGTATATTAATTGTAATTTTAATTAGGTTATAATCTTCTTGAGGAAGTAGCAAGCATTGCTTTTAGCTCAACACAATGACTAATAAAGTAATTTGCATGCAGTCCCCCACAGTTTGATTTTCACCTGCCTTCTCAGTTGTATTTTACATATTATATATTTCAGGGCTATTCTCCAGGCCTACCCAGAGTTTACTCATTCTTCCTCTATGCATTTCAGAATCCTTATTTTTCAAGTCCTCACTTAAACTAAGAAATCTTCCTTAGTCTTCTTCTTTCTTTTTCTATGGCCTTCCCTACAACAGAAACTATTTTTTCTTCCTCAAATTTTCTCAGTGCATTTTGTCTGTATCTCATTATTGCTTTCAAAACACTCCAACTTAAACATTATTATTTTTGCATGTAAATGTCATATTCTTCAAGAAGGATGTAAACTCCTTAAGGGAAAGAGCAGTATGATTTTTTATCTTTATGTTCTTAGAATGAACACAGAGCTTAACATAAAGTAAGTGAATTAAAAGATTTTGTGAACTGAATGGAGAAATGTTTGCCTATTTTCATCAACTCCAAATTCCTTTACTTGGCAATCCAAAAACCATCCTTCACCACTTCTGTTCACGTTTACTTTTGTTTCTTAATGCATCTCAATGACATTACCAAGATATTTCTTTTTTTGACGCAAATTCTCTTATGTCATGCTATTCCACTTATTGACATATACTCCTCCTGCCCTTCCATCTAGTCAAATATTACTTGATTTCTAAAATGCCTTTTATCCTAAATTTTAAGTCAAATGTTTTATTTTACCACCACCACCCTTCTTGGAATTCCTGGGCCAGTTTGGGTCAGTGTTAATAACTATGTACTCAGTAGCATATTTTATATACATATATATATATATATATATATATATATATATATCACTAATCATTTCATATGCATTAGTCTTCTTAACCCAGATGTTAAGTCTCCTCTGAATAATATTCAAATCCTGTGCTTTCATTGCAATTTTCAGTTGAAATCTAACATAAAGTTGAGGATATATCACATGTGAAATGAATCCTTATTGATGGATGATACCATCATTTAGTGACCTTAAAAAAAGAAATCCAAATAGAATTAAAAAAATAGCGGCAGACCACTCCATGATATCAGTCCTGGAATCAGTGAAATATATTGAACTGTTTTTCAAAATGAAAGTTTGCACTCTCTCTCTCTCTCTCTCTCTCTCTCTCTCTCTCTCTCTCTCTCTCTTTTTCTCTCTCCTCTCATCCAGACATACAAACATCAGTCATAGTCTTGACCACCTTTCCAAAGTGGTCAGTTTAGTAGCACAATTCACAGATATACAGAAGGGAGATGCCTATGAACTTTAGACCACTGAAGCTATACTGCTCTCTGTACAATGTTCTAAATTTTATTCCCATCTTCTTATATATAATCATTAAGCTTTAGCATGATCATAGGATCAGCACTAATACATTGGATAGCTCCCTGTAGTTTTAACTGGCTGACTGATTGCAGCAAACTTACTGAAGATTCCTCCTGTCCCCAGGTTTTAAAGCAAGCTGTTTTTCTGTTGTGTCCACATGAAATGATTTAGGCACTAGAAGAATTGTCTTCAGTAAATATTAAATTACCAAAAAAACATTCCTTTCCTATTTAAGATGTGTTTTACAAGCACTTATCACTGCTAGTTACAAAGCATTAACTTAAACACATAGTGATACTAAGTGATAAATGACAAAATGAGTTGCTGTTTAAGAGATTTGCAGCAATTGGGATAACAGTAGACTAGGGAAAAAAAACACACAGCATTGAGCTCTGGAATGACAAGACCTGGTTTAATTCTACTATGAATATGTAGCATATATAACCTCAGCTAATTTCCTTTAGTGTCTAAAGTCCCCTGCAGCCTGATTCCTATGAGCATTTTAAAATATTAGGTAGGAAGGAGTATTAGCAACACAGGTTTAAGTCAGACAACAGTATCAATTAATCAGTGATGTAAAGAGCCAAAAGTTCCTTAACTATTAGCCAATCACAATCTGAATATGATAATTTTTTTAAAGGTGGGAAGACAGTTTGATACAATGAAAATAGTAAGAGATTTAGAGTTAGAGACCTGGGTTTAAATCCTGCATACTACTTGCTATCTAAGTGGTCCTACATAAATTGCATAATTTCTGTATCACTTTTCTTATTTATTGAATGATAATTTATAATGAGATGGCTTGCAAGGTCCCTTTCATTTCTAATTATACAACTTTATGTTTGGCAGAAAAGCACAGAAGCATAAGTAATAAAGCAAACCCTGAGTTGTCTCTATTAAAGATAGACTTTATGATTGCAAAGTAGCTGCCTGTTGCTTTATACAGCTTTTTTTTTACCAGAAAGATTCAAAAGCCGGTATTTGTTTGGGATCTTCTCCCAAAAAACTCACTGCAAAGTTGCCCAATAGTTGCCATATTGGTAAAAGTAAAACCAACAATGCAATCTTAAATCTTCTTAGTATACTGATAAATTAAATACAACTTTCAAAGTTCTTTTAAAGAAGAATCATTAAACTGAAAATAATAGCTTCTGAAGTGTGGGTGCCAGATGCAGATTCATTAGATAATACTTCTTATTCATTCTCCCTACATATCTTATAAACCTTCTCCTCTTTAAAAATCATAGTCTCTCTTTCCTTCTTTCTTAGTATTTGGCAGTTGTGAAATCACAGAGTTCCACTGATGCCACCACACATCCTAAAAGTACTACAAAACCTATTGCAATGCATTTTTCCTGAGATTGTAAATATGGATATTTTAAAATTTAGACCCATAATACTCAAGAAATGTTACAATCTGCCTTGTTCTCAGATTTCCTTTGTCATTTTATTTGAGAGTTTAATCTAGTATTTCAGAGCACTACCTGTGAAGAACCCCCCTCTACCATATACAGATTATCACATGTATGCATCTTATATCTCTCGGAAGTTTTCATAGGTGACTGAGATGTTAAGTGTTATCCCCAGGGTCACACATCCAGTGTATATCAGAAGAGGGAAAATCTGGATGATGCAAATCTAAGTGGTATAACATATAAAGTGCTTGGTTTTGAGTCAGTTTGAAACCTGCTATAGATACTTAACAAACATGTGGTCCTGGGTAAGTTACTTAAATTTCCAATCTCCTATTCTTCATTCATAAAATGTAGACATTTCCTGGACATCTCATTACGATGAATTCTGTAGTCATCATTCTCATTCCCTTTTCCTCATGGGCAATGAAGTTGACCCCTGCATCCTCTGGTTCTGAGAAGTGATCTTTAACTTATCTGGAAACAAAACCTCTATTTCCCAGCTATCTCCACATCATAGTGCCACATGTACTTCCCATGCTTGTTTGGGTGTTATTTTCAGTATTAGAATGTAAACTCCTTGAGGGCAGGGGCTATTGTTGCTTATACATGTATCTTCAGTCCTTAGCATAAAGCTTGGCACATTGTACATGCTTATTAATTGTTCTATCTATCTTACATCTATCTTTCTGTTTACCTTTTCTATCTTCCTACCACAGAATTGTAAAAATCAAATGCGTATTATAATTTTAATTATAATTCTTATTATTATTATCATTACTCCTGACCCTGAGGCCAGCTCTCTATCCACTATGTCAAGACTGAATTTCTTTGTTATCTTTATAAACAGACTGATGATAGGAAAAGTTTGATTAATTGTTGCCATGTTAGACTTTCATATCTCATTTTGAGAGGCAATGGGGTCCTATAGAAAGAATTTAGAGCTGTAATCCAAGAAACCTTCTTTCTAGTCCCTATTCTTTCATGAAGATTTTGTATAATATTGAAAAATTCAGTTATTTTCTCTGTGCCTCAAATTCTTTAGTTGTGAAATAGTAATTTATTACATAAAGAAATGATAAGGATTCACTCATAGAATAGACATGAAACTGAACTGAAAAGCTAAAAGTGTTGTGTGAAGTATTTTCTTTAGTTTTCTGGATGAGGCACACCTTTGAGGCAGAAACAGTGGGGAATAGTTCAAAGAGTATTGAAATCAGAAAATCTGTTTTTTTTTTTGGTTTTTTTTTGAGTATTTGTTTTGCCACATTCTATGTAATTTAGACAAGTCAATTAATCTCCCTAAATTTCAGTCTATTTATCTGTAAAATGGGGATGAAAGTGTTTACCACCTACCTCATAGTAAAACCCTTGGTATATAAATGTTAATTATTCTTTTTTTTAGTGTGTATTGGCATTGTTTTTCATTTGAAGCCATTTCATTTTCTTTCACTTCAGTGTACCTGGATTTTATTTATGAAGATACGTATGTCCTTGGATTTGGGGTATACATATACCATATAAAAAAGTGAAAACTTAGTAAGTAGCATAGTAGAGTGGAAAGAACACTGATTCTGGAATGAGACAAACTGATGGACTCTGATAATTACTTAGTGATGTTGGAGAAGTCAATTAAATGCCCATGATCAGTCTCAGTTTCCTTATCTTCAAAATATAGGGTGAATTAGATGGCCACTTTGGTGTCTTCCAGATCCAGTTCTATAACTGTTTGAACTACAACTATCTACTTGGCCTATTACACTATTAATTTACCTATGGAACTTAATACCTGTCCAAGCAAAAAGCAACTACCTATTGAAGCCACATTATCAAACCAAAGTATCGAACTGTTATGATTATGACACTTCACCAAATAAGAAAAATACTCATTTGACAATTAAATAAAATTGTGAAACTTATGTTCATCTAACATAATTAGCAAGAATTTCCAACACCCTTTTCTAATTGTACAGATACAGTACAAATATTAATAAATGGGATATTTTCTCCATAGTAATTTTTAGCCCAAGTATATGAACTGAGGATAGTCATATGGACAAATCCATTATGAAGAGAGGTACAAAATTAAGCCATTAATTCTGGACTCACTGGAGATTCTAACTCATATTATAATTAGGCCACATAATTTGGCTACTTTGTTAGAAGATGACATTCATTAGATCATTTCCACAAAAAAAAAAAAAAAAAGTTGACATTGGGAACACTAGATTTTTATAGACCAGAAAGCCTATTTTTAGAGTGCTGGGATTTGCAAAGTTTTAACATAACATCTTTATGTTCCCTACATTTATTTTAGGATAGGGACTAGAACTGGGATTTCACAGGGAAACTCTAGTTAAGGCAATTCCCTAATCAATGCAAGTTGGCAACTTTTCCATAATTTATATTTTTAGAGAACTGAGGGCAAATGATTTGCTTTGATACACAGCCAAATATAGCTAGGTCTCAATTAGTTAAAATAATTAATCTTCTTAACTGGTTATATGTATTTGAATTTTTCTAAATTTAAATTATGTAAAATAATGAAATTGGTTTAAGCCAAATAGAAATATGTAGAGTGAACTTAGATACTAGAACTACTTTTGTGTCATTAATTATTTTCACAAATTGTGACCTACCTTTAGAAATCAGAGGCAACATTTAAACTCAGGTTTCATTTTTTGAGACTAAATCTCTATCCACTATATCATACTGTTTCTGATGACTTTTTAAGGAGCCATCTCCCATCCCCAAAAAATGATTAAATGGAGGAAAATATATTTGTGATGCAAATTTTGTTTTCTACAAGATTTTCATTTCACTGAGTTTGAATTCTGACTATTTATAGGATTAGATTGAGGTGTAAGAGAAGAATATGATTAAGTCTTGAAACATTAAGAAAATCATTCACAAAAAAGTCAAATCTAAGACACATGACTTCAAAATATCTTTGTTGCTCTAGTATGTTATATTTTATCCTTGGAGAAAAATTGGCTACACAATAAAGAAAATCACTTAATTTTTTTCTTAAGTTTCCAGCTTAGGTAGTCTCATTGTCTATTTCCCCCTCCCCCCCCCCCCTTATCTGTCTCTGCCATTGTCCCTCTCTCTTTATCTTCCTTTCCTAATTCCCTTCTCTAGGTGGTCATCATGATAAGCTTTATTACAAACCTTTTTTTGAGGCAAACTTTATTTTACTCATGGTAGAATGTATACTAGGGGTTGTTATATAAAAGTCCTACAGTTGGTAGATTGAAATCTATTTTGTATTATACCTTTTTATTTACAAGATATATGCATGGGTAATTTTTCAGCATTGACAATTGCAAAACCTTTTGTTCCAATTTTTCCCCTCCTTCCCCCTCCCACTCCCCCAGATGGCAGGTAGACCAATACATGTTAAATATGTTAAAGTATATGTTAAATACAATATATGTTTACATATCCATAAAGTTATTTTGCTGCAAAGGAGAATTGGATTTTGAAATAATATACAATTAACCCATGAAGAAAATAAAAAATGCAAAAGGACAAAAACAGAGTTATTGGAAATGCTATGTAGTGGTTCACATTCAATTCCCAGAGTCCCCTTATTGGATGTAGCTGGTTCGATTCATAATTGAACAAATGCAACTGGTTTGGTTCATTTCATTGTTGAAGAGAGCCACGTCCATCAGAATTGATCATCATATAGTATTGTTGTTGAAGTATACAATGATCTCTTGGTCCTGCTCATTTGACTCAGCATTAGTTCATGTAAGTCTCTCCAGGCCTTTCTGAAATCATGTTGCTGGTCATTTCTTACAGAACAATAATATTCCATAACATTCATATACCACAATTTATTCAGCCATTCTCCAATTGATGAGCATCCATTCAGTTTCCAGTTTCTAGCCACTACAAAGAGACCTGCCAAAAACATTCGTACACATACAGGTCCCTTTCCCTTCTTTAAAATCTGTTTGAGATATAAGCCCAGTATTAACACTGCTGGATCAAAGGGTATGCACTGCACTGTTTGATAACTTTTTGAGCATAGTTCCAAATCGCTCTCCAGAATGGCTGGATGTATTCACAATTCCACCAACAATGTATCATTGTCTTACTTTTCCTACATCCCCTCCAACATTCAGCATTATCTTTTCCTGTCATCCTAGTCAATCTGAGAAGTGTGTAGTGGTATCTCAGAGTTGTCTTAATTTGCATTTCTCTGATTAATAATGACTTGGAGCATCTTTTCATATGGCTAGAAATGGTTTCAATTTCTTCATCTGAGAATTGTCCCTTCATATCCTTTGACCATTTATCAATTGGAGAATGACTTGATTTCTTATAAATTAGAGTCAATTCTCTATATATTTTGGAAATGAGGTCTTTATCAGAACCTTTGACTATAAAAATGTTGTCCCAGTTTATTGCTTCCCTTCTCATCTTGTCTGCATTAGTTTTGTTTGTACAAAAACTTTTCAATTTGATATAATCAAAATTTTCTATTTTGTGAACAATAATGATCTCTAGTTCTTCTTTGGTCACAAATTCCTTCCTCCTCCACAGGTCTGAGAGGTAAACTATCCTATGTTCTTCCAATTTATTTGTAATCTCATTCTTTATGCCTAGGTCATGAACCCATTTTGACCTTATCTTGATGCAGAGTGTTAAGTGTGGGTCAATGATTAGTTTCTGCCATACTAGTTTCCAAATTTCCCAGCAGTTTTTGTCAAACAGTGAATTCTTATCCCAAAACCTGGGGTCTTTGAGTTTGTCAAATACTAGATTATTAAAGTTATTGATGGTTTTGTCCTTTGAATTTAACCTATTCCACTGATCAATTAGTCTATTTCTTAGCCAATACCAAATGGTTTTGCTAACCGCTGCTTTATAATATAGATTTAGGTCAGGTACAGCTAGGCCATCTTCATTTGATTTTTTTTTCATTAGTTCCCTTGAAAGCCTTGACTTTTTGCTCTTCCAGATGAATTTTGTTATTTTTTCTAGGTCATTAAAATAGTTTTTTTGGAGTCTGACTGGTATAACTAAATAAATAGCTTAATTTAGTTAGTATTGTCATCTTTATTATATTTGCTCAACCTATTGAAGAGCACTTAATATTTTTCCAATTGGTTAGCTCTGACTTTATTTGTGTTGAAAATGTTTTGTAGTTTTGCTCATATAGTTCCTGACTTTCCCTTGGCAGATAGATTCCCAAATATTTTATACTCTTGGCAGTTACTTTAAACGGAATTTCTCTTTGTAACTCTAACTGTTGGATTTTATTAGTGATATATAAGAATGCTGATGGTATATGTGGGTTTATTTTGTATCCTGCAACTTTGCTAAAGGTGTGGATTATTTCTAAGAGCTTTTTAGTAGAGTCTCTGGGGTTCTCTAAATATACCATCATATCATCTGCAAAGAGTGATAATTTGGTTTCCTTATTACCTATTCTAATTCCTTTAATCTCTTTCTCAACTCTTATCACCAAAGCTAGCATTTCTAATATAATATTGAATATTAGTGGTGATAGTGGGCAACCTTGTTTTACTCCTGATCTTATTGGGAATGGTCCCACTTTATCCCAATTACATATGATGCTTACTGATGGTTTTAAATAGTTGCTACTGATTATTTTAAGGAAAAGTCAATTATTCCTATACTCTCAAGAGTTTTTAATAGGAATGGATGTTGGATTTTATCAAATGTTTTTTTTTACATCTATTGAGATGATCATATAGTTTTTGTTAATTTGGTTATTGATATAGTCAATCATGTTAATAGTTTTCCTAATATTGAAACAGCCCTACATTCCTGGTATAAATCCTACTTGGTCATGATATATTATCCTGGGGATGATTTTCTATAATCCTTTAGCTAATATTTATTTGAGATTTTAGCATCAATATTCATTAGGGAGATTGGTCTATAATTTTCTTTCTCTGTTTTCAACCTACATGGTTTAAGTATCAATGCCATGTCTGTGTCATAAAAGGAATTTGATAGGAGTCCTTCATTCCCTATTTTTTCAAAAAGTTTATATAACATTGGACTTAATTGTTCTGTAAATGTTTAGTAGAATTCACATGTAAAGCCATTTGGATCTAGGGATTTTTTCTTAAAGACCTGATTAATAGCTTGTTCTATTTCTTTTTCTAAAATGGGACTATTTAAACAATTTGCTTCCTCCTCTGTTAATTTGGGAAGCCTATATTTTTGTAGATATTCCTCCATTTCATGTAGATTATCAAATTTATTGGCATAAAGTTGGGCAAAGTAACTCCTAATTATTGCTCTTAATTTTCTCTTCATTGGTGGAAAGTTCTCCCTTTCCATTTTTAAGAATAAGAATTTGATTGTCCTCTTTCCTTTTTCTAATTAGATTTACCAAAGGTTTATCTATTTTATTGTTTTTTTCATAGAACCAACTCTTGTTTTTTTTTATTAATTCAACAGTTTTTTATGTTCAATTTTATCAATTTCTCCTTTAATTTTATAATTTCAAGTTCAGTATTTGATTGGGAGTTTTCAATTTTTTCTAGCTTTTTAAGTTGTAAGCTCAATTCATTGATCTTCTCTTTCTCTATTTTATTCAAGTAAGCATCTAAAGACATAAAATTTCCCCTTATAACTGCTTTGGCTGCATTCCACAAATTTTGGTATGTTGTCTAATTGTTGTCATTCTCTTGAGTGAAATTATTAATTGTGTCTCTGATTTGCTGTTTTACCCAATCATTCTTTAGGATGAGATTATTTAGTTTCCAATTACTTTTTGGTCTATTTTCCTCTAGCTTTTTGTTGAATGTAGTTTTTGTTGCATCATGATCTGAAAAGAATGCATTTACTATTTCTGCCTTTCTGCATTTAATTTTGAGGTCTTTATGTTCTAATATTTGGTCAGTTTTTGTATAGGTTCCAGGAACTGCTGAGAAGAAAGTGTACTCCATTTCTGTCTCCAAAGATCTATCATACCTAACTTTTCTAATATTCTATTTGCTTCTTTAACTTCTCTCATTTGTTTTGCGGTTTGATTTATCTAATTTTGACAGTGCAAGGTTGAGATCTCCCACTATTATAGTTTTGCTGTCTATTTCTTCTTGCAACTCTCTTAACTTCTCCTTTAGGAAGTTAGATGCTATACCACTTGGTGCATATATGTTTAATATTGATATTGCTTCATTGTCTATGCTACCCTTTAGCAAGATATAGATTCCTTCCTTATCTCTTTTAATTAGCTCAATTTTTGCTTTTGCTTGATCTGAGATAAGGATTGCTACTCCTGCTTTTTTGACTTCACCTGAAGCATAACAGATTCTGCTCCAGTCTTTTACCTTTACTATATATGTATCTTCCTGCTTTAAATGTGTTTCCTGTAAACAACATATTGTAGAGTTCTGGCTTTTGATCCAGTTTGCTATCCACCTTTGCTTTATGGGAGAGTTCATCCCATTCACATTCATGGTTAAAATAGCTAAATCTATGTTTCCTGTCATCTTATTATCCCTAGATTATGCTTTTATTTTTCTTACCCCCCCCCCCCAGTATTAAACTTATGGGTACCACTTGCCTCACACAGCTCTCCCTCTTTAGAATCCCCCACACCTCATACTACAAGGAAGTATCTCTTCCTCTTTCTTATACCTTTCCCTTATTACTCTTTTCTTTTTCCCTTTTCTTCTCCCATTTTTACTGAGGTGAGAGAAGTTTCTTTGTAAACCAAATATGTCAATTATTTTCTCTTTGAGCCAAATCTGATGAGAGTAAGATTCACACAATGTTCCTTCCTCTCCCTAAATTCCCTCAGATATGGTAGGTTTCCTTTGCCACTTGTTGGGATCTAGTTTCCCTCTTTTTATATCCCTTTTTTTCTGATACTATCCCCTTTCCATTTCTACTTCCGTAAATTATACATACACTCTTTATGTATGCCCATAACAGAAATACAGTTTTCAAGAGTTCTTTTTACATTTTTCTGCTTCTCTTGAGTACTATAGTTAAAGGTCAAATTTTTTGTTCAGCTCTGTTTTTATTTTTCCTTAGAAACAAATGGAATTCACCTGTTTCATTATATGTCCATCTTCTTCCCTGGAACAAAATACTCAGCTTAGCTGGGTAGTTTATTCTTGGCTGCATTCCAAGTTCTTTTGTCTTCAGAATATCAGATTCCAGGACTTTTGATCCTTTAAAGTGGAGGCAGCTAGATCCTGAGTGATCCTTATTGTGGCTCCTCGGTATTTGAATTGTTTTTTTCTGGCTGCTTGTAATATTTTTTCCTTAGTCTGATAGTTCTGAAAAATAGCCACAATATTCCTTGGAGTTTTTATTTTAGGGTCTCTTTCAGAAGGTGTTCGATGAATTCTTTCAATGCCTATTTTACCTTCTGATTCTATTACATCTGGGCAGTTCTCTTTGATTATTTCCTTTAAAATAGTATCTAGGCTCTTTTTTTTTAATCATAATTTTTAGGAAGTCCAATAATTCTCAAAGGATCTCTCCTAGGTCCATTTTTCATGTCTGTTGTTTTGCCAAAATGATATTTGACATTTTTTTTTCTATTTCATATATATACATATATATATATATATATATATATATATATATATATATATATATATATTTGGTTTTGCTTGGCTGATTCTTGATGTCTCACTGAATCATTGATTTTTATTTGTTCAGTTCTGATTTTTAATGAGTTATTTTCTTCATTAGCTTTTTAAACTTCTTTTTTTATATGTTCAATTGAGGTTTTAAATGAGTTGTTTTGCTGAATGGAATTTTTTTCCATTTCACTAATTTTTTTTAATTGAGTTATTTTCTTTTTCCAATTCACAAATCCTACTTTCCTGAGAGTTCTTTATCTTTTCCAATTCACTTCTTTATCTTTAAAAGCCCTTAGGGTCTGCCTTCAGGGTACAGAGTTCACCAGCTTCCTCTACAGTGCAGGGATAGATATATGGACAATAACTGTCCTGCAAACAGGCTGCTAAGAGTGGTGGAGCTGCAGGAATGCTCTTGGAAGAGCCCCACATTGGAAGTGTCTCTGCCTTGGGAAGAGCCTGACTGTGCTGATCCACAGCTGCCCTGGGACTAGCTGCTGAGAATCAAAAGTGTCACTGCCCCAGGCAGAACCCCCTCTGTGTGGATCAGCAGCTACCCTGGGAGGAGCCCTGCACCAGAAGCTTCTATGCTCTGGGAAGCATAACCACACTGCAGAATCTCTATTGCCCTGGGCAGAGCCCTCCTGTTGTGCAGATTTGTGGCTGCCCCAGGAAGAGACCCCCCACCCACTGTGCAGATTTATGGCTGCCCTAGGCTAAGTCCCCTGTCTTGCAGATGGCAACTGGATTTGGCCCTGGATGAAATGGGAGACCTCAGCATTTTTAAGCTAAGATTTTCAATGGTTTTCAGGTTAACTGAGACCCATTCATTCAGTGACTAAAGCTAGGTATCAACTGAGTCAAAGAATCTCCTCTTTCACCTAGTACTCTCCCTCAAAATATCTACACAAATAAATGAATCTGGGTGAGGAAGATCCTTAGAGTTTCTGGCCAAAGCATAAATGACTGCTATTTACATTCAATGTGAGTCAATTAGGACCTAAACAATGACTAAAATAGGCTTGGTGTAGGACCTATTTATTTACTTCATTTATTTAAAATAAGAGACAGACATAGTTATATATATATATATATATATATATATATATATATATATATATATATTATCCTTAAAGTAAGCATTATCTACCTCTCTGGGATTGAATTTTCATACCCTTAGTACTCTATACTTTAAACCACATTGTGATTATCTTTGGGGAAAGGTTAAAAGAAGTAGCCTTTGGGACCTATAGGCTCAAAGAATCCAAAAAGGTAATAATGAGCATATAGCAAGTCAATTAGCATTTATTAACATCTACCATGTATCAGCCCCAATATTAAGTACTAGGGATACAAAGAAAAGGAAAAAATAAATCACATATCTCTTTTATTGTTATTGTTCAATCACTCAGACTCCTCATGACCCCATTCACCATATTGTCCATACGGGTTTTTTTTTGACAGAGATACTGGGAGAGTTTTCCATTTCCTTCTCAAGTGAATTAAGGCAAACAAAGATTAAGTGACTTGTCCAGAGAGCCACATTTAATAAGTGTCTAAGGCTAGATTTAATCTTAGTTCTTCTTGACTCTAGCTTCAGTCTTACCTATCATTATCCTCTCCCATACTTCCAAGGATCCTTACTCCTAAGAGGTTCACAGTCTAATTCAAGAAACAATATGCAAAATAAGGTCATATAGTTCATGTAGTCCAATTATGAGTCCAAGCATAAACAGGTTTAAATTGTGAGGTTTACATTGTTGTTTGCTTGAGAAGTAGAATGTATTTTTCTATGGAAAGCATTTAATCAATTATCTTTGGTTCTCAGACCACTCAATTAATTAATCAAACTATTAACTTTTTATACAGATTGTATTATTGCAGCCCCAACCATTGCTATTTAAATAATAAGGTTCATTCATTAACATTTATTCTTAGATAAGTACAGAAACTTTCCTCTCCCTTTTGGAAAAAAAGACTTGTAATGCCAGAGAAACTGAGGCAAGACAGAGATTAATTTTTAATCTTTTTAATGTGGAGAGTTTTTTTAGACTAACTGGCCAAATGGAACTCATGTTCAAAAATCATTTTAACACCTAGGAATAGAGGCAAGGAACTTTTATAGCTAACTAGAGTTTGCAAACAGAATAACCTAAGTATACAATATTAGAGGAGAAACCAAGGCAGATTGCCTGGGGTGGGCAAGGACACTGGGATAAGTAGACAAACCATAATTCCAGGAAAGGATTATAACTTAATCCTGGCAGGAACTGGGCCAAGATAAGATCTAGGGCAGGGGACCACAAGATGTGGGGCAATACTCAAATGGAAGGGGAATTATCCTATCAAGGATCAAGATAATGCAGCTTGATTTTATGATACAATGAAATGTAAAGTGGCCAGAGATCCAAGGTTTTTCCTAACTCAATTCTCCCAGTCCTAATGGCAAGAAAAAAGGTGGTGGTGGTTGAGGGACAGGTCAATTCTCCGAGAGCCTCCACAGCTGTGTGGATCATAACATCTGAAGGAGTTGCAACGTAGCCTTTGCTGACACAGGTGTTGCGGACTGGGAATGAAATAAACTGGAGGCAGAGGGAAGAGGAGAGAGGTCAGACAATGCAATGGCCTCTCAGTCAGAGAAGTCAGAGAACAATAACTGCCTCTCAGTCTCCTTGTATCATCCTCTCACAAGAGGAGATCCATTCTGGGTTGGATCTCCAGCAGCCATTGTCAGGTGGCTCCCATATATTCCAATAGCTCCTGAATATTCCATCAGGAGGTAGGGGGCTATAATAATTTTATTCAGGGAATAGAAATTCAGGTCATGACAATTCAGGGGATAACAGAAAATGGGGTTGAATTTTGTGTATGTGTGTATTAGTAACTGAGAGGGGCAGCTGGTGGTATAGAAGCAATAAAAAGTGTAGAGTTTTGAACCTGAATTCAGGAAGATTGGAATTATATTATTCTAAGAAAATCACTTAACACTATTTATCTCAGTTTCCTCAACTAAAGATTCTAAGTTAAAGTTACTAAGTACATTTACCTCACAGGGTTTTTGTTTTTTTTTTAATTTAATAGCCTTTTATTTACAGGATATATACATGGGTAACTTTACAGCATTAACAATTGCCAAACCTCTTGTTCCAATTTTTCACCTCTTACCCCCCCACCCCCTCCCCTAGACGGCAGGATGACCAGTAGATGTTAAATATATTAAAATATAAATTAGATACACAATAAGTATACCTGACCAAAACGTTATTTTGCTGTACAAAAAGAATCAGACTCTAAAATATTGTACAATTAGCTTGTGAAGGAAATCAAAAATGCAGGTGTGCATAAATATAGGGATTGGGACACAGGGTTTTTCTTAGAATAAAATGTGATAATATTTGTAATGTACTTTGCAAAAACTAAAGTGTTATGTGAGTGCTAGCTATTATTTTTATTAGGACTTATTTCATAAAGTAGGCTATATAGTACCTGCACTTGTTAAATGTATTCAATTGAATGAAATTGAAATATGATGAAGAAAATACTTTGTGAAAAACAAAATCCTACATAAATGAGTTATTGTTATTGAAATAATAAGATATGTTGATAAACCTGAAGAATGGATACATTATAAGCTCTTTGAGGGCAAAAACCTTTATCCTCTTTCTGTATTTTAAGCACATAGCATAGTGCCTGGCACATAGTAGGTGCCCAATAAATGCTTATTGAATTGAATTTCACACCTGTAAATAGAGATAATAATAATACTCTTACTGCATATCTATAAAGTTTGTTATGAGGTGGATATTTCTAGTACAATGTATACTTCCTCAAGGTAAGAATTTTGTTTTATATAAAGCTTTATATACATATCAAGTACTTAATGAATGTTGGATTGAATTTTCATGATAAGCTTAAAATATCTATTTTCAGAGAAGCTGCCTATTCTTCTAGGCTGTGAAGGCCAATTATTCCCTGTATTCAGAATTGGAAATTGATCCCAATAAGTAGGAAGACCAGAGTGAAGACTCCCTGACCACCAATTCTGTAAACAAACTGTTCATCATTAGCATAGACATCATTGTTCCCATTTATTTTGTGCAAACAATATATATAATATATAATGATTAACATTCATTAACATCATTAACATTTATAAAGTGCTTTAAAGTTTTTAAAGGACTTTTACTATTATCTTATTCTGCCCAGTAAAGCAAATGATATTATTAACCCTGTTTCACAGATGAGGAAACTGAAATAGGCCAAGGTCAAATGATTTGACTAGGGTTATACTTCTAGTAAGTACTTGAGGCTGAATTTGAACTGAAATGTTCCTGACTTCAGGACCAGTGTGCCACTTAGCTATATAAGATATTGCTAACTCAATGATTGCCCATATACCTTTCTCTAAGATTGGTTTAAAGAAAACTTACTTGAATAGTCTAGGAGAGGACATAGATGGGCTCAAATGTTATTGCAATATGATGTAGAAAGAGCATACTCTTTCTGAAATATCTGTATTTAGATATCTCTTTGAATACTTATTTCTATGTGATCTTGAACAAATCAATAATTTCCATATGTCTCAGTTCCCTTATCTTCAAAAAGAGAAGATGGGATTAAGTGGCCTCTGAAGTCCCTTCCAGTTTTAGAGTTATAATCTATGAGCCTAATGTGGTATTTATGAGACTCCTGATCCCTATATCAAGTGTGACCACTTGTTTGTCCTTCTTTTGTGAAAAGGGCGAGTGAAATCATGATTAGCTATATGTAAATTGGATTTAAATGGGTTAGTTGCTTGAAGTTTTCAGCCTCATTCACTGAAGTCCAGTGACAAGACAAAAGATAACTAGTGATGGCCCAGAAAGTTCCCAACAAACTTAAAAAGTTCTCAAATAATTGCTTCAGTTGACTTCGTTACCTCTGGAATGAATTGTCCTTATCTGCCCATTTCACTAGGAAAAGTCTTCAAAAACTTGGGGTACAAATCCCTCCAATTTACTGACAGACTTAAGTCCTATCAGTTATTCTCAGTCTTGTATAGCCCATCTGCAAAGGTATTTTATGAAGGTATGGCTACTGTAGGTGCCTAAGTTTCTTGAAGCCATAGGTGAGGGTTGGATGAATCAGGCAGACAGCAAAAGTGCATGATCTGCCCTGAAAGGTTTTTGTCAAGCCTTCAGAGCAGAAGTTCTAGTTTTCCCTGAACACATCTTAGACACTTGTTACCACTTAGAGTTATGAAGTAGGCCCAGTATGAAGTATTTATACATATGAGTATGAGTTGAGGGGAAGGAAGCTGTTTTCTTCATGGTTTTGCCAAGATCATGTTTATCATATTCAGGTCTTGAAAATTTCAGAGTATTGCAATTAACAACAGTAATTGTTATTTTGGTAGCATTTTAAGTTTTTCAGAATACTGCACATAAATTCTCACGTTGAACCTTATAACAATCATGCTGCATAGGCCTTATTATTATTCCCATTTGTCAGAGAGAAAGAAACTGAGGCCCTATGAAGTTGAGACTTGTTCATTTAGATACTGCTTATACATATCAAAGGTGGAATTTGAACCTAGATATTACTGACTCTACCCTGGCTACTGCATAGCACTGCGTTTGCCAAATGCAGTTTGAAAAAGAAATTGGCTTTGAAGTCAAAGGAACTAGGTTTGAATTTGGCTCTCAGTTTTCTAGTTCAGGGCTTCCTATTAAACTTAAACTTCCATTCATGGCCCCTTTGCACCTGAGAAATTTTTACACAATTCTGAATATATAGGTACATAAAATAGGTATACAAATAAAATATTTGCTAATTATAAATTATAAAGAAATTTATTTTAAAACAATTCTTTTTTATACATATAATTTTATCATCTATTAAAGATGAAAGCAAATTTCGTGTTAATGAAGTGGATGTGCTTATTTATTTTTACATAAAGAATTAATCTTGGTGGAATATTTAACATCTTTTACTGTAGCCAAATTTTTTAAGACTCCCATTTTCACTTATGTGACTCTATATGAGGTTGCTATGCACAATTTAAGAAGCTTTAGTGTAGATGACTTAATATGATCTCTTCTAACTATATTTTTCAATCTATTAGTTTCTGAAAACTAGAAAGAACATAACATAGGGGAACTAATTAAATAATATTATGGATGTGGAACAAGAATTTTTAGGAGGATATATCAATAAAATATGCCTAAATTAAGTATCACCTAATCTTTACATGGCCTTATTCAATCTATATCAACATTCATGTATTGAAAACATTCTATGTATCAAGAAGAGAAGCAACCTGGCACAGTGGATTGAGACCCATGGGGGAGGCAGGAAGACCCTCATTCAAATCCCACCTTTGAACCTGTGACATATAAGTTATTTGACCTTAGCAAGGGTCAGACACATATTTCTAGGTCAAAGAATATGCACAGCTTTATAGTTTTTTGAGCATAACTCCAAATTTTCCTTGAAAAGTTCATAACTCCACAAAAAGTACATTAGAATCCAATTTTTTCCACATCCCTTTTTAACATATGTCATTGTCCTTTTGTGTCACAATAGGCATGACAGATGATAGGTGAGAAATATTCAAAGTTGCTTTAATTTAATTTCCATTTTCTAATCAATAGCAATTTATTGCTCTTTTCATATGACTAACTTTGATTTCTTTGTCTGAAAAAGTTATTGTTCATATTCTTCAATTATATACCATTGAGGAATGCTCTTATTTTTGTCGATTTTTAAAAATTTTTCTTTTTACTTATGCAATTCGGGTTAAGTGACTTGCCCAGGGTCACACATCTGGGAAGTTTTAAGTGTCTGAGGCCAGATTTGAACTCAGTTCCTTTTAACTTCAAGGGCAGTACTGTATCTCCTTTGCTATCTAGTTTCCCATGTCTTGCTTTTGTAAATTTACCTTAGTTTTCTATCTATTTGAGAACTGAAGCCTTTATCAAAGAAACTTCCTATTATTTCCCATTTGCTGCTTCCTATAAATTTTAACTGCCTTAGTTTAGTTTTGTTCCAAAGCTTTTTAATGTCATGGAATCAAAATTATCTATTTTATTTCCCATGATCATCTCAATCTCTTGTTAGGTCCTAAACTCTCCCCTTATCCATGGATCTGACAAATTCATTTTTTTAAGTTCCCTTAATTTACTTATTATCTTATCCTTTATGATTAAGTCATTTATATATTTTAACCTTGTCTTGGCATATAATGTGAATTATTGGTCTATGCCTAGTGTTTGTCAAACTGTCTTCCAATTTTCCCAGCAACTTTCATCAAATAGTGAATTCTTATCCCAAAACTTGGACCTTTGATTTTATCAAATAGATAAAATTACTAAAAAATAAAAAATAGATAAAATCAAATAGATTACTATGGTCATTTATTACTGTGTGTTATGTAACTGATATATTTTACTGAGTCATCATTACTCTATTTCTTAGCCATTACCAGTTTTTTTTTTTTTTGATGATTACTACTTTGTAATATAGTTTCAAATATGGTACTGTTAGGTCATCTTCTTTCATATTTTTTCACTGATTCCCTTGGTTTCTTGACATATTCCAAATTGATTTTGTTTTTGTTTTTAGCTCTGTAAAATAATTCTTTGGTATTTTAGTTGGTATTGCACTAAATACACAAGTTAACTTAAGTAAAATAGTCATTTTTATTATATTGCCTCAGCCTACCTATGAACAATTAGTATTTCTTCAGTTGTTTATATCTCCTGGTTTAGTTATCAAAACCATATATGTATCACAAAAGGAATTTGGTAGGACTCCTTAACATATTTTTTCAAGTAGTTTTTATATTGAGCCTAATTATTCTGTAAATGTTTCATGTATTTCACTTGTAAATACATCTAGTCCTGGGGATTTTGTCTTAGGGAGCTCATTGAAAAAAAATATAATACTTAAATAATGTATATTGTAAAAGAAATATACAATTATCTAAGTATTCCATTTTCTTTTCTTTTCTGTCAATCTAGGTAGTTGATTTTTAAAAATAAATCAATTTCACTTAAATGATCATATTTACTATCATGTAATTGGTCAAAGTAATTAATAGGGGCTAAAAACTTTGCATATCCTTTGACCCAACAGTGCCACTACTGGATCTGAATCCCAAAGAAATCATAAAAGAGGGAAAAGGAATTACAGGTGCAAAAATGTTTTTAGCAGTCTCTTTGTGCTGGCAAAAAAAAATGGAAAATGAGTAGATGCCTATCAATTGGGGAATGGCTGAATGAGTTGTGGTATATGAAGATAATGAAAAATTATTGTTGAATAAAAAATGATGAAGAAGCTGAATTTAGAAAGTTCTAGAAAGATTTACACAAACTGATGCTGAGTGAAATAAGCAGAACCAGAAATACATTGTACATAATAACAACAAGAATGTGCGATGATCAATTCTGAAAGAATTGGTTCTTTTCAGTGGTTAAGTGATCCACTTTGGATATAGACTTTGGATAGAAAATTCCATCTGCATCCAGAAAAAGAACGGGGGAGATTGAATGTAAATCAACACATGCTATGTTCACTTCTTTTTTTTTTTCTCTTTCCTATGGCTTTCCCCTTTTGTTATGATTTTTCTCCCCCAACATGATTTATAAAGCAATGTGTATTAAAATAAATTTATTAATTAAAAAATAGAAAAAAACAAACAAAATAGTAATTAGTAGTTGTAGAGGGCAGGAACTCTAAAAAGGTATCCTTAAGGCTCAGTATGATTGATTTAATTAATTTAAACAAGATATTAACTCAGTGGAATTGGCATAATGATTCTCTGGTTTACATGTTCTAAGTACTTAGTACAGTTCTACAAGTTGACACCTATGATGATGTACTTAGAGTATATAAGAGCTGAGAGATCTTGGAGGAGGCCAAACTCAGAGATAGACAGAGGACTGGAGGCCAGACTCGAAGATAAAGACCCTCTTGGTAGTTGTCCTGTCTCTTTCAGTCTCCCAGTTTGAACCAGTCTTGCCCAAAGTTCAGGAGGCTGATCAAAGATGGAATGTCTGTGGCTGACTTTGTCCTGAATTTAAATACCCTATTACAATTATATCAGTTGTAAAATTATTACATCACCATGCTATAAACTAGAAAACCATTGTCTCATCAAATCTACTGAGTTTACACCTTGTTGTAGGATTAAATCAATCATGCTGAGCCTTAAGTATATTTCTCCAGAATTCTGGCCCATTACATCTCCCACTTTTCTTTTAGTTTAGAACAAAGGTGGACATGCCTTTCCTGACTTCTCAAGGAGGAGAGAACCCCAAAAAGGAGGTGATCATGCCCTCCCTGACTTCTCAGAAAGGGAGATGAAAACACCAAAGGGAAATGGAGAGTCAAACCAGATTTTGTTAGCAGGTTTCTGAAGGGTCTCACTTGAAACAAACAAATTCATCAGCATGGGAGGTATTACAAAAGTGCATAGTAATATAACACAGGCTAGTAGTGATGACTCTCCCCACAGCTGGTGCAGGCTCAGAGTGGTGTAACAAACATGAATTATACATGCAAGTAGTGATATGACAAACAATATGAATCAACATGAGGAATTTTACATGTCCATAAGTCCTAGAGATAGTCCAAAACCAATCTATTGTCCATTACTTCATGTGTCAGGCAATCCAATGATTCTTGTAAGTTTTGAAGTCCTGTAATAATCTCATCATGTGTCAGGAAATCCAATGATTCCTGCAGATTTTGACATGACAGCCACCATGAGGGTCTTTATCTTCAAGTCTGTCCTCCAGCCTCCAGTCTCCAGTCTCCTTCACTTCTCCACCAAGACCAAGGCCAATCTGAAGGTCCCCCAGAAAACTAACCTGGCCCCAGGAGAAGGAGACAAGACTGTGAAGGAGATAATAAAGACTTTGGACTTTATTTCTGACTGTTCTTGTGATGATTATGCTGCATAAACCAAGGCCCATTTGGAGGACATCCAGAGAGCTAGCCAGAATATTACAAGTAGTTGTTTTAATTTCATTTTTATCAATGGTGTCTTCCCCTTTTCATTTTTGATACTAGTAATTTGGTGTTCTGTCTTTTTTTTTTAAATCAAATTAACCAATGGCACCTTTTATGGAGGTGCCATGTACAGCTAAGAAAAAGGCACAAACCTTTCAATTTCAATTCCATTTTCTCTAGAGGCTTATAATAATTTACCTTTTCTCAGATTCTAATAATCTTTTTGAGTTCTTTGTTATTTATTTTATGATTAGATTTATCTAATTCTTGGAGAAAGAAACTGAAATCCTCTATTACTATAGTTTTGTTATTTCCTCCTACAATTTACTTAATTTTTCCTTGAAGAATTTGAATGTTTTGTCATTTAACACATACACACATAATCTGCATATATATACACACACATATTTAATATTGATACTACTTCATTTTCTGTGGTGACTCCTAGTAGGATGTAGTTTCACTTCTTATCCCTTTAAATTTTTTTTTTTTTTTTTGCTTTTGGTTTGTTAGAAATTTTGTTTGCTGCAGCTGCCCTCTTTTTTCAACTGAAGTATAATCACTGTTCTCAGCCCTTTATTTTAACTCTTTATGGTTCTCTCTGATTCAAGAGTGTTTCTTGTAAACAACAATAGATGAATTCTAGGTCTTAATGCATGCTATCATTTGCTTCCATTTTATGAGTGAGTTCGTTCCATTCACATTAACAGTTATGATTACTATTTGTGCATTTTCCTTGAGCATTTTTTTTCTGTTTATACTTTTCTTCCTCTTTTTGTTCAAACTACCGACTTTTAAAAAATCTACTTTCTCTTTTACCATCCTCATTTTCTCTTATTTACTTCTACTCCTACTTCACTGTTGGGTAAGCAAATTTCTAATATGAATTGAGAATGTATGTATATGTTTATATGCATGCATAATCACATGTATATATATATGTGTGTGTGTGTGTGTGTGTGTGTGTGTGTATGTGTGTATGTGAATCTCCCAGGACTTTCCTCTTTTTCACCTATTCATTCTTTTAATGGTATTACTTTAATGACTTTACTCCTGTACTTTCTTTCTATGTAGAATCTTCTAACTGCCTTAGATAGTTATTATAAGTTTCATGTGTCATCTTTCCATAAAGAAAAATAAAGTTTTACCTTACTAAATAAAGTCTTACCTTATTTAGTAAAGTTTTATCATGTTGAGTCCTTTATGATTCCTCCATTATTTTTATTCTTCTATGCTCTTCTTGAGTCTTGTATTCAGGAGCCAAAATTTCCATGAAGCTCTGGCATTTTCATCAGGAATTTTTGAAAGTTCTTGTTTCTTTAAATATTCATTTCCCTTGAAAGATTATAATAAGTTTTGCTGATTAAATTATGCTTAGTAGTAGTCTCAGATGTTTTGCCTCCCAGAATGTTATATTCCAAGCCTTTCAGTCATTTCATGTGATAGCTTCTAAATATGGTGTAACCCTGACTATGAGCTCCATGATATTTGAATAGTTTCTTTCTGGCTGCTTGAAATATTTTTTTTTGTTTTGGGAGCTCAAAAATTTGACTATAATACTTATGAAAATTTTCATTTTTAGAATATTTTTCACGAGGTGATCAGTGTAGTTTGTTGGAAACATTCTCAATTATTTCTTGAAATGTGATGTCTCTTTCTTTGAAAATGGGTTCAAGTATTTCAATAATTTTAAAATTATTTTTAATTGATTTATTTCCTAGTAAGTTGTTTATTCCTAATGAGATATCTCACATTTTCTTTTATTTTTTTCATTCTTTTGATTTTGTTTATTGTTTCTTGAGGTCTCATGGAGTCATTAGCTTCTACTTGTCCAATGCTAATCTTTAAGCAATTATTTTCATTGGTTAATTCTGCTTTTAAAGGACATATTTTCTTCAGCATTTTTACACCTCATTTATGAAGCTATCCATTGTCTTTTCATAATTTTCTTACTTTGCTTTTATTTCTTTTTTTTTTAAATAATTATAACTTTTTATTGACAGAACCCATGCCTGGGTAATTTTTTTTTTTTTTACAACATTCTCCCTTGCACTCACTTCTGTTCCAACTTTTCCCCTCCCTCCCTCCATCCCCTCCCCCAGATGGCAAGCAGTTCTATACATGTTAAATATGTCACAGTATGTCATAGATACAATATAGGTGTGCAGAACTGAACAGTTCTCTTGTTGCACAGGAAGAGTTGGATTCAGAAAGTAAAAATAACCCAGGAAGAAAAACCAAAATGCAAACAGTTTACATTCATTTCCCAGTGTTCTTTTTTTGGGTGTAGCTGTTTCTGTCCATTATTGATCAATTGGAACTGAGTTAGATCTTCTCTTTGTTGAAGAAATCCATTTTTATCAGAATACACCTTCATACAGTATCGTTGTTGAATTATATAATGATCTTCTGGTTCTGCTCATTTCACTTAGCATCAGTTCATGTAAGTCTCTCCAAGCCTCTCTGTATTCATCCTGCTGGTCATTGCTTACAGAACAATAATATTCCATAACATTCATATATCACGATTTACCTAGCCATTCTCCAATTGCTGGGCATCTATTCATTTTCCAGTTTCTAGACACTATAAACAGGAGTGCCACAAACATTTTGGCACATATAGGTCCCTTTCCCTTCTTTAGTACCTCTTTAGGATATAAGTCCAGTAGTTTTGCTTTTATTTCTTACCTAATTTTTCCTTTATTAATTTTATTTGATTTTGAAATTTATTTTAGCTCTTCCAGAAATTCTTATTGGGCTTATGCTTCATTCACCTTTTGTTTCTTTGAGACTTTGTTTGAAGCTGCTTTGACTTCATTGCTTCTTCTGAGTTTGTGTCCTGATGTTCTCTGACACAATAGAAGTTCTTTATGGTCAGTTTTTTTTTTGTTTGTTTATTTTTTTTTGTTTGTTTGTTTGTTTGTTTTTTATGGTTTGTTTTTTTTTCTTATTTGCTCATTTTCAAACCTGTTTCTTTGAATTTTGTGTTAAAGTTGGGTTCTGTTCCAGTCTTGGAGGTGGTGGTAGTGAGGAGTACTATTTCAAGCTTTAGAGAGTTTTGTGAATTTTTGTTTTCAGAGTTAGTTCTGGGGATTCAGAAAATTTTGGTCCTTCCAAAATTGTATGATCTTGGGGAGATGTGTGGTCACTGGTATGCACTCTGATCCCTTACTTAGGAAGGGCCCTTGATTCCTTGAGATTATAATTGGTAAAACTTTTCAGAACCTCTTCCTTTAGGAACAGGAACATTACTGTTTCATAGGATCCCTGATTTCTTAGCACTGGAAGCAATACTGTTCCTCAGGGTTCCTGATTTTCTGTGACAAAAAGCAATGTTACTTCTCAAGGCTTCTTCTGCCTCTTGACTGAGAGCTTCTCTTCACACTTGAACTCTGGCTCAGAAGTGGGTATCCATAATGGAGTGGCCAAACAATGTCTGGGTCTGCATCAAGTATTAACACAGTAGCTTTCTGTTATTTATTTCTGACCAGTCCCCTGAACCCCTTGCCATTTCTTACATAAAAAGCTGCTGAAGCTGCTGTTGCTTCTGTTATCAATACCTAGTACCACCATTTCTATACATGGACTATGGGTCATCCTCCACCCTTTTATCATAGCTTTCTCTTTTAACTTCATACATTTTCTGGGGCTTGAAAAATGTCTCACAGAACTTTTGCTACCTACACTCTGAAAGTTAGTTTGAGGAGGAAATTTGAGAAAGCCCAGTTAAATGTTTTCTCTACTCTACCATTTTAGTTGTGTCCCCAAGAAACACATCTGTTATTCTCTTAATATATACTTTATGTTACTGACAAAATAATTTTCCTAAACCACAGACATGATTGGGTTACTTAATGAAGCTTTATACATTCTAAAATCAAATATTATTTTATATTTATATCATTCTTTTAAAATTTTTATTTTGTATAACTTATCTAGTGTGCACAAATTATAGTATAATAGAATGTTTATATAATTTACAAATGAATAATTATATTAGGATTATGAACATTTTAACTGACAAAAGTAATATTAAAAAGTATGAATTGTTTTGCAAAATCCTGCTCTCTGATTCACATACCTACTTATATATATATATATATATATATATATATATATATGTTAAATATATTTGTGTATACACATATAAATATATATATATATATATATTTATACATATAACACACACACATACACATATATATACTTGTCTATGAAAATTGCCATATATCATGGCAATTTAATATGAATCATATCCATATGTGTGTATGTATATATATATATATATATATATATATATTCAGGAACTTTTTTGTCATCTGTAACAATCTTAATAACATTAAATTTACATAATTATTTTTATTCAATGAGTAGATTCTATTTTAAAAATTGTCTAATACAGATTAAATAGGAAAACTGGATGAGAAGTACATAACTGTATTTCAAATAACCCTTTTTTTTTGGTACATTTATTTTAATGTAAGTGAAAATTAACATTTCCCCTCATAAAATGGAACATTTATAGGTTGAGTGAAAATTTAATCCTATAAGATAAATATCAGACAATGAGTCAGGTGGGGTTTTGTCTTAGCTTTTTCACTAAAGGTAATGTTTTTTAATGCACAAGTTATCTATCACCTAATTTTATCTCTTCAATATTCCTGAATTGGAAACTGCTATTATTATTTATGTTTTACAGGTGTTAAACACAGTGATTTTGGGCTACCTGCCAGAAGTCATATAGCATCAGACCCAGGCCTATGACTCAGGTTTCCTAGGCTCCAAATGAAGTGTTCCCTCCACAAGATTACTTTATCCTTCAGCAGAAAAAAACAAACATGTAATGTTTTCAGTGATGAGGAAATAATTCTTCCACTATTTGCACTTGCAAACCCTCACTGATGCAATTAGCAATAACCAATGCCATGTCCTATTTATAGTTTTTAGAACTCTTCTCAGGAAAAAAAAAGAATGAGTGCCATTCACAAATGATAGTATAGGTATGAAACAAAACAGAGCTTGAATATCATAATGAAAAATGGAAGCAGCAATGAAATGTTTATATTGGAGTATTCATATAGTGTGCTCACTTTAAAAAAAATAATGGAGCTTGATTGTATAAAAGAAATGTTTCTTTTCTGATATTAATTTTTATCATTAAAATAGGAGGTAGATGTCCCTTTCTGAGACTCTTTTCAACAACCCCAAATCTAAATTTCCCATACTACTACAATGAACATCTTTTGATTGGAAGATTTCCTTTGAATATAAAGGGCTCATTCAGAAAAGAAATTAGTCAAATTATCTTTTTTATAAAAAGAAAGGAGAATGAGATAATTTGCCTCCTAATTTTTTGATATGATAAAGTTTTAAGAAACCAAATACAAGGTGTCTCCAAAGTCTTAATTCAGTTTTAAGCTAAACTATATATTCCACAATTTCCTTTTTCTATGTCCATTTTTTTCTTACATAATTTATTTGTTTTACATTTACATAAACATAATTTACATAAAGTATTTGTTTTACATCAGGCTGGATTATACAGTTTCTTCAGGATTCCCACCTCTTGTTTTGCTAATAGTAAAGAGATTTTTGAATACTACTTGTCAGGAACTAATTAAGATATTGATTAGATTGGGATTGGAGACTCTCCTTTTTAATACTCAGACAACTCTTTATTTCTCCATCTCCAACACACTGATAGCCAGGTGATGCCTTTGTGTCTTCTTGGGCAAATTTAAAAAATAAGGTATAAAATATGAAAGTAATATATATGAAACAGTACCTCACATAGATGAGACTATTTTCTAGGTACCACCTAGGAAAATGGGAAGAATGATCTCTAAAATCTCTTGGAGGGGCATTACTACCTCTGTCATCAATGATTTTAAGTATCATGGTATTTCTATACTAATGAATCGTTAGTCCTAAAATATCTATAATGAACTACCAAATTTTTGACAGCCCAGTAGTCCTCCATTTATAGTTCAACCTCTGACAAAGAAAGAAGAGGAAAACACATGAAAAAAGCAATATTGGAATGGGTCAGATTCTAGTTTATTCAAATAGCTGATTGCTGTGAATCTGTCTTCAATTAACATATTTAAATATTTTTACATTTATTAATGGTTTCAGTTTTTGCAATATGTATAAAGAGTAAGCAATATAGGCTTTTACCTGTACCACTTTTCAAGGTAACAAGAAATCCTTATTTTTTTTTCTTTTCTCCTCTCATTCTGCTTTTTCCTCCTCCTACATTCCTTCCATTCCACTTAACTACACTCCTTCTTCCACTCCTTCCACTCCAGTTATTCCCCCTCCTCTGATTTCTCTCCATTGTCATTTTTCTTTTTTTTCTAACTTTTCTTTCCTGTGGTATGGAACCTCATTCAAGCATCCAAGCAAAGCTTCTTAAACTGTGTGTTGCAATCCCATATGGGATCATGTGACTGAAGATCATGTGAGTTTCAAAAAAAATTGACAAGTTAAATATTCTATCAAGATTTCATTCTTTATTTTAAAATAAACAAGCAATCTGTCTTAAGCAAGAAAATTTGTTTTCATCTTTAATAAATGGTAAAAATTATATATATATATATTCCATCGAATTGTTTTAAAATAAATTTCTTTATGATTCATCTTCAGTAAATGTTTGATTTGTTTATCTATTTTATATATCCATATACCAGGCATCATGTAAAAATATCTTGGGCAAAAACAAGTTGCAAATAGAAAAAAAAATTAAGAACCCTTCATGTATAGAATTCTGGTTTTGGTGTCAGGAATACTTCAATTCATTTCCTGGTTCACACACTCACAAGCTGTTTGACCCTGAGTAAGTCACATTCTTCATGTCTCAGTTTCATCATTTTTTAAATGAAGATGATAAAAGTATCCACCACAGAGGATAATGTTGCACGGTTTAAAAGAGATAATATATGTAAAAGAATTCTTTTTTTTTTTTTTTTTTTTGGCAAGACAATTGGGGTTAAATGATTTGCCCAAGGTCACATAGCTAGGAAGCAAGAATTTGAGGCTGGATTTAAACTTCAATCCTACTGATTTCAAGGTTGGGATTCTATCCATTGTGCCATCTAGCTGCCTCTATGTAAAACACTTTGTAAGCTTCAAAGTACTTTATGAATTATTATTATTATTTCAAGATTCAAGAGAAAAGCAACACTGTACAATGGAAAGAACAACTGGTTAAGAAAATTTGGTTTCAAGCTCCAACTATAGTATTTCTTCACTATGCAACCAATGAATGTTTCTAAGCTTCAATTTTCCTGCATGTAAAATGCTGATAATAATGCTTATACTATCTACTTCATGGAGTTGTTGGGAAAACACTTTGCAAATGTGAAGGCATTAAGTAAATGAAATATGATCATAAAAGTATTTAATATTGTGGTAGATGCCTCATCCAATTATAATTTGATTAAAAACATCCTCCCTATTAAGGCTTTACCTTTCTAGACTTACGAATCTTGGTTGAAAAAATAAAAAGTGGTGGGCAGATAGGTGGTGCAGTGAATCAAGCATCAGCCTTGGAGTCAGGAGGACCAGAGTTCAATTCTGATCTCAGGTACTTCTCACTTTCTAGTTTTGTGATCCTCGGTAAGTCATTACCCCAACTATCTTGCAAAAAACAAAAAAAACAACCCCCCCAAATCCTCTCTCATCCAGAAATACTCTGCCCCTTATGTAAAACTTGGCCTCCCATGTGCAAATTGAGGCACCATAGTACTTGTATAGAGTGAAAGTCAGAAAAGTCAGAAGTCAGAAAGACCTAACTTAATGTCTGAGATACTTAGGAGATGTATGACTAGGAAAATCACTTAATCTATTTGCCTCTGTTTCCCCAAGTATAAAATGTAAAAACCTCATGGTTATTGTGAGAATCAAATGAGATAATATTTTAAAGTACTTTTCATAATGCCTGTTACATGGTATATGGTTTATGAAGATTTTCTGCATAAAAAGTCCATAATAATGAAAGTAATCCTAGCTTACATTTATGTAATACTTTTACAGTTTTCAATGTGATTTTACATAATATAATTTAATCCTCAGAAAAGTGAAAAAATACAGTTATTATCATTAACACTATCCTTTGGATCTATAGAAATGTTGAGGCAAAAATGTCATGTGTTTCAAGTTTTATAGTTATATTCTATACCTAGTTCCATAAGAGTAGTAATTAGAAAAACAGTCTAATTTATAATCCAGAACTCATTCGCTGTACTATTTTTTTTTTTTGCAACAACAGTAGATTATTTTTCCAGAGCTCTATCTTCCTCCATTGTCTTCAAATGTTTCTCCCTTCATGTTAGAAATAATTAAAAGCTTTCACATGAAAAAAATCAATGGAAATAGATTAAGAAAAAATGGCCAAATAGGAAAAAAATCACATTTATAGCAAATTCTTATTTATAATTCTTATACCTAAAACACAAAAATATAAAACCTAGAACTACTCCTCAATAAGATATCAAAGGATATGAATAAAACCTTAAACAAATTGTAAAAAGTAACCTACCATTTGAAAATGTTTCAAGTCATTAAAAAAGTAAGAGAAACACAAATCAAGTAATGCAAATCAAAAAACATGAAAAGAGTCAATGTTAGCAATGAAGAGCCCAACACTTTTATGACACTACAAATTGGCCCAACTTTCTCTATAGCAAATTGAAAATATACAAGAAAATTTCTGGGGGCAGAGCCAAGGTAGCAGAGAGGACACATGTTTCTGATGTGTTCCATGTCCCTCAAGCAAATCCAACCTCTGAATTAGTTCTGAACTAGCAGAACCCATGAATATTGAGAGTGTAACAAATTACCAGCAGAAGATAATTTCGAAGCTCTCCTGAAAAGATCTGTTTCAATAAGAGGGAAGCAGGCCAAGTGCAAACAGGTGAAGCACAAATGCCAACTACAATCAGCATAGTCCCTGGGCGGTGAGGGACTATGATTTCCCCCCAGAGAATCTTTGGGGAGAAATCTACAGCAGTGTTAGTTACTCTGCCCTAGTTGCAAGTCAGTAGATCAGCAGAGAAGTGATAAAACATCAAACTCAAAAGATAGTGAACCCTAAAACACCAGAATTTCACAGGATCTGGTCATGCCCACCCAGCACTGGCAGTCAGTAAGCACTAACTTCAGCACAGCCAGCACTAATCCAGCGCAGCTGCTACAGCTTGTAGAGCAAGCTTGGACAATCTCCTTTGTCCTAAAAGCAGATCTCAACTTAAAAAAAATGAGTAAAAAAAAGCAAAATGAACTCTGACCATAGATAGTTTTTATAGTGAAAGAAAAGAACAGATTTCAAACCCTGAGGAGACTAAAAGCAGATCACCTCCAGATGAAGCCACAAAAAATGGTATAACCTGGTCCCCATCATACAAGGTTCTCTTAGAAAAAAATTAAAGGGATCTTAAAAGAGAGCTAGAAGAAAAATGGGGAAAGGAAATGAAAAATTTTGCAAGAGGATTTGTAAAAGACAACACAGAAACTATATGAAGAAAATTCACCACAAAATAGACTTAGTGAAATGGGAAAAGATATAACTCATTAAAAGATAGATTTGACAAAATGGAAAAAGAAAACAACTTCCTGAAAAATAGAATTTGTAAAATGAAAAAAAAACCCATGGAACAAAACAACTCATTTAAAAATTCAGTTGGACAAATACAAAAAGAAGTTTAGAAAGTAGATGAAGAAAATAATTCACTAAAAATCAGTACCGAACAAATGGAAATGAATGACTCAATGAGACATCAAGAATCAGTCAAGCAAAACCAAAAAAATGAAAAAAATAGAAGAAAATGTAAAATACCTACTTGGGAAAACAACTGACTTGTAAAATAGATCTAGGAGAGAAAATCTAAGGATTACTGGACTTCCTGAAAACCACGATGAAAAAAAGAACGTAGGTACTATTTTTCAGGAAATCATCAAAGAGAACTGCCCTGATGTCATAGAATCAGAAGGTAAAATCACCATTAAAAGAATTCATCAAACACCTCCTGAAAGAGAGCCTAAAATTAAAACTTCAAAAAACAATCAGCCAGAAAAAACAAAACAAAACAAAACAAACAAACAAAAAATAAACAATTCAAATACCAAGAAGCTGCAATAAGAATTACTCAGGATTTAGCAAGTTCCAGCTTAAAGGATCGAGGGGTCTGGAATCTGATATTCTGAAAGGCAAAAGAACTTGGAATGCAGCTAAGAATAAACTATCCCACTAAACTGAGCAATTTCTTTCAGAGAAGAAGATGGACATTCAACAAAACAGGTGAATTCCATTTATTTCTAATGAAAAGACCAGTTAAACAAAAAATGTGGCCTCCAAATATAGAACTCAAGAGAAGCATAGACAGGTGAAAAGAACTCTTGAGAACTATATTTCTATTATGGGCATACATAGAGAGTGCATGTATAATTTGATTTTACTGTTATTATATAAAAAAATAAATTAGAGGTGAAAATGGGATTGTACTGGAAAAAGGGGAAAGTGCAGATAAAATGTGGGAAATTACATCTCATGAAGAGGCAAAGAAAACATAATTGAGGGAAAGAAAGGAGGGGGATGAACATTTTGCAAATCTTATTAGACTCATCAGATTTGGCTTATTGGAGAATAGATGAATAAATTATAATATATGAATGTTATGAGATATTATTGTTCTGTAAGAAATGACCAGCAGAATGATTTCAGAGAAGCCTGGAGAGACCCACATGAACTGATGCTAAGTGAAATGAGAAGAACCAAGAGATCATTATACACGGCAACAAGAAGACTATAAGATAATCAGTTCTGATGGATGTGGCTCCCTTCAGCAATGAGATGATTCAAACCAATTCCAAATGTCCATTTATGAAGAGAGCCATCTACATCCAGAGAGAGGACTGTGGAGATTGAATGTGGTTCACAATATAGCTTTTTCACTCTTTTTTGTTATTGCTTGCTTGCATTTTATTTTGCTGCTTCTTTTTTATTGTTTGATTTGATTTTTCTTGTGCAGAACAATAATTGTATAAATATGTATGCATACATTAGATTTAACATATATTTCTACCATGTTTAATATCAAGAAAGAACATTTCTATAATTAATTCAAGTGGAGATTATTTTATTGAATGTATTTTTATTCTCAGTGACTAGAATAGTGCCAGGCTCATTTATAGTGGACACTTAAAAATTGTTGATTGATTGACTAAATGGCCAACAACTGCCATTTTGTCCCAAAGATATCAAAGACATAAAAATAATGTCCAACATATACCAAGATATTTATATCCACAGGTTTTTTTTTGAAAACTTGAAAAAAATAAATTCCAGTAATTGGGGAATGGAGGAAAAGGGAAAAAAAAAAAACCTCTGGTAAATCAATGTCATGGAATATTATTGTATAAGAGGTCATATATATAGAAATTCAGAGATTTATAGGGGGATTTGAATAAATTGATGCAGATCAAAATTTAAAAAAACATATATACCAAGCACACTTGCATATATGTATATGCATGGAGTACATATACATACATGGAGTACAGCAAAATGAACAAAAAATAAATAAAAAGATTGTCAAATGATGAAACATATTAAAAAGATTCTCTAGGACAAATAATGAAACATTTCTCCTTTCTGGCCTGAAACAAAAACAAACAAATAAATAAAAATAAAGAACTCATAGCACAGAATAGAAGTAGTACTGGTACTTTTTTTCTTTTAATTGTTTCTTTCACTGAGCAGAGTTCAATTTGGAAGTGATAGAATGTTTTGTTTTGGTTGGATTTTTCTTTTAGAAGTGAAATGTAAAAACAAAAATAGCAGTTTTTTTTTTTAACAGGAAGTATATATATTGGACTGATCATGTCTCACATCTCTAAGTGCTTAAATGCTGGGACTCTGTTCTAATTTCATATAGTAAATACATTTAGTTATAAAGAAGTCATGAAATGCAAATAGCACAGGTTTTGTATCAATAATAAATTGCTCATTTGGCATACATGCATCATATTCACATTTAGATATAAAATTCTAACTTGGAATGAACAATTTGAGAACCTACTCTGCAGCAAAACTTATGCTTCTATTAGAATCCTAATGTATGCTTAAATTCAAAACTTCTACTATTAACTTATTGCATTTAATTTCCTTTGCTTTTGAAAACAAAGGAAAGGAAACTTTTAAAAAGCATAAACCAACCTTATTTTTTTTAAATGAAAAGTCATTTTCTATATATAGAATTCTTTAGAGAAATCACAATCAAATTTATATTACCAACTCTTATGTACACTGGAAATTTGTTGCAAAATGATCTTTGTCAACACAGAATTTGGTAGTTAAGATGGAACAAGAAAATTTATTAAGGAAGAATCAAAGAGCTGGTAGAACTATGACCTTTGCCAATCATATCTGATAAGATTCTATTATTCAAAATATATAGGCAACAAATGAAAAATGTTAAGACCAAAAACCAAGAACTATTCCCAAACAGAAAAGAGGTCATAATTATTGAATGTACAATTCTCAAAAGAATTAAAAATAGTAGATAATCCTATGAAAGAGTGTTCCAAAGTGCTCAAAATATGATTGATATGAATCAAAATAATCTTGAGATTTTACCAGAGTCCCAGATAATTGACAAGATAATAAATAGTTAATGTGGGTGGGGGTGGGTAAAGATAGACCTATATATATATATATATATATATATATATATATATACACACTTGATTATATATATATACACTTGATGGAGCTGTCAGTGAATCTATCTATTCTGGGAAGGAATTTGGATTTGTACTAATAAAGAATCTAAAATAGTTATATCTACAGACACTGTTGCTAAGCATGTATACCAAGTAAATCAATGCTAACAGGAAAGTGCCCACATTTTATAGCAGGAGCAAAAGTCCATGTCAATCAACTCTGGGATGGCTGAAGAAACTGTAGTACAAGTGTTGCAAGAAAAAATGAATATGAGGATTCTGAGAAGATATTGGAATAGGTTGGAAAAATTTAAGCTCTCTAGATTTCCCCCACAAATAGAACAAATTTTCACCTCAGTGTGAACATACTCTGGTGAAAAATCAAGATGATTTGGTACAGAACTAGGGTCTTCCTAGTACTAACAAAGAAAATAAGAAGAAATACCCCAAACCAGGGATTAACCTAAGTGAAGTACAAACACCACCAGGCTCACTTTGTAGAAATATGAACTGGGGAGTCCTGCAACTAGCTAAGTTTGGCTGGAGCTAGTGAAGCAGGAATCACAGAAATTTTCACTTCCTTGATTGTTTGTAGACTCAGGGTCTGAGTCAGGGTATACTGAGTGAATCTAAGTGGATTAGGAACATCAGACCAGAAGCAACAAGAGACACTAGGGAAGGGATGCTGCCAGCTTCAGGCACTTGCAGGATGGTGGAGCTCTTGGTTTGGGGTTCCAGATGAGAGAGGAGAGCTGAAATGGAGCTAGAGGCACTACCCCCTAGCCCCAGGATTAGAGGTGCTTATACTAATACCTCTTATTAAACAAACAAACAGACAAAAAGAAAAAAAATCAGGAACTGACAGAAGAAAGAACCCAACCATAGAAACTTAGTACAAGAATAGAGAAGACCCAGTTTATCTTCAGAGGAGGATACTTGTAATGGGCCAGAATTCTGGAAAAATGTGCTTGAAATGGGGATTCTTACAATAAGGTGTTAACTCAGTGGAATTGATAAAACAATGGTTATCTAGTTTAGCATGTGAGTTCTCTAGTTCAGTCTGATTGATTTACTCTTACAACAAATAATGGTTCCCTGGTGATATAATGATTGCTTTATACTCAGTATGATGAATTGATTTAATTGTAATAGAGTATATAAACTGGGGACAAACAGCCACAGGAGAGAAGACTTGACCATCTTCATGGGGGCTCTCCTGCCTCCTGTATTCCTCCACTAAAAAGACCAAGGTCCTTCTGAAGATCCCCTAGAAAGCTCAGGCAAAGGAGACAGACTGTGAAGGAGACTATAAAGACTTAGGACTTTATCCCTGACTATTCTTATGATGATTATTCTAGTGAGACCAAGGCTGGTCCAAAGGCCTTCCAGAAAGCTAAGCAGAACATTACAGATGCTGAAGTAAAAAAAAAAAGTTTCTACCCCAAGAATTTATAGAAAAACTCAAAAATATATATCAAAATCAAATAAGAGACATTGAGGCAAAACTAAAAAAAATTTAAAAATTTTTTATGAAAACAAGATTTTGAAAAAAAGTTAATCAATTAGAAAAGGAGATACAGTGTCTCAAAGATGAAAATAACTCTTTGAAAATTAAAATTGAGCAAGGGGAAGTCAGTGAAGCTATAAGAGACCAGGAAATAATAAAATAGGTTATAAAGAATGAAAAAAAAATAGAACAAAATGTGAAACACCAGAAAAATGACAGATTTGGAGAACAGATCAAGGAGGAAAAATAGAATAATTGGAATGCCTGAAAGTTGTGACTAAAAAGAAAATCTTGGAACAATAATGAAGGAAATAATCCAAAAAAAATTTCCTGTAGTGATAGAAAATGAGGAGCAAGTAGAAATAAAATTTAAAAATCCAACAATCATCATCTCAACAAGATTCTTTGTGGGAAACATATAGTAATACCATTGCCAAATTCTGAAACCTCCAGATCAAAGAAAACATTTTGTAGGAAACAAGAAAAAAATAATTGACATGCTGGAGCTGCAATTAGGGTTGTACAGGACTTCTTGCAGCCAGAATAAAAGACCATAGGTCCTGGAATCATATCTATGGACAATCAAAAGAACTGACCTCGTGGCCAGAAATATCATATCCAGTAAAATTATGTATAATATTGAATGAGAAAAAAGACACTTTTTTGTTATGTTGCTTAATTTTGCTGGCATTTTATTTTTCTTTATTATAAAGAATGATACTTTAGGACAGGAACAAAGTACAGATGATTTAAAATCAAAAGTTAGTAATAAAATTTATTTTTTTTAAATCTGGTTTTGTATTTTAACATACATACATATACACACATTTAAATCATCCCTTTCCAAATCAAATATCAGGCAATTTTGGTGGAGGTGTGGTTGGAAGAAACAACATGAAGAGCAAAGGTATCAGATTATTTTATGAATAATATAACATTTATACAACATTTTATAAATTAACATAGATAATCTCATTTAATCCCTTCCCCAAAATTGATAGTGTCAAGAAGCATTTGATAACATTTAAGATATGCTAGGCACTATGCTCAGTGCTGAATGTATGAAGAAAGGCAAAAATAATCTCTGTTGTCAAGGAGCTCATTCCAATAGATATAGACAACATGCAAATACCAATATTGACAAAAAATTGAAAAATTCATTGGAGATATCAGAGCAAAAGCACTAACATTAAAGAAGATTGTGGACGTTCTCCTGCAGAAGATAGAATTTGAGTTGGGTATTGGAGGAATTCAGAGAAGAAATGAGGAGGAAATTAGGCAGACAGGGAGAGAGCCAGAAAAATTGCATTAAAAAATAATTATCATCCCACTTTACAGATGAGGTTACTGAGGCTAAATGATTTGTCCAGTCACACTGTTAGTTGATGATGCAAATGTAAATTAGGTCTTTTGATCCTAATTTCTCTATTTCACCAGATTTCCAATTACATAAGGCATTACCACCAAATCATTTGGAAAATCTTGGTTAAAGATGATTACTATGGAAGTTGTGAGATAATGAACATTAATTACTATACTGCAAAATCCAGAGAGAATAATTCCTAAACATTATTTGGTAATTAATTTTTTTCATTTGTTTTTGTTTTTATTGTTTTAGATTGACCATCTCTGCTGAATGTCCCATGCAACTTGAAGACTTCCCAATGGATGCACATGCTTGTCCTCTCAAATTTGGAAGCTGTAAGTTCTTTTTGCAAGTAAAAACTATGGCCCTAATCTCTCTCTCTTTTTTTTTTAATAATTATAACTTTTTATTGACAGAACCCATGCCTGGGTGATGTTTTACAACATTATCCCTTCCACTCATTTCTGTTCTGACTTTTCCCCTCCCTCCATCCATCCCCTCCCCTAAATGGCAAGCAGTCCTATACATGTTAAATATGTCACAGTATATCCTAGAAACAATATATGTGTGCAGAACTGAATAGTTCTCTTGTTGCACAGGAAGAATTGGATTCAGAAGGTTAAAATAACCTGGGAAGAAAAACAAAAATGCAAACAGTTTGCATTCATTTCCCAGTGTTCTTTCGCTGGGTGTAGCTGTTTCTGTCCATTATTGATCAATTGGAACTGAGTTAGATCTTCTCTTTGTTGAAGAAATCCACTTCCATCAGAAAACATCCTCATACAGTGTCGTTGTTGAGGTATATAATAATGATCTCCTGGTTCTGCTCATTTCACTTAGCATCAGTTCATGTAAGTCTCTCCAAGCCTCTCTGTATTCATCTTCCTCGTCATTTCTTACAGAACAATAATATTCCATAACATTCATATACCACAATTTACCCAGCCATTCTCTAATTGCTGAGCATCCATTCATTTTCCAGTTTCTAGCCACTACAAACAGGGCTGCCACAAACATTTTGGCACATATAGGTCTCTTTCCCTTCTTTAGTATCTCTTTGGGGTATCAACCCAGTAGTAGCACTTCTGGATCGAAGGGTATGCACAGTTTGATAACTTTTGGGGCATAATTCCAGATTGCTCTCTAGAATGGTTGCATTCATTAACAACTCAACCAACAATGCATCAGTGTCCCATTTTTCCTGCATCCTCTCCAAAATTCATCATCAAATTCATCTTAGCCAATCTGACAGGTATGTAGTGGTATCTCAGAGTTGTCTTAATTTGCATTTCTCTGATCAATAATGATTTGGAACACTCTTTCATATGAGTGGAAATAGTTTCAATTTCATCATCTGAAAATTGTCTGTTCATATCCTTTGATCACTTATCAATTGGAGAATGGCTTGATTTCTTACAAATTAGAGTCTCTCTATATATTTTGGAAATGAGGCCTTTATCAGAACTTTTAACTGTGAAAATGTTTTCCCAGTTTGGTGCTTCCCTTCTAATTTTGTTTGCATTGGTTTTGTATGTACAAAGGCTTTTTAATTTGATATAATCAAAATTTTCTATTTTGTGATCAATAATGATCTCTAATTCATCTTTGGTTACAAATTTCTTCCTCCTCCACAAGTCTGAGAAATAAACTATCCTATGTTCCTCGAATTTATTTATAATCTCATTCTTTATGCTATGGCTCTAATCTCAGTAGGTTTCCCTATAACATTCAGGTGGACTTGATTTTTTTTATATTAAATATAGTAGAAGATAAATAAGAATTTGCTCACTTATACCTTCCTGTTCATATATTTGGACTCTCATTTATTTATCCAAAAAACATTTGGCTGAGTGTCTAAATGTGCAAGACAATGTATCTTAAATCTGCCTAGTACTTTGAAAAACATACTTTCCTACAACTCTGTCTTACAATAACCTAAAAAGATAGAGAAGAGATAAGATCCTCATTTCATAGAAGGCAACTGGTTAAATAATTCTCTTCAACTTAAGTCTTCAGACTTTAAGTTCAATGGTCTTTCTATTTCATCACACTGCTTTTAAATATTTTAATACTAAACCAGTGAGAGGTCTAAAATAGTTTGGAACAGAGCTGTGGCATTGCTCTGAGTCTGGAGGCCACCTCTTATTTCAGAACAATATAAATATCTTATGGGAATTAGGGTTTTTTTTTTTTTGGTTGTTATTATTATTGTTACTTTTTTGTAATGTTTTAGTAGGCTTGCACACTGAGGAAGTTAATTTCAGGCTCTTCTTGGTGGAAGTCTGTTATACCTTACATGGAATTAAAAACTCAAAACTATTCTTGAGATCATCTTTGCCTGCCTTTCACTTTCTGTAGTCATTTTCTATAGATCTGAGCATTAGTATAGATTTTTAAAATCAACAACTAGGGTTGAACCTAAATAGACATTTCTCAGGTTTAAGTACTTATTCAATGACAACTAATATTTGTCAATCAATATATGCAATTCATCATAGATAAAGGAGATGGTATCATTAATTAAATTAACAAATGTGTATTAAATATTTTTATATGCAAAGGACTCTACCAGATATAAAGAATGAGAGAGGCTTTGCATACATGATTTTATAGCTATGAGGACTTTATAACAAAAATGCTATCAATAAAGATTGGTGATTTCTTTAGTTCATAGCTTTAGTGAATTTCTGGGACAGGGAGAAATTAAGTAACTTATTGAAGGTCACTCAGCCATTATGGGTAAGAGAGGCAGAACTTGAACCCTGGTTTTCCTGAATACAAGACCCTTTCTCCAACCATTACACCACACTGCTATTTTAAGGAATACAAAGGTTTTGCTGTTATATTGTTTTATCAGTCTTTCAAGTGTTTATATTCTTCTAGAGATGGGGGAAAGAGAAAATGCATAGGTCAGGTATGTATGGTCAAGTATAAAACAAGATGAAGAGAATTAGAAGCAAAGGAAAGAATCAGACAAACTCTCATAAGACAAACTGAAAAGCAATCCTTCTCTCTCAGAACATGCTTCATAAAGGAGGTATAGCTACGTACAGCCTTGTTAGAGTAGATTATGTGCAAAACTGGATTTAAATTGTTATAAAACATAATCTGTTGAACTAAAATGGGAAAGAAAGTACAATGTGCAAAGTAAATTTCTAGATATGATTCAATGGGAAGATTTGAGGAAGAAAAAAAAATCTCTTCACCTATAGAGGGATTGATTAGGGAAAGGCTCTTTTTTTCTAACTAATGTCTTTTTTTTTAGGCTTGCCTTTTCCCCTGCTCTAAGGCTACCCGTGACTTAGTCGCATTGCCACATTATTAGAAAATTTCTCCTTATTTGGAAATGGTCATAACCTTACATCAAGTGGGAGTGATTGATTGTGAATGTTATAATTTAATTTGAAATTTTCTAAAATATGGCAAAAAAGAATTAGATATATTCACTGGTATCATAGAGGGAGCTTTGGACTTGGGATCAGGATATATAGGATATATTTCTAGTTGTATTGATACCTTACTTTATATTTAGAGAGTCTATAAAAACACAGTAATATGTCTTCAAGGAATTATTTAACAATGATAACAGAACTATTTGGAAGTAACATTCAGTATGAGTAGTAGTATGTTTTTCTACCACATTTTAATTTTAATTGTATATATTTGTATATAATTGTATATATACATACAATTATCTATATATGTATATTATATATATATAAATATAAATATGCTCCAAAATTTTTATGAGAAATTTCTCATTGGTCTATATATTAGGATACTTTAGCACTTTAATATTATTTAATTAATAATAAAATAATAATTTAATAATTATTAATTAATTAAATAATTATACTTAATATTATAATTAAGACTATTAAGAATAAAATAGAAATCTCTGATCCACTGAAAAAACTTAGTTACATTTCAGTGATTTCTTTGAAAAACTTTGTAAGTGGTAATAACTTAGAACTATATTATATAAATAAATATAGATAATTTCAAGTTTTGAAAATAGATAATAAAATTGAAAGCAAGAATTGATTTACAATAAGAAAGTAATTAAAGCAATGATTCTTATATATTATGATTCTTTATAAACATAGAAAAGAATATTTAAATTATTGAGACATCAGAGAGTAACTAATGGGATACCTGTGATTCATGGAAAAATTTACAAATAAATTATTATCTCTGGCCACTTCTTTATACATAGAATATTAAAGCACATGAGAAAACTGAGGCAAACAGGATAAAGTGACTTCCCCAACAGTACATGGCTAATAAGTGTCTGAAACTGGATTTGTACTCATATCTTCCTGACACCAGCCAAAGCATTCTATTTTCTTTGCCACCTATGTTTTAAATCAGAAGGTCTCAAAAAAAATTTTTTTAATATTCTATTACTACATGTTCTCATATTACTAAATTCTAGACTGACTCATCTTATTCTAGTTCAGGAGTTAGTCATCATTTTTCTGTGTGTGTATGTGTTACAATCTGGTGCAGTCTGTGGATCCCTTCTCAGAATAAAGGGTTTAAATGCATTTAGTGCACATAAATCTAAAGAAAATAATTTATTTTAAAATATAATTATCAAAATAGTTTTGTTTGTCACATAAAAACCCTAATTTTATTGTTTATTAGGGTAACTTCCATCCAATCTCTGCATAGCAATTTTGTAGACAACCCATAAATCATAATATGTTCACATATCTTGGGTTTGCCTATAGAAGTACTATGGAATTTTGAATAATCACAAAAATTCTTACTCCTGTGTTTTGGAATAGATGTGAAGTGTACTGTTTTTAAAGCAACATATTTCTTGCCTTCTATATTACTCAGACAAATGTTGAATGTTGTTCAGATCTAGGCTTCCATCTTTTTAAACCTTACTTTTTTCTGAATTCTACCCATAATGTGTGTTTGGTGATCCCATGTTCTATGTCCTATGATTATGTTGTTTTCTCCCTTGACAGAACTTCTAATTCAGAGGTATTTCTGATTGTGTCAATAGAAATGCTGACTAACAAAGAATGTCATAGAAGGGGTTAAGAAGATTTTATATGTCAGAAACACATATTTATTCTTCCATCAGTACATTCTAGTTTTACATTACTTTCATATCCAGATGCATTCACTTTTTATATCAAGCATTAATAATAGGTATCCTTTTATAACCTGATTCATATTATTGTCACACTGTCTCATTTTTTACCACTGTGTCTATGTATTACCATTTTTCATAAATCAAAACAACATCAGAATTTACTTCTGTCTCCATGTCTTATATTCAATGGGGACAAAACTATGTATTTTGTTTCATATTTTTTCAGATCTCCTTTTATTTAATACTTAAGTTGACTTTTTGAGGGTTCATTTGATTTTAGATATTGGCAGTTGTACAATAAGGACCATGGATTTTTTTAGTATGGTGCCTTTACTCAACTGTTTTCAATAACATTATTATCCTGCATCTTTATGTTGAATTCACTTAAGAGTGAGAAAATTAAAATACACTCTTCCTTCTGTAGAAGTGGAACCACTTCTTTTAAGATCTATGGTAAAATATTGTGTTTTCTAATGTATGGATTTAAAGACTTAAAACTTGAAATCAGTGAATAAGTATTTATTAAGCATTTATTTAATGCCTAGCATTGTGCTAAGCACAGGGATGCAAAAAAAAAAATGGCAAAAAAAAATTCCTTGCTCTTGAAAAACTCACAATCTAATGGGAGAGACAACTGTGAAAACAATTATGTACAATATAAATTAAAGTGGAGTGCATTGTGCTAAGCACAGGGATGCAAAAAAAAAAATGGCAAAAAAAAAATTCCTTGCTCTTGAAAAACTCACAATCTAATGGGAGAGACAACTGTGAAAACAATTATGTACAATATAAATTAAAGTGGAGATAATCAACAAAGGGAAGGGATTGCATAAAGGCTGATCAGTAGGAGAGATTGCTAAATTTTCAGTGTGCATATTTACATTGAGCATTTATACAATTAAAAAATGACAGTGTTCTAAATCAGAGATGAATTTATTGTTTTGCTGATTTTCTAAACTTTAGAAATTCTTAATGATGCAGATTAGGTTTAAAAATGTGTGGGCAGTATGTTTGTTTCTGGATTGCTGGGTTGTTAAACATTACAAGATTGTTCTTATATAGTTCTCTAAACATTGAATTCAATGGAAGGCTCAGAGAATGAAGATATCACCAGACTAGAGGCCTAGTAATAGGAGACTTCTCTTCCTTCTCTTTCTCCTCTTCTTTCTTCTCCTTCTCCTCCTCCTCCTTCTCCTTCTCCTCCTCCTCCTTCTCCTCCTCCTCCTCCTCCTCCTCCTTCTCTTTCTCCTCTTCTTTCTTCTCCTTCTCCTCCTCCTCCTTCTCCTTCTCCTCCTCCTCCTTCTCCTCCTTTTCCTCCTTCTCCTCCTCCTCCTCATCCTCCTCATCCTCATCATTATCACATAGAGTATTTTATAGTTTAAAAAATACTTTATATCTATGATCACGTTTGAACTTCACTATAGGCCTAGAAATCAGGAAAGGCTACCTTGAGAAGGTAGGATTTTAGTTGGAATTTGGAGGAAACAAAGACAGCCAAAATATTAATTTGGGAAAGAAGAAATTTATTGACATGGAGAGACAAAATTCCTGCAGAAAACAAAGTTTCTTCTGTGGGAAACAATGAGCCTAGTTGTTAGAGATTATTTAGTCAAATCCCCTTATTTTATAAATAAGGAAATTCGGGACCTAGAATATACTGCCAACTGTCACAATTTAGTAAATGGAAAAACAAAGATTGAATCTCAAGATTTCTTACTCCAAATACAGCTTCTCTCTTTTTCTTCTACAATATCATGTTGACTTCATTGATGCATTTTATCTTTTGAGTTCCAAAGTTGTATAATATACTGATTTCTTGAGTAGTTTCTACATCTAAAAGGGAAATCATATTGATCAAATGCTTTTCCTTTTCCTATTTACTAATACCCATAAAAATAACTCTTCTGGATTCTAGAATCATATCCTATTAATGTGGAAAAATATGGGCAGAATAACTTCATGTTCAAGTGCAGTTGGTAAGTAATTGAATGTATTTTCCATCACAGAACCTGAGAAGATTAAATGGTTGTTTTGGGACATATAGAAAATTTATACATAACCTAACCAGCATCTTGAAATCTTTATGAAAAATTTCTGCCCATTGAAATTAAAAGAGAATGTCATGAACAGAAAATTAATATATCTCTGACACTTGTTATAGCCTAAACACATAGCTTAATAAAATCTTTTACTTTTTCTGTTTCCTATAAAAGAAATTACATTTTGGGAACTTGTAGAATCATTAAAAGATTGTCAACACTATCAGGAGCATGAAATTTTAAAAATTTCACATGTGCATTCAAATTGTTGCTGAAAATATCAGGACATTTAATTCAATAATAAAATTTAACACTTTCTTAGAGGTATCTTGTAGAATCATTTTTTTAGCAGGGTTCATATTAAAATACCTCATGACAGTAACATATTTGACATTTACAATAGCTCAAGAGAAGACTTTGGGTAACAGTGATTACATTACCATAGATTCCATCATTAAAAAAAAAAAAAAAAAAAAAAAGAAGGAACAGCTTTTATCAAAGTCTCCTAGAATTTTCACAGGTATCTCTTGCCAATAGTGTCAGCAAAACATGAGGAATACATCATTTTCAATACTGTAGGTCAATTTTATCTACCCCACTCCTATTGAAACTGTAGAATATATCACAAATCAGTTGTTTAAAGACTAAAAGATATAGAATTCGGATTCTGAAAGAAGCTATAAGACAACATGCTTTTCAAGGTAAGTTGGAACTTTAGAAAAACAAATATAATGTTATTTTAATTAAAGATTATTTTCTACTCCCAAGTTAAATTGAATATTAAAGGAAATGTAATTTTTTTTACATATACCTTGCTACTTGAATATGCTAACAAGAGTATTTAGTTTTCTGTCAAAAGAAACTATACACTACTTAATATTCTAGAGAAAAGATTCTAATATTACACAGGAGAATTTTTATTATAATTTATATATCCCCAGGAGAAATCTTGTCCCTTATGTGGTATTCATCTTGTCCTCATCTTACATAACTTTTGTTGTTGTTATTGTATTTAGGAATAAAATCCTCAATTCTTTCAGAGCTTTATCATTTCTATCATTTATAGAATGTTTATCTACTCATTAATTACTTGCCTAGGTTTTTTTTTTTCTTCAGGTATGTCTGTCTTTTAGAAATCTTATTATTAATGAGATTCCTCAGTAATCTTATTGTAAGATTACATCACATAAGATAATGTGTGTAAAACTGAGCAAACCTTAGAGAAGTATTGCCCTTTTATGACTCCTCATAATTCTCTTTTTATCAGTCATTTGCTATTTTTCATTTTTTTATATTATAATAGCATGTCATCTCTCTGAGACTGAGCTCCTCTGTATAATATAAAATCATAGGTTAACTTTTCAAAAAAAATTTTTTGAATATCCTCTTCTAAAATCTAGAATACTGAAGAAAAAACTTAAACCACATTTGTAATGCTGTACCAATTACATGAAGAAAAATAAAATAAATTATTTCTATCATTGTACATTAATCAAAGTACAAAAATATAATTTTATTATAAACATTAAATTTTTTCCTTCTTGTTTATACATTTTGAGGAGAAGAACCTGATTTTTTTTTCTTTTTTCCCCCTATACAATACCAACATTTCCTTGACTATGAGGGTGGACAAAAATTTAAGAGTATGGTATTCTAGTGAATATAGGAATTTTTTTTTAAATGGCAGAAGTAACATTAAAATCTTTAGAAGAATAAGGAGATAAGGTATTGTAGAAGCTAAGGAAGAATTGAGAGTTTTCAGACAAAGGAATGGGTGCTAAAAATTAACACAGATTATGGCCATTAGAAAGTCAATAATAACCTTCCAGAGAGGACTTCATCAGAGTGATGAGCATAAAAGATAGAATGGAAATGGTTAAGGAGTAAGTTGATGAAGAATTAGATCCACCAAATGACAAGCACTCTATAGAGAGGAATAAAACAGCAATTTAATTGCACATTTAATTACCATTAATTAAACACTTATTGTGTGCAAGGAACATTCTAGGATCTTACAAAAGAAAAGAAAAAAGATTATATTATTGCTGCTTTTAGGAACAATATACTCTTAGGGGAAGAATAAGATGTGCAGAGGGATAGTTATAATACAAATTAGAATATTAATAAATACATTGAAAAAGTCAAGTATAGTAGTATTTGTAATTCGAGGATTAAGGATAATTTCTAGTTAGGTTGACTGAAAAGATCTTCACAGTAGATTTCTTCCATGTAGCACTAAGATCAAATATTTTAATAATCAGAGAACTGAGAGGAATTCATTCCAGGTTTTTGGAATAGTTTATGTAAATAACTGAATCAGGAGATTTCAGAATAAGAGATCAGATAATGTACAATTCAGTCTTCCTGAAACTTAGAATGAATGAAAATGAATAGTACAAAATAAAGGTGAAAAGATAGTTTGGAACCAGTTTGTAAAACATATCGAAAGTCAGGTTGTTGGATTGTTTTGGGAAAAGAGGGGTTTGTTTTGTTTTCTTTCTTTTGGTATGCAATATAGAGGGGCCTTACTATTTTTATGGGGATTTAGTCTTGTATGGCTCGTCTTTAACTTATTTTAGGTTTTCTTGGCAGAGAAAATGGAGCAGTTTACAATTTCCTTCTCCAGATCATATTACAGATGAGGAAACTGAGGCAAAACAGGGTTAAGTGACTTGATGAGGATCATACAGCTAATAAATCTCTGAGGTCAAATTTGAGCTCAGGTCCTCATGACTCCAAGATCTGCTCTCAGACCTACTTGTAGAAACAGAGCAAAGGAATGAATTCTCTGTGTGTCACATTAGTCAGATGACTTTGGTAACAATGTGAAGGATAGATTGTGAAGAAGAGAAATAAGTTCATAAATTAGTAAGATAATTATAGTCATCTATGCTAGAGGTAATAAGGGGCTGAATTAGGAGGTAACCATGTGAATAGAAAGAGGCTTAGTTTTGAGATATATTGATGGAGTAGAATTTAAAAAGCTTGCCAATCTATTGCATATGATTTGTAAAAATTTAGAAAACCAAAGCAGTTTCTAAGCTTGAGAATCTGAAATGGTTGTATCATTATTCAATCAGGCAGGCAACTAACATTTTTTAAATGCTACTACATACTAGGTACTGTACTAAGCAATGAGGAAAAAATAAAAATCCCTTCTCTTGAGTAGCTTGCAATCTAATGAGGAGAAAAATTTCAATCTTATATATATATGTATATATATACAGTTTTGTACATGTACACATATGATTGTGCATGTACACATGTGTACATATATATGCATATATACATAAATAAAATTGATAGTCTCAAAAGGAAAGTAGATCTATAGATTTATACAGGTATTTAAAAAAATAACCCTTTAAATTATACCATCAAACATAATCAAAGCAGGATACCTCTCTTGTAAATTTGGCCTTTTTCTGTCCTATACTGTCTTAGAAGATGCATAGTCTTTTTTAATACTACTTGTGGTTACTCAACAATCATATCTAAAAGTTTGTTTTTATAGTACTACAGGATATAATTTCCTCTTTTCCTGATGACTTTACAAACCTAGTATAATCATCACTTTACCCTGAAATAACCAATTCTATCAATAGTAATTGGCTAAATAGGGACGAATAAAAGTGTTTCTGAGCATTGAAGGTCCTGATAAGGTTAGATAGACTTTTTAATGAAACTAAATTTCATCCTTTGTCTAGAAATCTTTTCTGTCTCAGAAATAGGGGGAATACAGTGAAAGAAGGATTTATTTAATGCTGAAGATTGGAAGGCATGTCCAACAAATCAAGTAGATTAGAAAATTTGAGGTCCAAGAAACAGTATTCTTTAAATCACTGTCCTGAAATTCCAGATGTGTAAAGAGCAGTTCAGGGGAACCAAAAAGGAAACTTACAGAGTGTAATAATCAGGGACAAACTAAGTCAACTAGACAAGTCAGTGCAATAAAGAACAAGGAAAATAGAAGAGAGGTGCCTTACTTTGATTGTGTTTCATGGTATAACTTAAGGGTTTATATTTTTTTAAATACCTGTACAAATCTAAAGAAAGTGAAATGGGAAAGATTTTTTTGAGCATGGAAAAAAGTATTATTTTTTTTAATTCTCTGTATCTCACACCCTTCTTTCCCTTTCTATATTAAACTTGCTTTCTTTTTCATTGGCGAAATGAAAGAGCAGAAATGTAGAGAATATTTCTGTTTCCCATACCTCCACTGCATTCTGGACAGCAAAAAACAGTGACCCATTCTTCCCCTAGTCCCTTAGTTTTCAATGCATAAATCCTAGTTGACTGTAAATGGGTATTTCTTTCTTTCCTTTTCTTCCTTTTTTCTTTTTGCTGTTGTTTTGCTTTTAATTAAAGATGGTATTGGCTATGACTTGCCACAAAAGGAATGCATTTTCCCCTAGACTTCCTAGTAGTTGCTGAGTCAGCTGCTCAGGTCCAAAGAGAAGCTTTGGGTTTAGAGCCCTTGAATTTAAATTCTCCTCCCAAATCTGAAATGTATTTCCTTTCCCTTATTTATCTTTTGGGACCCCAGAAGAAACCACGTGTTCAGTAAGATTTTTGTCAGCCAATTAGAGGGATTCCCTGTATTATATCTGGAAGAATGGGTGAGAAGAAATTTGTAGAACCTAATGCTTTCCCTATTTTTGAGGAAGCCTGTCTCTGGTTGAAAGGTATGTTGTGATTAAAAATGACTGCTATTTAGGATTAACTTGTTCCACAGAGGGAGTTCTAAAAATAGGTTTCGCTGAGTGTCAATATTTTTGAATAGATGAACTTGGAAGAGAAAGAACACAGGACAGCAGATGGAAAGGGTCATAGAATCATGAGTAATTCAGCAGATCAAGAAGAAACCAAGAGCTAAAGAAGCTCATCTTAACTATATAGAAGCATCATGGTTGCTGTCTCAATACTTATTAATCTTTTTGGACAGAATTTGGTACATATATTTTGGATAGGAAACAATCCATATCTTTATATCATTGTTTTACATAATTTAGGAGGATTCTGTAAAATTTACAGAAAGTAGAAATGACACAAATCTTATTTAAAAGTATCTAATATTATTTATATCAGAATTGGCAAGCCATTCCTTGTGGAATTTCACCAAAAAAAATTACAGTGATGATTGTGATACCAGGATTCACAAAATCTAGCATTATTTAATCCAAAAGAAGAAAAGTTATTGTACTTCTTAGGTTGGAGGAAGACACTCTCAGATACTCTTAGGTATAGTTTGTTGTAAAGAATAAGAAGTTGGCTTCAGAGGCAGGAAAGTCAAATTCTGTCTCTGATTCATGTTGACTATATGACCTGGAAAAAAACCGAAGTCTTGGTGCCTCAGAAAATACTCAAGGAATATGTTAGAGCTGGAACCAATCTGCATTAGTAAATACTTCTTTATACCAATGATATCATGGATTCAATTTAAAGAATAAAGTAAAAATTAGGACGTTTTTGATGAAACAGCCACCAACTTTTACCTGGTAAAGAAGCATATTTGTAAGAAACCTAAGATGTAGAGACATCATATCTTAATAAAATATTAAAAAATAAACAAACAAACATGCTAGCAACTTCAATTTTAATCACAAAATATTGTTACTAGCATTGTACTGTGACATTCATGAACACCATTATTCTCTGTATTAAGAGCCTACCCTCCACAGATATGGAGAAATAGGTAAGATGTTATTTGTTTTCAAGTAACTTTTGTTCTGCATATGGCAAAAATAAAATGTTGCACTCAAGGACAATGTGACAGATGTATATGTTGAATTAACTTAACATTAAACATAATTCTAATCAATTCTTCAGAGTGGGATATTCATAGGCTCCAAAATGGTCTTGCCATTGATGAATGAGTGGCTTACCAGTCAAGTTAAAGTGCTTTCTCCTTAATATTGTGATATTTAGTTGGCTTCATAGTTTCATCTCTATATGTATTCCGTTTATCTCTGCAGAAAACAAACTCTGTGACTTCCAATCATGTATGAATATTGTCCTTCCCTTTCCAAGTCATGAAAGATCTTCATCAGATACTTTGTTATCGAGGTAGCATTATTTTAGTACTTAGACAACTCATTTATTATCTTTTATTCTTGCTGGATGACTGAGTAACCTCCTTTTCTAGTCATGTATGATGATGATGAAGATGATGACTATGATAATGAAGCCTAAAATATATATTACTTAAAGTTTTGCAAAGATCTTTCTATATATTATCTCTGGTCCTCACAAACAACCCTGTATGGAATATGTTAACATCATTTCAATGAAAAAACTGAGGCAATTAAATATTAAGTGACTTCTGCACAGCTAAGGTAGGATTTGAACTCAAGTCTTTCTGAATCCAGTTCTAGGTGTCTGTCAAATATACCACACAGCATATCACCAGACTTGGCATGTACACATTACTACTCAGAATATGACATAGTATAACTGCACATAGTTTCTATCATTCCATTGTAGTTACTTTTAATATTTAGTTAATTTTAATATTTAATATTTATATGATTATCTTCTATGAACAAAAGACATCTAGAATAAGCAACAATTGGTTCTAATAGACAGGTAGCTAGTACAATAAATTATGTGTTAAATTTGAATTTAAATCTGGCCTCAGACAATTATTAGGACATCTCTCTTGGTTGCTGTAAGGACAAAGGACAAAAATGTTTACAAATCCTGAAATGCTTTGTAAATGCTGGATCTTAATAATGTATTTATTAAAGTACTTACTTTGGGAATGCACTGTGGTAATCATTGGGCATGTAATGAAGGGAGAAAAGAGCACTTCTCCTTATGGAGCTCACTGTCTAATGGGGGCAGATACAATATGACATGTTGAAAATCATTTTGTTGACTTCCATTCATTTTAAGTTGTCCATACATTTGGTATCATTTTTCTGGCAATGTTCACACTATTATCTAGGCTTCTTTGTGTTGCTGGCATGGAAAATAGCTGGTTAAGAATCAGGATAAGCATATAGTCTGGGGACATAATTTTTATACTAATGCTAACTATATTAATTCTTGTTTCAAACTATATTTCTTCATTGCCATAATAATCTAACCAACTGAGCCAATCAATCCTAATGCCATGTAGATATAATATCCATCCAAAAACAAAACAAAAATCCTAGAAAAATTCTCTAGTACTGAACTAGATGTTTTATTGGTAATGGTATAACCTTCCTAGAATAATACTATTAATCATTTCTAAAAATGAACCCTGACAATCTGGCAAACAAGTTTGTAAAAACCCCTTTGTACTTTTGTATTTTTCTGTTTGTTTTACCAAAAAACAAAAACAAAAACAAAAAACCTTTAGGGGAAGAACAATTTACTGGAGACCATTTTATCAATCATCTCTAAAAAGTTATTGAATCTCTATGTGTTGGCAAATGCAACATTCAAAGGCATGACCTCTACCCTACCAAAATAATATTAGACCCCCAATATTTCACAAAATAATTCAATTGGAAATGACTAAAGTCTTCCAGGTTTCACAAAGCACTCTTAATAAACATAATTGGTATCATCATTATGCTTTTTTTTTTAAGCTTATGGTACTATTTTTTTTCCCTTTCTCCTTAGCGAAGGCACAATTTATGCCTTTGAATGGAGCTTTAAAATTTTCAGATTTCTTCAGTTTATTAATCTGGTTCGTTCCTCAGAGTTTCTATAACACCTCTTTATCACACCACCCCCTTGAATACATTTCCCTATTTACCTGCAGACTTGAAGTACCAGCTATATTTTAGAACAGGGGTCCTCAAACTACAGCCCGCAGGCCAGATGCAGCAGCTAAGGACGTTTATCCCCCTCACCCAGAACTATGAAGTTTGTTTATTTAAAGGCCCACAAAACAAAGTTTTTGTTTTTACTATAGTCCGGCCCTCCAACAGTCTGAGGGACAGTGAAATGACCCCCTCTTTAAAAAGTTTGAGGACCCCTGTATTTAGAATATGTAAATGCATAGTGGCTTAGATTACAGTTTGTCTTATCTAAGAATAAAATGTTTTAGGAGTACTTTAGCTGGCTCACATTAGTGCTCTTAAATCCTTAGCACACTGAAAGATTTGATGTAGCAACACATGCTAAACAATAGTATTTTTTATATTTATGTACCCTGCAACCTCATTTATATGGTTATCATTTTGCAAATACAGTTGTTTTGCACTAAAGGGACTTCTGCCAGTCTCTTTTAAAGAAGAACATTTGACACCTTTTAGCCATATAACTTCAAGAGAAGTTGCAATGTCAGATTGAATGACCAAAAACCATTACAATGTATAACTGTTATATAACTGTTGCCAGTCAGAATCTCATATAAGGGATAGATCCTAAAAACATTCCTTTGGAATGTCACAAATATAGATAGTGTTTGGTCCCATTCAATGTGGACGAGATGTATGACAAGGAAACAGTATAATGACTTTCTTCTAGAGTTATTGAAGGTCTTTTTATAGCTATCTTTATGTTGATTCAGAATTTAGGTCATGTGGTACACTTTTATTCCTGTTTACAAGTGAAGTATAAAAATCTCTAAAATTGAAAGTCAGAAGACATGGATTAAAATTTTTTTTTTGCGAGGCAATTGGGGTTAAATGACTTTCCTAGGGTCACACAGATAGTAAGGATTATCTATCTGAAGCCACTTCTGAACTCAGGTTCTCCTAGCTCCAGGGTCAGTGATCTCTCCATTGCATCATCTCGCTGTCTTGTGGATTAAAATCTTAATTTTGCTTCATACTGTCTATGTAACAATGGACAGTTATTCTTTAGGCCTCAGTTTTCTCATCTGTAAAAAGGAGAAAGGGTTAGATTAGATGATCCCTAAGGTCATTTTCAAATAACATTGTCTGATTTCATGATTTGGTGAATAATAAGGGAGCCAAATAATTACCCTAAATGGATACAAAAAACCTGAAATTGGAATGGAAGATTCCAAAACTTTAAATTCAATATTTTCATAAATAGGTCCATCATTAGGTCCAATTGTACCAAGACAGATAGACAGATAGATAGAAGAATAAATAACACACTAATACCTTTATAAGGTCATCAAAAAACATTGGTTTCTGAGTACTTTAATCTATCTAAACTATAAGGATACTGAAGGATTATAGATTAGCATCTGGTCCATTCTGACTACTCTACATATTTATTAAATCACAGGACTTTGACCTAATAACTTCAGAACTAGACCTGATGACTCAAATCATTATTCTTTATTATTGTTAAAATATCCTAAGTTCTACCTGACAGGAAATTAAAATATTTTTAAACAGTCACTTTTGATTATTCTTTGCAGATGCATACCCTAATTCTGAAGTGATTTATATCTGGACAAATGGCACTGCTAAATCTGTGGTGGTAGCAGAAGATGGATCCCGCCTAAACCAGTACCATCTGATGGGGCAGACTGTGGGAACAGAAAACATCAGTACCAGCACAGGTATGAGAAAAAACACTATTTGTTTTTAAATTAATTCCAAGAAAAAAAATCCCATGACACTTTTCAGTCCATATAGGATTTGCCCTCCTTACAAGATCTACATTCCTTTATAATAGAAATAGAGAGCAAACATATGGAATTTTTACAGAAGAATATGGACTATAGGTTGGCAATTATTCTTAAGACATATAGACTGTGGCACATGAATGCCAGTTTGCATAGGCATAGGTTATGTTTCTGACTTACTAGCTTTCAGAACACATTTCCACTTTTAATGGAAGATATCAAGAGAAAGTTTACATAAGTTATGTTTGAACTACATAGCTAGCATTAGTTTCTTGGACAAAATCAAGCTAGTGAAAAGAGAGAAACTAAAAGTAAGAGCACTCTTTGCTGTGAAATATTAGCCACCAAGAAGGTGCTGACTTTCAGGATTCTTATTCTGTGTAGAAGGAAATTAAGGTACTCATATATAGCAGGATAGCAATGAAACATCAGACTGGCACATGCATATTTGTGCATTTGTTGATGTAGGTATTAATGGTGAGGAGGATTTATGGACAGCTCTATTTTGCCAGGGAAAATATAGAGATAGTTACATAAGGCCAGTGGACTTCTTATTTATTAAGAATTGATGGAAAGTCAAAGTGGCCCAACAGTTTTAGGAAGGAAAAAAAATTATCCCATCTAGAAGATCAAGAAATAATTTATGGAGAACAGGTTACCTTTAGAAGATTTGGTAAAGGGTGATATGATACTTATATTCATAGAGGCATCTAGGGCCAAGTGTACAGGAAAAGACTGAATGATAAGTAGTCCAGTTTAGAAGTTTCATTAAAAAAGATGAAAGTGATTGCAATGAAATAAATTTGGAAAGGTAGTTTGGAGAAATTTCATGGAATATGCTAAATGCCTAACTAATGAGCTATTATTTTATACTAATGAAAATGAGGAATCTATGAAGATTTTTGAACAGGGAACTGATTTGATCACACTTGTGTAATAGAAAAAGCTTTATTTATTTTGCAGTTGTATGAAATTTGACTTGTAGAAGGAAAAGACTAGAGACAGAGGGTTAGTTAAGAGAATATTATAGAAAGTGAATGAGGATGAATGAAACAGGAATGATGGTATTGATATGAGGGAATGAACTAAACTATGAATACATTTGTCTTGAAATTAGTTCAAATTTTGATCAATTATTGTTTTATTAAGTTATAGGTTATTATAATAGTCTAGGGAGGAGGTTATGTGGAGCTGAGGTAACACTTTGGCTAAGAAAGTGGGCAGAAAGGAATCATTATGAGGCATAATAGTCTACAGAGATAAAATTGACACAATTTGTCAATGATTGAATATTTTGCAAAGGTGGTAAGAGGCAAAAATTCAAGAGTGATTCAGAAGTCTGAAAGAAGTTAGAAACATTTTATATTTTATTCTACTTCATAATTTTTCCCTTTTGATCTGTTTCTTCTTTCACAACTGTGACTAATATGGAAATAATTTCATATGATAGCACATGTTTATACTACATCAAACTGTAGACCTTCTTTAGAAGAGGGAAAGGAAAAGAAATAAAGAAAAACAATCTGGAACTCAAAATCTTGTAAAAATATTAAAAATTTTCTTCTTATGTAATTGGGGAAAAAATTCAGTACTATTTTAAAAAAATTAAAAAGTAATTCAAAGCTTTCCATTCTGAGTGTCTGGAGATGGGGTCATCCATTAGGAATGGGAACATTATTAGGGGGATGGGTTGAGATAATGTATCAGTTTGTGGAAGGGAAGTTGTTACCTGCCCCATTTGTAAAACAACAATCTCTAAATTACAGGAAAAGTGTTAATCACAGTAGTCATTAAATTATAATAAAAGAGAATGCGGATCAATAGATGGTAAAAGGTCATAAATTCTCTAAAAAATTCCAACCATTTATGACCAAATACAGCCTTCCTGGTCACTGAATATGAGAGTGTTAAAGACTACCTTTATAACTGTTTCATTAATTAAGCAAGTTCTATAGGAAACTATCAGAGACTTTCAGATAAAGAAGCAGAGATTAGAAATAATTTAGTTCAAGCCTTTCACTTTTAACATGAAGAAATTGAGGTCCAAGGAATTTAGGTGATTAAGTGGGTAAATCAAGGATTTGAATTGTTTGTTCTTAGGCAGCATGAAATAGAAGATAGAATCCTGGCCCTAAAATTAGGAAGACTTGTTTTCTCCAACACTTATTAGATGTGTGACCAGAAACCAGACATTTTATTTCCCCAAATCTCATTTTTCTCCTCTGGAAAATGAGTTATTTCACAAAATATTCCTAAGACTCAAATTAAATATTGTACATAATTGCTTGACAAACCTGAAAAAGGGCCAGAAAATGATAGTTTATATTGTTGGTAGGGACAATACTGGATAGAGAGTTAGCCAAGAAGACATGGGTTCAAGTCTTTTCTCTGACAAATATTGCCTTATGATCCTAGAAATATCAATTAGATTCTCTGAGATTATAAGTCTCTTATTCTTTTAGTTGAAGGAGAGGTGCCAATCTGCTCTGGTAGAGATATTTTTCTCATTTGGCAATTCCCTTTAGTCATACATTTAGGCTATAACCCTCATTATTATTTTTATTATATTATTACTGTTCTGTATTGAAATGTGAAGGGGAACAAAAAAGGAAATGGATGATGGGGAAAGTTTCAATTGATGTGTGTATATTCTCTTTATGTTCATGGATGAAATAATATTTTAACTTCTAGTTTGTAGGTTACCTATTAATAATAACCTGCTTGTTAGGTAGTCTAGAGAAGTATGATTAAACCTATAATACAAGTTTCACCATTTCAGGAGGATGTTGACTTGAAAGTGAGAAAAAATTAGGAAATATATTTCCATAAGAAATGAGGAAGTAAAATAACTGTGAAATAATGTATGCCAGTTTTTTTTAATAGTAACAAGATGGTTTTATGGTATCTTGTCAATTAATATCTTTGTATTCTACATCAACCCTCAATATTAGTAATAGTATATCTAGCATATTACACACTCCATCTCCAAAATACACAATCTTAATTAACTTTTATTCCTTCAACTCCCTACCCCATGACCTTATATCTCTCCTATGCAATCACATATATTCCTATCCTGTACCTACATGTCCTCTTTTTATCAAGTTTAACCAGATTAATCTTTTACTAAATGTTTTTTTTTTCTTCTCAAATGTATTAGAATTATAGCAGCAGAATGTCAGGGGGAAGGGAATGAATTTTGAATTAGGGGATAATGGTGTTTGTTATGGCTCTGCTAGCAGTAGGATTTGAAGGAAGGCATGTCACTGCTTTAATATTGCCTTCAAAATTAAATTTAAGTAACTAAGCAATTTCTATTAGAAAACATCATAGGAGAATTTCAGGTGAAGGAGCAAAGATTTAAAAATGGAAGATTCTTTAAGAATTCAAGCAATTTTTCCAAAGTTACGTAGATAATTACTGCAAAGCAAGAATTTGATCCAAAGATTGGATACTCTTAGGAGGCACAAGATTAGGCATAGTGTGTTGGCTCTAGAGTCAGAAGAACCTACCTCAATCATGTCATCTTTCTGGGCCTTACCTTTCTTGTCATTAGTTGAGGGATTGAACTACAGGAAATTAGAGCTTTTATGATGTTGTAGGCAGAAGAGCACAAGCAAGATCTCATTGGCTACATTATGATAGATCAAATGTCCAGCATATAGGGTATACTCTATTTGCTCATTAAAAATATTGCCTCTGTGACTATGATATTGAATGTTAGTAAGAATCAGGGGGGAAGGATGAAAAAACTTGCTTCCCTCCCCTCAAAAAATTTGGGAATCTAAAGCTGAAAGAGATTTCAAATAACATTTAATCCAAACTCTTTGTTTTAGAAATAAGGAACTGAGCCTATGAGTTAAATGATTAACTTGAGGAAATAATGATAATAAATTGCACAGTAAGTATTAAAATCTAAGTCCTTGGACTCTGAACCCATGGTTCTTTCCCACTAAGTCCCACTGTCTCCCTTGACCAACCATTTTTATCTTTTCCTTTTATTAAAAATCTGTTTGAGACAATCTGCTTGTGGTCTAGAATACATACCTGTTTTCTAGATAATCATATAATCAGGATTCACTCAATCAATTACTAATTGAAAATATATTCAGAAAAAGACAATATACTGCCTTCCTAACTTTTCTATTTTGTGTACCATTTTTTTCCTTTGCCCATTATCCCTCCACAATTCCATCACTAAAACACATACCTCCTGGTACTCTGGTAAAGTTCCAGTACAATATTAAAATTGAACCTTTCTAATAGCTAAGTATAAATGATTGCAATCTCAACCCCTTAAGTATCCACCAATCCCATTTCTTACCAATTCACTGTGAGGACAGCATTATTGTCAGCAATGAATGGCAGTTCACCTCTTGCATCCCACAAAACAAAGAAGATCCAGAGAAGATACTGGTACATCTCCAAGGAAACTTCACCAGAAGCAGAATGGGAAGGAAACAGATCCCCACCCTCACTGATAGTGAGCAATCTCTTCTCTTGAAGACTTTTTCTGCTTCTGTTTTCTTCCTCTTCTGCTTCTTCCCTAGGGAAGAATACTGGAACTTTAGGTAGGATCCTTGGGAATTTGCACTCACAATCTAGTGCTTAGATCCACATCCACTTTCTTGTCTTTGGATTTAGATTAATAAAAGAGGGAACCCCCATATATATTAGTTTATATATGCATTGATGTTTTGCATTGATGTTTTATCTGGGTAGGCTGTATTTTGATTGCAGGGTGGATAGCTCAGAGAGCAAGACACAGATTATAACTAGGGATTAGTAAAATACAGAAATCCGATTTTAACCAGGGAAAGCCTTATTCAGCAATGGATTTGGTGGTCTTCATCAAGCTCTCCAGAGGCCAGTAATCAAGGTCACTTGGGAAATATGGTCTAAGGAATTCCATTTATTCTTCTCTCTCCTCTAACCATTCTCTATTTTTTTAAATGAAGGGATTTTGCTTGGATATAATCAATACTTTCCAACAAATACTCAAAGTGAAAATAATTTAAAGAAATATTGTCTTCAGTGTATTACCATAATCACTCAAACCAACCTAAGTGTTTGGGACTTAGCACATGCCATTTTTTACTTTTATAATTTAGCAGTAGTAAAAGTCAGTAAGCCAATTAAGAAACATTTATTTTAATGCATTTTATTTACTTTGCTAAATACATCCAAATCGCATGTATGTTTTTTAGCATTAAGTTTTTAAAGTTATGATTTCCAAATTCTGTCCCTCCTTTTTGTCTGCCCCACACACCTCCTTCAGAAGACAAGCCATTTGATGTATATTATACATATGAGGTCCCACAAAACATATCTCCAAACTAGCTATGTTACAGACAAGAAATAAAATAAGAAAACTCAATCTGCACATAGGTTTCATTAGTCTCTCTGGAGATAGGTCTTTAGAATTCAACAAGTATTTATTAAGCACTTACTGTGTACCAGGAAACAGAAAGAAAGAATGCATTAACTTAAATGATTTAGCATGAACATTGTCCAATGAATATGATATGAATTTTAATGCCCTGTAGTGCTGTCTTTTTATGTGTTTTTAATTTTTTTTTAATTTTTAAATTGCTTTGTGAATCATTTTGGGAGACAAAAAGCAGAGCAAAAGAGAAAAACCATGGGAGAGAACAAAAAAACAGAAAAAAAGATATGAACATAGCATATGTTGATTTATATTCAATTTCCATAGTTCTTTTTCTGGATGCACATAGCATTTTCTGTCCAAAGTCTAAAGGGATTGCTTTGGGATACTGAATCACTGAGAAGATATAACTTTTTCATAGTTGACCATCACACATTCTTGTTGTATTGTATACATGTATTCCTGGTTCTGCTTGTTTTACTTAGCAATAGTTCATGTAAATCTTTCCAGGCCTTTCTAAGGTTGTTCATCATTTTTTCATAGAAAAATAATATTCTATTACCTTTAAATACCACAACTTATGTAACCATTCTCCAATTAATGGGCATCTTTTTTCCAATTCTTTGCTACCACAAAAAGAGCTGCTATAAACATTTTTGCACACCAATCTGTTTTCCTTCTTTATGATTTCCTTGGGATACAGACTCAGTAGTGGCATGCTGGGTCAAAGGGAATGCACAGTTTGATAGTCTTTTGAGCACAAGTCCAACTTGCTCTCCAGAATGGTTGGATCATTTCACAAATTCACCAATAATGCATTATTATCCCAGTTTCCCCACTTCCCCACATGATAATAATTTTTATCATTATCTTTTCTGTCATTTTAGTCAATTGGAGAGGTGTGAAGTGATAATTCAGAGTTGTTTTAATTTGATTTCTCTAATCAATAGTCATTTACAACATTTTTTATATGACTATAGATGGCTTTTATTTCATCATCTGAAAATTATCTGTTCATAGCCTCTGACCATTTATTATTTTTATAAATCTGACAGACTTCTTTACATATTTTAGAAATAAGAACTATATCAGAAACATTGGCTGTAAAGATTTTCCTCCAGCTTTGTACTTCCCTTTTAATCTTGTTTCTATTGGTTTTATGTCTTTATATGTGTTATTGGATCTTTTGTATATTGTCCTTATGCCTGAGCTTGCTACAGTATGCTTCACTTCATTCAAGCCTTCCCCTACTTCTTTCTTCTATTTTCTTCATCTTCTTCATTGCTTATGTCACAAGAATATACATCACAAGACTATACCATTACTTTTATATTTAATTTTATTTCACATTCTCTAACACTGAAGCCATTGTTTCCTACTTGATCTTATTATAAATAATAGTAGTAAAAATAATTTGTATAAATGACTTAAGTATTTTCTTGATGTCATTAAACTCCATAGAGAAAGAGTTTTTAAACTAAATTTGTCAACTCAAAAAATTTTGATAAGTTTTTCAGTATAATTATTGAAACTAATATAATTAGTTCCTTTATAGTCCTATATATTTAATTTTATCTATTTAAAATAGTATTCTGATAAGGCTTCACAATTATTCCAAAAGGGTCCATCATGCATGCAGACACACATGCATATAAACATATTCACACATGTATGTATTATATTAGCAATAAATGGAATATTTATTTGCATATATACATATTTCTGTGAGGAAATCCAGGCCATTTCTATTTATCCACACACCCTCATCAATGAAAGTCATGAAACTTATAGCTTTATTTTTTATAATAGCTTTTTATTTTTTCAAAAACCTGCAAAGACTTTTTTCAACATTTGCCTTTGCAAAACACTGTGGTCCAATTTTTTTTTCTCCTCCCATTGCTTAGATATAATCCAACATGTGTTAAAAGTGTAATTCTTCTAAATGTGCCCTTATTCATCATGCTGCACCCAAAAAATCACATCAAAAGAAGAGAAAACATGAGAAAGAAAAATAAAACAAACAGCAACAACAAAAACAATACAAGATGAAAATGACATACTTTGATCCACATTCAATCTCCATAGTTCTCTCTTTGGATGAGGATGGTTCTTTCCATCACAAATCCATTGGTTGCCTTGAATCATCTTATTGTTGAAAAAAGCAAAATACATCAAAATTGATCATCACAGAAATGTATAGCTTTAGTGGATTGCTAAAGGCATGTAAATGGTAAAAATCTTGCCCAGAATCACATAATTAGATATGTCTAATTCTGAGGACCTCAATCTATTCACTATTACAAAATGTAATTTAATTTATTCTATCTTTTATAAACTCCTCTGGCTATGAACTTTCCATTATTCACAATGTGAAATTTTACATAATCTTTCATTATCCTCCAACCTTTTTGTGATATGCCTCCTTTTCCCCACTCTTTTTTAAAAAGAAAAAAAAAAACAACACTGCTTAATGTGAAGCTGAAAAGCTATGAAAATGAACTTTACTTTGCTTATTAAATAGATCCTATAAACACCTCCATTGTCATTTGCCCTAATACTGCAGCTGAAAAAAAATTATATGCTTTCTAAAGTCCTCTACATAAGGGATTTACTAATTTCTGTTGACATGTTTATTTATTTATTTTTATTTTTAGGTGAATACACAATAATGACAGCACATTTCCATTTGAAAAGAAAGATTGGTTACTTTGTCATTCAAACTTATCTTCCCTGCATAATGACAGTGATCCTATCCCAAGTGTCATTTTGGCTGAACAGAGAATCCGTTCCAGCTAGAACTGTTTTTGGTAAGTTTTCATGTCTGTGTTTTTATAAGGTACTAGGCAGCATTTCTTTGACTAGTTATTTCTTATATATCTTTCATTATCTAAATTTTCACAGGTTTTATGGTGTATTCTTAATCAGGTTTTAACACTTTTCTTTCCCTTGGGATTTTTCTTTAATGGAAATTTCCTAGTTAGTTAATGGTCAAAGAAACAAAGAATGAGTGTGGAGTTTGTTATAAGAGGGAGAAGTTTAGAGACCTTTATTGCATGTGTGCTAACATATTCAGTTCAAGAATATTTTCTTTAGAATCCATTTAGCATTTCAATGTTACCTTAGCAAGCTCTGAAGTCTATTTGTGTAAAATTTTTCCTCATTATCCATATAAAGAATGGAATATCAAGTAATCAATCTTATCACCAATGAGGAGAGTGTGGTATAAATGGATTTTAGCTTTGAGATGCCCTGACTAGTTCTGCCACACTGGGAATTCTTTGCCCACTGTACCAAGAGCAATTTTTACCTATTTTGAAATCCTCAACCTAAGGCCAGTAGCATGATTTACATTATGGCATCATCCTAGTCCGTATCTATCTCAGATGACATCCCCAGGAGTATAGTTACTATGATGAATTTTTTGGGCTAAGTAACAGATAAGAAATAATCCTTTAGTCTATCACCCACTTCTGCAAAGAAGATGGTAGAGCAGAAAAAAAGAGGTGGAAGATTCTGAAAATGCCATTTTTAGATCATCTCAAAACATTAACTTAAATCTTAGTTCTCTATTTTATTAACTAGAGCTATTTTATCATTATTTTCAAAGTAATAAATCTCTTCACACAATGGATGATCAACAAATTTATATTGGTTTCAATTGTCAAATTTCTTTGCTCCTGGTAGAAAACCACCTTGTAATTTTATACTGATGATAGCTATATTTTATCTTAGTAAAGTGTTGATATATAAAATTATTAAGATAAAAAAGCAAGTTAATAGACGTTTCCATTGTTACTTTGCCAGAAAGTAATGTTTAAAAAAGAACTATAGGAATCACGCACACATACACACATACATATAAAACCATGAATCATACAGATATAAAAATCATACAGATGCATATAAATGTGCATATATTAACTCTCATAATGAAAGCTCTACATAGATATATGCAAAGCTACATAGGGACACATGTATACATGTAAAATATGTCAAATTAATACAATACAATATTATACATTATGTTAAGCTATGTTATATAATAATAGGGTTTTCTTGGCAAAGATACTGAAATGATTTACCATTTCCTTCTCCAGCTCATTTTACAGATGAGGAAACTGAGGCAAACAGGGTTAAGTCACTTGCCCAGGGTCACCAGCTATTAAGTGTCTGAGGCCAGATATGAATTCAGGTAAATGAGTCTTCTTGACATCAGGTGTATGAGATTAAATAACTTATCCAATGGTAATTAAAGGCACATCTAGAATTACAATCTAGATCTTCTGACTCTTAAATTAATGTTCTTTCTACTCCTCCACATTTAGGACTTAATTGGAGACCTCTGGAATTTTAGGATAGATTTATAAGATTTATATGCCAGAGATTTGTGAAAATTATTCAAAAAAACCCAGACCGCTTCAATTTATTTTTGAAATTTAGCAACAAGTTATATCCAATAAGCATTTATTAAGTAATTATTATATTCCATTATTATGCACATACTGAGTTCTTAACTATATTCTATAAGCTTGGGGTAATTGGAAATCTAATTTCTTAATTAACATGGAAAGGAACTAGCACTAGTAAGGTCTTAGTTTTACTTGTTATTTAATTTTTGTGAAGAAAAAAGTCGCATAACACTTCAGTTTATTTGCCAAGAAAACTTCAAATAAGGTTACAAAGTATCAGAAATGACACATCAACAAAACTATTACAACAAAATTTGAAAAATTTTATCTTCACCTAAAAAACGTACTTCATAAATGAAAAGTAACATGATTCAGGAGTAGAAAAAAAAATAGTGGATTTGGAATCAATACTTCAAGTCTAGCCTTAATTCTTTTATTAACTAACTCAGGCAACTTTAGGTAAGTCCTTTTCTACTTTAGGCCTCAGTTTCTTCATTTGTAAAATGAAGTCCTTAGACTATATGTTCCTTAGAGTTCTTTTCAGCTCTAAGATACATTTTAAATATTCATCAGTAAAACTAATAAAATACTGCAAAGGGAACCAAAGATGCATCATTTGACATATTTAGGAATGTATCAATTTTTTTCAAGTCCGTCTTCTTTTGCATATCATAGCATATTGAAATATTACAAATATTGCATTTCAATAGCCTCATACTATGATGCAAAGTCAAATAAATGAATATAGTTTATATATTGCTACCCTTTTATGCTATGGGAACAGGGGATCTTTGTCTAGGATACAGGAAGTCTGTTGTCGGATTGTGTATTGCTGTTCCTATGAGGGTCTAATTCATTTTTCTTGCCTGCTTTTTCTTTCAAAAATGTATAAAGATGAATGAATGCTTAGGAATTTTTTTCTTGTGTGGTTTACTTTTTAAAGGTTAAATATTATTGGTTGAAGCAACTAGGATCTCCTTTATTGTAGCGAGGGGCATAGACATTTTCTCCTCCATGTTTTGGAAGGTATAGCAATGTTCTCCTTTCTCTGCCATATACTTCAAGAGAATTAATGAAACTATTTAAATTAATGAATTTTTGAATTTATTAATGAAACTATCAAGAGAAAAATGTAAAAGGGAGAGATTATTTCAGAAGGAACTTGTACCTTTTCATGTCAACAGTAATACATGGATACTTCAAAAGTTATTTATTGGGTTACTATCCAATTTCATGGAATCAAAAAATCTGAGCAATACCACCTGTCACGAGCAGTGTCTCTACAGTTAAATACCCATCTTCCTCCAAAACCAGGAAGAAATGTCTAGTATCACCTTTTGCAACCTTATTTTTATTTATTTTATTTTGAATTTAAGAAATAAATAATAAGTCAATCTTCTGACAGATTAGCATTCTGTTCTTGGGAAAATGAAGGGCTATGGCAGATTAAAGCTGAGGTTCAATCAGTATCTTCACTCTAATTTTGCCTCATAGGTATGCAGATTTAACTTGAATTTAAGATATTTAAAAATAAAATGCACTTGTGCTGTTACACTGGCCATTAATCTCTCCCACTTTATATAGGCACATCTAACCTTTGTATGTGGTACTGATGATAATACTTTAAATTTGTTATCATTCTCAAAACTTTATATAACACTAAATGTTATACATCCCTAGTAATCTCGGTGTGACAAAAGGATATGGATCACATTAATTCATTTATTGATTGTAGTTGGATTTTATTTTTTTCTCAGAGGGCTCAAGATGCTAATTAATTAATCTGTTTTCTTTCATCCCACCTTCTTTGCCTGGTATTTCTGACCAAAGGAGTAACTACCGTCCTGACAATGACAACCTTGAGCATCAGTGCCCGAAATTCTCTGCCCAAAGTTGCTTATGCAACAGCAATGGACTGGTTCATAGCTGTGTGCTATGCCTTTGTATTTTCTGCATTGATTGAATTTGCAACAGTGAACTATTTTACAAAGAGAAGCTGGGCATGGGATGGAAAAAAAGCTCAGGAAGCAGCGAAAAACAAGGTACTTATTTTGATTTTTCCTTTTCACTACTAAGAAAATGTGTTTTATCTACTGCTGGATCTGATTAGTGTGTTATTACATTAACTCAGGTTTGAGGCAAAATGGATCCTTATTATTTGCATGATAGTGAGAAAAAAAGAAAAACCTTACAGACAAGTGAACAAGTGAAAAATGACAGATTGACCATTCAAGTATCACAAATTAATAATTATATTTAGATACAGCTTGAGCTAATACTACTACTTAATACAACCCTGACCAAAGATATGCTAGCAGAGGAGGTTAAAATTAATGGACAAAATTAAGTTTATGAATAAAGAGATGGATCTCACAAATTCCTGCATCATCATTTTTGAGGGATGATCAAGAGTAATAATCTTGGGAAGATTCTTTTTAGTTCTAACCATTGAATTTCCATTCTTCAACCTTGTAGATGTTAGCAATTACATAAAACTCCCTATTTTCTTGAATTAATATATTTATGTAGTGTGTTACATCAAACTAATGAAGCAACTAATCGATTACACATAGTTCCTAAAATCCAAAGGAAGTCTATAATGATAGTAGTCCTATCTACTTGAGGAAGGAGACCATCACATGTCAAAATAAAATATAATTGGAGAGAGGGATAACTTAGGGAAATATTGCATGAGTAATATTGGGTGAGTGTGGTATTCATTTTTGATTACACAAATAAACAAAAATGTCTATAATATAAAAGCTTTGGGGAATAGGTTGACTCTTTAATAATGATAATCACAAAATAATACTTTACTTCTCTTTTCTAAAAGATAATTTTATACCAATAAATTATCAAGCAAGATTTTTATGAGATTTTGCATTTCTAATTGTTTTGATTATACTGTTAATTTTGTTATAGGTTTTATTTTATAATAAGTTACAATATTATAATCTTATAATTTTTCCCATTAGAATGTAAATTCCTCAGGAGAGCTATAGTTTTCCCCCTTATATACATATTCCCTGAAATTAGCTGGGCACTTAATAAATAATTAATATTCTATATATTATCTACTTAGAAAAAATTGACCTAAAATGGAAAGGCATTATGTGGTAGGGTTTTAAATGAAACTTGAAATTGTAAGTCCTGGGTTTAATTATTTCCTTTCTAGCCCGCTGTTTCTTTTTCTATAAAATGAGAGAGTTGGACTTCATGATTTCCATATAATCTTCTAAATTGACATCTACAATCCAGTGATACTAAGACTGATGTTAGGCAAAAATTAGAAATGATCAAGAGGACTTTGTCTCTTACCATTTTCCTTGACAGCTAGTAATGAGCCCGTGGGCTTGAGTCAACTTGGAGGATTTTATATTCACACAGCTAAACTATCTTCTTTCCTCCTTTTCTTCCTTTCTCTCTCTCTCTCCCTCTCTCCCTTCCTTTTCCCTTTCCTCTTTCCCTCCCTCCTTCCCTTCCTCTTTCCTTCAATTTCTCTCTCTATTTCTCTCTGTGTGTCTGTATCTGTGTCTGTGTCTGTCTTTCTCTGTGTCTCTGTCTCTCTGTTTTTGTCTCTCTCTGTCTCTCTGTCTATCTGTCTCTCCCTCTCTCTCTGTTTCTCTCTCTCTCTCTCTCTCTCTCTCTCTCTCTCCTCTTTTCATAAGATCTTACCTTTTGTTACATTTATGGGGATTACATTATGTTCTGCTGAATTACTAGATAATTATATGGCTTATAAGGAATTAAAACCTGGGGTCCCTAGTAATACTGAGCAATGTATGTGTGTTATGTGTATGTGATATATATGTGTGTATTCATGAAATAATCTCAATTTAATCATTCAACAAACATTTTATTTAAAAAAAACCCTCCATCTGGTAGTATTGGAAAAACATTTTAACAACTGAAATGGCAATGGGAGAAAAGAGATAATTTTATCTGTTACATCTTTCTTCCCTTGTGCTTTCAAATAGGTTATAAGCAACATGATCTGTTTTATCTTTTTTAACTGTATTTTGCAGAAAAAAGAGCGTGAAATATTCATAAACAAATCAACAAATGCTTATAATACTGGAAAGATGACCCATCCCCCAAACATCCCCAAAGATCCAACTCCCTCAGGTGTCTCAAATGCAACTCCTGTCCCTGTGAAACCTGCAGAAGAGAAGCCTCCTGAAAGTAAAAAGACTTACAATAGCATCAGCAAGATTGACAAAATGTCCCGAATTGTTTTTCCAGTCCTATTTGGCACTTTCAACTTAGTCTACTGGGCAACGTATTTGAATAGGGAACCAGTTATTAAAGGAGCCACTCGTCCAAAATAAGTTTCAGGACTCCCAAACCCTATGAGAGCCATACTTCCAACAAACGGATAACAAGGAGAAATTTGAGCTCTACAATACTTTTGATATTTGGGTGACATCTTTCAGGAAATTTTTGCATGTTTAATAATATGTACAAATAATATTGCCTTGATTGTTTTTACATGTAACCTCAGATATTTCAAAGAAGTGACAGTTGACAATGGCGGCTACACAATATTCTGGAAGATCAGAAAATGCTGAATAGCACCCAACTGTTCAGGGTTTTGCCTTGCTAGTTTACAAACAAGACAAGTTATATTTTTTAACTGCTCCAAGTATTACATAACAATGTTTTTTATATTTCAAATGTCAATTCATACTAATTTTCCCAGCTGATAAAAATCCAGGTCATAAAGACTGTAAAAACATAATTCTCATTTTAAAGAAACTATAAGCTTTCACATACAGAATAAAGTACCTTTGTTAATTTTCACTTTGTTCTAAAATTAAAAAGTACTGCATGAACTTATGTTAAGAAATAGAATAAGAAAATATTTATGCAGACAAACTTTAATGACAAATATACCATATGTTAGACTAACAGAATAGTCTCCCTAAAACAAACAACTCTGGATAAATTTATTTTGGGGAAAAAAAATCATGTTTCTTCCCATTAACCAAAATAAATACCATAGAAAAGAAGTGAGATGTGAGCGCAGAAGAATGGATCAGAGACAACACTAGAATCTTGGCCCATGTATTAAATGTATCTGAGACATATCATCTCCTCACTACTGCCAGTGTGTTTTGCTTCAGTGGTGAGAATCTGTAATTAGTTATTTTCAATTTTATTGCCTTGTAAGTAATTCATGACTGATTCATTGCTCTAGTAGCTTTTGTAAATTAATCTTAAATGTTTATTAAATAAAAAAAAATCTACTCTTGTGGGTAAAATGTCATTTTTTATAGGCAAACATTAAGATTTTGCTGGAGTTATTTTTTAAACAAATTCGTGAAGAAAACTCATTCAATAAATAGCTTGACAAATTGTTGTCAGGTCATCTTTATTTCTTTGGATCACATTTTCATTTAATTTCTCATGATGCTTAGTAACAAATATAGTTTTCCAAAGATGGAGATTAAATTTATATAAGTTCACTAAAAATCTAGAAATGAAAGATTGTTTCCTTCATTTTCTTGAGAAAATCATACCGTTCATAGTTTTTCTCATTTATTATCTACATTATTCAGTCATTTTTTGAGAAATCCCTGAAGGAGTATCCTTGCATACAATGAGACATTCTTCAGGTTATCATCTATTATTCTTAATTCATTTGTCTCCCCATGTTAATATGATAAAATTATTTCAAGATAGGAAAGCAGCATCTGGGGAAAACTTTCAGATGAGATATTGATGAAAAGCTCTCTTCTACTTTTTGGTTGTTGGTTCAACACATGAATAAGATAAAAGAGAAAGTCAAGATATGTGTTAGTTTTTCCTCTATTTTAAAAACAGAATAGAACTAAGCATTTTTTTTTGACTGATGGTATAAAAATTGATGAAGACTTCAAGTAAAGTTCACATTTCTATAAAGTCCTATAACTGCTCATGATGGACAAAAGCTCAAAGTCCCAGTCATGGTATGTGTATCTTTTGTTTGAGTAACAACTATTTTTAGAGACACTCATCATTAAGTTGTCCACAAAGTCAATATATAGTCCCAGAAACTCTTGAGAAAAAGGAATTAGTATGTTGAAAAAAATGCAATAGTTAGAATGTTCAAATTGACAAAATCACAGATTTTTCAAATATTAAATTACTTGGGACTAAAATAAAACCAGTTTTATTAAAAAAAATTGCAGTCTCTTCTTATGAATGAAAACAACTTATATACCTCTCTATACTTTGAAGATGTACTTTGAACATTATAGCTGAATTCATATGAGACAAAGTATAATGGGTTTCTATTACCCTGATTCTTCCAACACTTCTTCTAAAGATGTAATTGTTATATGTGTGATAGTTAGATAAAATTAGCTCTCAGTTATCCATGACAATGAGAAGGATGGACTTGTATCCTACCCTTCAAGTTTTAATAATTAGTCTTCCATCAATTGAGGTAAATTAAAGAATTGCAAAATTTAAAAAAAAAAGTGTTCTTTGTTTCACTTCCTATCCTTTATAATGTCAAACATGTGGTGTATGCGTTAGATAAGAGAACCTGCTGAGCTACATTATATTAAAATGCAGTTCTTATCTGCTTTTAATGCTTTGATTTCATAATAAAAAAGAAATATTACAGTTTAAAGGGTCCTTATTTCTATTTAACTTTAACATTATAGCTTTAGAGACAAATGTATTCTTGAAAAGTAGTGAAAAAATGTAAAACATGAGGAGAGGCTAACAGGTAAAATCTCATATTGTATTATAACACATTTGCTAGATTTCCAAAATTCATAGTATCTTAATATATGCTTTGTCCGTTATTTTCTTCTTCATGATGTTTTTGAGGTTTTCTTTTTCTTTTTGTGCTATCATTTTAACAAATGAACGCTTATTTCTTTCAAGTTTCTATTAACATGAGTACAACAAAGAACTCAAGAATAACTAGGGAATCTGAAAGTCATAAGGGATCTTAGAAATCATTTAGTACAATATGTAGAATAAATCCCCTGAGGCAATGTTTTCAATTTCAAACAGAAAAGGGTGAGCCTTCATAATGATCCCTATGGGCTGCATACTGTCTTAGAAAACCACACATTAATATTTCCTTTATTTTATTATATTTATTTATTTTGTTAAATAGTTTCCACTTTTAATCTGTTTTAGTCTGAACACTTCTAGTAGAAAACCCAGACAACAACGCCAACAAATGATCAATCATCCTCTGTTTAGTTTTCTGTAGTGAAAAGAAGACTGGACACAAAGTTGGAAGAGCTGGTTCTGAATCATTTTACTTCTAGGGGTTTTAATTTCTTACATATTATGTAAACTATTCTTTATTTTAAAAGCTGTAAAGTTAAAATGTTAATTAAATAACCTTAAATAAGTTCCTTTTTTCATGTTTCATTTTGGAATTATAAGTGTTATACAAAAGTGTTATACCTCCAGTGAAGGTGGACTCAGTATTCCAAGATAGCCTGGGTATATTTTGGAGCCTTCTTGCTTATATCTTATCTTCTTGCCCAAGTGGAAATTTGTATTTTAGCATTCCTCTAAGGTTAGCTAAAAACCCTGGACAATTCACTTAATTCTTTTTGTCTCAGTTTCCTCATCTGTAATAGAAACCAGAGAAGAAAATGGCAAACCACTTCAGTATCTTTGCCAAACACACACACACACACACACACACACACACACACATATGCAAAGGGGGTCACAAAGAATCAGACACAATTAAAAACAACCAAACAAAAACAATGATAACTTTAGAAATACTTAAGCTCACAAAGATTCAAAACACAGCACCAATTGCAAATACAGAGTAAAAAAAAAAAAAAAAAAAAAAAAAAAAAGAGTCACATTCAAATTTGCACTGAATTAAGAACCTCTCTCTGTCCTTCCAGAGGGTTTCTATTTCTTAGGGATTTGGACACTCCAGATCATTATAATATCAGCATAAGATGTCATCCTAAACTAAAGGAGGTTGGATTATTGACATATTTGCTGCACTTTGTCAAACTATTTCATCTGCTTTCTCCCTTTTCCTCTGCAGTTCTTTCCTTCCATTGGTGATTTACTCCTGAAACCTCCATATTGAGAGAGGACCAAAATCAGTCCCACTTCATACTAAACTTTTCTAGCATCACCCCCCTTCCTCCCACACACATGGTATCCTGCAGAGATTACTTCCTGCCACCTTCCCCATCCCTCCATATTTGTTATTGTTGCTGTTGTTATTTTTTTTTTCAATTGTGTCTGACTCTTCTTGGCAAAGATACTGGAGTAGTTTGCCATTTCCTTCTCCAGCTCGTTTTCTAAATGAGGAAACTAAGGGAAATGGGGTTAAGTGATTTGTCCAGAATCAAACTGTAAGTCCAAATTTGAACTCAAGAATATGATGCTTCCTAATTCCTAGCCACTGCACCACCTACCTGCCCCTTTTATAGACTATCTTCTCCCATTACAATACAAGCTCCTTGAGGGCAAAAACTATACTTCTTTTTGCCTTTTTAATCACCAACACTGAATAATTAATTCTAGTTGACAGGTATACTTACCCCTGTAGCATGCTGCTTTTGCTCTTTGTCTAATACCGCATTACTATTCCCAGTTAGTACTTAATAATTCCACTGTATTTATGCTTGGTTCTGGCAAGTGTTATAGATTCCTCTTTATGGTTTAATTCATTATTTTTCAAATCCATCCAACAGACAGTGTTCATTAGTAGTTTAGGATATATGTCTGAGCAGCTGACCCATATATTGAATTTCAGCTAATAGTACTATACTTCTTTAGTCCCACTATGAAAGGGATCTCCAAACTGCTTAAACATTCTATTGATGTTGTTGTTTGTATGTTTTAACTTAGCCCAAAATGTTTCATAAGGAACTTTTAGCAAGATTTCTCTCCTGAAGGGTTTACATGGATCTCTGATGAAACCAACTATTTATCTTCTCTTTCCTCAGTGCAGGGCAGTGCATATTCTATTCATGTATATACTAAATCTTTTATGGTTCAAAGAGACAATCCTACCCTTTTTATATTCTGTTGAACATTTTCCTCTTGGACAGGAAAGCAAGTTGATTTAGGGTACTCTGGACTGATCTCTAAAAAGGATTGAGAGACACTTTCAGAACAAGAACCTCTGACTAAGAACAATAAGGTAAAACAACAAGAACAATAGCAGCAACAGCAAATCAATGTTGTGTAGAGCACAGGATTAGGTGTTGGAAGATATTCTAAGTTTAGATAAGTCTCTGTTCCTCTCCCATGAAACTGAAAAAGTAATCATTCAGAATTGGAAAAGGTTATTTTTGTTGTTGTTGTTTCAGTCATGCCCAATTCTTCTTAAGCCCATTTGGGGTTTTCTTGGCAAAGATCCTGGAATGGTTTGTAAGTCCTTATCCAAATCATATCATAAAGGAAGAACTGAGGCAAACAGTGGTAAATGATTTCCCCAAATCCCATAGCTCACAAGTATCTGAGGCCAAAATTGGACTCAGAAAGATAGGTTTTCCTGACTGCAGATCTAGCACTCTATCATGTGCAATCTAGCTACCCATTCCATGACAAAAAACAATACTACATTAAAACTAGTAAGACCAGTTTTTGTACAAACAAAACTAATGCAGACAAGATTAGAAGGGAAGCAATAAAATGGGAAAACATTTTTACATTCAAAAGTTCTGATAAAGGTTTCATTTCTAAAATATATAGAGAACTGACTCAACTTCATAAGAATTAAAGATTTTCTCCACTTAATAAATGGACAGAGGATTTGAAAATTTTTCAGATTAATTGAAACTATTTGTAGTCATATGAAAAGGTGCACTATTTATCGGAGAAATGCAAATTAAGACAACTCTGAGATACCACCATACATCTCTCATATTGGCTAAGACGACAGGAAAAGATAATGATGAATTTTGGAGGGGATGTGGGATAACTGAGATGCTGATATGTAATGTTCTCTGTTTTGATTTTCCTCGGGTCTCTGGTAGCAGCCTTTCTTTCAGGTCAGTAATCACCAAACAAGTTGCCAGGGTTTAAAGTGCAAATACTTTATTATTTCTTTGTCTGGGGCCCGGGCCAGTTTTCTTGAGGTCCTCCAGAATGTGTCTTGGTTTCTGTGGGGGAGGCCAAAGGACCATCACCATCTCTGTCTTCGCTGTCTCTCCCTGAGTTTGTCTGAGCTTATATGTTGTCTTATCATAGGTGTGAATCTTGCGGAACTATATTAAGTACTAAGTACATGTACTGAACTAGAGATTAAGCACCATGCTAAACAACCATTATCTTTATCAATTCCACTGAGTTAACACCTTGTAAGAATCCTTTGTTTCAAGTTCTGGTCCATAACTCTGATATATTGTTGATGTGAATGGATCCAACCATTCTGGAGAGCAATTTGGAACTATGCTCAAAATGTTATCAAACTGTGCACACCCTTTGACCCAGCAGTTTTTACTGGGCTCATATCTCAAAGAGATCTTTAAGGAGGGAAAGTGATTCACATGTTCAGAAATGTTTGTGGCAGCCCTTTTTGTAGTGGCAAAAAATTGGAAACTCAATGGATGCCCATCAATTAGAGAATGGCTGAATAAATTATGGTATATAATATGGTATATAAATGGAATATTATTGTTCTGTAAGAAATGACTAGAAGGATGATTTCAGAAAGGCCTGGAGAGACTTACATGAACTTACATGAAATGAGCAGAACCAAGAGATCATTATATATGAAAACAAGACTATATGATGATCAATTCTGATGAACCTGGCTCTCTTTAACAATGAGATGATTCAAACCAATTCCAATTGTTCAGTAATAAAGAGAGCCATCTACATCCATCTACATCGTGGTAGCTGAGTGTGGACCACAACATAGCATTCTCACTCTTTCTGTTGTTGTTTGCTTGCATTTTGTTTCCTTCAGTTTTTTTTTCCTTTTTGATCTAATTTTTCTTGTGTAGCAAGATAACTGTATAATATATATATACATATATTGGATTTAACATATATTTTAACATATTTAACATTTATTGGACTACCTGACATCTCAGTGAGGGTGGGGGAAAGGAAAGCATAATTTGGAACAGAAAGCTTTGCAAGGGTCATTTTTGAAAAATTACCCATGCATATGTTTTGTAATTAAAAAGCTTTAATAAAAAACAAACTAGTAAGACCAAGCCAAGGATAATATTTATCTAAAATATTTTGTCTAAATATTACTTAGTATATATTCTAAGACTTACATAAGTATTTTTCTAAGCTTTAAAAACTTTCAAAGAATATGTATTAAATAAGTTAATGTCATTTCCCATAAGCACCCATTAACTTGGAAAAGTAAAAATGTAAAATGAAAACCAAATTTGAACCTTATGCAGCCCTGTTTTTATAATAAGTTGACTTGTAAACATATGAGGCATTATAAATATATGTTAGCAGACTTAAATATTTATTCTAATTGAATAGTTACTGAAACTTGCAGATTAATAACTTTTTAATCAAGCAAAGAGTCAAATTTATTGGTGTAACTAGACTTAGTCATAACTTTTAATTGTTATTCAGCACAAAAGAATTACATGCATGAAGTACAAGAGATAATAAACATTTTTAATCAAATTTATTTTTATTTACCAAATACAAATAGCAATGTTAATAGAGAGACAATGAAGTGTTTTGAAATAATGCTGAGATAAAGTAAGAAAAGCTGTTTCATGTCCATTTTTGTCATTAGTTGTGTGATTTGGGGTACACCATTTTCTCTGTCCATGGTTTATTTTCCTCAATCTGGACAAAAATCCAGACTACATAATTTCTAAGATCCTTCCAAACTTTAAATTTTATGGGGTTCATCATTAGAACTGTTAAAGAGTTTTAGAAATTTTTCTTTTTGGTTCTACTACATATGTAATCAAAAAAATGTCTTGGAGAAAAATAAAGGTTCCTTATACAGCAAAATATTTATAATTGAATTTTTGTAGTAGCAAACACATTAAAAAAAAGTAGATGCTCCTTTATCAAAGAAGCATTAATTGTGGTGTATGAATTCATTAGAGTGGTATAAGAAATAAGGAGCATTATGAAAACAGAAAAAAGCTGAAAAATGTACATGAAATGAAGCAAAGTGAAGTAAGCAGAATTAAGAAAATAATATATACAACTATAATGACATCAATGAAAAAATCAATAACCATGAAACAAATGAAATCAAATCATCTTGAAATTATAAAGAAAAATATGAAAAACTCCTATTACTCTATTCAGATTTGAATTAGTTTGGGACATTGTAAATAATTTCATTTTTTTTATTGGTTTTCCAATACAATACAATAAATATTTTAATAATAATACAAGTTATGCCTTTCAATTGGCTTTAGATACTAATCCTCTCTGGTTCTTCTTATATATTGAGGCTCACAAACTCCCAGCATGGTCCTTTTATGTCTTGGATTCTTATTTCCCTGAGATCAGGAAAGAGTTGACACAAAAAGATACAATACAATAACAATATTAAAAAAGAGATAAATATTTAAAAAAGAGATAAATAAATAAATAAATATAAATATATATAAATAAATAGATAGATAAATAAATAACAATATTTAAAAAGAGATAAATATTAAAATATTAAATATTTAAAAAGAGATAAAAAGAACAGGACAGTGTATTTACATTTAATGGTAGCCACAGCTGCTACTTGTTCTTCTATCTAGAAGGTAATAGTTTTTTCTCCTCACTTGAAAATCCCTGAGAAGAGAAAATGTCTTTTGCCTATTCAGATTTGATATGTAAACTCAATTCTGGCAAAGGAAACAATTAGGAGACTGTTTGTCACTCTGCTGTAAATGAATTGGAAACAGGGAACACCTGTGTATCTTTTGTTTTGGGTAGGAGAAGGATCCCTCCATCACACATTGCTTGAAGAAGATTCACCAAGATTCAACATTAATATGTGAGACAGAGTATATTATACATTTTCTAAGGACTGGGAAGTCATTGACCAGTTTGGTTTTCTTATGTATATATAATGTAGGAAAGAAAAAGAGGATTGCATATGAGACTATGAATCATTAGCATGCATAGCTTACTTTTTAATTTTAATATATGTCAAATGTATAACTTTCCAAATTTTTTTGCTTGTCTGTGCTTCCTTCTATTTTTCTCTCCTTCACATATACAAATACATATGTGTGCATATATATATAGGTAGACACACACATGTATATTTATATATATATATATATGCATACACACATATATATTTGCTTCAAATATGCTCTTTGTCTTTTTTCCCCACTTTTTAGCAATCCTATCAATGACCATGCTAATTCTTCTACCTTTCTTCCTCCAATAAAAAATGTTGAAAAAGGAAAAAAAAATTATATGGGATAGTCATACAAAACAAATTTCCACATTGATCATGTTTTTTAAAAAATTGTCATTCTTATTGTGCAGTGTGAATTTATCACTTCTCTCTTAGAAAGAAGGTAACATTATTCAATAATGCTCCGCTGTTATTGTGTTTGGTCACTGAATTGATCAGTAGTTTACAGAAGGTGTTCTTTGCAATATATATATTTAATTGCATTTATAATTCTGCTGTCTCTTCTCATTTTTACACAGAATCATTCCATGAATAAATTTCCAGGTTTGTCATAAATTATTCTATCTTCCTTATAATGCAATATATTTCTTTACATGTATGTGCCATATTTTTTCAGCCATTCTATCTATGGGGTATTTTTTTCATTTAGTTTAATATATTTTTACATGTGCAAATATGTAAGTGTTCCCAAGAGTAAAGCATTTCAGACTATTAAAACCTTCTCTGTGAGCAAATAATGTTATTTTTTATCTACTTAATGAGCCTAGTAAACTCGGCCTTTGGACAACATTTAAATACACGCTCTAATTTCTGCTACAACTATGCCACAATGTTGTGAAAGATCTACAGAGTTGGTAAAACTCTCGAGAAGGGAAATGTCCTTGGACAACTTCTGCATCTTCTGTAAGTAAGATTTATCAGTTCCCAGCAGCAGTCAATGCCCACACCACTTTCCATGAAGCAGAGAAATAATAAAGTTCCCCAAAAGGTGATATTAAATTCTAAAGTGACCAGAATTGGTGCTTGATGAAAGATGTTATAATTATAGAATAATATGTATGTTGAGAATTATACCACTTCCTTTTTGTCTTGCAACTTGCCAATACCCTCAAAGAAAAAGTCTAATATTTTTATATATCATTCAGAAGCTATTATTTGTGTTTCCTCCTTGATTTACAACCCTCATCTGGTGCATTCTTTCTATACCATCTTGATAAAATAGTTTGTAGAGAAATTTTTTTTTAACTAATAAAGAAAACATATACTGCCCTCGGTTGATTCTTGAATTTATTGGGGGGAGTCCATTTTCTACTTGTTTACAATGCTTTCCTATTTAAATTTAGTAATCAGTAAACTCTCAGTCCTGCTGGACTAATTCAAATTTGAATATTAGTCCACTGCATATAAATATTGTTCAGACTTAAACATTATATATATTTTTTTGAAAATTAAATAGTTTTTCTAGCTTTCTGATCTCCTGCTTATAGGTATTGTAATTCTGTTACTTTGTTATTTAAACAAACTCATAATAAAAACTAACCTTCGGAATATGATAGGACAAGAAACAGAAATGTGCATAAATCTCTGATACTTTTATATTTCTGATATAAAAGTGCCTAAACCTCCAGTAATCAGTTCAGTTTAAGACTTTTTGGGACACCTTATATAGTCTGTCATTTGTTTATGCTTCATTCTCAAAGAGGACCATGATATCAGGAAGGTGATTCTATGACTTGCAAATAAATTGGGTTTAAGTGAGGCAGGGCTGTGCAAAGTCACCAGCCTCATTCTCTTCTTCAGAGTCATCAGAGTCAGTGGTCAGATAGAGATTATAATAACTAGAAATAACCTAGGATGCAGTGGAAGATCTTCTTTGGTCTTTTAAAGCTAAGGTTTTTTCCAGATCTTAGTTTGTCTGAAGTAATGCCTTTCAGTGACTAAGGCTAAGTAAAATGGAGCAAAGAACTCTTTTACTAGTAAAAAAAAAAAAAAAAAAAAAAAAACATAAAATCAATCTGTGAGAACACCCTAAATTTTTCTTAACAAAAGCAGAAACAATAGCTATTAACTCTTAATCTATTAGAATCCAAACAATGATCAGATAAGGTTCAGGGCTGGACCCCATTGTTAACTTGTCAAAAGAGAGCAGAGTGAATGAGTTTAAAGCATGATCCATAAAAAAGACATCTACCCTATAAATCCCACCATAGCTTGCTAGGTTCTAGGGATCAAAATTTATATTCCTTTGGGCAGAGGGATCCAAAGGTAAAATTATAATTCCCTATGTGGACAAAGGGAGAAGAAGAAAAGGATGAAGGGAAGAAAGGAAAGAAGGCAGAAAAGGAGGAAGGGGGAAAGAAAGAAGCAAGGGAGAAAAAAGAAGGAAAGAGAGAAGGAACAAATGAGCAAACAAAGGAACAATAGAATGAAAGAGGAAAGGAAGGAACGGACTGTGTTGCTCATCTGGACCTGGCCAGTTGGTTCCCCAATGTGGCAGTTACTGCCACTACTTATAGTTTGTTGTTTGACTCTCATTCTGAAAGAACACCTTGACATCAGAAAGGAGATGTCATGACTTGCAAGTGAATTGAATTTAAAATAAGGGAAAGCTGTGCAGTTACCAATTTCACTCTTTCCTCCAGAGTCATCTGGGTCCAGGGGTGAGATATAGATGATCTTTAAAAAGAGCATTCATACTTCACCATCCTCCTCAAGTCATAATTTACCCTATTTTTGGACACTTTTAGAAATATGGAATTCACTATCTCTCAAGTAACATGATTCCATTTTTAAATTGTTTAGAAATTTTCCTTAGGGATATTCAAATAGAAACATGCCTCCAATTAGAAATAATTCTATTAATCATTATGTTTTTGGATTCTGATCATTCAATCAGTTTTGAAAAATAATTGTGTCAACCAATCAATCTACATTTTTTCTTCTTATTCTAGGATAGTGCATGAAACTGCCAAATTTTCGATGTGATTCATGGATATTATGTCCATAGTATTCCTTTGTTGCTTGATGGAAAGTTCGTAGAATATGGAGTCAGAGGAATTGGATTCAAATATTGATCTTTCCATTTCCTACCTATATAACCCTGGCTAAATTAATGTATTTTGTGGCACAAATTTGTAAAATGAAAGCATTAGACTGTTTAGTAGTAGAAATTTCTTTCAGTTCAAGTTGATGATGATGATAATAATATCTAAAATTTATATAGGACTTGAAGGTTTTCAAAAAAGCTTTACACATATTATATCATCTGATCTTTGATCTTGTAACCAGGAAATGGCACATTATACTTACTGGTCTCTTGTGTCTTCTTTTTCGAAGATTGGGATATTCACCATCATTGATAAAATATCTCTCCATGATATTTCTATTCAAGGAAAGTATTTTGATGGCCAGGCCTGAATGTATTTGAGTGATCATTTTTCCATAATGGGTCTCATTAGGTATGAAAGAAAATATAATACAGACTGGGAAATGATCCATTGATTGAATGTCAGAGGACTTCCTTTCAATATAGCATCATAAACTAGTCATTTGATAAAATGAAATATTTTATAACAATAATATTTTGCATTATAACCTTTTTGTTTTAAAATGTGATTTGAATCATTATCTCATGTAATGCTTCATAAAATACCAATTTTATTATCTTAATTAATATTATACTCATTTTATGATAAAGAAACTAAGGTAAAAAGATACTTTAAAATTTTCCCAGAGTCACACAATTCCACTGCTAAACCAGGTGTATATACTACAGGTATATACAAGGTATTCCTTGTGTCTTATTACTTCCTTTTACCACACTATTCCTTGACACTCAGTGGCTATCAGATATATTAATGAACTATATTGTCATATGTTCCTTAAGTCCCTCAGGCACTCTAGACCTCAGTTTTCTCAACTGAAATATATCCACACAGTTAATAATGTCTTCCATTTATATAGAATTTTACAATTCACATAGTGCTTTCTTGCTATGTGAAATCAGCTTTGTGAGGTAAGTAGTACAAGTATTATTATCCTTTTTATAAATATTTGATGGAAATTGAGTATAATAATTAATCTACTTGCCTCATAGTCACACAGCTATACCATAGGGGTAGTTATGATGTAATAAAAGGGCTATGAATGTGGATAATTGATTTATTGATTTATGATGATGATAGTGATGATGAGCCAAGATATTTTGATTCTGAATACAGTGTTCTTGTTACTATTCAATATTTGGGACTGGATAGGGAAGTGAGAATATATACTTATATAGTTTTTGGGGTGTCTTAGAGTTGTATGTACTATGAATCCAAATTGAACATTTTATAGACTATATAAAGAAACAACCTTATTCCACAGCCATTATAAAAAAATACATTATCCCAAAATGAAGTAGCTTGCTGATCAACTGTAGTGCCAGCAAATGAATGTGATTGCACCTTGCTAAGAGCTGAAATGATTGATTCCACTTATAGCCAGTCTATTCATATGTAGTGTACCTTGAGTGAAGAACATAACTTTGAAGGCCATAGTGAGTATTCAATTAGCATTAACTTGCATTGTGAAAAAGTAGCATCAAATCAATGAGACATTTTCCACCAAATTGGAAATACCATGGGTCTGTGAGAGAAAACAGTAGTTTAAATATTTAAAAATTAGGCTTAATGTCTTTTTATAATAATAGCACATCTGGGGCAATCAGTGCCATGAGCAAATGCAATGAATTTCTGAATATGGATTAGTTGGGAAGCATTTCGGGTGTTCCTAGTTTGCAGTTAAGAGGTAAGATAACTCCATTTTGGAACTACATAAAAGCATTCATTTCTCAGGATTTGCATGATTATGTTTGGGCACATTTGAATTTTCAATAGAATATATAAATTTCAGACTCAAATTTCATTTGCCCTATTTTTAAAAGAAAGATTTCATCATATTAAAATTTATTTTTAAATTCCTACACCTCTAAAATTCCTCAATAACCCGTTTCCAATGTTTTGGAAAACGGGTTTCCTTGGAATGTCTGGCTTATTATTGTAATATCTAATATTTTATTATTAAATGTTTTAATAATTAATAACATATTTAATATTTAATAGACCCCTTATCTTTGCTGTTCTTTTCTAAATTAAGAGGCTCTTTTCTTATTAATAAGATAGAAATTAATTATCCATTCTTGATAATTTCTGGTCCAGAATATGGTACAAGGGATTGAGTCATTGGTCAGCATTAGACTAATTCTTAAAGATTCTGTGAAGTTTTGTGATGTTATGCTTTGTGATTTTAAGGTTATTGATTTTTTTAACAACCAAAAATATATCAACCAATTCAGTCTTCCAGAAAGTTTCATTTTCAAATTTTCGTGATAATTTTGTCATTATCATATTTCTTTACCCTGTCTTTCTGTGAAGTCTCCAGTTTAGCAGGGAAAGATACTATCCAAAGCAGTAAGGCTCTATTTACTGGTAATGATGAATCCATGGAGTGGTGGCATCAAAAATGAGACTATTATTTAAATTTACAGTATATCTTTCCATTGGGCTGAAACTGATGACCATATTTTGTATCAGTATAACTTTGAATAGTGTGACTTCAAATACATGTAATTACTCCAAAGGATTCAAATTGTGGAAAAATTTAAATAGGATAATTGATTTAACTATTCTCAGCAATCCAGTTATCCAAGACAATTCCAAAGGATTCATGACAAAAAAAAATGCTATGCACTTCCAAAGAAAGATCTAATAGAATATGAATGCAGATCAAAAGATATATTTTCCTTTTATTTCTCAAAGGGTTATTTTGTTTTTTGGTCTGTTTTCTTTTACAGCATAACTAATATGGAAATATGTTTTACATGATTTCACATGAATGACTTATCAAATTGCTTGTCATTTTAGGGGAGACAGAAAGAAAGAAAGGAAAGAATTTGGAACTCAAAATAAAAATGAAACAAATGTTTAAAAAATGTTTTTACATGTAATTGGGCAAAATGACATAGTTAAAAAGAAATTTAAATTGCATTAAAATGTTCAAACAAGTGTAGACTTCATAATGAAGAGGAACAAGTTAACAAACTTGTATTATTCCAAAGATATAAATAAAATAATGGATCACCTCTATAGATATTTTTAAATTGATTAGAATCAGTTATATTTTCTGAAGGTTATGGTAGTTGAATTTTAATCAAGAATTTTGGGTTTTATCTTGGGCTCCTTTAAAATTTGTTCCAATTCATAGAGAAGAATGAAATAAAAGAACCAGGAATTTAATATGAAACTATAAATTTATATTCTTCATAATTAAAAATACTTATATTAATTTTAACAAGAAAGTAACAAAATCATTTTATCATTTTCTTGTTCCTTTCTGAACTTTTTGTGTAGTCATCTGGTTTTGTTTTATTTACATATTTATATTTTATTTATATCTTGTAAGTATGTGTATATGTTATGCAGAAAATAATATGTGTGGAATAATGCATGCATATCATGCATGTATGCATTATTCCACACATATTATTTTGTTTCTGCTTTCTTCATACTGTCACTTTGTAATTCAATATTTCTTTGTAGTCTTCATATTTGTCCTTTTTTTTTTTTTTTTTTTTTTTTAGGAAAAATAGTGAAAAAACAGGATTGATTCCCCAATCAAGAGAACCTGATTCCATTCTTTTCTGTGGTGCATACAGTATATGGGAACCTGGGCAAAAATCTAATCTCCCAGAATTTTATTCTCTTCACCTGTAAAATGAAAACATTGGATTATATGGCTTCTGGGAATCCTTCTACTTCTATAACTGTAGGATCTTGTGGTGGAATAGTAATATATGTAACATTTTAGATAAGAGTACTATTTTTTCTATCTCAAAAACATCCTTAGAATATGAATTATTATTATTTGTACAATTATTATTAATTGTGGAATCTTTGTAGTGAAATCATCTGGTCAAATAATAGGAAACATTTGTATCTCTTCCTAATTCTATATTACTTTCCAAAAAGTTTGCACCAATTTACAGTTTCACCCATATTGGAACAATATGTTATTTTTACAGCTATTACAGGATAGAACCTTATTATTTATACTATCTTTAAAAACTCATAGACATAAGGCTATATTTTCATTTCCTTTACTTGTGAGAGTTTGGTCATTTTCATGTGGTTATCAGTAATTTATGTTCCTTCTTTCAAGAACTACTTTATATAATATCCTTTGGCTTTATTCTTATATATTTTTGTGATTTCCTTATAGAATTATCATACATGTTTGACATAAATGGTTTTTCTCTTCTCTCCCAAATTTATTCTGTATATAATGCTTTATTGGCAGTAGTATACATGTGATCAAAACTAGCTTTTGTTTCAAATAGTTTCTTCCATTGATTGAACAGATAAAAGTTTTGCTTTTCCTAGAATATCAGTAGATGTAGTATTCAATTATATCATTAACCTCTTTCTTTGACAGTCTCTGTCCCTCAACAGCAATTTTTAAGGCATGATCCAAGGAATCTAAAGTTATGAAACCTCTATCAACATTTCTAAAGTTCAAAACAGTTTCATAATTATATATATATATATATATATATATATGATTTTCAGTATGGTAAACATCAATATATAAATTTACCAAAATACAAGTTCTTTGTTGTCCTCAGTAATTTTTAAGAGTATAAGGGGGTCTTATGACCAAAAACTGTGAGAATTAATTTAGAACATGGGTCTACTTGTGTCATGTGGCATTTGGCATGTGGTATAAAAATGTGGATCTAATTTAATTTTCTCCTATAGTGTTCTACAGATGTGGAGCTCCCAATGTTCTCTACAGATTAAAAAAAGTAAACAATATTCCCCCATTGTTTTTCTGTTTTTGGTTTTAGCAACATGATTTATCTTAAAACTAAATCCCATGTATAAAGTATATATCTCTTAAAAATACAATCAGCAAATACTATAAATTCATTAACCCCTGGGATTTGACTGACAAATCATGTGCCCCAAATAAAGCAAATATTTAAATGTATCCTTTCCCCTGACCTCTTTCTTCTATGACTTCCATGAAATTTGCTTTATTCAATAATCTACTGATTTGTTAAACACATTAGAGATAATACTAGGCAAAATTTGCCACATTCTGTGTTCCTTTTTGCCCTCTTACTTTCTATTTCAGTGCAGTGTCTCCCAAGATTCTCCTGCTCCCCTAGCAATCCTTGTTCCTCATGGAGGAAAATCAACTTGTGAACTTATTTTCACTATTATCTCCTCTCTGGTTCATTTACATTTTTTTTTTTAAATTCACCAGAAGATTTAAATTTTAAAGAATGAGTCTCTATGGGCACAATTTCAGGTTCAACAAAGAAAATACATTTTAGGGAAGGTTGATTTTCTTCCCTGTGCCTCTCAGTATGTTGCCCTGCCTTCTAACTTGACTCTGCTATTTGTGTTTCCTCAGCCTCAATGTCCTTATCAGTAAAATGAGAGAATTGTAGTAAATATTTGAGATCTCTAGCTGTAAAGCTGTTAGTCTCCTATGTCTTCCCATGAAGCAATCACTTATTTCATCTATGTTTCATCTTAGACTAGGGTAGGGAGAGTCAGTACTTTCCAATCCCAGGTTTTACACAATAATTGTGAAATGTGATATGAATAATAATACCTGCTCCTAATAGTAATATTTGTGCCTTGAGTCTGAATGAGATTAGAAAGAAGAGATATAAATATTAAGTGTTTACTCTTTGGCTCACTTCAAATAGTTCAGCCTGTTTATTGAGCTAGTTTTGACTGCATGATTCACAGGATTATCCCCTAACCTGCAATCACCATTCATCATCATCAATTATTATTTCCAATATTGAGTATTCAGGGGGTGAGCAGCCCTGTATTAGGCACTAGGCAATCTGCCAGACTGCCATCAATTCGGAACCCCGACTGGTGGTTCTGCTATTAAAAAATGTCACTGTTCAGAAAGCTGCAGGAAGCAGTGGCCCTTTGTCCACAAGATAAACGACAAATTGATAATGGGAACCTGGGGATGCCCTTCTTTCATCCTCCACTCCGGGAGCAATGAGAAATAAGGCTGCCAAGAGATCCAGAAAATAATTTCTCAATGCAGCCGCAAGAGGATCCTGTAGCCAAAGAAGAGAATTCCTGTCATGCAAGTCTGAATCTCCAGTCCCTCTCTCATGCCTTCTCCCTCCTTCTGCCAAACCCGGGACCACCCACGCTGGTGCGTTCGGGACTTTCCAGATCTAGGGCAGGAAGCTTCCTCCGTGCGGGCAGATGCTAGTTCAAGAATTATGCACTTGGGTTCTACTTTGGGGGCAAAATTCAGAGCTTCTATATCGCGGGAGAAGTGTTATTCGCAGGGATGGATTTCAAAAAATTTAAAGGGTATGCATGTCCATGTGTGAAGATGTTTCTATATTGTATCGGTACAAGTGCGTGTAATAACTCCACTACCTGCCTTTTCACCCCCACCTTTGCCCCATTCTGATTAAATACTACATTTGTGATTATTTCCGCAGCAGTTAAAAAACTGGAAGTCCCATTCATTTCCTCTCTTTCTTCTCTCTCCCCCAACTCTCCCCGCCCCCGCCCCCCCCCCCCCACCCCACCGTACCCACACACCTCACAGAGTTAAACTAAGGACTCAAAGTAAAGCAGTCACTCGCGCGTTAACGTTACCCGAGCAAATACTTGCTGTTTCTCAACTCCGGGAACCGGGTGAGAAGGGGGGAGAGCGGGAAGGGATGCTGGGGAAGGGGAAAGGAAATTACAGCTGCGCATGCTCGAGGCAAAAAAATACAACTGGTAGAAGAAGACAATGAATCAAAGTCTGACAGTTCCTGTTAGGTCACTTCTTGACTGTCACACTGGTGTCTCTATAGGAACTTGGTTTGAATATCTAATTCACAAGGCCCGGAATTATTTCACCGATAGGAAATAATCATTCCTGTGAAGCTGGCCAGGTAGGTATGAAACTGGAAATTCATTCCCATCTTCTCCAGCACAAGAATGATGACTGAAGAAGCTCCAGTGAGAGGATTCTAAGAAGTATGAATTCTACACAATTCAAGTGCAATAGATAGGGGGGGCGGGGGGGGGGAGGAGGTGAAGGTCGTCCCCATGGTTCGTGGAATTAATGAAATTTCTAGTAGAAAAATTCATTTTCTGTCTCTACCTAATTGACAACATGAAGAATTAGACCAAAGTATAATTACAAATCAGTTTTCAATTGATTCAGCCTTGAAAACCCTAACATTTCAAGCAATTGTCATTTAAGTGCCGGTTGTATATAAAAACTTTTGATACTTAGGGATTCAAAATAATGTTTTGCTTTCAAGAAGACTATAAGAATATTGGAGGAGGAAATACAAGTAGAAAGATAAGTTAAATGCAAGTTGAGAAACAAGTGAATGCAGTCAGCCTTATGAGATAACTTCTGAATTGAGTTGAGAAGGAAGCTCAATATTCACTTGGAGCCAGAGTAACATTTTAGATTGACTTGTATCAGATAAAGGCATTTCATGAAGGCAGGAGACCAAGGTCACCAAATTGCTCAATTTATCTGTGGGCAAAATGAGGTTCCTATAATGTGCTAAAATTTAGTAGTGGTGGAGAAAGGGTGAAAATATAAAGCAATTAATTTTATATTCTATTTGATAAAAGAGGGCTATTTGTTAATTTATTCAACAAATATCCATTGTATATCTACAATATACAAAGCACTATTGTATTATATAAATAACACAAACAATATTTCAGTCCTTGACTTCAAGGAGTTTACAATCTATTGAAGAACCCTGAGAATGATGATTAAAGAAAAAGATTTATGCAAACATCATCATACATCAACAAAATAAAACATTCATTTTGTTTGCTGTTCAATCATGTGTGACTCTTCGTGATCCCTTTGGGATTTCCTTGTCAGAGACACTAGAGTGGTTTGTCATTTCCTTTTCCAGCCCATTTTCCTGATGAAGAAACTAAGGTCAACAGGCTAAAGTGACTTGCTCTGGATCACACAGGTAGGAAATGTCTGAGCCCAGAAGAGGAGTATTCCTGATTCCAGGCTCAGCACTCTATTGGCTATGCCATCTAATTACCGCAAAACAAGCAACTTAAACCTGTTTGCTTTCCATTTCTTTATCTGTAGGATAAGCCAGAGAAGGAAATGGCAAACTACTTCTGTATCTATACTAAGAAAGTCTCCAAATGGGGGTCAGGAAGAATTAGACACAACTGAAAATGACTAAACAATAATACAGACATATACATATATAGTATATATATGTTTATGTATATATACATATATATATATATATATATATATTATAGTTTATGAGGCAGAAAGTATTGTGGGGGCTACCATGAGCAAAAGAGAAGGGAGCAAGCTTCAATTTTTTGGGAGGCTTATAATTTGATCCATTAAATTAGAACTCCTAGAAGAATAAGACACTTTAAATAAAAATGCCAGATTTGACTTGGCCATTGTTCTTGTTTGGGATACCACTGCAGAAAATTGAGGAGCAACACAAAAGAAAAATGATATTTAAATCTTCCAATTTAAACATTTTTCCAGTTCTTTTAAATTCCCTTTGAGGAATATGTGGATTGTGTTTTAGAGTGGGAGGGTTATATATTTTCACTCTGTACAATTACATTGAGTGTAGTGTCTCAAATACAACATATCAAAGAATTATGTATTACCAGAGCTTTAATTCCAAGATTATAATATTGCTGAGGCAGTAATTAAAGAACAATACCTTTCTTAAGTAACATCATTAAACAACTTTCTAAAACTCAATGTCCTGTCTTTAGATATAGAGCTACAGTTTATGAGTAATTAGTACCTTCTGTGACTTAATAAACAGCATAGAAAATGTCTTAAGAATTTTTTTTACCACCCAACTCATCTTTCAGATATGTTCCCTCCCTTTCTCTTAACTTTCTCTTTCTCTTGCTAAACTGCCGTTAATATTAAATCCCAGGGCCAAATGATACTATTTCTTGAAATATACATCAATCTTCCTTTTATCTAAGGCTCATCTTCTGTGTTGTATTTCTAAAACACATCTAAAAACCGTTTTTAAAAAATCCTGGAGCCATTCCAATCACTTGGGCAAAAGGTAGAGTATTAGTTTTCTACATAAAGAGTCAATCAGACATAGGGAGAATTTTGAGAGAAGATATGTCACTAATCTCCGCTGCCTCTGCTGTCAGCAAATCATCACTTTGGATGCATCCCGAACAAACTGTGTTATTTAACTTCCTTGGGGAGAAAAAAGATATTTGCAAACATTGAAGAGCAAGCTAAAGACATTGAGATAAAAGGGGGTGGGTTTTAGGGAAGAGAGCCTAGCAGATGTTTATTTTATCATCAAGGTATGGTAGACTTGCAGTAATACACAGGTAAACTAGGCATTTCATCTAGAGAAGGCAACCTGGTGAATTTCGGAATATCATTCATTAATGAGGATGGCAGTAGAGGGACATACTAAAGGAAATAAGGGGAAAAAAGACAGAAGAATAGGTGTGGGAGCTATGAAGAAATGGCACCATGGTAGACATTTCAGTGACATCACTTCAGTGACAAAGTAATCAGGAAAACATCCAGTCTGGCACAGCAGCTTTTCTGGAGAAAGTAAAAGTCCTTCTTGGACCCCTCTTTTCCGTCCCCACTGATCCTCAATTCTCTTCTTCCTTCCATAGTTCTCAGTCCTCCACCTGCTCATGCCCCGATTCAAACTCGAAATGTTGGAGCCACATCTAGACCTTACAAAGTCATCAAGGCGGTTCACTTTAGTGATATTTAATGACCTCCCCCCCAGCCAAATGTTCAGATTATTTACTGCATTGGTGCCCGCCTCAGGGGGATTATGAATGAGCAGCTGACAACCACTTCTTTCAAGAATCTATTGGAGATGAAAGCAAACTCCATCCCCCAGGTTGCTTAGGATGTTACCAACCTAGTGAACCTGGCAATAGAGGCTGCTGTATTCCTTTCTTAGGAGACAGACTCATTAATACAGATTGAATCTCAGTGGGAGAGGTGTCTATATTTTGCTTTGGGAGCGCGGCTTGCAGGAGAAAAATCTTTTTTTTTTTTTTAAGTGTGTGTGTGTGTGTGTGTGTGTGTGTGTGTGTGTGTGAGCGCGCGAGCGCGCGCCTGCCTGCCAGCATCCTCACTTCTAAAGACAAGTCCACCAGGCGGCAATTCCGCTCCTTCAGGGAATACCTGTTGGCCCGAGCTGTGAGCCAAGGTGTTATTGGGGACCTGGTTGCGTGTGGGTCTGTGGCGGGCTGCCCTCGCTGATTTTGGATGCTGGCGCCTTGCTGTTGTTAGCACTGCAACCGCTGCTAGTGTCTTCTTCGTCTCCCGCAGTCCCAGCTGCTTCTCCTGCCTGGTGGAGAACAGGTGCCTCACCTCTGGACTTGGCGCCCCAGTTGCCCGACTCCCAGGAGCCTGGGGAATCTTCTTAGGGCTTGCTCCTGTACTCTGGGTTCATGTCCTGCAGGGAAATAGGAAATACTATTGACTGACTGTTGTGGGGCAGTGGGAAGGCTAGCGAAGCAGAGGGCTGGGGGGTGGGGAGGCTGGAAGGGCTAGAAGGAAAGGGCGGAAGCTTCTGTAGACCCTTCACACCTGTCAGATCCAAGGAAGCCCTGTCTGCTCTTGCATCGAGAAAACTGAGTCCCGGTCTTGTCAAGCAAGGTGATCGGAGCGGCAGAGAGGAAACAGGGGGTGTGCACAGACTTCCCCCAACAACGGACTCACTTCCCCTCTTTTCCCTTACTCTGATTATCACCTCGCTGCTTCCCTCCTTGGCTCCTCACTATCTCTCGGTTCAGGATTATTCTGCAGCATTTCTCGCACCCAGCTCCATCTATCTGAAAAGCAACATTAGTTAAACCATGGCTCCTAAACTGCTGGTGCTCTTCTGCCTCCTCTCCGGCCTCCACGCACGGTAAGCTTGCTCCAGGCGACTAGTTTCGGGCTTTCCCGAGGGTGATGTTTTCCGGCGGTCATCTGGTGAAAGAACTATCCCTAGAAGAAGGGTGTGGAGGGTTTGGGGTAAGAGGTGGTAGTGGAACCAGAGGGAAACACTGACTGTAATCCGTGGATCTGTTGTGCCACATTAGTGGTTTTAGATTGAATATTGTAACCCTGCTCGTTGACTGGAGTGTATGGAGATCAATTCTTCATTTAGGAAAAAACAAAAATCTCCTCAACATCCCATCACTCTTTTCCAAATTCATCACCTTCCTAAGGGAGTCAACTGCAACGTTGGCTCACAATGTTTCCGACTTCTGGATTACTTGACTTGCAAAAATGGAGAAAGGATTTAGGGGTTTGAACAGCCCAGTATAAATAAGCAGCTAGTACTTGGTTTCCCCTTCCAGAGACCTGCAGGAAAAGTCTGTAGGTGCCTCTAAAATTCTATCCCGATCCCTGGTCATTTAGTTCTCCCAGATAGGAGAAAAATGGACCGACAACTCTGTCCTAATTTGAATTCCAGGGGAAAGAAAGGGGAGTCAACCTTTTTCTGAGGTGTTTCCCTTGCCGGTTGTCCCCGAATACACTCAATACGTTTCCCTCAGGGTTCTCCCTCCCTGTTCCTTCTTTCCCTATTCTGGGAGGAATGCTATTACATATGCCAAGGAAGGAATAAGATTCCTAGTGTAGGCATATTCTGTATCTCCTTCATAGAGAGAATTATGTGTCCTGATCTGACTATAGTAAGAAACTAACAAAATTAGAAGTGAATTCTTCCTAGTAAACTGGAAAATAGCAGAAAGGTTAAACTCATACTGCAGTAATTGCAACGAATTTTCTTATATATCGAGAGAGGGGGGAGAAAGAGAGAGAAAGAGAGAGAGACAGAGACAGAGAGAGACAGAGAGAGTCTTAGTTCCATCACAGGTGGAGTCAGCAGGACAACCCTTTTATGACGCCAGCGGGTGTTTCCTTCACTGTGATTTCTGTAAATATCATAATGCTTAAATATTTGGCTAGAATTTCTGATGCTAGAGCCACCTTTACAGTGCAATTTCAAAGCCAAACATGGGGATGGTAGAATTTCCTTCCCCCTCCCCCAAGAAAAAAATTATCTAGCTACTCCTCCACACCACATATATGTTTAAGTTGTCACATTCTGAAATTCTGAATTTCATTTGGAGAATTGGAGTAATCTCTAAAAAGCACTGAGGAAGAAATATTCCATTTTATTGGCAGAAACTGATTTTTATTATTCATTAATTTCTGTCTATAAAATTTCATCATAAATGATTCTGGCAATATTTAAAAACAAACAAAAACTTCAATAGGACTAAAGTTATTCCATGTTTCTGCCACAGGAAGCAAGATTTAGCTCTCCCCCCCCCCCGAAAAAAAATCCCCATTTGCCTGTCTTCCCCAAAATGCAGGTGTAATATCAATTTTTTTATGTTTTTCCTCAAAAGGAATATTCAACCAGTGACTCACAGGAAACCTTATCATTGAGACATATGTCTCCTTTCTGTCTTTCATGAAAGCTAAGATTTCGCTGTGAAGGAAGGGAAAAATGTCTGATTCTCTGTCCATTGACTTGTGCTTTTGTGGAGGCAGACACAGGGAGACAGAGAATAGCATGTTATAGTTATATTTTGAAGTAAAATCTAGTTGAGAAGTGTATTTAGGTTGATTTTTCTCTGATTCTCTTTATATAATGTTTGTTGAATATTGTACTCCTGGAATTTATTCTATTGAATATTGTATTCCCCATGCTCTCCATTGTGTGGGCATTCCTCCAGTGAGAAAGATAACCATTCACCTGTCTTAGGGTAATCTTGTCCACTTCTTCCTAAAAGTTCACCATTGAGGTGGAGAGGACAGAGAGTCTACCTGAGGCAGACAGAAAAACATCGATTATTATTCCTACTTCTACCTATAAAAACTTTCCTCAACACTTTCTCTATTCATATATATGACTTAAACTATGGATTTCATAGACCTTTCCAAATTGCCCCCTTCTAAGACAAACTGATTTCTATAAAATTTACTTGACTAAGTTTTGTGGAGGTTCCTGGGATAAGGCCATTAAAATAAGGTCTTATACAAAATGACAGTTTTCATTTTTATCTAATTCAACTGAATTTTCAAATATTTCTATGTCTCTGAGGGAAAATATGACATTTTGTATATGAGGAAGGGAAGGATTTTTCTCTAAGATTCTGTAGTTAAGGCTTTGTTCTTCCACTTGAATCTTTTGTGTTAGTTTTAGGTATATGTTCTACATCATATCAGAATGATTACTTCTTTATGTATTCCTCTGGAGAGAGATTTAGAGTTTTTTGGAATTAGTATGAAACATAAATAAAAACATCTGACATTTAAGTTTCTTTTATAACTTATCACACCAGTCTTTTTCTTTTAAACATTTGTTAGTAGCCACTTTTGAATACTTCTCTTTACTAGAAATTCCTTAGAAAAGATGTCTACTGTCTCTTCTTTCATTCACAGCTTGGGACAGGAAGCAGGGAAGAAGGGCCCTTGACATCTTTTTTTTTTTTTTTTTTTTTTATTTAATAGCCTTTAATTTACAGGATATATACATGGGTAACTTTACAGCATTAACAATTGCCAAACCTCTTGTTCCAATCTTTTCACCTCTTACCCCCCACCCCTCCCCCAAATGGCAGGATGACCAGTAGATGTTAAATATATTAAAATATAACTTAGATACACAATAAGTATACATGACCAAAACATTATTTTGCTGTACAAAAAGAATCAGACTCTGAATTATTGTACAATTAGCTTGTGAAGGAAATCAAAGACGCAGGTGTGCATAAATATAGGGACTGGGAATTCAATGTGATGGTTTTTAGTCATCTCCCAGAGTTCTTTTTCTGGGTATAGTTAGTTCAGTTCATTACTGCTCCATTAGAAATGATTTGGTTGATCTTGTTGCTGAGGATGGCCTGATCCATCAGGACTAGTCATCATCTAGTATTGTTGTTGAAGTATATAATGATCTCCTGGTCCTGCTCATTTCACTCAGCATCAGTTCGTGTAAGTCTCTCCAGGCCTGGCCCTTGACATCTTAATGTAAAGTCATTTGACTATTATAAAAAAAGTAAACTACAATCTCAAACACCTTAGTTATAGTTGAGAAAAGCCAAGATCTGATCTGATTTTGAAGGATTCTTTGATTGTTGTTTTTACAAATGATGCTCCATTGTTGTCTATGGTTTTATAGTTGATGTAATATATTAAAACAAATTCTGTATTCAGCAGTCAATTGATGGTGAGAACATATTACTAACTTTTAATTACTCATTTAATTTTTAAAGACCACAAACTACACAAATGGTGTTTAATAGCCAAAGAGAAATAATAGAGCACAATTTAAGAATGTACATAATCTACTTGACATTAGGTTGCTTAATTTTCTTACTTTCATTACTCATCTCTGGCCACCAATAGCCATCCTTTGTAATTTCTAGCAAGATTTTACTAGACAAGACTAGAGCAAGGTTAAATCCTAGGAGTACATAACAAGAACAATTCTTTCTTCTGTTTCTGACAAAGCCCAATTCAGAAAACCTGGTAAGTGCATTTCAGATATTCCTTCCAAGGAGTACTTCCTTACTGTTCATATTTTGTCCTCTAGTTTCTTCCCTCCCATCAACTCAGTCTTCTTTTGGGGGAAGCCTCCCTTTAGGGGAAACCTTCCTTTGGCTTTGGATCAAACTTTGGAAAAGGCTTAACTTTTTCCTCAAAAAAGTCAATACACCTGTTATGAGTAACTGGGTTAGGGAGGTAAACAGTCCTGGCTGATTTTGTAGCAGGAAAAATCAAATACAAAGACTGCCATTATGTAGAGCTACACAGATTCAATTACAATTCAGCAGTCATATGATAATTATATATATTATTGTGAATTTGGAAGGAAAGACTTATTCTTGCTTCTTTTCTATACTGTCTCAATTATGTCTCTTTCCTTTTCCAACATGCGCTTGCAAGCGAATGAATATACACACAGACACAAATAGACACTTTGAGAATGACTCCCCAAAGTTTTATGATAACTTACTCTTTCTCCTCACCACCAGAGGGAGAATGAGGCTTACTATATAGTAAGTATTATCTTAGTAGAACTTTTAAGAGACTAAAGCTATATTTATATAACTTCTAAAAAACACATAATAATATATGTTACTATATACCCTATATAATATATATATAATTATTATAATAATAATATATATAACTATATAATCCATACAAAACTGACCAAAGATATAGTTAAAATAAATTTACTTTGACTGGTGTGGATGATACACAGACATGTGTTTGTTCATTAGTATAATGAAGGAGAAGAGAGAAGAAAGAAGGAAAAGAAAGAAAAGTAGAACTCCCATTTTCCCAGCCAATCCTCTGAGAAATGTTCTTATGATACAGTGGAAAGAGACTTGGCTTTGAAGCAAAGGAATCTGGGTTTAAAGCTCACCTTGGATTCAGATTCTTACTACGTATTGTTGACTGAACTATTTTCTCTGAACATGCTTCTTCATCTATAACATAAGGGTATTGGACTAGATTGTTCTGTAAGTCTGTCATCCTTTCAGGATCTTCTAATCTCTTCAGGGATTACTTGGTTAATGACATCCTAAATCACTATATTCATCCCAACCACTAGATCATGTATCCTCTTGCTTTCTATGAAATGATAAAATGAATATTCTTAAATAATAGTAACAATATCCATTTTAAAGGTAGAGCATACTTATAAATTTAATACTATTATTTAAAATATATAGAAAGAGTGTTCAGCACAATAGTCAACTTGAAATTATGTGTTTTATTTAAATAGTTTATATTTTGTATCTTATGTCTGGCCATTTTCCAGTCCTTGGCCAAATCCCTCAAATCATCCATCAGATATTAGAAGTGTCATAACCAATGTTCAGTAAACCTGAGATCAGGGAATAAAAACTTGTTTTAAATGCTCACCTAAGTAAGCTTAAATTCATAAAATGATTTTGCTTTAAAAGTATGATATATGACATTTTAAAGAATGCCATATATTGTATTTTAAAGCATGTTTATACATACATGTATGTACATATATATATATACACATAAATACATTCATTGTTTATTAGTCATATGGTGTGACTTTTCTATTCCATGGCACTACTCGACTGTGCCTTAACTATGTATGACTGAACTACAGACAGTTCTGTCAATTATAATTGTGTTTATTAACATGTATAAAGCAAATACAGTTATGTGAATATATGTCTTAAGATGAGGAAGCTATGAAATCTTCCATAGACAAAGTCTAAATAAAATAATATCAGACAACTATAACTAAAGAAAAATCCACCTGATCCCCAATTACTATTTTTAATTCCATGTTGTATAAGAACACACACATACACACATGCATGTACATACTCATGCACATACATACATGCATAAGTTTTGGGAAAGAAAACAAAAATCAACTCCAAATTAAATATATATATATATATATCCTTTTTCCATCTATTTGTACGTACTAAATGGAAATCCATTTGAAAATACATACTTTAAGAAATAGAAAATCTACTGTTTTTAAGCCCTACATTATTAAATTTTTAATTGATCAGCACTCTGAGATTATTTTCCATATATACTTAGGTTCCTTCAATATGTAAGAAGCCTTTTGTGGTTTCTACCCTCAGTTATTGATGACCTCTACCACCTTCATATTTTCTTGTAGTTGCTGATTTATTTTTGTTGGATCTCACTCACTTTTCCTCCTTAGAAATCAAGCTTCGTAAGGGCAGAGGATATATTATTTGTGTCTTTTTATCCACAGCCAAGGGCTTGGCACATAATAGTCAATTAATGAATAAGGCTGCATGGAGTTAGAATGAATGGAATATGTGTTCAGCTGATTCACCGTACTAACCTATACAGCACAATGTATTCTGAAAGTCTAGTGGAGTCTTCTTTTGAGGAGATATTCATTTATTAATGGACCAAAATGATCAAAATGTATAAAATTTTTAATATTAGCCTTCTGTGCAAGAGATAAATCAGATTGTGTGTTGGAAGGCAAAGTAATGCTGCAAGAACATTTTCACCTACCCAAGAATTCTATTACAAGTTAGCTATTATGAAGAAGTCTGAGAGGGGGAAAATGCTTATTCTATAACATAAGGATATCTGCATAAATTCTGTGATTTCAGTGGCAGGGAGAAGTAATGAAGTGAAACTGTTTACCCAATTATTTTCAATTGGTAAGCCTGAGCAAACTATTCTTAGCTTCAGCAATAAATGTTGTCTTTGGGTGAAAAACAATCAAAATTGTAGCTGAAAAACTCTGCAAAATGCTCCTAGAAGTTGTTATTCTTTTGGAGCTCACTTTAGTCTGATTGAATTCTCAAACACTGGCTTTCAAATGGCAGTACAGAAAAATAGTGGTGGTCAGTATCCTAAAGTGTTCCATGGGTTATCTGTTTCAGTGGTCATCTTTCAAAGATAATTTCTTCCAATAGTTGTGTTCTGGTCATTATTTACTCACTATTTACAGTATGTACAATATGTACATTATTTACTTACAATAATTCACTAAAAGGAGATAGAAAAGTTTTGAGCATTCCCATTTTTCCATCCATCCTGTGAAGTCTTCCCTTCCTCTTTGACTGGAATACAGCAGCTGATAGAATGAGTGGTAGCCATGATTTACTTTTCTTATTCCTTCTATTTTTCTCCTCAAATGGCTCACAGACTAAAAAAAATGTAAGACTCATCAACATGGAATGAAATGGCTATATTACATTTAAGTGCCTCAATTTTTTATTACAGGTCTAGAAAGATTGAAGATGATGAGTATGAAGATCTGTCTTATAATCAGAAGTGGGTCCTTGCTCCAAAAACTCAAGACACCGATGTGACTCTTATACTCAACAAGTTGCTAAGAGAATATGACAAAAAGCTGAGGCCAGATATTGGACGTGAGTTGCAGTTATTTGCTATTCAAATAGAACAAGACACTATAAGTAGAACACTTTAGGAAAAAAAATTCTAAGAAATATTTCAAAATATGATTTCTAATGTTTAATGATGGTTTGGCTACATGGTATAATTTTTAAGAATACATTTTATTAATATATTTTTCTTTTTTTTTTAATTTCCTAATATCTCTCCCCTTCTCCTTTTAGAGAGGACTCCCTCATAGCAAAGATTTATTTAAAAAAAAAAATAGAATGAGAAAAAACCCAGTAGGATTCATTAATTATCAAAAAAGTCTATTATATATAATATCCCATACTTTTAGCTCTCCCGCTTATAAAAGATGTGTGGGGGGAAAGTGACTTCCATTATCTCTTTTTGAGACATTGATTTATTTTTTATTTTGTTGTGGTTTCCATTTGTATTAGTGTAGTCATTGTTTCCATTCTTTTGTTGGCTCTGCTTACTCCATCCACCTTGAAGAGTTCATGGAAATCTTATTATGGTATAATTTTCAACTAGAAAGAGGATGGCATGAATAAATGATGGTCTTTACTATCTTAACTGATGATGAAAAAGTAGGAGACCCATTTTCAAAGAAAGTTTGTACCCAAACTATGTCTTCCCTAACTTTTGGCTTATCACATTCTACTGATATGGGACATTTTTCACAGTATAAGCTGCTGTAATGGTTGTTTTTATAAGTATAAGAATATATACCAGGCAACTTGCTAAATGAAATAGTAGAAAGAACAGCAAAAGAGAAAAGCAATTTCTAGCTGTGGATCTAACTACTTGCATCATTTTGTTCAAATTATTTGACTTCTTTGGGTCTCTGTTTCCTTATCTATGAATTGAGATGGTTAGATTTGACAGTTTCTAAGTTATCTCTCAGCCAATAATATTTTAAAACCTTTCCTCTTATTATGAGTACTTACCTCACTGTATTATGGTAGGCATTAAACAAAAGAAAGTACTTCACAAAATTTAAAATACTATAATTATGATGATAGTAGTGATGATGATGATTAAAATTATTTACTGTCAGAAGGAACTTTTTACTTTTTCACAAGGATTATGATTCTGTAAAGAATTTAATAGAATGCTAAAAGCTTGATCACACATCAAAGATGGTAAGGTCATTTACTTTTTGTTGGACCATTGCTAGTCTTCTTGATTTCTGTTTTGTCAATGGACTTCAATTATTCTGGAAGGAAGAGTGAGGTTGATAACTGTGATTCTGTCTCACTTAAATCCAATACATGAGTGAGTCAAGACATCATACTATGCTGTCACTGGTCCTCTTCAAAAAGAAGGGTGAAGAGCAACAACAACAAAATTTGGCCATTGTTAGTACTGACAAAAGAGTACCTAGTTGGTGCATTAGATAAATGCACCAGGAGTCAGTAAGATCTGAACTCAAATTTGGCCTCAAATATTTGCTGTATGATTGTAAACTGGAGAAAGAAATGGCAAGCTTCTCCAGTTCTTTGCCAAGAATATGGCAAAAAAAAAAAAAACCAGATGAAGAGTTGGACACTACTGAAATGATTGAATGACACTATTAACAATACTGATGAAATAATGTGGAAACCATTTCTCTTATTTAATTACATAAAAGAATATTGATAAAATCAAGTTAAACAACTTTTCTTCATTTCTGTGGAAGGAGGTAGATTAAAGTATGGAATAAAGATGGAGCAGGTGGGATTTAGGTGAAATTGAAAAAGGAATTCCTTTAAGGGAAGATCAAAAATTTTCTCTAGAATTTATTTTTAAATAGTGGATAACTATTTATTTGGAATGGTTTGGTAATTCTTTTGACAGTCAAGGGAAGAAGGTATAAATATTTTTTTTCAAAACTGTGTTCCACAAAATGTTTTATCTAATGAGTTAAAAACTGAAGGGATTTCATGGATAATATAAAGTCAAATTTTCTTTTTCCATAGTTCTGTTGAGATTCCAAATAGGCAATTACTATATGATTTATCTGGATTATTTGTCCTGATGCTTCATTTCTTTTTGCTCTTAAATACCATTTAGCCTATTATAGAAAATTAACATAAATATTTTGGAAGTGAGGCAAATTCCAGTACAATATATACAAGTTTTTTTTTCCAGATATAAAGGAAACAATGAAATTCATATTTCTTCCAAATATAAACAATAAACAAAGGAAATATACAGGAAAGTTGCATAATTAGACAGTTTTCAGTGACTATTGGACTCATTATCTTATAGTTTTACTTTATATATAGTCCTTTTCTTGGTTAGCAGAATGATCTGATTAATGTCTATTATGACTTTGGTGACAATGTCTGCTTAATTTATATTGAGAGTAGTCATTATCTGATTTTTCCAGGATGTGACTAGAGCATATATTCATTTAAAATTAAACAGTCAATGGGATATTGAATTGCTTTACTAGAAAAAGACATTAAGAAAATCACACTACTTTGCCTCATTATTTTTGTTATATGGTAGGGGGTCAGGGTTGAGCAGCACTACTTTATCAAAGTTTTCTCTGCCAAATATTAACATCTATCTTCCTTTCTTAACTGTGTTTCAAACATAACCTAATTTGTCTTTGGTGATGGTCCTCAATACCATTTAAAATCAAGCTGACAGTATGATTTACTCAAAGAAAGTCGATCTGTTTTTCACTAACAGTTCACATAGTTATTAAGATTATAGGACTATAGAATTAGAACTGGAGGGTACCTTAGAGATGATCTAGAGTTTATCTATTCATTTTACAAATGAAGCAATAGTCCCATTAAAGTGACTTTTCTGGTATACAAAAGTGGTAAGAGGCACAGCTTGGAATTGAAGCTAGGCATTTGGACTCCAAGCCCTGCATTTTCCCTGATTTATCATATTGTCTTAGTGATTATAGAGGTGACTAGATATACAATGGATAGAGTGCTGGGCCTGGAGTTAGAAAGACTCCTCTTCTTAGTTCAAATCCAGCCTCAGACAAGGAAATAGAAAACCATTCCAATATCTTTGCCAAGAAAACCCTAAAAGGGGTCCTAAAAATTAGACATGACTGAAAAAATGACTAAACATCATCATCATCATCATCATGATTATGATCATCATTATTATCAGCATCCGCATCATCACCATGACTATAAATGTGCCTTATTCAAATTGTCATCCTCAGAAATATGTGACACAGATGAAACCACTGAGATTCAACAGAGAAATGTAAAATGTCATATTACCACTGTTGTCAACACTAAGTAGAATGAAATGGAAAACTCATTTATGGTGTGTGTTGGTAATGTATTCATATGAAATTCACTAATGAGTTTTCACGCTATGAATTGTGATCATAATATTTATGAAGTAGAGGATACTTCCCACTTTTCATCTATTTTCAAATAACTTCTCTATTATGTATGTATCTGTTTTTAGAGTAAAGTTTTTTAACTATCCATCATCCTAAGTAATATTTCAGATATGTCCTTTACCAGTTCAGGGTTATGTAGATTATCATCTATCTTGGAAAGAGATCTTGTCATATTCCTTGAATGAGACTAGAGGAGTATAAAGCTTTTAGTAGAGAATTTGAGAGCTAAGAAAAATTAAGAGCTTTTTCTTTCTTTAGGGATTTTAATGGATATGAATGTATTTTAGGAAATATACACATATTTTTTCATAAAATTTGCTTGCAAGACATGGTTTTTCTCAAAAACATCATTGATATGAAAATAATTCTTACATAATACTGTAAAACCTTTTGGCAAGGTTGTGCAATTAATTGTCCACTTTAACACCATTCCTTTAATTCTAAGCAACTGCCTCCCAACTTTTATAATCTTTTTTGTTTAATACAATGTTTTCATAGGAAAAGTTAATGACTTCAAGTGAAGTGAGCCTATAAAATATAAATATACCCATTCCTTTTTCTGTGAAATCTATTGTTAAGAAAAGCATGACTGAAACTAAATCACAGGTTAGTATAAACATTTGAAGACGAAATACTGTGTTAAAGGGAGTCTGGACTTAGAAAGAAGATTGCCAAGTATGACCTCAGATCTTGACTAGCTGAGTAACCCTGGACAAGTTAATCTCTGTTTGCCTTAATTTTTTCTGCTTGCTCCCTACCATGATGCTGGCTTTGTTATTGTGGGTGATCACACAAATTTAGAAAAGATGGAATGAAGGAATGAAAAGGCCTTTATGAAATGGTTAATATGTGCAAAACACTCTGCTAAGTTCTAAGAGGAGAAATAGAAAGTTAAAAGAGTCCTGATCTAAAGGAGCTGAAATTCTTTCTCCCCCCAAAATTGGAAATTTTTCCAATCACATGTTAAGATACTTTTTAATACTCATTTTTGTAACATTTTGAGTATCATTTTTCCTTCCTTGCTTTTCTCCCTTCCTCCTTTACAAGACATCAGGTAATCTAATATAATTATACATGTACAGTCATTTTAAACTTATTCCCATATTGGCTATGTTGTGAAAGAAAAATTAGAACAAAAGGGAAAAAAACTACAAACAAAACAAAACAAAACAAAACAAAAAAAAAGTGAAAGTAATATGCTTTGATCCATATTCAGTTTCCATAATTCTTTCCCAGGATATAGATGGCATTTTCCATCCCAAATCTGTTGGAATTTTCTTGGTTCACCTCATTGCTGAGAAAAGCTAAATCTGTCATAGTTGATCATCACATAATCTTGCTGTAAGTGTCAGTGTTCTCCTGGTTCTGCTCCCTTCACTCAACAACAGTCATTTATGTCTTTCTAGGCTTCTCGGAAATCAGTTTGCTCATCATTTTCTATAGATCAATAATATTCCATTACATTCATATACCATAATTTATTCATCCATTCTTCAATAATTGGACATCCACTCAGTATCCAGTTTGTTGCCATCACAAAAATAAGTTTAAGTTCTAATGGGAAAGACAAAATATAAATAAGGTTTCATCTGCAAATCAATTGGAAACATCTGCTTATCTTTAGGGTACAGCCAATGGGAAATCATCATTTTAGGTGGTATAGTACATAAGCATGGAGGGAGATCATTAAAATTGCTATTATATACATTCTTAAATACTACTCATTATCTTTCTGCTGCCAGAAAAGAGGTGGAAAGCTTTCTGTGTTTTTCATTTTGTGCCCATATAGTAAAACTAAAGTCAAGAACAAATATATAATGAAAATAATCATTATAGGCAGAGCTGTTCTGAACTAAAATGGTGAAGTATAAGTTCATTTTGGCTCATTTCCCTGACCTACCCTTCCCTACATTTTTATGTGTTTTCCACTGGTGTCTGGAATCCCAATATTGCTTGTTGTTTTTTTCATAGTCCTCTATGCAACAGAAAGCTCAACTTGAACTATTATAACTTCATTTTCTCTTGCCCTATTCATTATCCTTCCAGACCTCTTCTTATTCTCTCAGGACACTCCTTTTAACCTTCTTAGATAACAGATACTTATCTGAAGAATCAAAATCTCTATTCAAGTGTTTAAGATTCATAATAGATATCTACACATCAAGTCCTTGCTAATTCTAAATCTACAAAACTATGAAATTTTTTTTTCCTTTCAAGTAGGACATTTATTTTTGATTTGACCCTTTCTCCTTCCTATTCCCTCTCTCAACTCTAAAAGATAAGATCATAGAGAACTAAAAGGGATCTTAGAGGTTAACTAGTTCATGTTCCTCATTTTATAGATGGAAAAACAGGAATTTGATTTGCTAAAGTTTACACAAATAATAAATCAGAGGTAAACTTTGAATTTGGATAGCCTGACTCAAGAGCTAATGCTTTATCCCACTCTACCATTCTTTCTCTCCAACTTTCACTAAAAGAATGGTTCATTAAAGAGTGATGTTTGTGAATTTCTTTAAGTGCTCCAAAATAAAATTGATCAAGTAATCTCCCTACATTTTGAAGATTCATTGGAGTTCAAAAGGACAGCTAGGTGGTAAGTGGGTAAAGTACTGGGCTTGGAGTCAGGAAGACTCAACTTCGAGAGTTCAAATACAGACTCTGACACTTCTTAACTTGTGTGATCCTGGGGAAGTCACTTAACCCTCTTTACCTCAGTTTCCTTATTTGTAAAATGAACTGAAGAAATAACAAAGCACTCCCAGTATCTCTGCCAAGAAAAGCCCAGATATAGTCAAGAAGAGTCAGAAATGACTGAAAAATTGAACAGCAAAGGACTATTGTTTCTGATAGTGGGCAACCAATTAATTTTGAAATGATAATTGTCTTGATTTTTTTAATTTTTTGTTATGTAGATCTAGCTTCAGATTTAGAGTTTGCAATACATCCAGGTGATTTTTATGGCCTGTCAATTAATTATGTATCCCTAAAATAATTCAAATGTATTCAGTAGACTATCAGAACAGAGGTAGGAGGAGAGGAAACAGACATCTTAACTGCTCTACTTGAAAAAAAAAAGCTATTACTGTGGAATTAGTTAACTGATTTTCTTACAAAGTTAATTCAAGTACATAAGTAAGGCAGAGAAGCAATCTTGTGCAGAAATTATGCCTGTCATATCTATGAGAGACTAATTATGTGCCTGAAGGACCCCATGTTAAGACACATTGCCTTGGCTAAATATGACTTGGTAAAGATGAGTTTGCTCTCAAGATTTCTCATCATTTTAGGTAATAAATCCCTTTGCTGTTTGGCAGAGATGTTCACATTGGAAACCAATAGAACTTTTACTCTAGAGTTGAGTTTTAGATAAGTCCCATTAAGGGCTACCTTTGAATTCATCTAAGTGGATTTAGTACTATGAGAATATAAAAGCACTTTATTATGAAAAAAAAGTTTCACCTATGGGATGTCTATAATGTCTTCACTCTATTTTTCCCCTATTATTTTGAAAAACCTGATTTATGGTCCTGAAAGCACATTCAAAATGTGCTAATAATTTCCTGATTATAAATATAATACTACTTAATTGACTAAATTTGATATTTGAAATTTTATTACAATAAAATGAGATATTTTTTCTTCCATAGTTGTAGAATACTTCACCCCCACACCCAAGAAAATAAAAATAATTGACTCTCATTTTTTAAATGTATTTTCACTTTATAGCATATTTATTTTGGAAATGTTTCTACTAAATAAGTAGCTACTAATAATTATTAATAAAGTCTCATTGCTGTATTAGGGTTATCAGGAAATGTGGTCTCTTCTGATGTGCTGAATTTATTGATTTTTAAAAACTGAGACTTATTCTCTATTTGCATTGTCTTTTCCCATCAGATTATAAACTCCTTGAATGTAAGAACCCCTCTTCTTTTTTTTACTTTGCACCTCCAAGGCTTAGCATAATGCCTGGCACATATTATATGCTTAATAAATATCTATAGACTATTTATTATCCCGATGTATCTAAAAGAGACTTTTAAAGCCCATTCTTCAGTCCACATGTAGTTTCAAATGTAATAACCCATTATTTAATTATTTAATTCTCATTTGAAGACTATTGATATACAATATTAGCCATATATGACTATATATGGCATTATTATCTGGGTGAGCTTCTTGGGTATTTTTTCTCAGTATTAAATGATAATGTTCTATTCAAGATGTATCTGACTAGCAATTATTTCTAATTAGTGTCTATAAAAAAAAACCTTCCTTTTTTATTCCTGTTTTTTCCTCCTCTGGAAATATTTTTCTAGCTCTGAAATAGCAAGAGGAAAGAGAACAGAAATCTACTTGGGAATGACCTGAATCTGGGCCCTAACCCTTACTGATCAAGGTACCAGTTTCTCAGTTTGGAATTTGTTCAGTGTACTTTATCTTTTGGCTCCAGGGGTACCTAATTTAAATAATACCTTATTTTATTTTAACACAAAACCTCACCTCAAGGTAAGAAACTGACAAGAGAACTTCACTACATTGGCTCCCTTAGTTCAGAAATGTCATACCCAAATCCAAATAATCTGGACATGCAAGCTGTGACATAGTAGAAATAACATTGTATTTGGATTCAAAAGAACAGGTTTCTAATCTTTACTTTTTGTCTTTTTGAGCTATGTGAATCTTGTTTAACCTTCTTTTGAGGATTATTTTTGAAAGGTATGAAAAATGAAAGCAATAATATTTGTATTCACCTCACCAGAGATGTTGCAAGGAATCTACTTCAAATGGTCTATGTGAACATGAATTACTGTTATTACTTGTTCTGTTTCTTTGCCTGTGACTATCTTCTTTTGCCTTTACTATATCTGTATTCTTCTTTCTGGTATTTCCATCTACTTTTCCAAATCCCTTCTGTATCTCATGTCTGCACATTCCAGATTATAAGATTTTTTCTTTAAGTTTTTTTTGTGTGTGTATAATGTATATGTGGCATACATGTATAATCCATACATGTGTGTCTGTATACACATGTAACATACATATTTTGGTGTATTTTTATGTTAAGCAAGAAAACAAAATATTTAAATCTATACACAAAAGAAATGTGCTTACTTTGAGACTGGGATATTTGTTTCTTAATCTAATTTTTTATTGTAGTAAGTTTATTTATTTTTAATACACATTACTTTATGAATCATGCTGAGAAAGAAAAATCAAAGCAAAGGGGAAAAACCATGGGAGACATAAAAAGCAGAAAAAAGAAGTAAATGTAGCATGTGTTGATTTACATGCAGTTTCTTTAGTTCTTTTTCTGGAAGCAGATGGCATTTTCTGTCCAAAGTCTATTGAGATTGTTTTGGATTACTGAACTAGTCAGAAGAACCAAGCCTTTCATAGCTAATCATTGCACATTCTTACTGTTATTGTGTACAATATATTCCTTGTTCTGCTTGTTTCACTCAGCATCAATTCATGTAAATCTTTCCAGTCCTTTCTATAATCAGCTTGTTCATTATTTTTATAGAACAATAATATTCTATTACCTTCGCACCACAACTTGTTCATCTATTCCCCAATTGATGGGCATCCACTCCTTTTCCAGTTCTTTGCTACCACAAAAAGAGGTGCTACAAGCATTTTTGCACATGTAAGTCCTTTTCTTTAATAATTTCCTTGAGTTACAGACCAAATAGTGGCACTGCTGGGTCAGAGAATATGTACACTTTTGTAGTCCTTTGGGTTTCGTTTCAAATTGCTCTCCAGAATGATTGGATCACTTTACAACTCCACCAACAAGGAATTAATGTCCCAGTTTTCCCACATCTACTCCAACATTTATCGTTATCTTTTCCTGGTCATAACTAATCTGAGAGGTGTAAGGTGATACCTCACAGTTGTTTTAATTTGTGTTTCTCTAATCAATAGTGATTTAGAACATTTTTTCATATAACTATAAATGACTTTAATATCATCTGAACATTGTTTATATCCTTTGATCATTAATCATTTGTAAAATGACTTGTATTCTTATAAATTTGACACAGTTCTTTATATATTTTAGAAATGATACCTTTATCAGAAATACTGGATGTTAAGCTTTTCCCCCAGCTTTGTACTTCCCTTTTAATCTTGTTTCTGTTGGTTTTGTTTGTACAAATACTTTTTAATTTAATGTAACCAAAGTTGTTAATTTTGCCTTTCATAATGTGCTTTAGTCCTTTGGCTATAAATTTCTATCTTTTCCAAAGATCTGACGGGTAAATTATCCCTAGTTCTCCTAATTTCTTTATAGTATCATTCTTTATGTCCAAATCATTTTGACCTGATTTTGGAGTGGTGTGTGTCCTAATCTAATTCCTAATCAAAACTCATTATACCTACTCTTAGAAGCAGCTTGGTACCTCAGTGGATGAGTCAGTAACATTTGAATTCAAATCTGGTCTCAGACAAAATCTATATGAGTCTAGATAAATCACTTGTAATGGAAAAGAGAATGGCAAACTACTCCAGTATTTTTGCCCATGGACAAACTGGTGTATTATAATCCTATATATATAATCCTATAATAATGGGATCATGAAGAGTTGGACATGACCAAACACCATCCTTTTTAAAAGTTCTTGATTTTTTAAATTATATATAAGGGTAAGTTTCCTGGCTCAGTGGTAGAGTATTGGGCCTAAAGTTAGAAGTTCAAATCCAGCCTCAGAAACTCACTAGCTATTTATGTATCTGGACAAATAACATATGTTGTCTTAATCGATTGGAGTAGGAAATAGCAAACCATTCTAGTATCTTTGCCAAGATAACCTCATGGACAGTATGATCCTTGTTTGCATGTGACTGAATGACTGAACAACAACAAAAGGTCTAGTATAGTATAGTTTTCTTTATAACTACCAGTGAGGGTCTCTCCTATCTTTTCTGAAGAGAATGGAATTTTCCATAATGTGCTTTACAGATGCATTTTGTTATTTGTCTACCTGGTACTATTGATTCATGTGCCCCATCTCAAATTGTTGTTACAACCAATCAGGAAACCTCCTGATTGTGCAATGGGTTTGAGATACTCTGGCCATAATAGCACTAACTACCCATAGGCCCTTTTCTCTGTTCAAGAGATACACACAAAGACGCATAAAGGATTAAGTAGAGACTAGGATTACTATGACACCAAAAGAGCATAATTCAAGCTAGCACATATGTAACATCTAAATTTCCAAAAATGCTTTAGACTTTTACAAGTTATTCTAGTCATTTTCAACTTTTTAGGGAGGCAATTGTTCAACTCTCATTTGGGCCAGGCACTAGGATGCTTTGTTTACTTTTCCCTTTTATTCATATGTTTATATAGTAAAGACATCTCTGAAGAAAGTTGTTATATTAACATTTCCCTTCTATTCCTTGTCACATTTACTCTATTATTTGTATTAAATAATATATATAACCATAAAATCTTTTCAAGATGTTTTTATGTGTTAATAAAGTAAAAATAACAAACAAAATCTTGGAATAAAAGCAGTGTGGTATAATGGAAAGTATGGTGAATATTATGTTTGAGGATTAGGTTTAAAATCCAAGATTTTACTTGCTTCTTAGGGGATCTTTGAGAACTTAATCTCTCTTATTATCAATTTTCTCATCTATAATGAGGAAAGCATAAGGTTGGAATAGATGACTCAAATGCTCCTTTCAGTTTTAATTCTTATATCCAGTGGAAACAGATCATTTCTTCTCCCACATGTAAAGATAGTTTTCAACATTCACCTTTGTAAGATTTTGAGTTTCATTTTTTTCTCCCTTTATTTCCTACATTCCCCCATAAGATATCAATTAATCTGATATAGGTTATCATGTATAATCATTGTAAACATATTTTGTTTATTGTGTTACAATATTGTAAACACATTGTAAACAATGATTATATTGTAAACATATTTCCATATGAGTCATGTTGTGAAAGAAAAGAAATAGTTAAAATAATATGCTTTCGTCTGCATTCAGTCTCCATAGTTTTTTCTCTGGGTGTGGATGACATTTTCCATCCCAAGAGAGAGATCATTTTAACTCATGAAATAAACATCCCATTTCAGAAATAATTATTGAATACATCCTTTATTTTTGACCTAGAAGGAAATCTAAAAATAAATAAGGCAAGGTCCTTGCTCTCATAGAATGTAATGAGAGACAAAGTCATGTACACAAATAAATGGTCTACAAACTAAGGGATAAGTGCAGAAGAGCAGCGAGGTGGAATAGCATATATAGAAGGATAGGCTGGGAGTCAAGAACACTCATCTTTCTGAATTCAAATCAGGCTAAGACACTTAGTAGCTGTATGACCATATGAAAGTCACCTAACTCTGTTAGCATCAGTTCTTCACATGTTAAATGATCTGGAGAATGAAATAGCAAACCACTCTAGCATTTTTGCCAAGAAAACCCAAATGAAATCACAAAAAGTTGGAGACAACTGAAACAACTGAACAACTAAAAATTACTTATAAATAATGAAGTAGCAGGACCCAGGGGAAAAAGGTATAACTTTTAAAAGGGAAATGGAATCTGGAATAAAATGACAGGAATGAAGATAGTGAAGACTCGACAGAATTTATAGCATTTTATTGGGACCAAAATGTATGTAAGATTACTTTTAAAATTCTGTCAAGTGTCTCTTTAAAAAAAAAAACAACACCCTTTAAAAATTAAGTAGAAATAATTCAACTCCAGAAAAAAAAAAGAATTAAAAAGGAAAATAATCATCAATAAATATAGATTGGAGACAAGCACTGAAAATTTAGCATAAATGACTATACTCATGGGAGCCAGAGTAAGGAGGGCTTAAAATAAACATGAATAGCACAAACAGTGAATGGCTATGTAAAGATGAATTTTATATCTAGAACATTTGCCTGGACATCTTGGTGAAATACTCTCATTACTCTAGAAATGGAAACCTAACCTTATTTCCATTCTTACGATATGAAAATGAGATAATTTGTTCTGGTGACTATTGTAAACAGGATAGAGTTAATCAAAAGTAGAAGCAGGGGTACAAGTGCCCTGCATTCTGCTATGCTTCCACTTTTCCTGGGTTGGCACACACGCACACTCTCTATAAATAAAACTACTTGATCTAGCCTTTTTGTTTAATTCTCAAATTGCTTGCCTAGGCACTGGGTTTTGGCAGCTGTTTCCAAAAGCAGAGAGAGGAAATGAAAGTAGAATGGAATGGTGGTATTATATTTGTACCCTTTCCCATCAAATTTCCCCTTCTTTTTTTGTAAGTGATAGAGAAACAAGGAAGATTGAAGAAAAAGAATAAAATTATGATACATGATTCCAGTAGTACTATCTACCTCCTTGGTCTTTGGAAATTACTGTAAGCTAAAATCTAAGTGTGACTATAATTAGAAGCCAAATAATTTAAAAGGGCTAATCAAAACAAAATAAAACTTTATTTAGATGTGACATGTCTGCCTTTGTCTTCCCTGTACCATTTCTGTTCTTCTCCAAAATTCAGCCCTTTACTACCACCACACAGTATAGGATGAGTAAAGAGGGAACTCTTTCCTAAGATAATGTTTCTGATTTTTCAGTATTTTTATGAGACAATGGTGTTTTAAGAGTACTAATACAATAATTGTTTTGAGTCCCATGTTGGGTTGTTTTCACTTAGGAAGATAAAGGACAGTACAAATTTGGAGGAACATGGAATTTGGCCATCAGCAGTAGTAAGAGAATATAAATCCAAGCGTTGACCCAAGCAAAATCCTGAAGTAGTTGGTTTGTTTTGGAGTCCTTCTTTTTAAAAGCTATCCTTTTTTTTTTTTTTTTTTACACCATTTATCATCTATTAAATTAATAGCAGGGCTTTGAGGAGCAACAGAAAATAGAGAAAAATATGTAATGCTAAATTCCAGACTGACTCTTCTTAAAGGTACGAAAAAGGTATGCAGAAAAATCAGTTAAGTTCTTTGGTTCCACATAAAGCTTTCCTCTAGTTCCCAGTTCCAATTGCTCTTTTTTCAAATAAGCTTCTGTTTCCTTAAATGTGTGCTTACTGTATCCCTCTACTCAAGTAGTTCTTGATTTGTGTGTGTGTGTGTGTGTGTGTGTGTGTGTGCCTGTATGAAGCCCCTGTGCAGTCAGGTGAAATCCTATGGTCCCCTTATCAGAGCTATAATGATTAAATACATAAAATACAACAGAATAGAGTAGATATCAGTTAAATTGAAAGATAGTTGAAAATTTTTTATTTATTTTTTTAAGTTTATATACCCCAGAATGAGGTAGATTGCTTGAAGGCAGGAATTAATTTATTTATATTAAAAACATATTATTTTCTTGATTGGGATTTGATTCCCTTGATTTCCTGAATACTTTTACATATAGGCACTCAATAAATAGTGTCCTCAAAGTTTAAAATTATTGAAGCCAAAGACTGTACAGTTTTTGAAGGTCACCCTGTATTTAATGAAATAAATTCTCTGAATGTGTTTCCTTATCTGAAAAAACTGGCTATAATAATACATGCATTACCTACCTTACAGGATTGTGGTTAAAAATGCTTTGGATTCTGAAAAAATAGTACATACAAGTGTGTTATTTTTATTTATCCGATCCTGATCTTATCCATTTGTAGAACTGACATGGGAACAAATGACTATGGTAGCTGTTTAGTTAAGTATAATAGCAGCTAATAAAACATAAGTCATTCCTCATCTAAAGGATAGTTGAAGAAATTAAGGTACTGAACCCTTCAAAATGTGAAGAAATTTACCTTTAACAGTGGAACTTCAAGTTATATAAGGGATGGGGTATTTTGAGATTGGGGAAGAAACTGACTTTCCAATTGGACAGATTTTATCATCAAAGTAAAAAATCTACTGTTTCTTTCTAAAACGAATCCCATGTAGATCATAAAGTTGCATTACTAAGCCTAGGTGGTAAACTGAATATTTTGCACTTTTTAATGTGATGAAGAAAATAATAGTAGCTTTCTACCCCTGGCATTTCTCCCTCAGTACCTGTCTCCTTGCCAATTGGCCTAACTATTTTTATGTAAGTAATCAGATCCTGCATTCAACTAATGCTCTGCAGTTACCAGTGATGAAATGGGAAAATATTTCCATTCACTTTATTCCAGACTATGTTTAGGAATATAAATCTCTATTATGGGAAATCAGGATCTACCAGTAGTGCTTATAGGACTAAAATGCTGAGCTTAGTTTTATAACAGGATCAGAGAGCAGGCTAGAGAATTCCCAATGTAGTATTAGCATCCTTTTTTGATTCTGTCACATATAATGAATAGAAGACAACTTCAAAAAGGTATAAACTTTATGGTTAAGGGCATTCATGACCTTGTGTCATGAAGATTTCTAAGAAAAGCTCATCACAGGACAAACTTGGAACTCCTTGGACAGAATAGTGTTACTATTTTTCCATTGTCTGGAATGAGAACTCTCTTTATGTTACTCTGTTTATGTACTATAAACTTTATTGTTTATAGCTTGTTGGTTTAATTAGTTAGGAGATAAAATACAGCTAGGTGGTACAGTAGATAAGCACTGGGCTTCAAATCACGAAGAATCATCTTCATAAATTCAGCTATGTGATTCTGAGTAAGTCATTTAATCCTGTTTGCCTCAGTTCCTCACCTAAAAAATGAGTTTGGAAAAGGGAATGGCAAACCATTCTGATATCTTTGTCAAGAAAACCCCAAATGGGATCATGAAGAGTTGAACATGATTGAACACCTTAAATACATGCACGTGTGTGTGTGTGTGTGTGTGTGTGTGTTTGTGTGTGAATTTTACCCCACACTTACAAACTCTACTATGGGCATTCATCTTGCAAATAGAGGATATTATTATTGTTGTTGTACAATTTCCCATCTCTAAAATAGGGATAATAATAGTACCCAGGACTGTTGTGAGGATTAAATGAGATAATAATTGTAAAGGGCTTACCACAGTAATATAACAATTATTATAATAACTATAAATGATAACTATAAAATACTAACAATATCTAACTATTATTGTTGTTTCTGTTGTTACATTTGTCTAATGCTTAAAGGTTTACAAAGAACATATTTATCATCACTATTGGGAAATGTCAAAATGTACCCCCAAAGGCAGTAACTCAGCGGTATTATCTTTATAGATAGAAGAAAGCATGCAACATTTAAATCAGAACTCTATCCTTTACTGCACTTAAAGGATATGTGAGCAATACCTTGTTTCTGAATTTAAGAAAGATTCTCTCATGTTCAATTGTGTCTGAGAAGCTGGGTTGGGATGGGAAGCAAGCACAAAACCTCTTTAGGAATATAGCATTTTGGGAAATTAACTCTCAAATGCACAATACTCAGCAAAGTTGCCTCAGATTTAAAGTGCTTTATGGGTTTGCAACATAGTTTGCTAACCTGAATTATTAATTTTTTACTAGTCCTAATTACAAATCAGTCCTAATTGTATAATTACATGTATAAATGTGTAATTACAAATAAGTCCTAATTCAAATCAGAAAGATTTTAAGGATTTCCACTGGCTGACAAAAAAGTGGCCATTTTTCTCCTTATTTTGATCTCATTCTCTCCCATATTCTGCAGATAATTTCAATCTAAAACATGCTCATATCTCCCACCTTTCCAATTCCTGTACTTTAACCTTTCCTTAAACATTTTCTACTTTTTCTTGACTGCTGAAAACATTCTGAGAATACCATTGTAAAAATGAACAAACAAACAAAAGACTTCTGGAGATTTTAGTACCTCCTCAGGCTCTCAGTGAAATACTTAGGGATAAACAAAACAAAACTAAGCAAAATGTATATGCTGTTGTCATTATCTCTCCTTTTGTTTACTTTTCAATCTTTTGCAATCTGACTTCTGGCTTCATCTGCCTGAAACTGTGCTCTCTGAAGTTAACAAGGAATTCTTATTTAATGTAGTGATCTTTTCCCACTTTTTATCTTTATATGACTCTCTACTACATCTCACAACTGTTGATCACCCTCAGCTCCTGGTTACTGTCTCCTCTTTGTGATTTTGAGACATTACTTTCTTTGGAATTCTCTTCCTTCCTGTTTAATCAGTTTTTTTTCAATCTGCTTTACTGGTTATTAGATTGTTATGATGCTCCTCAATTCTGGGTTTAACTAAAGGCCCTGACATAGGTACCATCCTGCTCTCTCTGCACTTTCTCTCTTGGTGATTTTATTTGTTCCCATTAGTGTATATATCATCGCTATGTTGATGACTACATATCCAACATCAGTATTCCTCCTGGATTTTAATCCATTATTGCAAAATTTTTATTGACCATTTCAGAATAGTTAGCCTAGATACATCTTGAATTTGATTGCTTGAAACAAATAATTATCTCAATGTCATCTATATGCATCCTTCCTCCAAATTTCTCTATTTCTGTCAAAAATTCTGCCATTCTTCCAGTATCTCATGTTTGAAACATTGGCAGTATCCTCGATTTCTTATTCTTTATCACCTCACATATTCAGTGGATTGACAAATCTTGCCATTTCTACATTCATAAAATCTTTCATATTTTATCTCTTCTCTCTTCTTCTACAACTATAACTTTAGTTTAGGCTCTCATATACCTCACCAAGATTGAACTCCTGCCTCAATTTTCTGTCCATTATAGTCTATCTTCTACATTATTTCCAATTTATTTCCTTTAATCTTATACATTACTATGTCATACCTGTATTCAGGAAAATCCAGTGACCTCCTACTGTCCCTTGGATAAAATAAAATCTGCTCTGATTAGCTTTAAACCTCTACCATCAAGGTCCAATCAATTTTTCCATCCTTATTCCACAGTACTCCTTTCTCCCATTCTGTGATCTGTACAAACTAGTATTATTATTACTATTCCTTATATTGAAGTCTATTTCTAATCTTCATGATTTTGGACTGGCTATTCCTAAAGAATGAAATCTGTTGTGGCAGCTAGGTGGCCCAGTGGATAGAGCACTAACCCTGAAGTCAGGAGGACATGAGTTCAAATCTTATCTCAGACACTTAATATTTTCTAGCTGTGTGACCCTGGGCAAGTCACTTAACCACAATTGCCTCAAGAAAGAAAAAAAAGAATGAAATCTATCTTTTCATCATTTCCTAGAATCTCTATCATTCTTCAAGCCCAAACTTTATATAAAGTTTTTCTTGATTCTCCTCATCTGTTAGTGTTCTCCATCTCAAATTACTTTGTTTTTAGCTACTTTATATTTGCATTTATTTTCCACTTATTCTTCATATACTTTTAGAGATATGTTTGTTTCTCAACAAGTATATCTTCAAAAATAGACTTCTAAGAATTTTATATATGATGTAATAATTTAAAATTGATTTTCTTTTTGTATCTCTTCCTGTTAGTTTTGTTAGTATTATATAAGAATCTTCATGATTTATGGGTCTTTTATAACCCACAAGTTTGTTTAATAATTAATTTGTAGCTATTTCTTCAGGGTATTTTATATCATCATCTTATCTTTAAAAATGGCAATGTTCATATGTCTAAAGGGCTATAAAACTATGCATACTCTTGGATTCAGCAGTGTCTCTACTAAGTCTTCATCCCAAGGAATTTATAAAAAGCAAAAAGGACCCAAAGATGCTATTGGTAGCAGTTCTTTTTGTGTTGGAAAAGAATTGGAAAATGAGTAGATACTCATAAATTGGGAAATGGCTAAATAAGTTATGGTTTATGAAAGTAATGGAATATTATTATTCTAGAAAAATGATGAACAATCTGATTTTAGAAAAACCTAATGAAAGATTTACATGAATTGATACTGACTGAAACAAGCAGAATCAGGAATACATTGTACAGAGTCACAGCAAGATTATGTGATGATTAACTGTAAAAGATGGGTTCTTCTCAATGGTTCAGTGATCCAAGGCAATCCCAATAAACTTCAGATGGAAAATACCATCTGCATCCAGAGAGAGAACTATGGACACTAAATGTAAATCAAAACACTTTTTTTTCTTGTGTTTTTTTCCCTTCTTTTTGTTGTTGTTGTTGTAGTTGTTGTTCTGATGTTTCTCTCCTAACACCATTCATAAGGAAATGTGTTTAAAAATGTATGTTTGACCAGAAAAAAATGATAATGCTCAAAACATGCACTAGACATCAGTTGAAAGAATACATATGACTAGAAAAACTGCATGGAGGAGCATGTGTAGAGAGATAGCTTACCCAATGTAAGGGGTGCAACAATATTTTCTATTAATGTCATCGTTGTGTGATGAAATGTCAACAGTGCTAGGTAGTATTTTATTGGTCTCATTGTCATTGCTCTGTTGAAGTCATTATTGCTTCTATTCATTGTTCTGGTAACATGGTAGCAGGGCTTCCCTTTGCTACTAGCTTCTACATTTTAGATGACATCTCTACTAGAACCTGTTGGTTACTATACCTTTTATATGCTAAGGTACAGTAATTAGAAAACTTCTTTCTTATAAAAGAAGGCTAATAGCTTTTTAAAACATGGTCAAATTATGAGGTACCATATCCAGCAAAGGTTGTTGCTAGGCTAGTTTCCAAGGAATTTATAATCTACTCAGGAGAGGCAATATGTTTTTAGGTAAGCAAATCAAACTAAAACCAACATCTAGAGTCTTTTGAAGGAGATTAAACTTAGCTGAGATGTGAGAATATGAGGGTAATTGGAGATTCTTAAGGAGAGACAGAAAAAAGAGAGAGGGAGGAGGAAAGAAAGAGAGAAAAGGAGAGGGAGAGAGAGAGAGAGGATGAAGAAGAGAAAGAGACAAAGAGGGACAGAGAGAGAAGGAGAGGAAAGGAAGGAGGAAGAAAAGAAGGAAGATGCAGGGAAGGAGGGAGGGAGGGGAAGGGAGAGAGGGAGAGACAGAGATAGACATACAGAGAAAGACAGAGAAAGATGGAACAAAGAGACATAGAGTCAGGAAAAGAGAATTGTCATATCTGGGACACATAGACTAGAACCAGATCTTGAAGGATTTTAAATGCCAAATCAAATAATTTCTATTTTATCTTTGAGATAATAAAGAACTGATTTTTTTTTGAAGAATGGACTAACATTATCATACCTCTCTTTTAGGTATATCAGTTTGTTAGGTATATAGTTGATGGATTTGAAAGGGGAGGGAGTGGATTCAGAAAGACAAATTAAGAAGCTACTGCAAAAGTTCAACTTAGATATGAGAACTTGAACTTGGATGTTTCTTTCTCATTTGGGAATAGAACATAATCATAGACCGTTGACTTTCTTATTATATTATGAATTGGTAGGATAGTAGAGTACATAAAAGAATATAGAGTTATCTGTTCTAAAATTAAACTTTTTTTAGTTAGACTAAATCTATCATTTCCAATTCTGGGTACCATTTTATAAGGGGACAAGCTGGAAAAAATATACACAATGGTAAAAAGGAACATGAGGGATCTGGAAACTATTGAAGAAGCTAGGTAAGGAACTGAAAAAAGAATATATTCAGGACTTATATAACTGAAACCTCTAAATGCTTACTTGATTACTTGCCTTTTATAGAATCCATTTCATTATGTTCATTCATTAAATTCAACCAAGTGATCTTTCACTTGTCTTAAGTGCCTTTCCTACTTGGGTTAGAAAACATGTTTCATAATTTCTTTGTATATTAATGGAGGCTTATTTACCCTACTAATAAATATAGATTTCTGAAATCAGATTTGTGCATACTTCCTCTGATAACATAGATTCTCAATCATACTACCTCTCAATTTATGTAACTCTTGAATAAATTCTCCAGTGGAGTCTACCCCATTTGCTTGGTGTTCTTCCTCTGGGTCACTTGAAGTTGCATGGATAGCAACTGAAGATTCATACTATCTTCCTCTCTCTAATATGTTATCAATACATGTAGTGTATTGTATAGATTGTTGGACTTTGAAGTATGATGACCTGAGTCCAAACATTGCTCCATTCTCTTCCTAGTTGTGTGGTCAGAATCAAATTCCCTCTCTAAATTTTGTTTTCTTCATCAGTAAAATGAAAGGTTTGAACTAAATGATCTCCAACATTCCTTTCAATTCCAAGTCAACAGTCCTTTCCCACTTCTTTGGTGGTTGCTTTTAAATTTTTTCCAAATCTATTTTTTGTTGTTGTTGTTTAGTTTTTGTTCAAGCAGTTAGGGTTAAATGACTTGCCCAGGTTCATACAGCTAGGAAGTGTTAGGTGGTTGAATCCGGATTTCAATTCAGGTCCTCTTAACTCTTAAGATTGGTGCTCTATCCATTATACCAATGAACTGCCCCATTCCTTCAATTCTTTGTTGGGAATATGGTGCATACTAGTTCAAGCCACCTTGTGCCTCTATCTTGCCCTGTGATGGCTAGATAGTTTATTTCCTTGGAGATTATACTATTTCATGCCTTATATCCATAAACCATCAAAAGAAGAATATCAGTGATAAAAAGATGATTTTTTTTAAATCAGAGAGAAGTCTAGGGTCATTAAAAGCACTGTACATTTTCCACAAATGATCTGCCCTGCTTTTGGAACTAATTCATTTCCTTTCAGAAGTTAAATTCAAGAAAATATATATTGATATTTTCTATGCACTGTCCATCCAGTTTTCTATATTGGAGTCTGAACATTAGGTATTCTTCATCTACAACAAAATTAACCACATATGATGATGAATTTTCACTCAATATAGAAGGAATGAGAGAAATTTTTTTTAAAGTTATATGAAAAGAATAAATTATTTTGATCACCTCATCGTACAGTTAATCATTGATATTTCTCTTTTTTCTTTCCCCTCTTGTTCCTCCTCTTATCTTTCATGGGCCACACTCTTGTATGATCATTAGTGGCAGGTCTCTAATGAATGTTGGTTGAATGATTTTCATATATTACCATGAAGTTGTTAGGTTCTGGGATAAAATTGTACTTTTCAAGTGTCAAGGATTTTAAACTACTTAACATTTATTTTTTTCAGAATAATGTAACTAACCCATGTCTACTCTATAAAGAGAGAGTTCTTTGATGAAAAGTTGTTTGGGAAATGTAGTTTAAGGGATAGCCTCAGGAATCTAGGAGATAGATAGGAAGCTTTGTGGGAGGGAGATTTTAGAAACTATCTTCTTCTGAAGGAATAGTGGATGACTGCTTTTAAAAAAAATATTCTCAGATCTCTGAAAGACTTCAAGTAACATATGTAGTACATCATTTCACACTGGCACTCTCATTCTTCTTGAGACCTAAATTCTAAAACTAATCATTTTGATGGTAAAACGTTCCCTTTATTTGGGTATGTGACAATTTTTTTTCTTGAGGCATTTTTATGATTTTTAAAAATGTCATGTTATGTGAATTACTAGCAATGACAGTATTTTAAGTCAAAGATTCCATTCCTCAATATAATATGCCATACTTCTCTTTACATAGAATATTAGAAGGCCATCAAAACTGTATTGTTTTTCTAATGGTGGGAATTAATTTTAATAGAAGCTTTCAAACTTTTTTACTTGGTCCCCTTAGGAATCAATAAGGATTTATAAAAATGTTTAGGGGATGCAATATCTTCAGGGGAGATAGAGGTTTAAGAATGCCGCCTGTTACTAGAACAAAGCTAATTAGCCCACTTGGGGATGGAACCTGTGATTATGACTTCGTTAATTCAACTGAACTAAGAAGACATAAACAAATTTTACACATGTAAAAGTCTCTAAGGAAAATGGGGATATCTGTCATGTCCGGGGTTTGAGTTCTCTAGATGCCTTCCAGCTCACTCTTCTCTACTGGAAAAAAAAAATACCTATAAATTGATTGCCAGTAATGTGGTTAAGGATTTCTTGTAGTACCACTCAAGAAATATTTGCATTTTTATAAAAGAGCCTGAGAAAATAATGCTTAGACTCTAGTAAAATATAAGCCTTTTTCAGGAAAGAATAATTTTCCCCCACTTTTGTCTATGAATCCCTGTACCAAGTATATTGCCTTGCTTATAGTAGTGGATGATGACAAATATTCACTGACTTCAACTGATATGATTAATCCATAAGAATCAAAATCTTTAATGAAATTTCAGCAAGTAATGGTAAAAGTATTTGTGATAAGGAGCCTGCCCATTATACATAGTATGAACTTTTTGTGGGAACTTCATCCTTCAAAATGCCACATGAAACAGCTACTATCTTCTATGGTTTCTCTGGTCCTATAAAACATATATCAGAAAGAACACTAAATTTTCTTTTAGAGAAGCTGGGTTTGAATCCATTTCTGGTATTTAGTAACTGTTTTAACATGGTCAAATCATTTAACTTCTTTGTGACTTTGTTTCTTCATTTATAAAGTGGGAATAGAGCTAAATTAGCACTCTTGGTCCTTTCCGATGATTAATTCATTGAAGACAGTTTGTAATATCCTTTTTAACCTATTTATAGCTACGTTAAAAATAATTTCCATTGCCCTACTAAAACTTCTGACTAAAATTAGTTTCCTGTTATTACTTGTTACTTATTCATTGAAACAGTAATGATAAAAATTGGCACTGATAGAGATCCCTAATATTTGCAAAACACTTTAAAATATTTTTTGAAACAAATAATAACTAACATATAGATAATGTAAATAAAATTATCCCTATTTCCTTGTTGAGGTAACTAAAAATTAGAAAGTTAGAATACCTTATAGAGGATCATAATAATAATTAGGGTCATGTTTAGGGTAAACGGTAGAGCTTGTAGTAACTAGCTAAATGAAATATATATCTAAATACATAAATATATATCTAGGTACAGAGCTGGTTTAGAGCTCTATATAGGTGAAGTTCACTGTACTGCTATTATTGTTGTAAAAAGTTTTGTAAAAGGGAATATCTAAGGAGGAAGAAGGGATGTTAATGGTTGCAGGTGGACAATTAGGTGGACCATCAATCATGTCACCCTGTTCCCACTTCTGAAGAAGTTCTTAACTATATGGTATTAATTCCTCAGGTATTTCATTTCAGTAAAACCCTTTCAATCTTTAACTATGTCTATGGCAAGGAAAATATCTAAATATCAATTTGAGGATACATATGAAGGCATCACATAAAATAATATTGAGATACTGAAAGCAATACCAATGTGATAATGTCTAATTGTTATTGAATGACCAAGGCTTGATTGAATATACTGTGGTGATACCAAATAATCTTTTTTTTAATTATAGCTTTTTATTTTCAAAATATATACATGGATAATTATTGACATTCACCCGTACAAAACCCTGTGTTCTGATTTTTCCCTCTCTTCCCCCTCCCCCGGTGGGCAAGTGATTCAATATATGTTAAACACGTACAATTCTTCTATACATGCTGCTAAAGAAATATCATGATGCTGCTAAAGAAAAATCAAATCCAAAAGGAAAAAAGAGGAAGAAACAAAATGCAAGCAAACAACAAAAAGAGTGAAAGTACTATATTATGGTCCACATTCAGTTCCCACTGTCTTCTCTCTGGGTATATATAGCTTTCTTCATCACAAGACCATTGAAACTGGTCTGAATTACCTCATTTTTTACAAGAGCCATGTCCATCAGAATTGAACATGGTATAATCTTGCTGTTGCTGTTTATAATGATCTTCTAGTTCTGCTCATTTCACTGAGCATTAGTTCATGTAAGTCTCTTCAGGCCTCTCTGAAATCATCCTGCTCATCATTTCTTACAGAACAATAATATTCCATAACAGTCATATACCATAACTTGTTCAGCCATTCTCCAATTGATGGTCATCCACTTAATTTTCAGTTTCTTGCCACTATAAAAAGGGCTGCCACAAACATTTTTGCACATGTGGGAGCCTTTCCCTCCTTTATGATCTCTTTAGGATACAAGTCCAGTAGAAATTCTGCTGGATCAAAGAGTATGTAGTTTGATTGCCCTTTAGGCTTAGATCCAAATTGCTCTACAGAATGGTTAAATCAGTTCAAAACTCCACCAGCAATGTATTAGTGTTCCAGTTTTCTCACATTCCTTCCCACGTTTGTCATTGTCTTTTGCTGTCATTTAACCAGTCTGAGAAGTATGGTACTAAACAAATCTCAATAGAAAAAAAAAATCATAAAGAGGAATTTTTTTTTTTACTTGAAGTTTAGTTTTTTTTTAGTTTTTAGTTTAAGTTTGAGAATAGGAGACTGTTAGAAAGAAACCCTTATGGTCTTCTCCCACATTGATTTTTTTTTTTTAATTTGGTAAAAGAGGACATTCTTTGCCTTATTTCATACCTAGCTTTACTTGCTGAATGGACATCACCTCAGTTAAACTGAGACTTGGGAAAGACATTAGCTTAAAAGGATCAAGGTCTTCATTGGAGGCTATTCTGGTCATATTGATCTTGCCATTGGACCCAGATGGCTCTAGAAGAGAAAGTAAGGGTGATAACTTTGCACAACCTTCTCTTAAATGCAATTCATCTTGCTGGCATTATGATCTTTGAGAATGAAAAACAGACAACAACAATATTTTTTGGGGTAAGGAATGCCTGTGTTTAAGTAGTTCCATTTATTTTCTGTGATCCTAAATGAATCATGTAACTGATCCACGCACCAGTTCGATTGTAAGCTTCTTGAGAGAAGGTACTATACTGTTGTTGATGTTGTTGCGTATATTTTTGTTTCTATCTCCACTACTTAGTACAATATTTGGTACCTAATGGTACCAAATTTGTAGACTGATGAATGCTTGCTGACTGACTGACTGATACCTTCAAAATATGTAGAAACAGGTCCAAAGAAGATAAATGTTTTTGCTAATATTATAAACCAATTTAGGGAGAGTTGCCTGATATTTAGGACAATGTTCTTTCTAAGACACCAAATGTAAGATCTATAAGATTAAGAATTATTTTAATTTTTGTATCTTAAAGATCAAAGACAGAGTCTAGAACATGGTAACTGCTTAAAAATGTTTCTTGATATATGAATTAACTGCTCTGTAATATCTATTGATATGATAATGGAGACAAGATTCTTGGTGACATTGAGATGCTGAGACAAAAGAGGATGCTGAATAGAAGATCTGAGGGCCACCAGTAACAAATGTTATTAGGTCATTTTATCTGGGAAATGAAAATGAGTAAATAAAATGAGGATAGGGTAGAGTGAAGAGCTGTATTACTGAGTTATATACATAAGAATATATAAGTGCCTCTATTATCCTTCCTTTTTATGTGCCTAAGGCGGGGAGGGATGTAATCATTGGGTTGAGACTGTTCTTTAAACAAGTACATGTGATTTTTTTAGCCAAAATAAGTGAATGACTCTATACCCAAATGTTGATTGATTCATCTCATTAATGTACAAGTACACTAAGTGTTACAAACAATGAATCACCAGCTTTGGAGGCACACAGGCTTTGAATTCTCCTGTCACTACTTCTCACTCATACTTCAAAAAACTCAGAAACCTCTGCTCACTAGTGGCTGTCCTATTTTGACAGTACTATTCCTCAAGGCTTGCCCCCTTCTGGCCTCATTCAATCTATATTTTCTACAATGCATCAGGGCCAGATCTGAATTCCAAGCTAATTAACCAATCAACAACATTTATTAATCTCCTATTATCTGAAAGACACTGTGCTAAGCCCTGGGCTAGAATGAATAAAGAAAAATGAGTCTCTGTCCTTAAGGAGCTTACATTTGAAGGAAAGTGACAACATGTGCTTAAGTAAATACATATAACATGGAGAGCAAATAGAAAATCATTTTAGAGAAGAGAGTGCCTTCTGCTTGGGAAGAAGGAAAAGCCTTCTGTAGAAGGATGACTGTACTATTCTGATATAGAGTATTCTCAGAACTTTGGCTTTAATTCCTACTTTGAGACATCAATTATCATTTGTTCCTTCTTTCTTGTCCTATTAATTTGTATAAATAGAATAACATAGCATAATCAAATAAATCAGTACAAAAATATTATTGTAACATTTCTACCATAAAGAAAAATATAATATATATTATATTATATATCTGTATCTCTGTCTTTGTGTCTATTTGTCTCTCCCTTTCTGTTTCTTTCTGTGTCCTCTTTCTCCGTCCCTCTATTTCTCTTTCTCTCTCTCTCTGCCTCTGTCTCTCTCTGTATCTCTTTTTCTGTCTCTCTCTCTGCCGTTGTCTTTATTCCATACTCTCTTAAGTCTTTCCCTCTCTATATACATATATATGTGTGTGTGTAAATATATACCCACACATATATTATTATACTCTGCTTGAAAGGGTTTAAGATATGATAAACATATATGTGTAAATACACATATTTTATGTTTATTTGTGGCTTTTCCCAAAAACATTGCTAAATCATAGTTTAGGGAGTAAATAGTATAAGCTTCCTAATAAATTTCTTTGCTTCTGAGAAAAAAATAGATGAATGAATAAAGAATTTAATAAGAACTTACTGTATGTAAAGCTCCAACCTTTGCAAATGAAAGAGCATTTATAATAATCACATAGACTGATTACTTGTCACTCATTCCATAAAGGGAAGAATGGTGTATCTAGAACCATATGATCTTAGTTCATGATGTAATTCCACCACTTCACAATTTGGGGAACTAAATGAACCTGAATCTAAATTTCATAATGGAAGAAATAAAAGATAATGTCTGTGCTACCTTGTATTCAGTAAAGGTTGTGAAGATCAAATGATAAAATGCTATATAAATTCAAATTACTATTACTTTTTAGGCCACAGAAAAAAATCTCTCTTCACAAAACTGTGTTTTAAAATGAGGCTACTGGATGACTTTTCAGTTTTATTGCCAGCAGGTTTGGACTGTGCCAAAAAATATTTGCCCAGTTACCTATAAAAGTAACCATACTTAGGGAATTGAAACATGACCATGAATTTATCCTAATTACCATCCTTCCTAGTATCTTATAATCATGGGACTTTATTTGACCTATTGTGGGGAGGAAACACAAATCCCTTTAAGAGAGAAAGTGAATTATAATGATGTAGAAAAAAATTATTTTGCTGTCTGAATGTCAATGTCTTGATGTCAACAATATTTTTTTCAGAACATAGTGAATTCAGAGAACATTTAAAAATATACCCTAGTCAGTTCTCCACAGTTAATAGTCAATGATTTTGACTTTGAGTCTTGGAAAAATTTTAGGACACAGTATTTATTTTATTATTATAGCTTTTTATTTACAAAATATATGCATGGGTAATCTTTCAACATTGACTCTTGCAAAACCTTCTATTCCAAATTTTCCCCTCTTTCTCCCCACCCCCTCCCCTAGATGGCAGGTAGTCCAATATATGTTAAAATATGTGTTAAATCCAATACATACATATATATATATATATATATACAGTTATCTTGCTGCACAAGAAAATTTGGATCTAGAAAGAAAAAAACCTGAGAAGGAAAACAAAATGCAAGCAAACAATAACAGAAAGAGTGAAAATTCTATGTTGTGGTTCACACTCAGTTCCCATAGTCCTCTCTCTGTGTGTAGATGGCTCTTTTCATTACTGAACAACTGGAACTGGTTTGAATCATCTCTAGGGCACAGTATTAAAAGGATGATTATTGAACATCTAGAAAAAGGCAAAGAAAAAGTGAAATTAAGAATAATATTTCACCAAGGACGTATCCTAGCTGCCTAAGCTAATTTTCTTTTTAACTAAATAATGAAGCTGATTGATCAAGGGTGTTCTTTACTTATTTCACTTGATTTATTTTATATGTGGTTTTGTTACAGAAATTATTGATCATTTGAATTAGGTACATCACTGATCTGCTATCTTTTTCTAAGTATACCATCATGCTATCTATTCAGAATAATAATTTGCATTTCTTCTTTGCCAGATTCTTATGCCTTTAACTTAATCTATGGTCTTTTTGCTATTATATTATTTCTGAAATCATGTTAAACAATGAGGGGGAAAATCTTTATTTACTCTTGTTTATTGTGAGAAAAATTTTAGTGTGTTTCTATTGCAAACAAATCTAGTTCTAGGATCTATAGTTTTGCTTTTGATCAGAATAAGGAACTGTTCCATGCCTAATCTTTTCAAGGTGATTTTTTTGTAAGTATTATTTTTTTTTGTCAGAAGCTTTTTTCTGCATGAATTAAAGTATTGTGAAAATTTGATGTTTGTTATTTATGCGATTAAACTAATTATTTCCCCAATGTTGTTCCTTGTGTCTTTTTAGTGAATATAAGTTGGCAATAGGGAAATATTATCCTGATATATTTCTATACTTTTCTTGAACAGATCTTGTTAAAAGTTTTGTATAAATAATCATTAATAAGGCCGGTCTAGTGTTTTTCCTCTATTTTGTATTTCTCTGCTTTTGATATCAAGACTATATTTTTATCATTTATAAAAGCAATTTTAGAGTACTTTCTATCTCTATTTTTTAAAACAAATTTTTGTATGCAAGTTTTAATTGTTCTTTAAATGTTTTCTGGAATTCATTTGTCAGTTCAATCAGATCCTAATTTTACCCTCCCTTAACATGTTTTAAATTTTAGCAGTCCACTTATAACTTGATTAGTATTTTTTTCTAAGATTGGCTTAGGATATCTTTTTCTTAAAAAAAATGCTCCTTTGGGTATTTTTACACATTTGATGTTCACCAAATTTAAAACATCAGTTTTTTGAGTATATATTTTATATCAGAGCTTATGATATTTCTATTTTAGTTATGTTATTGTGAATTTATCTTGTTCTTTTTGTTTTTTCTTTCTTTTCCCTAGAATAGATAGTTAATGCCTAATTGATTTTGTTAGTTTCAGCAAAGAAAAAGGCTCTTAATTTTGTTTGTTGGGCTCTCCCTCACCCTCCACTTTCATGTTTCTCTTGTTTCCGAATTTCAAGAAGTTTTTCTTATGTAATTGTTTAATAACTTAATTATTTTTAATCTTATTAAATGCAAGCTTGCTCATTGATCCTATCTTTTTCTAATTTGCTAATCCATGTTTTCCAAATAGATAATTCTCTCTGAGAGCTGCTTTAGCTAAATCCTATACGTTTTGATTTTCTGTTTCATTGTTATTTTTATTTTAATCTAATAATTTATTATTTTTACATTTATTCTTTGACCCATTAGTTATTCAAGATGTCACTACTTTGTATTTAATTTTGTATCTTTTTATGATGTTTCCTATACTCAATAGCATTTTATTATTTCAGGGTTAGTAAATGATATCATTATTCTTTGGAACATTAAGTATATGTGTTCTTTATTAGTCCCATTTAGATATTTCCATTGCCTAGCAGAAAGCAGGTATAGATGTTGCAGCATCACATACTATATAGCAAGACAAACTCAAAATAGGCATACAATTTAGACATAAAGGGTAACAGTATAAGTAAATTAAGATAGCATAGAAAAATATGCCTTTCAGATTTATGAATAAGTGTAGAATTCAAGACCAAAAAAAGATAGAGAAGATTAAGGGATGAAATGAATAATTATGATTATATCAAAATTTTAAAAATTGGCACAAAACCCACAATGCATTCAAAATTAGAAGGAAAGCAGAAAACTAGGAGAAGAATTTATAGTAAGTATCTCTGATAATAACCTCACTTATCAAAACTTTGTCTTGTATTGAACCAAATTTATAAAAATAAGAGCCATTCCCAAATGGATAAAGAGTCAAAGAATATGAAAACAGGCAGTTTTCAGAAGAAGAAATCAAAGCCATCAATAATCATATGAAAAATTCTTTAAATCACTAATGATGAAAGAAATGCAAAGTAAAGCACTTCTGAGGCACTACCTCACCCACATCAAATTGACTAAAATCATAGAAAAGGAAAATAACAAATATTGCAGTTTGGGAGTGGAATGTAGAAAATTAGGCAGAGATAATAGTGTTGGAAGACATGTGAACTGATTCAACTATTTTATATAACAATTTGAAACTTTCCAAGGACTATAAAACTGTCCATAGCCTTTGATCCAGCAATACAATAACCAGGTCTGTACTCTAAATAGATTTTTTTTAAAGTAAAAAAACATCCTTGTGTATAACAATATTTGGCTGAACATGTTGTTATTATCATAATAGAATACTATTATGATGTAAGAATTATAAGAAAATTGTTTCAGAAAAATCTGGGAAGACATATGAATTGATGCAATGAGTAGAACTAGAACACTGTATGTAATAACAGCAATGTTATAATGCTATTCAACTGTGAGAAACTGATGAGTCTCTGTTGAGTACAATGATTCATAATTCCTAAGAAACTCATGATTAAAAAAGCTGTTCATCTTAGGAGAGAAAACTGAACTCCTAGTATATATTGAAACATAATTTTTCATTTTCTTTTTTCCTTTGCTTTTTTGTTTTTGTTTTTGTTTTTGTTTTTGTTTTTTTTGGTAACATGGCTAATGTGGAAATATGTTTTGCTTGATTTCATGTATTATTGATACCATATTTCTTGCCTTCTTAGTGGGTAGGGAAGAGGAGTGAATTTGGAATTGAAAATTTAAAAAAGCTCCCTCAAATTGCTTAAATCTATTATTTTTAACAATTCTTTAAAGTTTCTATTTTTCTTTTTTATATTTCATTCATTTTGTTTGATTTAGAGAAAAAAGTCTTGTATCATTATTTTGCTATTAATTCTTTTGTAGTTTATCTGACTTCTATTAAGTTCTTAATCCTTATCCTGTTTTGGTACACAGAGATTTAATATTCTTACTTTTTATTGCCTATGGTAAATATGTCTTTGATCAGTTTTTATCATCAACTTTTTGTGCTTCATTCAAGATAATAGTTGTAAATTCTACTTTTATATTGTTGTTTGAAGCATAATCTATTTGTATTTATCCCCTCATTTTCACTCTGAATACTTTAAAAATTATGTACAACAAAATTTGGGACTTTTTTTAGTTATTTGTTCATTCCTTTGTTTGGGACAAAAAGACATACCCAAATTGACTACTCAGAGATCACTCATAGAAAGCAGAATTATTTATTAGAATCTCTAGAAGTGGACCCCATCTTGGTCTGTGAGCAAAATTTCAGAGCAGGATAGGGCCAGAGCCTTGAAAATGCTTTTTATGCATTTCAGAAAAAGAACCTCCAAAATCCTGCCTTCTATATGTTGTGATTGGTCACATAATGTAGTAGACAAGGTGATATATAGCTTCTTTGGCCACATTGGACAATGGAATGTAGTCCAGGCCTTATCTAAAATCACATGACTCCAGAGAAGCCGAAACTGAGGCCTATAAGCTTGATCTACTTTAGTTAATGTCTCTGATCAATATGTGCTGTAAGTTCTTCACCTTTCCCCATACACCTTCATTAACTTTTACTTCATTGACAAATTTAATTCATTCATATTTTCATTATTACTAATTGACTTTGTGTTTTCTTCTACAAAATACATTGCCACACAGACACATAAACATATTGCCTCCCCTTTAAATAAGTACTTAGTCACTATAATCATTTTGCTTATGTTATTTCTGAAACTGATTTCCTGTCTGTTCCCCCAACTATCTTTTGGGGAGTTATTTATTTTATAAACATTTATGTGACAGTAGAATTTTTTAAAAAAAAAAAAGATGATTGTATATGAAACATCAAATCTATTATGTACAACTTGCTATTCTTTAAAAATATATGATGAAATTAGGTAACTTTTCCCCTTCTCCCAGAAACTACCATCAAATATAAATGCATGTTTGGGTATGTGTACATGCACACATATACATATACATTTATATGCATTTATATGTATGCACTATTCTAAATATCTATTAGTTTTTTTCATCTTGATGCAGATAGCATCTTCTTTCATATGTCCTTATCCTTCTTTTAATTACCATGACTAATACAAGATTTGTTATTTGCTTTGAATATTATTTTTTCTTTCTTTTGTTTGTCTTAATTTTCCTTTTCCAAACTCAAGTAAGAGTAAGAGTATATTTTCACTGAAATATTTATTTGTTTCTCCTCTTTAGTTGGTCCAATATTATCAATTTCTGGAATAAATGTACACTTTACAATCAATCTTGTCTTTTTCTGAAAGTTTAGCACTATTACTCTCCTTTCTTAGCTTTTATAGCATATCCTCTGTTCTCTCAAGCCATTTGGGTTGGATGGGGTCTGTAAATTTGAAAGAGATGATTGGGATTGAGGTGTGACACTAGTGTAAAAATATGCTAGGAATGCATTATAGTTAGACCAATTTTTAACTTTTCAAGTCCTACTCAACCGAGTTCTACCTTCTTTTGATGTTGATTGTGAAGACTTTGGCAAGATGACATATTGGAAATTGCTCGAGAAGGAGAACTTCTCTGAGAAACTTTTACAATAAATTGGATTTTTTTTTCCATCTTGATTTCACTTTGCAGCTGCTGCCTGTTTATTCCTGTAGAGTATCAAGATACTAAAACCATATCTGTTCCCTTATTTTATTCAAAGTTTCAATCTTTGAGATCTCCACCAGGAAGCCAATTCTAAATATAGACTATTAATACCAAAGCTATCACAAAAGGATACAAGTGTTACTTTGAGCCTTCAGTTACTAATCATGAGTTGTGGGAGGAAGGGAAGGGTAGGAAAGACAAAGCATCCTCCTGAGTTGGTACCAGGGTTTTTTTGTAACACTGCCAAAAAAACTAACTCCAAAAAGCAGTACTTAAGAGCTACGTATGGCTGTGTGGAGATATAAATTGGTGCTTGGGAGTTGCTAGGCAAATCATTCTTGGAACAATTGACTGGTGAGTTGGTCTTTAGTCTGTAAGAATTAGCTTGGAGCAGGTACTTTCAGTTTTCCTTTTCCTGTATTTATTGAATATGCAACATTTTGAAACCAAGGAAAACATTTAAATACAAAAATTTAATAGGTGCATGGGGAAAGGCAAGATGTATAGAGAGAAAAAGGAATACTTTATTGCAGAGTAGATGGGGGAAATGTTTCTTAATCTTCATATAAAATTGGGTGCCCAAGTGGTGAATTTGGGGGCTATTTGATTGATTCCAACTCTGAAGATTTTAAGATTATATAATATTCTTAGCCACTACAACCAGGTTCATGCCGTTTTCCAAAGAGATATGTTGTATATATAGTCATTTCATCTGTTCCTCCCCTCATTTCTTGATTTCTAGCTTCCTTTCCCTTATGCTTTTTTTCTTATGTTTTAATGTTAGCTAATTTTCAGTTTCATGTTTCCCCAAACCTTAGTTGACTTCTGCAACCTCTGAATTACCAATGTACCATTTATTAAGTTTCTAGATCATACAATGCATGAACACTGGATAGAGTCAGGAAGATCTGAAATCAAATGTGACCTTAAATATACAATAGCCGTAAGAATTTGATACGATAATTTAATTTTTGAATGTATCAGTTTTTTTTATTGTAAAATGTGGATAATAATAATTTTAACTCCCAGGATTGTTGTGAGGATCAAATAAGATCATATTTGTAAAGCACTTAAGTGGTTTATCCTGAAATTTAGCCCATAGTAGATGCTTTAAAATGCTTCCTTTAAAAATACCTTCTGATGGAAGTGGATATCTTCAACAAAGAGAAGATATCATTCAATTCCAACTGATCAATGATGGACAGAAAAAGCTACACCCAGAAAAGGAACACTGGGAAATAAATGTGGACTACTAGCATCTTTGTTTTTCTCCCCAGGTTATTTTTACCTTCTGAATCTGATTTTTCTTGTGCAACAAGAGAACTATATGGATCTTTACACATATATTGCATATACTTTAAGATGTTTAACATGTATAAGACTGTCTGCCATCTAGGGGAAGGGATGGGAGAGGAACGGGAAAAGTTGGAACAGAATTGAGTGCAAGGGACAATATTGGTAAAGATTACCCATGCATATGTTCTGTCAATAAAAAGCTATAATTAAAAAAAATGCCTTCCTCTTTTATTTCCTTTATGACTTTTTTTCTTTTCTTCATTTATTTTTAATATATAGTTAAATACCTGATCTCCCTAACTAGATAGTCATTTCTTGGTCTGGACTATGACTTTTTTATATTAATTAAAGAATTTTATTACATGCCTGTTATTAACCAGATACTCTGCAAGGTATTGAGGATCAAAAGGAAAAAAAAATTAAGTAATCCTAACACTTGAATTTACATTCACAAAATAAATATCAGGTCATCTTGGACATGGAAAACATTAGCACATGGAGTCATCATGATAGGCTTTATGTAGAAATTAGTCCTTGAGCTGAATATTGAAGGGAAAAAAATAATTCTAAAAGACAGAAGTTAATAGGGTCTCTATTTTAGGCAAAAATAATGATGAAGATACTGAGATAACCAACACAAAAGCATAGCTGTTGGAATTAAAGTTGTGTTGTGTGTTAAGAACAATGTAAATGCAGTTAGACTGTAACATAGACTATGAGGAGAAATAAAGTCTAATGAGATAGATTGAAGTCAAATTGTAAAAAAAAAAATTAAAATTGGGGGATTTATATTTGGTCTCAGAGGCAGAAGTAGGCTTTTGGACTTTTTTAACTAAGAGAATGACATGATCAAAATTAAACTTCAGGAAAATCCCATTAGCAGCTCTGTTGGAGATGGATTAGAGTGAGATGAGATTTTAGGTGAGAAGGCTAATTAGGAGGCTATTGCAAAGTTCTAATATGAGCAGATGATAACCTAAACAGAATAAATTCTTTGAGTGTAAAAAATGTTTGTCTTAGTTAAATCCAAGAATGGGTCCAAAAATGGACAACAAATCCAGAAATATAAAAGTCCAGGCAAGAAATTAAACATTTTGTAGGCCCTAGTAATTATATGTTTTATTATTTGATACCAAAGTTATTTTTTTGCTTTATACTTGATCTAAAGAAAAGCAAATTTGGCAACTGAGAAGTGTTTTTAAGAAGATATTATCTGAGAATGAGATCCAAATCTCAGGGGTTAAATAATGGAATTATAGGCTTGTTTTCTTGAATATCCTAGGTTAGATAAAGATAGATCAAAATGTTTTTTCCTGAAAACTAATTAAAGATTTAAGCTGGAAATGAAGTAGAAAGGAGTAAACTATTAATATCCCTTACTAGATCACATTACAAAGTAAAAATATCAATGCAGAAATAGTAATTCACAGGGCAGCTCAGTGTTACAGAGGATAGAATGCTGGCCTGGAATAAGTATCATCTTCCTGAGTTGAAACATGTTCTCAGTTCAAATTTGGCCTAGCTATGTGTCCCTGAACAAATAATTTAGCCCTTTTTACCTCAGTTTTCTCATCTGTAAAATGAACTGGACAAAATCGTAAACACTCTAGTATCTTTGCCTAGAAAACCCCAAATTAAGTCACAAAAATTGGGCATAGCTGAACAACAGTAATTCACATGAATTACTAGCCAAGAAAAGGAGCAGAAAACTCTTGTGCTAAGATTTTTATGTATACATTCACAAAATATTAATGATAAACAAAATTAAGGAGATGTTTTAATTCAGGGACAAAAATTCAGCTCTGTAGTTATTATTGAAGCTTGTTGAGATGTAACTTATCACTAAAATAGGACAATAGAAGGGTATTTATATAGAGTACATAATATAAAAGAAGCAGTTAACATTCTATAATAAGATATTGTCATGTGGGAAAATCTATAAACTAGAGGTGGAAGCATGATAGGTCAAGAAAGGGATAAAGGCAGGCAATGTTAATATGCTACAAAAAACTCAACAAATGGAAGAAATGAATGATAAATTTGCCAAAAGATGATAAACCTGGCTTTGAAGCATGGTATAATAGGGATGAGGAGCAATTGGTACACTGAAATTTACTGGTACTCTGATAAATTTAGGATAGCTAATAAATTCTTGCATTTCTTTAATTATTTTTAAAACTCTAGGAACAATGAGAAAAATTTCCATTCTGCTTGTGATCCTGTTCAAAAATTAAGGACAAATTTGTGGAAAAAAATTTACAAGTTTGGGAGGGACTCACCAATACTCCTTGGAGTTTGCGACATGTAAAGCAAGAAAAACAAGAAACTGTCTGACTTGAACCCCACAGTACACATTTCAGATTTCGGTGAAAAAAAACAACATAAAAAATACATCTTGGCCTAAAATTTCAGAGAACATTTCACAGGGAATAGAACTTTCTTGAGGACAAACTTCTAACAGAAGACAAAATCTACTGAGATAGTTCTTTCTTCTTCTTTTTAAGTCTTTGTAGGTGAAGGCTTCATGTTCGCATGTCAGCAGAAATTCTTTTCAAATGTGAATCAGTTCAGAATTCCCTCCTCTATTCCTGTTATTATGCATACATAGCCATAGATTTAGAACTAGGAGAGAACTTTAAGTCTGATGTGATCATTCTGCAAATGGGGAAAACATCTTTTGTATTTAACTGTATTGCATAGTTTGTAGAATGGGGAAATTTCTGACTCTTTTTTGAGCACAACACAAGTTAGTACTCAGAAAGCATTTAATGGTTGACTCATTGATAGCTAATAATTGGTTTTAAATATCAGTCAAAATCATAATACTTCTGATTGGATGGAAGAATGATGCATCAGATGTGACTCATAAAACAGTCTAGAGGGAGTGAGGGGAATAGTTTCTTTTGACAGTGTTTAATCACAGTTATGTATAAGTTATATAAAAAACAACAATTTTGTCAGTATGTTTTCTAAGATGCTGACAGCTTTGAAGTCTCATTACTCAGGTCCACTGACGAAATCATAGTGAAAAGAGTAGGTATTAATTTGTAATCTTTCTGTCACTTTTCTGTAAGGTCTTGAAATTCTCATTTGCTTAAACAACATGAGTGGAAGGGATATAATTTAATATAACAGAAATCTGTATAGAAAATCAGTCAATTAAGATGTTCATTTGTGAACAATCATTTATTTAGCAAAATTGTAGTGTGCTTATTGAAATAATTGCTAATACATCCATTAGTTCCTTTTATTTCTCTAATAATAATCACTTTAAGGGAGAAAGAGATTAAGGGGAACTGTTTGTCCCCTTTTCTGTGGAGAAAGTTCTGTGATGGACATTTGCCGCTTATTCACTGTCAACTGCTAAGAGTTCTTTGTATCAGGAAATCATGTTTAAATCCATTTCAGATGGCAATCAACTGTTCTTATTTTAACTTTCTATCTCAAAAAATCTAAAACCTGGCTTACACCTAAGAAAAATTTTCCACTATCTGGTTATCAATGAAATACAAGATCTATAGGATTCCTTTAAGACTCTGTGAATGACATCTGTATATATATATATGAAGGAACAATATGTGATGACTTTCCTGTTCTCTTTAAGTAGATTTTAAGAAATGTGGGAAATGAATTTTCTGTCTTCAGAGTTCTAGAGAAAAGGCTTGCTAGGATTGATTTTACTATTTTGAACAGTAATATTTTCATTTATTTTATGCTATTTGAATTTTGGGATATATTAATTGCAAACATGTTAGCTAGGTTATTTTTTCACTGAGGTATCTAGCTAAGGAGTACTGCAAGTTACATATTGTTTGTGAATAACCATAATTTACCAATTGAATTAGTAGTCTTAACAATTTGCTTTCAGAATTTGCAGTGAAAATTTGCCCATCCATGAGTATTTTACTTTAACATTTCTTGGGCATTATGACTATTAAAGACCATCCATGAATAACAAAATTGCCCAAAAGCACTGGAGATAACCCAAAAAACAATTGCAGAGGTGTTTATTGAGCACAAATAGGGTGCCACAAAATAGAAAAAAGAAATATGAAGACATGGTATAAAAGATGTCTTCAAAAAATATATGATAGGAAAAAATGATGGACAAGTCATGTGGCAAAGACAAAGGATGATCATTGGGCACTCCATTAGCATCCTCCAGATAATAATTGAAGAAAAACATCGAGAATGTTGTATGGATCTAATGACATGAAATTATGGAAGGACATGGGCAGGAATAGCATAAGATGAACAGTTATAGACAGATTGCAATCTGTATCATTGGAAAGATAAGTTTCATCACTGTGATCACAAATCCATTTGACTATTTGAAGAGAGCATTGAAAGGTAGGTAACTGAAATTATGAGAATCCTGTAAACCTCTGGTCTCTAAAGTGAGAATACTCTACTTCGAAGTCTCTGGCATGACCCAATGAGTGAGTGAAGATTATTTGAAGGCATGAGGGATGTTTTGCCTGGAGAAGAAAAACTTGTTTGTGTTGATGGTGTGGAAGCTTGATTACTGTTTTTAAATATTTGAAGCATTGGGATTATTCTTTTTCTAGAGGGAGAGGAAAAGAAAAAGGAATAAACATTTTTATAAACCAAAGCTTTTTAAATTGAATTGCAACCCTATGTGTACTAAGACTTTACAAATATTATTTCATTTAATTCTCTCAAAAAACTCTGTGAGGTAGAATGCTGTTATTGTCTCTATTTTACAATTGTGGAAACTGAGATTAAATAACTTTCTCAGGGTCACAGCTAGTAAGTGTCTGAGGCTATATTTGAATTTAGGGCTTCCTGCCTCCAGCCTAACTGATGTATCTACTATGTTACCTAGATGCTTCTGGAGATCTGAATTAGTCAGGAACAAAGGGCAAATAGTGACAAAGTGGATGGGGGTGGGAGAATGGAGGGCAGATTTCGGTTTGATGGCAATTAAAAGCTTCCTAATGATTAGACTTGCTCCCTAAGTAAAATATTTTACCATGGGAAAGAGAGAGTTCTCTAACAGTGGAGGCCTTTAAGTGATATCTGGATAACAGGATGTCAGGAATATTGTAAGGAAAAAAGGAAGGGTACTGATTCAGGTATAGATAAGATAACCTTTGAGACATTTTCTAATTCACTCCATTATTTCTACATAATTTGGCTAATTGGTATGGAAATATATTTAAAAACTTCCTTTTAGTTTCTTTAGAATATTTAAAAAAATGATTGTTTCTCCTAAAGTCCTTCCCATTTTGCAAGAGAAAATATCGGAAAGAGAGGTTATATAGCACCTGACAAAAAAATAAAAGACTTCCTTAGGAAAGTGAATTAAGACTGGTACCAGACATTTTAGTGAAGAATAACTTGTTTACATCATTGTCTTCTAACCTTGACATGCTTTGATTTTTGACTCATCTAATGGTCAGTCTTCCAAATTACCTGCCAAAGTGAAATGATCAAGAGGGACATCACTCACTCTCTGCATTGAGAAAAAATTAAGATATCATCGAAATGGGAAAAGGTGTCCTCTTAGGACTTTAGGTTCTAAATGGTCCAGAAGGAATGTGAGTTGGATGCCCATTGTATTTTATGATATTGGTTCCTTATTCAAGATACATATGAAAGTTAGCAGAAAAATTTTGTGTGGACAGAGAGTCATGGCAGATGGAAAAGGGGACCATTCCAGTTTGGACATCTCTTTAACCTGGAAATATAGCATACAATAATTTTTTTCCAGAAGATAAAATGTTAATACACTTTTTTTCCTGCAACACTGGCATAAACGAAATTTCTTCATATTCTTTATTCCTGAAATAATTTGTGACCAGATATTACCTGCCTTCACTAAATTTGTGTTATTGAAATACAAGTGCTACTTATTTCTCCAAATAGATACTTAAAATTGTATCATATAAAGTCTGAATTGTGATTGCAATCTTGTTCCTATTGAATACACCCTCTTTCATAGTTACACTTGATATTGAAATGGGACATTGGCAGGTGTTATTGGAAAATTTGGCCTGATTATATCTCTATTCTATACAGTATGCTAAATGTTGTATTTTTTTGTTTCCACAGTCAAACCAACAGTTATTGATGTTGACATTTATGTTAACAGCATTGGACCTGTATCATCAATAAATATGGTAAGTGTCATATTAATAAATATTTAAAATTTTTTCTTACTGGCTTCTGTTGGTGACATTCCTTGCTTTTCCAAAATGTGATAAATGTCTTGCGAAGAAGGGGGGGATGCTTTTGTTAGTGTTGATGTTGTTTAGAGTCTTATCCTACTATATGAAAATTCCTGTTGCTTTCTTGAAATATACATAGGTGAAAAAGTATCATTTGATAGTTCAATATTAGGCTGAATATTAAAAAGAATAGAATGCTGTGATAGTAAAGTTGGTGATGAAAAGGGTTTTATGTATTTCTGAAAACTTGGTCTTACTGGTGAATGGGTAAATAAGTAATATGATTAAAAGAGATTTTCTTCCACACTATATCTGTATATTGTTCTGTTAAATAGTAAGATGGGATGATTAGTAATTCCTCTGGTATTTGTTATGTTTGATTTTTTAACTTCTTGGTATAGCATTTTATTGATTCAGTGTAGTTTCTAGCAAGTTTTAGTTATGATCTGGAGGGACATCTTAATTTTCCCAGTAGTGAGCCATGTTTCAGCTTTCAGTCTGTCTCTGTTCTAGTAGTGGAAGAAATTATGTGATAGCTTATAATAGGCTATACTCGTAGTCCTATAAAACACAAGATCTAACAGTTGATTTAGATTGGTAATGATTGGGTTGCCATAAATTAAAATCATTTGTGTTTTACCCTCTTTTGCTCTTAAGGGATTGTGTATTTATGGGAATTTAATGTGAATTTTGATTTATCATTTGAGGTTTGGATCGTGTATTGGTATCTCTTTGGATATGGTTACAGATATATTCTGCTGAAATAATGACTTGTATTTGCACACCCAGTTGATGACCTGGACTCATATGAACTCTGTATTTTCTAAGAAATATAGGGAATATGAGAAATGGAAATTGCTGACTTATGTGTATTTGCAATTCCATTCAACTGTAATGAGGGAGAATTTATATTTATTATCTGAGCAGAGTATGTATCAATTCTTCAGGAAAACTCTTTTGTAAGTAAAGTGATATGAAGTTCAACACTACAGTTTTATTTATTTTTTCTTCCATCTAGATTCCTATTGATATATATTTATACTGTAACAACAAATGTGACTCTGTAGCTAAAATTCTCTAACCAGCCTATAATATACTTAGAAAAGGAATATTCCTCTCTTTGTACAATAGCAGGCATTTTCTTAAAAAAAAAAAAAAGACAAAATCCTGTATGTAAATATTTATTTACTTGCAGAATTTAAAGGAAAATATATTGCACTATTTTGTAAAATTATTGATTATTTCCTAATTTATTTGTTGATTAATTAAAGAATTTAATATCCTTTCCTTAGGAAATATTGAGGTTCCCCATATTTAGAAAGCATTAGCAAGAATGTTTCTATAAAAAGGAAAAATTGTCCTATAGATTTCTTATTTCTAAGTGAAATATTATGATTCTAGTTCTTATTTGGAAGTATCATGAGATGAAAAAAATATAAATAATATTTTAAAAGTGTTTTTTTAATCTAGTGAAACCTTAACTAAACAAATTCTAACTGATTTGAGCCCTGAAAAAAATAGCTTCCTCCCACTGATTATATGTTTAGGAGAAAGTAATTATTGATGACATTATAATAAGAAATTGTCCAAATGAAAAAAATACACTCAAGATTTCCTTTATGTCAATATAAAATTTGTTCAAACTCCTATATACCATAGATTTTTACCTATAATCCTGTATAATGATAATTGATTCTTAGAGCATTGATCTCAAATTACTACAAATTCTTGAAGCATCACATTAATTGATCTTTCTTGGTATCAAAAATGACATACATTAAGAGCATGCTGCGTATTAAGTACTATGCTATAGAGTCTGAGGATGGGGTCCAAATAAAAAAAAAAATAACAATATCTGTCCACAAAAAATTTGCCTTCTGTTGGGAATACAACTAAACTAAGTGTATTAGCTTGATGGTTCCATTGATCAATTTCAAATTACAAGGTGCTGGAAATAATTTATGTGAATAACAGAATAGAAATGTTTATTGAGGAATGCAAGTGATAAGATGCATCTTTTAGTCATTGCATTTCTTAGCCATGAAGTAAACAGTAGGTCCATTTCTTAGTTTTATCAACTCCTAAGTCTTTTTGATATATTACAAGTCTTGATAACCAAGGATATGTGGCTTCAAATAGGATGTTGTTTTAATCAATGAGTCAATGGAATATGCCCCTGCTACATAGTGATTTTACACTATTAAGGATGGATAAGAAAGCAGAATCATAGATTCATATTGGGAAAGGACTTTACATTATTGAAACTAGTGGGTGATATGTGGTTCATCTTGCCCATGATCATACACACAGTAAGTGGCAAATATTGAATTTGTATCCTGGATTTCTGTAGATGTAGAGAGAGATGTAGATGGCTTTTTTTAGAAGAATGTAAGGTAGGGATACTCCTTTAGTTTGGAATAGGAGGCAGTATGTTACATTTGGTTTCATATCATGATATTGCTATTTACCATATCTGTGAGCTTGGGAAAGTTATTGAATATCTTTTAGCCTCAGTTTTATCTTTATGGAATGATGATGTTGGACTAGAGAATCTCTGAAGTTTCTTCCAATATTAAGTTTTATAATTTTATTATCATATGATTTTTGCTTTGGGTATTTCTCATGCCTCATTTGTCATTAGGAAATCACTGAATCTCTTAAACCACATGTTAAGACTTTTATCAATAAAAAGTAATTCTTCAAGTCCTAGAGTTTCCAAGGGTGCTAGTTTTGACTCAATGTTTCCATTGCAAGAAAATTTTTAGAAAAAAATGTTCATTTTCCATGAATCCAATGCTACACCATTCATATGCATATAATCTATACATGCATATAGATATATTGCCACACATACTTTGATTTTCAAGTTTTCTGTTTTATTTATGTACATCCAAATATATTTGAATAGTATTTACAAGGTATAAGTTGGCTATGTAAAATAGTTCAGAGAGCTATCCCAATACTTTGGACATGGAACATGTTAAGTGAGTATCCATTTATATTTTCTGTTTTTTCCTACTCAGCATTTGAGTTAAGCATGTATTGACTATGCCATAGAGAGGTCAATTATTTCTTGTCAAGGGATATCATAGTAATTTCTAGAAGTGACCAGAATGTTTATTTGTCCCTTTATGAGTATCCAGGACTAGTTATGAAACATTTCGGTGACTAAGATCATTTAATTTTCCCTATTTTGGTTCAATGAATACTGGTTAATTTGGAGTCATAGGACTTGGGTTAAAATCTTACTTTTTATTCTTAAGGCATGTGACTGGACAAATCACTTAGTCTCTCTGGGTATGTTTTTACATCTATAAAGTGAGGGTAATTGGATTATATGATATCTTAGGTCTCTTCTAGCTTTACCTCTGGAAATCTTTGACCCTCTTTTTTGAGGTTCACATAGTATTAAAACATTTCTCAGAAAGGCAGGTAAAATGGAGTTGGGTTAAATTGAATATGGAAACATTGAATCTTCATTTCCCATTTGAAGATGAAATGCAGTATTTCAGCTTTAGAAAAAGAGGAGTCGATAAACATTCTGACAGCTTTCATGCCAAAAATAAAAAGGGAAGCAATGTAAGCTCTGCTAAAGGGCATGCCTTAAATGTAAAACTATGGAATTTTAAACATGTGCCATATGTCATCTTTTCTTTGTGTCTCTGGGAAAACCTCCTGAAAACTACTTCCCACTATTTTATTAAGAAATGCATAAAGGTTTTTTTTTGTTTTGTTTTGTTTTTTAGCATATAAGGTAAAGCATCCATGTGTATTATGAAAATACATGATTCTTCCCATTTATTTAAGGACCGTGAAATACCAATAACAACAATAATAAAGATGCTTGTCCTTTGTTAGCAAAAATCATGCATACTCATTTTATTACATTTTAATAACTTTTCTTTTGATTTTTCTCTTGAACTTCTTTATTTATTCAATTTAAAGGAATTTTAAATTTCTTTCTATATTCAATGTATATTTCTGACACCTTACTTAGAAAGTGAGATAAGATCTGTGATATCATTAGTATAATTATTCTTGCTGATGATATTGATTGCCACCCTTATATATTTCCATGACTTTTTATGCTATTATTCTTATCCAAATCTTTCTCTGAATCTTAGTGAATTCGTCCAACACTTAAAAATACTTCTCCAATTCATTTTATATCTCATTGGTACCATTAGCATTTGGATTCTCTGTTATCTATTGTTCCTGCTACATGACTAGGTGACCTCCCTTTCTGATTATAGATGTCCTTATTCTTATATTTTATACAACTTTGAGCATGAAAACAATCAATGATGATATATTGATATCGACTTCCACATACTATATGTCTTCTCATTGTTCTTTTAATTAGTCATAATCTATTAGTCTTTGGAATCCATTCTATCTCATGCTTCATAGCTGCAAAGCATTATTGAAGAATATTGACATAAAGAGATAAGTTATCATAGCCACTAACATTTGTATCATTAACATACCATATAATTTTCTAAATGAGAGTCAGCCTGACTGGCTCCTGAGCTCTGATTCTAAATCATTATCCATCTGGAAGGTCTGTTTATCAATGTACTGACTCAATCCACTGCACAGGCAGCTACATGTTAGAGTCTAGGCAAAACAGATTTTTCCTCTACATTTTTTGGAGTAACCTAGCATAGAATATATTTCATGACTCTATAATGTCTATTAAACAAAACATTTCTAGCTGAAAATAGTGACCAAAATGCCACAGGAATTTTGTCTTTATATGTAAACATGACTATAGTCAGCTACTGAAAGGATTTCAAATCATATAGATAGTGATATCACATTCCTACTTTAACTGTATACAGAAGTCTAATTATAATAATATGACATAAACTATTGTTCCTGAGGAAGAATGATGATTCAGGTAAGGAAGCTGAGATGGAATGGTCAAACAAGTAATAAGAGATTATCAAGAAGAGGGTGAATGACAGTGCAAAGGCTTCAGGCATGTCAAGAAGGATGAGGACTGCGGAAAGGTCATTGGATTTGTCTATTAAGACATCACTGGTAACTTTGGAGAGAGGAGTTTTAGTTAAATTTTGGGATCAGAAGTCACATTGTAGAGAATTGTGAAAAGAATGAGAGGAAAGGAAGTGGATGCACTCATTGTAGATAGATTTCTAAAACAGTGTGGCCACAAAATGGAGGAGAGATAAAAGATAATAACTAGCAGGGATGGATAGATCAACTGAGAGTTTATTTTAGGATGATAGAGACATGAAAATGTTTTTAGCCAATGGAGAAGCAATCAGTAGATTTTAGGAAATTGAAGATAAGTGTGGGAATGGAGATGGTAGAAGGCTACTGGAAATGAATAAATTGAGTAACTGTGATGTTAAAGTATTTGAGTGAAATATTAGTAGGTAAGTTGCAGTTCTACAGGGTGAAATTTTGTGAAGAAAGACTATGAGTCAGGTGCTGAACTTATTGAAGGAAAAAGAGGAGTACCTTGCATGGCAGTAGACAACATACAGAACAATAATCAGATTATTGATTGGGTGGAATATATAGAATCAACCTCAGGAGTTATTGAATGGTGATGGAAGAGTGAGAGTTCAGAAGTAGAAACTGGGCATGAGAAGGATTCCAACTCTTTTACTCCAATTTGCTAGTCAGGAGGAATAAGGGAAAATGCAGTCAGTGTTCGAAAAAGTGATGGCAGAGGCACTATCTGGGAAAGAGCCAGGTCTCAGTGAGACACAGAAAATGAAACAGTTTGAAAAGTAAGAAATTTATGATGAAAGATTATTTGTTTCAGAAAAAACAGTAAAGGGAGTGGGTAGAATATTTTTTTATGCTTTTCTAGATATATAGGTATTCTTCCCTCTTTAACTCATTCCTGATTAGAGTAGAATTTTAGAACTATCAGATCTCTTCTCCCATCTAATCCTTCTGTGTCCATTCTTTTTCTCATACCTCTTGTATAAAATAATTATTCTTTTTATCTTTTCCTATATGATTTTGCTTTTTAGAATCACATCATACTCAGCTCTGCCTCAATCTTTCTTTTGAACTGCCCAGTTACTAGATATCCTAGTATCTAGATATCCTAGACAATCCTAGATATATAGTTTACATTTCCAAATATAAAAAGTAAACAGCTTATCCTTATTGTCGTTTATAATTAGTAATTTATGTTGACCTTATCAACAAAATTCTGAATGTCTGACACTTCATTGAATGTTTATCTATTTGTTCAGGACTGTGCTTAACTTTGCTAGGTATGGTATCTTTGTCTTCAAGTGCAGTTCTTTTGCTCTTGATATATAGTGTTTCAAGATAGGCAGTCTTTTAATGTAGCCTTTCTAGGTCTTGTGGGATTCTAATTGTGGCCCCACCATATTTGAATTGTTTTCTTTTTCTTTTTGCTCATAATACTTTCTCCATGACTTGGGAGTTTTGAAATTTGTCCATAAAACTCCTGTAGGTTTTCCTTGTAGGATCTATTTCAGGTAGTGATTGGTGGATTTTTCTATTTCTACTTTTCCTCTTGTTCTAACACTTCAGGACAATTTTTAAAAATTATTTTTTGTATTATTTTATCAACATTATTTTTATATTTTAGCTTTCAAGAAGTCTGATTACTCTTTTGTTTTCTTTTCTTGATTTGTTCTCTAGATCAGTTATTTTCTTATGTTCCACATTTTCTTCTATTTTTTCATTCTTTATACTTTAATTTATTATTTCTTAGTTTCTTATAACTTCTCTGTCTTCTCCTTGCATAATTCTTATTTTCAGAGTCATTTTGTTCCTTTAGATGGATCTCCTTTTCTAGCTGATTATCTTTCTTTTTATGATCTTGTTTTTCTTGCATTTTTTTAATATTTAAAATTTCCCCATCAATCTCTCTTGTTTGATTTCTAAAGCCTTTTAAAAATTCTTCTGTGAATTCTTTTTGGACAGGTGATCATTTGACCCTACTCTTTAGGGTAGAATTGGCTTTTTTGCTATATATCCTCCTCTGAAGATGAACCTAATTCTCTATTTCCATAGCAACTTTCTATAGTTGAATTCTTTCTCCTTTGCCTACTCATTTTATGTGCACACACACACAGACACACACACACACACATAACAGCTCTTATTATAATCACCTCTGATACTGGTGTGGGAGAATGAAGATTCCTCTAGCTTTAGGTCCCCCTTTAGTTCTCCCCTCTGGTCTGGTACCAGAACCAAGAATTCTATCTTCTGTAAAAACCCACAGCCAGCCACATCCATGCCCTATTGCTTTTGTAACTCACTTGTTCTGTGCTGCTTCCTTCTTACCCAGGGCTATGTATCAGAAATACACCTGGGCCTGGTGTCTCTCAACAGGAAAAGTTCCCTCAGACAGCAGACTCCTCATACTATATGGGAGGTGAAAACTTCTGTGACAGGATCTGAGACTCCCAATTTGGTAACCCCAGTGCTCACTTTGCTGTTTCAGCAATGCTAGTCTAAAATTGTTTACACTTCATTCAAGTCAGTTCCATTCTGATATTTTTTTTCAGATCATCTCTAGTTGTCCCAATCTACTGTTCTGCCTGAGCTCTAGTTTATTTTTACCACTCTAATTTCATTCTGAAGTCCTATTTTATCTTGTTTCTGGGGAAATTTGGAGAACTTGAAATTTTCTGATCTACTCTAACATTTTCCCAGAATCCTTTATCTGGTTTATGGTTTTTCACATGACTTCCTATATAGTTGACTTTCCAGGCATTTCAAATTTTAAACATTCTCTAAGTCAAATTGAAAGAGACTTTCTTGTTATTCTCACAACTTGGCATTCTATCAAAGACTTATATGCTTTTGTATGAGAGGCGTGTTCCATCTCTGGGATACAATCCATTCTTATTTCTCTGTTTTAGAATCCTTAGATTCAACTCAGGGGAATATATATAGTGTGAGGTCTTTCCCAGTTCCCTTAGTTGTGAATGTTCCCTTCTTCCTCAAAGCATTTTGAATGAACCTATGTGAGCTCCTTGAAGACAAAGACTATTTTGTTTTTTTTTTTGTCTTTGTTTCTCCAATGTTTTGCATGGATTAATATAATGTTTGCAAAGTATTGTACATAATCTTATTTGAGCTCTGGGAGCTCAAAGTATGCAATGTTATACTTATTTTACATTGTAAAGTTAAGAGAAATTAAATAATGACAATAGTTATGCCATCTGTAAATGTGCACAAATGGGATTTGAACTCAAGTATTATTGCAAGCCTAGACACTATTATTTTAAATCACATTGTCTTTTAAAAGTAATATGGCAGGAAATGAAATCAAATACTTTTTATAAGCAAACTTTTGTTTGCAAATAAGAGAACAAACTGCCAACTCTTTCAAACTTCTAGGACATTCTTTAGTGAGTGGAAGAAATCTGTTGGTAGTCATTCTAGAAGCTTTGGGAAACTAGCTTCTTTGACACATTCAACTGTAGGCAATTTTTTAAAAGCAGTTGCTAGAAAGTGAACTTTTCTCTTCTTTGAATGATTAAATTTATTTATAAAGACACTTAAGTGTGCATGTTGCTTTCAATTACTGACCTCTTCACACAGACCACTTGACTACACCTTAATATTATTTATAAGGAGTATATGCTGTGTGTGTAAGTGTGTATGTGTGTGTATGTGTGTGTGATGTGTGTGTGCATGTACATGTGTGTGTGTGAGAGAGAGAGAGTGAGAGAGAACAGAGATGTGGAAGGAGAGACAGAGATAGAGAGAATGAACTCTAGTAGTAGTATTATCTTTATATTCTCTGTTTTATAAATGTAAAAATTACTATGTTGAACCTGTTTTTTAAATGCAAAGAATATGTATATACACATAAAATAGGGGGCATGTGGCTGATGGAGAACGTAATTGTTAATTTTTTATAAAAATGACCAAAATCTCATTTTCAAGGAATCATAGAAATACCACAGCAGTCAGTAAGTTAGCATTTAAGTGTTTACTATGTGTTAGGCAATGCTAAGACTGGGAATAAAAAGAAAAGAAGTAAAACCAAACTGTCTTACCCTGAAAGTGTTTAGAATCTAATGGAGAGGATATCATGCAACTAGCACTGTACAAACAATCTATATATAGGATGGATTTGGAATGGACTTAGAAAGAAGGCACAAACATTAAAGGAGACAAGGAAAGCCTTCTTTCAGAGGGTGAAATTTTAGCTGAGATTTGACAATGTTAGAAGCCAAGAAGGAGAAATGAGGAGGGAGAGAATTTCAGCCTTGGGAAAAATGTATAGAATTGGGAAATAGAATATTTTCTCTGGGGAATGAGATAGGACAATGTCTTGGGATGTTACTAGTAAGTAAAAAGAAGTGAGGTGTAAGAAACTGGAAAGGTAGGAAGGAACCAGATTATGAAGCAAATGTAAAGCACAAAAAGATGATCTTATGTTAGATCCTGGGGACTTTAGGGAGCATTTGGAGTTTATTGAATAAAATCAAGCTTGCACTTTGGAAAGTTCAATTTCACAGGGGTGTGGAGAGTAGATTGGAATGGGAAGGCAGAGAGATCAACCAGAAGCTCCGTAGGCAAGATATGGGGTCAGAAGGGCCTTTGCCAAGATACAGGAATTGTCAGAGGAGACAAGCAGCACCATAGTGTAATAAATAAGGCATTGGATTTGAAGTAAGGAAGTTCTAAGTTTAAATTATGCATCTGACATTTTAAAATTGTATGACCATAGAAACAATCAAAGAATCAAAGTTCCAAAGTTATCAAGGACCATATAAAGCCTGGTTCTGGTTCAATCTTTTTTATTGTACAAATGAGAAAATTCTGATAATGGTAGATAGTTTTCTGATGACTGATAAGCCAATTAAATATTCTCAATTTCCATTTCATCAAATGTAATATAATCCTATAATTTAGGATTTAGCATCTATTACACAGGTTTGCTATGAACCTCAAAAAATAACATATAGAAAATATTTGCCCATTTTATATCACTTTATAAATGTTGGTCATTATTATTTAGTCAGTAAGTTATTTACTTTCAGAATAATAGAATGAGTTTAGATTTGGTTTCTGAAGATTTGAACTAGAATCCTTATTATATACTTATAATTAATGATCAGTCATTTAATTTCTCAGAAAATTTGAGATGGTAAAATTAAGTGAACTAGGCACTTTGGAGGAAGGTACTTTGTTATCTGTAAAGTGAGGTCATAAATTGGAGTTATTGTTATTATTTTAAAACTTTCCATCATATAATATAAAGCTATCTATATATACATAAAAATAAGTGTGTATATACACATACATATTTAGGGGAAGAGAGAAAAGGAGAGATAGATAGAGCCAGAGAAACAGAGAAAGACTGAAACAGAGATAGAGATAGAATGAGGGGCGGGGAGAAGAACAGTCAAAAGAGATAGCTAAGTAACTTATCAGATAAAATTGTATTTGAGAAGACATCCTATGATAACAAAAAATATAAAGACTGGCATGATAGAAAAAGAATTAGATTTACAGTCAAATAACTAGATTTAGATCCTACTTTTGAAAAATCATTTAGTATTTTCTAGACCTCAGTTTCCTCTTCTATAAAATAGAGGGGCTGACTTGATGACTTCCAAGTATCTTTCTAATGCTAAATCAATAAGTATTTTAAAAACACAATCAACAAACATTAATTAAACACCTATTATATTTCACTCACTGTATTCTATAGGAACTGGGGATATAATTCTTAACTACAAGGATCTTTTGCATTTTATGAAATTGTAACATTTGCATAAATAAGAAAATACCTAATAGCAACAAGATAATTTTTGGAGCTATTTTAATAGCTTGAGAATTAAGGAAAATATAATGGAAAGAGTGCATGTATGGTAAGATTTAAGGAAACAAGAAGAGTTGAGGAGAGAGTGCATTTGAAGCATGGTTTGTGTCTGTGAAATAACATTAAGATGTGACATGTTTGAGAAACAAAGCCAGTTGGGCTGAGTTGTATAATAGAGGCAGTTAGGTTAAAAGCCATATTTAAGAGAGGTTTAAAATATTAGAGGAATTTGATTTTGATTCTATAGGTCAAAGCTTCTTAAACTTTGGTAACAGAATGAGGGGTTTACAAAATTCTGATTTGTTAACAGCAAATGCTTGATTTTGGATACCTGTTTTGTATACCTATATACATAATATTATGTAAAAATTTCTTGGGTGAAAAGACATCATGAGTGGAAAAATTGTAAGAAGCCCTGCTTTGGGTTATAGGGAATCATTGGAGTTTATTAACAAAGAGTATGGCATGGTCATATCTGGTCTTTTTCAATATCACTTTGGCTATGTGTAGAGGATAGACTAGAGCAGGGAAAGCTCTGAGGCAGAAAGAACAATCAATAGTTGTTACTAAGTTTGTTTTGACTATTATTAAATAGAATATAGCAATAGTCTAGGTCAGAGTTATAAAGTCCTTCTGAACTAGGATGATAGTTAATGAATTGAAAGAAACAGATGTGAGAAATATGGGGGAAGTTTAAACAAAACTTGGCAATGTATTGGCTTTATGGAGTGAGGTTGAATCAAGAAGAAAGGATGGATCTAAGATGGTTGACTGAATTACTGCCATTTTTTACTACAACAAAGCAAAAAATGAAAGGGCATCATTGAGGTCATGGAATTTGTCAAGAATTCTGTGGGAGAGATTTTCAAACTACTTTTGCAAATAGTTTTGGGGAAACAGGGCCACCTGAGAACTCTTGAGAAATTGGTCTACAAAATTTTATTTTATCATTTTTTGTACTGCTAGTCTTCTGTATTTGAAAGAGAAATGATTTTGCATTCTATTTCTTGAGACCTAAAAGATTCATCTTGTAGTCTATTCTTATATAATTATACCTGTCTTTTATATTCATGAACCTCTTTTTACCTGGTATGGCTGTCCCTTTGTTCTTTACCATATTGTTGCTTAATAATATTTTAAAAAACCGAAACCCACCCCTCAAAACATAGTCATGAAATGTGGCCAAAATGCCACTCTGGATTGACTTCTTACCAAAAAATAAAAAATTCGCTAGTAATGTGAAAATAATAAAACCTAGGAGGAAAGTGACCATGTCATATTCATGATAAAAATTAAAAGCTTGTTTTAAAAACAGATATTGTTGAAGGAAAAAGAAGGCTCTATAAAAAATTATTACTACAAATCATGAATAATTTTAATGGTCCTTCTACCATCTTAAGTGAATAATTTTACTACCAGTAGGAAGGCCCAACACTCTACCGAACAACTGAGAGTGCTCCAAGGAGCCATCAAACTTCTCTACAGGAATCTATGTATCCCTGTTTCCTGGGTAGAAACATCCCTTTTGTGCATAGTAACATTCCTGGAGTTAGTCTCAAGGTGAGGAGTGTATATATCTATGTGTGCACATATGAATATGTTTGTGTGTGATGATTCATTATCTAATTAGAATCATGATTTCTGCTATCCTCATACTTAGGAAATAGCAAACTCTTATTTTCTCTGTTGAATTTCAAGGGAATTAATTGCACTAGCATGCTTTAATTGTATGCCATTTTTAAGCTATGTACCATTCTTCTAACCAGAGAATCCTAACCAGACTTTTTTTTTCTATCTTGACAATCTTCTTATATTTTATTTTCCTCAAAGCATTTTTTTGATGCAGACCTCCTTGCTGTTTTTCACCCTAGACACTTTATTTCCCATTTCTGTTATTTTTACTGGCTTTCCCCTAAGCCAGGGGAAATGCTCTTTATTTACTTCTGGCTTCATTCAAGTCTCAGCTAAAATTACATTTTTATAGCTTTTTATTTACAAATATATGCATAGGTAATTTTTCAGCATTGACAGTTGCAAATCCTTTTGTTCCAACTTTTTTCCCCCTCCCCCCCTTCCCCCAGATGGCAGGTTGACCAATACATGTTAAATATGTTAAAGTATAAGTTAAATACTATATATATATACACACACACACACACACACACACACACACACACACACATGTCCAAACAGTTATTTTGCTGTATAAAAAGAGCCAGACTTTGAAATAGTGTACAATTAATCTGTGAAGGAAATAAAAAATGCAGGTGGACAAAAATAGAGGGATTGGGAATTCTATGTAGTGGTTCATCGTCATCTCCCAAGTTCTTTTGCTGGGTGTAGCTGGTTCAGTTCATTACTGCTTCATTGGAACTGATTTGGTTCATCTCATTGCTGAGGATGGCCACGTCCATCAGAATTGATCATCATATAGTATTGTTATTGAAGTAAATAATGATCTTCTGGTTCTGCTCATTTCACTCAGCATCAGTTCATGTAAGTCTCTCCAGGCCTTTCTGAAATCATTCTGTAAGTCATTTCTTAGAGAACAATAATATTCCATAATATTCATATACCACAATTTATTCAGCCATTCTCCAATTGATGGAGCCAATACATTGCCAAGTGTTGTTTAAACTTCCCCCATCCACTCAGTTTCCAGTTTCTGGCCACTACAAAGAGGGCTGCCACGAACATTCTTGCACATACAGTTCCCTTTCCCTTCTTTATAATCTCTTTGGGATATAAACCCAATAGTAACACTGCTGGGTCAAAGGGTATGCACAGTTTGATAGCTTTTAGAGCATAGTTCCAAATTGCTCTCCAGAATGGCTGGATATATTCACAATTCCACCAACAATGTATCAGTGTCCCAGTTTTCCCACATCCCCTCCAACATTCTGCATTATCTTTCCCTGTCATTCTAGCCAATCTGACAGGTGTGTAGTGGTATCTCAGAGTTGTCTTAATTTGCATTTCTCTGATTAATAATGACTTGGAACATCTTTTCATATGGCTAGAAATCATTTTAATTTCTTTGTCTGAAAATTGTCTGTTCATATCCTTTGACAATTTATCAATGGAAAATGGCTTGATTTCTTATAAATGAGTGTCAATTCTCTATATATTTTGGAAATGAGGCCTTTATCAGAACCTTTGACTGTAAAAATGTTTTCCCAGTTTATTGCTTCCCTTCTTTTCTTGTCTGCATTAGTTTTGTTTGTACAAAAACTTTTCAATTTGATATAATCAAAATTTTCTATTTTGTGATCAATAAGGATCTCTAGTTCTTTGGTCATAAATTCCTTCCTCTTCCACAGGTCTGAGAGGTAAACTATTCTATGCTCTTGCAATTTATTTATAATGTCATTCTTTATGTCTAGGTCATGAACCCATTTTGACCTTATCTTGGTGTATGGTGTTAAGTGTGGGTCAATGTCTAGTTTCTGCCATACTAATTTCCAATTTTCCCAGTAATTTTTGTCAAACAATGAGATCTTATCCCAAAAGCTAGGGTCTTTGGGTTTGTCAAACACTAGATTATTAAAATTATTGGCTGTTTTGTCCTTTGAAGCTAACCTATTCCATTGATCAACTAGTTTATTTCTTAGCCAATAAAATTATATTTTTAAAAGCCTTTCCTGGTCCTGCCCAATCTTAGTGACTTCTGAAATTGCCAACAATTTGTTCTGTAAATTTTTGACTGATACATAATTATCTTCACGATGCCTCCCATATTAGATTGTAAGATCCATGACAGTCAGGACTATTTTTGTCTTTTTATCCATAATATTTAGAAGAGTATTTGGAATATGGTAGCTGCTTGATGAATGCTTTTTAACTTGAATAAAAAGAGCTTAAAGAATTATTTTGCAGACTGGAAATTGCCCCTCCCAGACCAAGGCCATTCAAAACCTTTTAGCCTATAGGCAAGCCTCCCCCAATCAGGAGCTTGCAGATATTCATATTATAGGCCAATTGTTAGTTTTCCTGCTGCAGGGAGGTAATAGCACTAACCACTGAACTTAATTATGGCTATTAAAATATTTGAAGTAATCACCAGCCCTTTATTGTAGTTGTTGGTATCCATGGTGAAGGACCCACTCAGATTACTCAGCCCTGTCTGTCCAGGAGAGAGAAATGCACTGAACCTTTTACTGCCATCCCCTTATTGCCCTTTCTTTATCTGCCCCCCCCCCCCAGATTTGTATACATTCCATGCCACTTTATTCATATTTCCTGGAACTATTATTTGGGAATTGCTTTTATATTAAACGTTGTTATTTTTTTTTTTAATTTCAGGGACCACTATGGATCCCTTCTTAGAATGATATAATTTGAATAAATGCATAAAATAAAACATTTAGTATTACAAATGAAATCAATTATGTAAAAATAAAATTATCAAATTGTTTAAAGAAATACATTCATGAGGCCTAACTGAAAAAAAAATCCCTGCTTTGAATGTAATATATCAGTCACATAAGATAAAAAATTTCATGACTTTGTCATCATTATACTGTACTTCAGATTTCAATTCTGCTTCTCCCAGCTCAGATAAGGAACTTTTTTCCTTATTTTTATAAGACCCAGGATTCTATCCCACTTTCCAAGTATATTCCAATCTTCCCCACTACATTGTAATTTATACTTTGATGTGTTATTTCTTTATTTTGAACATAATAAGCTCTAGAAATTAAGGAGTGTCTTACAGCCTTTTGTTTGCCTGGCATTCAATATTATCTCTGGCAGAAAGCAAACTTAATAAATGTATCATATAATATCATATCATATTATATCGTATCTATCTATCTGTCTTTCTGTCCATCCATCCATCTATTAATTTTAAATTTGCTCCATTGTTCTCTACTCTCAATATTTTCTTCTTGTATGCTTGGCCAGAGACTTATATCCAGCTGTGCCCTGTAAGGAATTAGAGTACCTTAGACTAAGATTTTATAAATATAAGCCTTTAAGCATGGATGAATTACACCCAAGATTACTGATTGGGAAAAAAGGCAGCTATGATTGCAAAACCACTGTGAGTAATCTTTCACAAATTATGGAGAATGGCAAGTGATTGGAAACAGGCAAATGTTGTCCTATTTTTAAAGGGGAAAATGGTACATTCCAAAAACTGCATAGTAATCCCAGTCACTGGGGAATAATACTTGGGCCAGTTTTATAATGGATAACTACACAGATGATGTGTTAGCATTTTTTAAAACTGCAGTGATCACTAGGGGCCAATGTGGATTTGCTAAATGCCAAACTAATCTTATTTCCTTTTCATCATTGGCCAATTTGACTGATAGTATACTGAGATATATTATAGACAAACCTTTATTTCAGTATGATTGTTTGACAAGGTCTTCAATGATATCCTCATGAACAAAAAGGAAATGAATTTATAGCTGACCAAACAGCCTTTTTTCCCCTCACATAATATAAATGTATTTAATTCAATCACAAAAGGGATCTATAATGGATTAGTAGCTTAATTTTTGCTGCTGTATTAATATTAGTAATAACAGCAATAATTGGGGCAGCTAGATGGCATAGTGGCTAGAAATCCTTGGATTCAGAAGAACATGAGTTCAAATCTGGTCTCAGACACAACACTTCATCTCTGAAAATTATGCATTTTACTCATCTCCATTTTGAAGATGAGGTAACTGAGACAGATTGAGTGACTATCCTAGTGTCATACATCTATCTAGTAAATTTGTGATATGGGATTTGAATTTACATCTTGCTACTCTGGCTTCTATAATCTATTAATTCTACCTAATCTATTAATTCTATCTAATATCTATTAATTCTGTAGTTAGATATAACTACAATACTTTTAAACTTTTTTTTCAATCAATAACAAACAAAATCATCAAAAAATATTTTCCACATTGCTTAAAGTTAGAAGCAATAGAGAATATTGCAAGAAATAGCAAATATAAGTAAAGTCATTTGGATTAAGATTTAATTTGATTCTTGTGCTGAATAATGGACCCACATCAAAAATATAAAGGTTTAAAGGAATAAGTATAAGGAACTGCATTTCAATTAAAAAAAAACTGTTACACAACTACAACATAAATGGGACATGACCAGAAAGAAGTTCATTTTAATTTAATTGGCAGAAAACAAAGCAATTAAGGTCTTCTTGAATATAGCTTCTTAAACAGCTTTTTAAAAATAAAGATTTAAATTGTACCATATATGCAACATGCAAAAAATTCATGAATTGAATTGAAATTACAATCATGTAGAAATTTTAATATTGGTTAGTAGTTTTCATTTTAAAAAAATAGATCACTTAGCTTTCTCAACTGATAGTTTGATGATTTTTTTTATTGTAAGATTTGTATAGACATTTTATTTGTCTTTTAGATTGTAAGTATATGGATTGTATAAGTATAAAACACAGTGGTTTTAGAAGTTCATATATGTCTGTGATATACATTTTGAAAATCCTAATTGCTAGCTATACTAAAAGTATATCCCAGAGTAAGTCAGTCAAGGATTTTGAAAGCAACATTTGGATAAGCATTTTTTATGATGATATTTATCCACACCAGGAAAAAAAAAATGGCATTAGTTGATTTTCTGTGCTTCTAGATTTTAACTAGGCAGGAAAAACTAGATCTTGAATATACTATCATCAGTGTTTTCAAAAAAGGTATCTTTCAATTTCAAAGAATTTCAAATTCAAATTCAAAGAAAATAATGAATTATAAAAAAGATCAAATAAAAGAAAATAAAAGTGATGGCAGAGATGGATAAAAATAAATGTAACCTTTAATTTAGAAATGCAAATATAACTCACAGCTACCATTTTATAATGTATAATTGAACAATATTTGTATATGTATGTATATTATATATAGTTAATGTATATAAACTATCATTATCTATCTTCTCTCTTTCTTTCACTCTTTCTTTCTGTTATCCATTTATTTGTATTCTCCTTTGTAAAGAGACTTCACTTCTGCTTTGTATATTGTACTAAGTGGTGGCTTTTATTAGAATCAATATAGTATTCTAAAAATGTTGTCTTGGGGAAAAACAACAAAGAACCAAAAAATTTCTTGGAAATAATTTTTGGAATTGCTTTTATATGTAATTTCTCAGCCAGACAATATAATTAGCCTAATTACAGGATAGTTATATTACATTTTCTTTGGCCTGATATGTTTTTATTCCTATTTTCTTTGAGTTCATCTTTCCCATTCAGTATATGATCAACTTTCATTTCCGATTCTACACAGCAAACATTACCCACCGCCCAACTAGCTTCATCTTCTTATTCCATCTTCATCTTGCTTATTCCAGAGAAAACAAGTTTTTGTCTCTTGTATATGGTATAATAATTTTATCTGTATCATCTCTCTAGATTCAGCTTAGTTATGCTTTCTTCATAAGGCATATTTTAATGACTTCATTCAGCAATGATCACTCCCCCATTATCAATTCATAGAATTAATTGTCTATATCATTCTTTGGGGTATATTATCATATACTCTCTTACCTTGATGCTTAACTTTTTTCCTGAACATATCCCCTGCTCCTCCCAGACAGATTCAATACAATAATTCAAACCAAAGATTTTTTTATTAAGTGCCTACACCATGCCTGACATGGTGCTAATTGTTGGGGATATAATTAATAAAAAGAAAGGCAGTCCTTTCCCTAAATGATTTTACAATCTAATGACTGCAAATTCAAGAGGAATACAACCATAATTTACATTTTTTCCATAGGCCTTAGTGTTTGGTCCAACCTACATATTTAGTAGATGAGCAATATCTAATTAAAAACAATACAAAAAGGAATTAGTTTCTTCACAGCTAATCCATACAACTCTAGATTTTTTAGTTTCCTTTTTAGAAAGAAGAGTCTTTTTAAGTGTCATGGATTATAATTTTATGCAAGAGTATGAAAGAAAGAATTAGGGAGTCATTTATAGACAAAATAGATGATGGTGTTTTTTTTTTTTTTTTTTTGTTTTATTTTTTGAAAGAGGGAGAAATTTGCCTAAGTTTTTGTTAGAAAAAATATTTTTTACATTCCTCTCAATCCATTCCTTTCTAATCTGAAATGTATCTCATTCTTCTATTTCACTTGCTGTTTCAAGATGGATTTGCCTTCAAAATCATATAAGAAAGATACATGAGTTGCCAAAGAAAGCTTCAGTATTCCTTTTGTTCTAAAAAAAGGAACAGCTTCCTGATTTCAAATCTCTTTTAAAGAAAGAGAAATATATTTGAGAGAGCCGATTTCAAAAATACATGGTGAAATTGCCCATCTTCTGTGGTTTGGGGAGCCATAAATTGGGAGCCATGAGGGATCCAGATAAGAATACATTGTCTACCTTTTTTTTAATACAGCTGAAGTGGTGTTACAAGAAATTCCATTTCAGTTTTGGGGAAAAAAATCTGGATCTTTTAAACATATTTTCAAATTATAACTTAAAAACATTCATCTCCCAGTTTCACAACTTCTTTGAGTATGTGTGTGTGTGTGACACAAACACACACATAAGGATTAGAAAAAGGTATTGAGAAGGCTTCATGTGATGTCTAAGATTCACTTCTAAATATTATATAGTTCCATGATGCATATTGGAAAAGGTGGCCCAGTTTGTTTTATCTCCCTCATAGAATCTTCCTAGATCTCACTCTCCCCTCTAATGTACAAACCAAAATTATTCTTTCCTATCACAAATCTCTCAATCATTATCCTCCTTTCTAGATTATGAAGTTCTTGAAGAGAAACAATATGACAATTTTTTAATGTAGTGCTTGCAAATCCCCTCTAGTGGGTTCTTCGGGCACACTTGCCAAATTTCTATGGGAACATACTCAATTGTTCTAGCTCTTGCTACTTAACTTTGATGACACTGGAGGACAAAATGAGGCTGCTGACTTAGTGCAGTTCTACCTCATTTAAATTCAATTCATTTTCAAGTTAAGACATCACCCCCTAATGTCATTGGTCTTCGAGATTGAAGGATAAATAACAACCACAAATTGCAATATATTCAATTAAATCATTAACAGGAAGTTATGAAAAAAATTCTGATCAATGTTCTAATTTATAAAATATTTTTTTTCATATGATATATATGCATATTTATCTACTAACTTATTTTCTCTTTTAAAATTTTAAGCTCCTTTTTACTAATCAATTGATTTTCCCAAAAGTAATATGTGGAAATAATTCCTATTAAAATTCATTTTTCCCCACTGTAAGATATTGTGGGGTTTTTAAAGGAAGTTTATGCATTGGCATATGCTATCTTTCTTTGCTTTTGTGAAATTTTTTAGGTCATTTTTCACTGATGGAGAGTAATCCAAGCAATTCTGAACAGAAGTTTTGGATATAGTGAGCTAACTTCTTGGCTGTTATGCAGTTTTTTTCTCTTTGCTGCAGAAGTTTTATACTGCCTTGCATAAGTTTCTGGTGAAGTTTAACTTTGAACCTCTAGTGGATTTTTTCCCTCTCGATAACTTCTTTTCTAGGTCTAATACTTAGACAATTTTATGTTTTTTTCCTGAAAATTTGTGTTCAAGATTTTGATTTTATTATCCTCCCTCCCCATCCAGAGGCCAAAAATTTTTAGGTTCTTTCTCTAAATATTATTTTTCAGGTCAATTAAAAAGTTTTAAGTCTTTGTGTTTTCAATAATTTCTTTTACATTAATATTTTTGCTGTGATATTAAAACTTTATTTATTATGTGGGGTGTGTGTGTGTGTGTGTGTGTTGGATCATCTCAAGAAAATATTTTTAAATTCATAAAATGCATAGAAATATGATAGAAAAGAGATCAATTATATTGAGTAGTTATTAAATATTTTTAAATATTTTAAGAATGTCTCTTTTGTAATTTATTTTGGGTTCAAAAGTATTACAATATTCATGTGAAACTCATTCATTTCCTTTTTTTACCTGATATGCTCAGTTACCACTGGGATATCAAAATGGACTCTTTTTTTCTCCAGGTGATAATTAATTATCTTTCTACCCTTAGTTTTCTGTCCCTGTTGACTCACATGTGGGCCAAAATTTTACCCTTTTCTTTATCTTCTTTTTGTGTAAAGAATCATGTACCCCCAGTAATATGTTATTTTGGATGAATAAAATTATATATGTCTAGGCAACAATCAATTTAGGAACCTCTGGTCTTGACTACAAACTATAAATCTTTTGAAGTTGCAAAAAAATCTTGTTAGAGTTAGCAATACTTATCTTCTCCATAAGAGGACAACAACATTTGAACAAAAGGGACTCTTGAGCTCCATTTTCACCATCATCACATTGCTGTCCAATGTACGAAAAAGAAATATTCATAGAATTACTAATAAAACAAGAAAATACTGATGTGGCAGCTTCCACAATCCAAATATCACTTCTCCTCTCCCTGCCTGCTTGTGAGACTTCTTTCATTAAGCAAACATTCTAAATCTCTGAAGAAACACTGGATATGTTCAGTGCTTATAAGATGAAGAATAGAGAAAGAATATATATTTAACTCTTATATCTTTTCTTAACATAATTTCATTGTTACCTACAAGATGTTTCCAACCTTTATTTTTTTAAATCAGTTTGAAAGTATAATTCTTGAGACTCTCATTTATGCTTTAAAATAAAACCCTCCTTTTGTGTCCATGGCATGGTCAGCTTCTTCCAGTATTTTTATGTGTGCTCTATTTCCTCTTCAATCTTTTATTCACACTTCAGTGTTATAGAAGAAAGTCAATGCTTTATACTTTTTTTGCCCTCTAATATATTGATAGAAAGTTCTTTGAACTCCTATTTCAAAGTCACTGCATGCTCATTTTTCATCGCTGTTGGATGTGTGAGGTGCATTTTTTAAGCACTCTGAAAATAGGCACATACTTTTAAAATATGATCCCAGTCTTGGAATGGAAACTAGTATTCATTACATTTTTTGTTCTTCAAGCTTCTTCCTCTAAAGCTGTAATATAATCGGATACATTTCCATCTCCAAAAGACCATTAAAATAATTAGATGTCTTAAGGCAAAACTATACACAAATTACATTGTAATGATGGCTGTACTTTCTTTTTTTTCTTATATTTTATAATTTATTTATACATCCATCTTTTGTATTTTTTCCTTGATACTCAAAGACTGAAAAGAATAAGATAACTGCTACAGTAGGACCATATGGTGCCAATTGTTTGCCCAACAGCTTATTATTTCATTTTCTTACTTGCATTATTCTTGCCAGTAATGATATAAATGTATTCATGTATAAACCTACTGAATCCAATAAGAAAAAAAAAAAACACAAAAAAATCAACTAAATAAAAAATAAGTAGCTCCATGGTGATTTGTATAGATTTAAAACACTATTCCACAGCTGTAGAGGGCTGAAACTCCAAAAAGGTATGCTTGAATCAGACAACCAAGCATTTAAGGCTAATTACCTATTTGATGTGAGACAATAACTATTAGCATATGTTTGAATAAATGGCTTTTTTCACCATTGGTGCTTTCTGAATGTTTGGTGTTAAGGTAATCATAGGCAAGGATTGGAGGGAAGAGGGAGAGGAGCCAGAGAGGCACTTGGCGGCAGGACAAGGAGGAGAGAAGTTGGTGACTCCAGACTCCCAAATCCAGGATTCTGCTTGCCTGTCCTCTTTCAAATCTCCCTCTAAAGACCAAGAATTTTAATTTATCCTGACTCTGGCTGACCCCGAGGCCCTCCAGAGGGATAGCCCATACCTTACACACAGCCTTTGTTGTTCTTGTTTGTCCTTCATTTTTGAAGAGGACTATGACATCAGGGAAGTGATACCACCAATATGCAAGTCATTTGCATTTAAGTGAAGGAGGACTGTGTAAGGTCACCTGTCTCACTTTCCCTTCCAGAATCATCTGGGTTCAGTGGAAAGATACAGATCAAGAAAACTGGAGATGGCTCTGGATGTCATAGACTATCTTGGTCTTTTTAAGTTAAGTTCTTCAACAGATCTCAATTTGGCTGAGGTCACAGCACCCATTCAGTGATTAAGGTGAAGTAGCAATTGAATAAAGAATCTTCTTTCACCTAGTCCAAAAAAAGAGAGAAACTTTCTGAGGTATAATCTATTTAGGATTTTCTCCAGTTCAAGTCTTTTTAATATACTGTTTCTTACAGATTCACCTTGTGCATGATCTTGTACCTAACAATCTTCCTTTCATTTATCTGTAGGAATTATTTATTTAAAAATATACAGAAAAGGGGACTATTCTTTTTTTTTACCTAAAAGGACATCCATTTAATACCGTAGTTAAATTGTTAGATTTGTACTCAAGATGACTTGAGTTCAAGTGTTTAAATACTTCCTAGATACATGACCCTGTGTAAGTCACTTAAGTTCTCTCAGATTCAGTGTTCCTATCTATGAAATGGAAATAATTGCAGTACCTCCCTTATAGAATTATTGGGAAGATCAAATGAAATAGCATATAAAATAATTTTCAAAACTTAAAAATCTTATATGATGATGATGATGATAACTAGCAGTTTAAGGTTTGCAAAATGTTTCAGAAATATGTTATTTTGTGCTCTAAATAACTATTGATTAGAGAAATTCAAATAAAAAACAACTCTGAGGGACTACGTCATAGCTCTCAGATAGGCTAAGTTAGGAAAAGGTAATGATAAATGTTGGAAGCAATGTGAGCAAACTGTGACACAAATATTGCCACTACTAGGTTTGTATCTCAAGGAAATCATGAGAGGGAAAAGGACCCACATATGCAAAATACAATAAAATACAATAAAAACTCAATAAAAGTATGTCTTCATACTTCTCATATGATTATATTCATTTAAAAAGGGAAGGATATGGATGTGGTCAGTGGGAGCGATGGTAACATGAAAAGATCATATTCACTATAAATTCTTTAATTATATTAAAATTTTAATTCCTGCGATGGCTGCTTTGATGAATTCCAGAATTGTTCACCAGAAATAAAATGTAATGATATCAGAGCCTCAGCTGGCTTTTTTTCTGTTTGCTGATATCTAATAAAACAATAATATAATCAGTGTGATATAGCAAAGAATCCAATTTAACTGTGACCTTGTTTGAAGTTTTAGTAAAATGAGCCTTTGCACAGGCAATATGGATTGAGTGTTTCAAGATATCTATAATTTATAAGTCATAATTACTCAAAATTTAAAACTTGGAAATATCATTAAGAAAATTGCCAAATACTAATGACTGGGACAATGAAGAACAATCCCTAAGATGACTAGCACTCACATAAAAATATATAATTCTATTGATTTTAGAACAATTGTTGTGATACAGGAGCCACCTGCCAGTGGCTGCTGGAGGGCTAACTCAGACCTGTAGAATGGATCTCTTCATGTGAGAGGATGATGATGATACAAGGAGACTGAGAGGCAGTTGCATTTTCTGACCTTTTTCCTCTTCCCTCTGCTTCCAATGTATTTCATTCCCAGTCCACAAGCAACACCTGTGTCAGTAAAGGCTGCTTTGCAACTCCTTCAGGTGTTATGATTCACAACTGTGGAGATTCTCGAAGAATTGACCTGCCCCTTTGCCTAGGCATGGTCCTTAACAAACAATAACATATTTCTTGGATAGTATTTGAAATTTGAGAATCCAAAAGTTCTCAGTGAAGGGAGAAAACCTTTGTTCAATTCTGTGAATTTTTTTTTATTATACTTTTTATTTACAGTGGGTAATTTTATTTATTACATGGGTAATTTTTCAGCATTGACAATCGCAAAATCTTTTGTTCCAATTTTTCCCCTCCTTCCCCCCCCCACCTCCCCAGATGGCAGACCAATACATGTTAAATATGTTAAAGTATATGTTAAATACAATATATGTTACATATCCATACACTTATTTTGCTGCACAAGAATAATCGGACTTTGAAATAATGTACAATTAACCTGTAAAGGAAAGCAAAAAATGCAAGTGGACAAAGACAGAGGGATTGAAAATGCTATGTAGTGATTCACACTCATTTCCCAGAGTTCTTTCGCTGGGTGTAGCTGGTTCTATTCATTATTGAACAAATGGAACTAATTTGATTCATCTCATTGTTGAAAAGAGCCACACCCATCAGAACTGATCATCATATAGTATTGTTTTTGAAGTATATAATGATCTCCTGATCCTGCTCATTTCACTCAGGATTAGTTCATGTAAGTCTCTCCAGTCCTTGCTGAAATCATCCTGCTGTTCATCTCTTACAGAATAATAATATTCCATACCATTCATATACCACAATTTATTCAGCCATTCTCCAATTGATGGGCATCTACTCAGTTTCCAGTTTCTGGCCACTACAAACAGGGCTGCCACAAACATTTTTGCATAG